>NC_134512.1:15265252-16465252 GCF_027942865.1 Odontesthes bonariensis | reverse complement strand
ATATTGATCCTGGCTTCCTCCCACCTTTCGCCTGTCCACTCACATCACTAACACCACCCACAACACTGGTTGACACTTTTCTGATTGGTTGATTTTATGTTTGAACTTCTAAAATGTTATCATATTGGGTGGCAGCCACTGACACGTCTTTTGTTAAATTATTTTGTTCCTGGTGATCTGAGTTTGATTGGTTCACATTCTGCTTGACCTATAAGAGTGATTCTCATTGATCTTGTTTGTTTTCATGCTATGTCACTTGATGGTCATGCTGGACGATAGATGTAAGGTAGCTTGATTGACAGTTTAATTGTGCTGTGAGATTCCTGTGATGTCTCTTTTAATCTCATAACAGCTCAGTTACAAAATTGTTTGCGTGTATTGCTTTGTCCTGTAGGATTAAAGAATGGGTTGATCAAATGCAGAAAGAGCTGATCACCCTGGCAGATACAGCATCAGCTGGGAAGAGCCTCACTCAGGTATTGATACTAAAATGCAATCTTTTCATTGTATTCACAGAAAAAACAAAACATGTAATTCCTCCTTTTCAAATGAAATCATACACATAATTAATCAGTTAAGTAACAGAATAAATGTATAACACATTAGGATTTCCATGTATGATTGTGTACACTGTTTGATGTCTTCATCTCTTCAGATTTTTCTGGGAAACCAGGACCTCTACACTGTGGAGCAAAATGATGCAGAGGAGCTGGTGGCCAGGGCAGCGAGGAACATAGAACAGCTGCTGCGGAAGAGGTCTGCTGCCTTGGAGGTAAGACTCTTTCCACTCAGGGGAACCAGCTGTCAGTTTGCAAGTTTATACAGTGCAGGACAAACTCTTTATTAACACGGGCCATGACGCAGAGAAGTTTCCCATCTGTTCTTGTAGACTTGAAGATATACAACAAATTAAGTAATCAAAGTGTGGTGCTAAAAACCCTTGAGACATAATTAGGTGCAGTAGGTGTTGGTGACATGGTGACAATCTTGATATTTGATTATGCCTAATAAAGTCTTTCTCTAAGATTTGATCAAACATTTAAAAAGTAAACTCTGCTCATTTATTTCTTCTTTTTTCTTTTTAAACGTATCTTTTGCAGGTTAAACTCCTTTGCACTTTTCCCAGCTCTCCCACACTCTACCTCTCTAGAAACAAGCAAACCTGCTGCTTTAAGGTAGAAGGCATATCAACAGCCGTTGGCACTGTTTTGTTTTGCAAGCAGAAGATGACATTCATTATTTTGAAGCAATAGAAGAAAACACAGAACTTGATCTGTAAATCAGGAGATTCTGAAACATAGCCAGGGTTCTGTTTCAGTGGATTCATACTTATTGCAAAACTTACCGCTCTTATAGTGATATGTGGTGGTCACCTAGAGTAATCTTAACATTGCCTGTACCTCCACTCCTTTTCTTTTTTCTGTCAAGTATGTCTGCTCTGCACATTTTCCACTGGGAAAACAAGAGACATACAGAGCAGCTCCAGGTTTACAGTTCTTCATATTTGTTGGGAAAAACAACCTGGCAGAGTTTAGTGGCAGAGTCATACAGCGCACCGCTGAGCGATGACTGCTGTAGATGACACACACGTACACACACAAAGGTGCACGCACGCACACTCTCTCTCTCACACACACACACACACACACACACACACACGCACGCTCTCGTTCACACACACACACACACACACACACGTGCACACACGCACGCACACATAAACACATATGTATACATGCGAACCAGAAGAGAAAGAGACGAACAAAAAAGACACAAGCTCATACTCAAAATAAACTAATGCACACACATTAGGTGAGCCGCTGGCTTGACAGTTAGCACTGTTACATGTACTGCTGAATCGGGCAAGAGCTATACATGCAGGAGGCATTTGATCCCCAGCCGTGTTATCTGGGTGTGTCTGTCCAGAAACTCAGTTTCGTATATATTTCGATGAGTCTCACATGTTTACATGCGTCTTAAAATTGCAGTCTTGGTCAGAATAACACTAAATATTTAAATTTGGTTTTTATTGTGTCTTTAAATGTATGGACTGCACAGTGGTATGGTGGTAGTTAGTCACAGTAAGAAGGTTCTTGGTTTGAATCTCAGCTGGGGCCTTTCTGTGCGGATGTGTTGGAGGTTCTCCCCGTACATTCATGGGTTCTTTCCCGGCTACTCCGGCTTCCTCCGTTCAAAAACATGCATGTCTGTGTAATTGGTGATTCTAAATTGACCGTAGGAGTGAGTATGAGCTCGCACGGCATGTCTTGTTTGTCTCTGTGTTTTCCCTGTGATGGACTAAAGACTTGTCCAGGGTGTACTTGCCACTTGTCCAGTGGTGGATGGATGGAGTCCAGAACCTCATTGCCCCAGAGCTGGTATAGAAAATGGATGGATGGGTGGATGGATGTAACACATGATAGGAATTTATTTAACACAAATCTTATATTATTTATTTAGATTTATCAAATTTAACAAAGGATTGGAGATAGATCTTAAATCTGTTGTATTTACCACAGATCAAACAGTGGGTGAGGCATTTTTGCAAACAGAAGCAGGGACGGAAATTGCTCTTTTATTTTTTTTTTCCACAGGAGGGAATGTGATAATGAAAGCTTTGACCCTGGGGAGCTTCGTTCTTTCTCCCCACTCTCTTTTTTCACTCTGAAGTAGGTCAGAGTTGCACATCTGTATCAAGAGTTTGAACTGTTTTCACAGATGGTTTACAGTAGACCTTTGGCTTTATAAGTCCTCACCATTGTTGTCTTATTAGTAATGGAACAGGAGTATTTATGAATGTTCATAAACACATCTTCTGCCCTGTGTCCGTGTATGTTAAGTACAGACTCTGGTGTTCTTATCATTTTTCCAAGTACTGGTGCCATGAGACAGAGTGAAAACTGGCTCTAGTGAATGAACAACGTAATAGAAGACAGCAATAGTTTTGAGGCTGGGTTGCATCACTGTGCATTTTTTGGTTCATATGTGTAGTTGGTGTGTGAAGCATCAGCTTGCTTGATGTTGACAGTCTATCTTACCCTCAGACATTGAGACATTGATCATGTATCAGTCTTTACTGTGTGTCTGTATCTCATCCTCTCTTACAAGTGACCTCGAGGCACACCAGTATTGAATTTTCTGTCCTGAGCTGCATGGATGGCGAGATAAATGGATAAAGGGGGGTTAGGGAAAAAAGACTAATGAGCAGGAACTTAACAGATATGTGAACTTTTGGACAGAGGCAAAGAGCAGAGGGAGGTTGCACTGGATGGTACAAACAGTCCAACTTACAGAAAACAGTAGGCTCTCAGTTCATTTTGTTGTAGGTTTCCTACGTTGGTGTTGCTGTTTTTAAGACTTGTAAACTGCCCAGGAATCGTAAATGCCAGCAAAGGCGATACTGAAGATGACTGAAGTAAATTGCTCCTGTAGGTTTTAGTTATTCTCTGAGATAAGTTTTGCTGGCCCATCTTTATGTGAGGCTTTTGGCTTTATCTACAAAACACAAAAAGAGAAATCTCATTGCAGTTGGGACTTTCTTTATTGTTCAATGCCTTTGAACAAAACAGGGTTGAAAAAGACTTTCAGTGTCAATATAATTGACGACGACCCAAGGCACTTTAGCTATTACCACTTAGCCATTAACTGTTTTTAATCTTTCATCCTCCCTTTGCATTTTGTCCTTTTTTGCTCTTTTTTTTAGGTTTCTTTCTCTGATCTCCAATTCTGCATGATGGATGACCTTCTACAGGCCACTGTTTACTTAGCCACAGGTGTGTGAAACAAGTATGTGGCTACGTGTGGCTACTCGTGCTTCCATAAATAAGTGTGTGGCAGAATGTAACATGAATTATTAATGGGTACTTGGCTGCTTGCTGTCGGTAGAAATCCCTTTATCACAGGTTGTGCAATATATACTGTGGCTTAAGCTCCACACGGAACAATCATAAACACCAACAGGGACAACAGGCACAAATAGTAATGTCCTTCATGGGAAGATGAATAAGTATTACCTAAATGCTGCTTGTTATCAGCTTCCTTGTCAGTCACATTTTATTCTTCAAGTCTGATCACCTTATGTAAATTTCCAGACACTCAGACCTTTTAACATTTATTGATATTATTTTTATTCTTATATAACAGAGAGAGCAATGCAGAACCCTACACAGATCTGCATAACAATGGATTTACCTCTGCAATTTCAGTGAGAAGAAAATTATTTACCTTTTGCACAAGTCAAATGGCAAGACTGCTGCTTCAAATGTATGCATATGCAATAATACAGGCAGGTTTACTTTTCCTGAAACGTATGGAGCTGTACAAGGGTCATTAGAGACAACCCTTGTTTTACTGAAGAGGGAGATTGCCACAGCTTTTTTCAAATGCGGCTGACCCCTCGGTGAAAGTGTGCGATGTGCTCGAGGCTAGATCCAATTACTTGAACACATCTCTCCCTCCCCCCATCTCCAGCCTGTTCCCTCTTTGTCTTACTTTTTGTTCCCACTGTAATTAAAAGCTTAATTATTGATGTTGTAGAACTGTTAATGCAAAAGAAGAAACAGTGAAACACTGAATAACTGCCCACATGCACAGTCCTGAATCATGTTATAGAATGTGTAAGTTTTGCACGCCTAATTTGTTTGTGGGCTGTAGTGGCGAAACTTAACTGCACAACAGCTGCTCACATGGACAGCAAGGTCAACAATACCTGTAATTAGATTTCTATGTTGAATTAACAACCTGTAATCAGGGCTGATGTAATTGTTTTCATACAGAAATGAGGGATAACTCAGGGGCACAAAAGGATTAGAGAGCCACTGTGGCTTTGTACGTCTTTGATATGGAGTTTGCAAGCCAGGCTTAAAACTGGCCTAGGCACTTTGCATAGGCTTCACAGTTCCCATTCAGTCAACAGAATAGGAAGCTGGTGACAACAAAGATTAACCACGAATAATAGCATGCATCCTTTTAGTGAAACATACAAATTCCCAATAAAGCTGCTCTTACTCACATTCTCATTCACATACTTTACTGTTGCTTTTGTCAAATATATAAACGTGTCCGAAATTGTGACTGAAACTGTGAGCCCATCATAACAATGTGCCAACTCAATAGTAGTCACTCAATGTAAATCTGGACTGTCACTGTGCAGCATCAGCTGATGATTTTTGCGATGGTGTATCTAGCCTTTGAAACATCAAACTCAACTTAACCTCTGTTTCAAATCATTTGAACAATGCTGAGAAGTCATGAGAAAACATCATTAGCATCAGCATGACGTAAATTAATTCAGTTTCACGCCTTACTTTGAGCAATGATGTTTCAAAAAGCGAGTCACATGTGAAACATGAATCTCAATAAATACACCATTACCAGATGAGGCTCACCTTCTGCCAGCTGTACATGCCATGTTTATTACTCAAAGTACATATAACATCTTGTTGATGCCAGATACAAAATCCGGTTGGGCTCTGACAAAGTGGAGATATTGTAGCAGGCACCGGTTGGACCAGCATCTTATGTGATGGATGTAAATGAGGGATTTATTAGTGACCTACAGTCCAATATGAATAGGTTCAATGCAGGATAGATGCTCATCCACACACATGAGATGTCTGCTGGCTCAAAGTTGTATTCCTTACATCAAGAAATCACAATTTTGCTGTAGTTATTCGCTCTTGCTTGAACTGTCAGCAAGAGAGAATTGTGTATGTGAACATGTGTACAATATCTGTACATTTAGTCTCTTCTGTTGTGGTGAACGCTCTTGCCAGTAACTAATGAGCTAGGCTACAACAGTGCTTACCGGTATACATAACCAGAACTGCTAAAACTCTACAGAATGCAGGAGGTACATTTCTTCATTGGGGAAACTGCTCTGCATACGGGAGTAGGTGCCCGTGGGTACATGCGTGTTTATGCATTATGGTGTGGTTTCTCAAAACAGCATTTCTCCCTTGTCCAATGTTGGCTTATGCAAAATGATTATTACAATTTAAACATTTACCAATAAAAAGATTGGAGTAATGAGAATTCATGAAGTTTTTATATGAACTAAGCATGTTTCAATAATACCACACTTTTGCTAAAAATATCTTGGAAATTGTTTTGTTAAAACTGTCAAGTGCCTTGGGCTTAGCTCTGATTCAGATAATTATAACTACAGTAATTTTGCATGAGCTCTTGCATCGTCTGCAGGAGAGTGTTTATTACTTATTACTCGACAAAAATAATAAAAAAAATTATGTTAGTGTTTCTTATAGTTTACATTGGTTTATTTCTGCATTTATTTCTAAAAGAAATAAGATTACACACAAACAACCATTTTGGTAACACCTTCCACAATAATCCTTTTACATGCTTGATAACAGATGTTATCGTGCCCCAGATTCCTGAACAAATTAAGTGCGGCACAATTGATAAAACATAAATTGCTTTGCCATTAAACTTTGTTTATGTATTCATTGAGCTGCAAGGTAAATAGAAGTTAATGTGTCATTTCTGTCACCGTTGACATTCTCACCCTCAGTAAGGGTACCCCAGGAGATGAATCTGAAAAAACAACCTGAGCCCGAATAGAAAGCATAAGCTTATTTTAAAGATTACAACATAAATCCCAGAGATATATCTATCGGTTAAAGAACAAAATAAAGGGAAAACACGTATTTGTAATAATAATGCTAATAATACTGTATGCCAGTACGTTATTATTATTATTATTGTTATTATTATTATCTATTATTACCTCTTATTTTCGAGTTGTATTTACACAATAAAGGTTGTTCTGTACCCTCTGGATAGCACAATTAGTTCAACTCTAACCCTAACGATTTCACCTTGAAGTTTACAATTTGCTCTTAGAATTATTACTTGACATAATTAAAGTAACTTTTATGCCATTCTATGTGAAATATAAGATTACATCTGGTAGCCCTTCATCCACCATATATGAAGCATATATGGGAAAAAAATCTGCACTGTTGGGCATTCAAGACCTCTCTGAGGTCTCCCCGAATATTGTTCGGAAGATCTACTTCAACATTATAATCGCATCAACAACTGTACTCTCTAACAGTTGTATTTAATTGTATCCCAGTCAATATTTCCAGTGCTGTGTTAAATGATTTAGTTATCCAGTTTCATTCATCTCGGGCTGTGTGCTAAGTCCATCGCGTATTATCTCTGCAAATGTTTAATAGAGTCTTTGAGTCTCAGGTGTTGGACCATATTTATAGTAATCTGTTGCCTCCTGTGACAGTGTCATCATTTTGAGCACAAGATGCGACATTGTGATCTCTATGTTGGTGTGTTTGTGTGTGTTGTGCGTGCGTGCGTGTACAATCGAAACGCAGTAATGAGTAGAGGCTACGATATGATCAGAGATATGCCAGTCTCCTGAACAGATGTTGCCCAACCTCCCATCTCCGCTCTCTGCAGATCATATTAAGTAGACAAGAGGCGTCTGCGAGTGTCTCTGTCTGTGTTCTTGCATTCATGTTTATGTGTGTTGACAGAAAGGCAGATGGGGGGGACACAGATGGGGATTTCTAACTAGACTTGTGGTAGGTTAGAGACAAGTGTCTAATGCATTCATAGAGAAGAAATCTAAACTGTGTTGAAGGATGCTCCATAGTTACAACCATTTGCAAGCGTTGCAGTTTCTTCCTTTTAACTGGCGACCAGAGCCATATGCCTTTTTTCTGTCACTATAGTGAAACTGTGAGGTACTTACAGTCACCGAAATGTGACAAGAAAATTATTACTCGCTCACTTTTCATCCAGCTCAAGTTGGTGTTTTTCTTCCAAATCAAGCTGTTGCCTCTCCACAAGTGTTTGTTTTTACTTTGTGTCTAACAGGGCTGCTCATTTTGTTTGTTTCAAGGTTCTAAAAGAACACCCAGTATGAAAGAGTTAGGTTGAGAACATATACTTGTTCAATCATTCTCCCAAATCGTCTCAGGCCAGATCACTGAAAATCCATTAAGAAGAACTACTTTGGTGATACTTGATTAATACTTGATCATATAATATATGAAATCATGTGCAAAGTCATAATAGACTGGTTACAGCTGCATAGTCTTATGATTTGAGTTTGGTTTTATGAAGTTATTATGTGTTGTTGTTTTTTTTTTACATTACCATCTTGCTTAATTTCTTAGTGCTTGTACCTTCAGCATTTTTCTTTGATTGCTTCCTTTGTTTAATTTTTTTTTTTTGTCTGCTTGTTTGTAATTTTGATTTGGGACCTATTTGTATTGTTTACTGGAATCTGCCGTCTGATTTTCCATTATGGACCATAGCCTTGGGAAATGAATACTCTTGCCGTTTGGATTTGACTTGTCTTGCATCTAGATCCTCCATCCCATCACACATCTCACCTGGGCTTCGATGGTTCACTTTCACCTGAGTCTTATCACACCTATTACCTTTTACCTCGTCACTGTATGCGTGAGTGAACAAGGTCAGAATCTGCCCATGGTCCTGCAACTCTAGAACAAGTTTTTTGCTATCATCTCCTAAATCTGTATGTATTTTTTGCTTGTATATGTGAAATTAAGATATATGCTACATTTAATTATGGTTACACGTTAGCTTAGGTTATATATGTGTGTTCATATATGTATGTATATATATAAATATTTCTTTGAAAAATGAGGGTGCCATTACTCCTGGAAAGCAGATATAGACTTAATGTTTCTGTATGTGTTCAACCAAAAGAAGAGTTTAATTGATATTCCCATCCTCTCATGTGATTAGAATTAGAATTTAGAAATGTATTATTTTCATGCATTATTCTGATAGGTGGATGAAGCACCAGGCAGAATATATTTGTATTTCTATGTAACTACCAAAATATACTTTTTTTCAATTTATGCCCTATAGGTTCTGGCTGATGTTTGAGTAATTGGTTGATTATATGTAAACAAACCAATTAGTCAGAAATGAGAAATCCATCCATCCATCCATTTTCTATACCGCTGAATCTGTCGGTCGGGTCGCGGGGGGGCTGGAGCCTATCCCAGCGGTCAATGGGCGAGAATTTTTTTAGAGACACCAATTAACTTGAAATGAGAAATCCTTTATTGAAAATTGTTTTTCCTTTGTTATTTTTTGTCCTCTTTTTTGTTCGCAAGAACACAATTCTCACTGTTTCTGTGTTGTAAACAAGGACTTTCTTTGAAATTTGGTCAGGTGATATACTGCACAAAAAGCTGTACAGATTAGAGCAAATGATAACAGTTTTTCTTGAGATCCATAAGGGCCAAAGAGCCAAAGGGAACAAATTAGATGTGAAACAGCTATAGATTTTCTGTTCACATCAGAAGTATTGCTGGCCCCTAAGAGAAGCCACATGGAGCAGCAACACCGTCCTATGGGTTCTTGATACCTCAGCTCTTGCTTTCTGTCTCATGCTACCTCCCTTTACTCATCTTGCCTTATTCTCTGTGGATCACTGCATCTCCGACTTTTTATATTGCCATGCTTCTCCAGGCTACTGTATCATGCATTTGACCATCTCCTGTCATTTTGTGACATCTCTGTCAAACAGGAATTAAGAAATCAACCCCTTTGACCTCTATGTCTCATTGTGCTCTTCCACCCGTCCACTCTTATCTAAAAACACCTTACACTTGCTTTTCTTCTATTTGTTACTGCCACTGTAATTTCCTTCATCCTTTTGTTTCCCTTTTCCTTTAATGTTTTTTTTTTTTTATATTAGTGTTCTCCTTCTCCTGTTCTTTCTGACACAGACAGGGTATTTGTTTATTAGATATGAAAGAGGGACATTTTTAATGAGCTAACTTTGAAGACTGTGATCACACTGAGTCAGGACTGTTTTTTCTTTCTCTTTCTCTCAGACACCTGTCTTTTTAATTTTCCCTCACACTGACCCATATTGCCTGCCTCATTTTTACTTTCTTCTCATCCCTTTGAGCTGGAACACATGGCAAAATAGAAAACCAGTATTCAGGGTTTTGGACATGCTGTCAGAAATGAGGAAGGGAAAACGTAGACTATGTGTGGGTGCTAATGATCTTTTAGTTCTTTGTTGTCTATAGAGACAACAAAGCAATACCCCCGCACCCCCCACCCAACACACACACAAGCACACACACTCACACGTACACACAAGGACTCTAAGATGATCTGTGAAGTTTAGTGGAGGCTAGCCTACTCTCATCTTCCCCATCCTTTCAGCTTTGCTCTGTTTTCTCACTAAGTGCATGGTGGGCTGCTGGGCTGCCCTATCAGAATGATGATAAGACTGGTAAGAGTATGGCAGGAATATATCTTTATTGTGCTTTCAGGATTCCAATGTTAGCACAACTTGGCTCCAGGTTTTGTGTTGCATGGCAGTTGCTAAATGATCTCGTACATTTCACACTTTCATCCATCCAGCCCATTGCACACAGCTGCTGTTTGACCAGAGCTCACAAATTTGCCAGTGACCCCACCCATCCCCACCACGGACTGCTGTCTCTGGTAAGAGGTTTTGTAGCATTCGGAGCAGAACAGTCAGATTCTTCAGAACAGGTTCCTCCCCCGAGCCTTTTGAACTCCCAATAACCTTATACCTCACCCACATATGTGCTCACACTCATGCTGTAATGCCCCTAATTTAATTTTTGCTTTTAATTACATCATGTTATGGATTCCCTCACCTCTGTGCTCCCCTTCCTCATTGAAACAACTCATTCCATAAGCCTCTTTGCCACCTCACTGCTATAGACCCAGTGTCCAGCTTCGCTGTATACAAGCAACCCTGTACTCCGTAAAGCTAAAGGGGAGTAAAGACTCTTTTCAGGTCTCCAATGGCAATCCATTGAAAGAGTGGACTCATTATTGTGTAGAGCTTTCATGAAAAGTGAAAGGGAGGCTAATGGGCTGTTAGATCAAACATGCTACAGAAACTGTTACGCACTTCCATGAAGTAAAACAGTGGAATGCTGAATTTGTTTTTAACTGACTTCTAATCAATTGGAAAAAAAAAAGGCTAATGGCCACAGCTCTGTAATGAACTGTTATGCTAAATCAGAGAGATTGGCTGTCACTTTTGAAGACGTATAATAAAATCTGGACTCTTTAGAGCTCATCTGACTGTGTGGTTGTTTTCGTTTGGTTTGTGTGACAATGTCTATGAGTATATGTTTGACAAATAGAGGTATACAGAAGGATACGGAGAAAAAAAGAGGAGTAATAGGTATCTTTGCTCACACACACATTCCCACCCTCCCCCATGTCTTCCAGAGGGGAGAGGAGCCTCGTCAAAGTCCTGTCATGAATTTTTAAAAACTCTGTCAGTCTGTGAGTGTATATATCTGCAGATCTGCATGTGTGAGCTCATATGCAGGCAGTGTAAGGGGATAGGGAATTTTCAAACAAAACAAGATCTTTCTATTCAAATTATAACTGTCAGACAAATTGCTTTAAAAATGATGTGTGCTGTATCAAACATTCAACAGCTGTTGCTGATACTTATCTTTTCCATCACATACAGCAATGTGCTAGGAATTATTAATTGTCTTACGTGCGTGGTTCTGAATTTAAGAAAATTAACATATTTTGAGAACAGCCTGGATGTATGCTCGAGTGATAAAGCTCAGCGAACCTGATATACAACTTGATATGATGTTACATGGCTGATGTTTGACATCAACCCAAAAAGAAGACGTGCCTTACATAGTCTTTTTCAGGATGCTTGCCTATCTGTCCCTTAGGCAGTGCATTTTCAATCTTAGATATTAGCTTTTTCTATTGATACACTTATGGAAAGAAATGGGATTGGATGAAGTGATAGAGAACCAGCTATTTCCTGAAAAAGTCATTAAATATCACGATATGTAGAAGAGGGGTTGCTAACTTATTTAGTCATCTAAAAATAATGCGACCCACACAATTCTTCCTTGGCTTTCTTCACATAATTTTTTCTTTAACACTTGAATAAGCAGCAAACTGTAATTTTACAAAAGCTGGTCTTGGAGGTGCAGAGGTACCAGTAGCACAGAAGCATATAATCAGCAAGTGACCTCAAGCAGGATTGCACATTCTACTTTTGTACCATGATGGGCTCCTAGTCAAATAAGTGTTTTAATTCAAATAGAGCTCTGATCAGATGTAAATAGCCATATGGAATCTGTAAAGTAGTTTACACACTGTAGTGTCTGAAGATAACAAGTGTTATCTTGAATGTTGAACATCTGACCAACAAGAAGGAAAACATGATATAGAAAGACAATATGCTATTTTAGTACATGAGATAGATCATGCATGATAACTTCATCACTACTTTGTGTTTGTTGGTGAGTGTGTTTGGTTGTTTATGACTGGAATGAAGTGTATATTTTTATGTTTCCATCCAATGCAGAGGAGGTGGAGACAGGTCTGGAACAGTTCCAATGACTGAAGGCCAAGGCACTGTTTAAGAATGGAGTGATTGCCGGCAGCAACGGTCATGGATACAACGATACATTTCCAAATCCATTCTAAGAAAAAAAAAACAGATACTATAAACATCTTATTTAGATCTGACATACCTATCATACTTTCCTTTGTGACAGCCCAGCAGATGCAGATCATGGAGAGATGCTGTCATCAAAGTAGTTTTTTGGTACATGTTCAGATTGCTTTTATTTCTTCAAAATGCTTTCCTGACTGGTGTTTCTCTGTATCAATTGTAACATTACTTTTGTGAAGGAAGTCACAAGTTCGAGGGATTGTTTTCTTTAAGAGCATTCCTTTTCTCTGCATGGTTGTTATGACCCAGTAGAGACCAGGCAGACAGGCCATGACCAGGTTAAGCTTATTTTTCTTTGTATTTACCTGGGTGAACATGTGCACAGATTTCTGCAAAGGTTCCAATTTTTTTTTTGCTTCTCTGCCTACTGTGGGTCTTTTGGTTCTTTATTCTAACAACCAAGCAGGACCCTTAGAATTGTATGCAGTGATGGTCAAAATTGTTTATGTACAAACAGCATCTAGATCACAGAACCCCCTTTTGTCCTATGGCTAATTGTTTTCTTGACAAGAAAATGACAAAATAGGATGGAATCATACTTTGAAAGATAATTTGATCAGCCTGAAGCTTTGTCCAGGTTATGTAATTGGTTAGCAGTGTGACGCTATGTATAAAATCTTCCCCTTACATTGCTTATATTTTACTTTTGTAGCTCTCTACTGTGACCACTATTGTTTCATCTATTGCTTCTCATTTATATGAATGTATGGCTATGTAGCTGGGAAGTTTAGGTAAATTGCATGTATATACTCTTCCTCTTATCCTTATCCTTATTTAGCAGTATCCAGTTTGATCGACAGCCTCTCAGTGGGTAATCCATTTGCTCTTGACTTTATCTGGTGATCAGCTGGCCACCATCCTGGTGCTGACCACAATGTCTTCTTCATTTCACTCTTTGTTTCACACACCCCGTCTTGTTCACACTTTCGAATACACACCCACACACAGATGGACATTTTCGTATGTTTCAACCTTTTCATTCTGACATTCACAAAGGCGGTGTGGCCTTTAGTGACCAGTGAATTCTGCAAGACTGCGATAGCCCTGTAGTTTGAGCACTGCAAATGAGATTCAAATAATTTCTCTGTCTCTGGGATGGTCTTCTTGTGCTTTTTAATGTGTCTTATACACACTTTTTCCAGAAAATTGCAGACGCTCTGATCAAAACAACCTCGGAGCATTTTCCAATATGAATCACTGCCACATTTGTCTCCCCAGAAATTGGCCACAGCTGCTGAAGTGTTCCAGATGGAGCATGGGTGGAAAGACGAGTTTGAGGTAACAGGACAAGCAAAAGATAAAGACAGACCACAGCACATACACTAGGAACTTAAAAAAGAAGAAAACCTTGAAACACTCATGAAATGCAAATAGCCATGCATGTAGTCCAGACTTACATTTACTTCTTTGTCTGAATATTTTAATCTGTTGCAGATGCCTGTCATTGGCAATGAGTACAGCTCCAGTGGTAATTGGGTTTATTGAACATTATACACAGTATTATTACACATTATGACCAGATGGACAGATATGTGGCTTTCTGAAAGCCTCAGTGGGAGTGAGTTTTGAATGAGATTAAGTGGTGCTCAGGAAAGATACTTGCTGCAGGGAGTATAAGATTTGTGTTAAAGCCGTAAAGAACCTTAATGCCCTGTTAATTGCAGGAAAATGCATTACTGTTGCTTTACAACTGCTAGTTGGTACAAGCACATGTTTTAAAAAAGGAACACTCTTCTCAGTATAACATGGTTTCCATTTAACTGGAAGCACATACCAGTGTCATCAGCACCTTAAACTGTGTGATGAATTAATGGTGTTGCCAGCCAACAAATAAAAACAAGCACTTTTTAAAGATGGATAAAGCTTTTCATGATAACATAAATGGAATACTTCTTTGTATAAGACCTCAAAACATCCTAAAATTAATATTTGGGCTTCTTTGTGACTTGTTTACAGGATGATGAAATTGCCTACTACAACGCAAAGGACAACGTGAGTGTTTTTTTTCCTTCTGTCTTTTTGCCTTTCCTTCTTTTTAAGCCCTCACACAGGTCACACTGAGACATAGGCCAGGGATAAGGTTTACGTACACAACGCTCTCCTTATCTTGTCCTCCTCACTGCCACATCTTCTCTTCTGTCCCTTATTTTCTATCTACCATTCACCACATTCTCAGCTTTTCATTGTAGTACCCCCTTTTTTTCCTCATTCAGGCTTTTCTTCCCATGCAGCTTCCTCCCTGTCATCTTTCCTCCCACTATCTTTCAGGTGAAGAGGTCTCTGCCATGTTTCTCCACTAATTGACAGATGAGATGTATGAGTTGGCTACGCTGTTGCTTTATTAGGAAGCAAGTGTTCACACTAGCCCCCCCTTCTTTTTCTCTCTCAACACCTCACTACCTCTCTTCCCTACATTCTTTCATATCTCATCATGCTTTTTACCATATATCTCCCCGTCTCTACTGCTCTCATTGATGTAAATTGGCGAATACACAGCAGGAGTTATAAATCTCCACTAGTCCATAGACAATCTGGCTATCTGCTGCTCCTCCCTTCAAGTGGTGAAGATAAAAAGAAAAAGGCAAGACATCATTACACAAATAGTCGATAATGCTTTGTTTTTAAAGCGAGCATATAGGGTGCAAAATTGGCCGTAATGATGTAATTACTTCAGACGGAATTTGTTGAGGATGTGTAAATTTTTCTATGCTTCTACCAGCATTCTACTGCTTTTTTTTTGTTTTTTACAGGCTATGCCTCGGCAAATAATATAAAAGGGCTTGATATGACATCTTAAACCTGCGGTCAAACTACTAGCTGGATCTTGAATTTTTTCTTCTTCTTCTCAGCTGGATGCAAATGATACAGAGGGAAGAAAATACAGGATTCGACCAGAATTTAAAGAGGATCTGCTATTTAAACGATTGACTGATCACAACCACACGGCTGTCCACATTCCCACTGACATCTATGATGGCTGTGAGTACAAAGACACACATACATATACACAAACCCAAATGGTAACCATGGATACAGCTGAGACATCAGCCTATCATGAAATGTTGTTTACAGCTTCTGCCACAACCTAACTTGCCCGTAGCTAAATAATGGATTTAAAAATAAGTGAAACAGTATAATAGGATTTTTTCCCGGCTACTATCCTGCTGTCTCTGAGCCAAGTGTGACCTTGGGATGTAAAGAAGCAGAAGGTCTGCTGTATGGAATTGGTTGATGATTGTCTTGAGCTGTCCATATTTCTTCTCTTTATTTCAAAGAAAGATTTTTGACAGTATATTATTGTTATTATCATTAATTGATTTATTTATTTTACCGACCATATAAGGAGTTCTGTGGGACTGAATTAAAAAAATACTGTTCCACAGAATAAATTACTAAATATTAAAGATAAAGTAAACAGGATGACTGATTTGAGTTTGAGCCTATGACACTGCTTATTATGGGTTCTTACATTTTTGCATATGTTGGCAGAATGAAACTTTTCAAAATTGTATTCTTCTTCAACGTATAATACAAATATAAAGTGTTTATGCTTACATTGTGCAAACACTCATCATTCATACTTGCTGTTTAAATCACAAGCTTAATCCTTGTGAATCAACTTGTTTGCACTACACTTACGCTACACCGAAGCCTTGATTGTGGTAATGAAACCATTATTTTTTTTGTTCTGGTGGTACTTGTGATGGATGAACAGAGAACTACGAGAAACAATTACAATGCAGTATGTGGCATTGGCATGGCAGGTGTTGAAATTACTTGCTCTCGCCAGCATAATCTTACTCTGCAGAACCTTACTTTTGAGTCTGTTTGGTTAGATTTAGGCTAAGAAATTATTTTCTTAGGTTTAGGCAAAAAATAAATTCTTGGTCAGGTTGAGGACAATATGGTTTGAAGAACTGACTTTAACTAAAGAATAATGACTGAATAATGAACTCAATTTCTCCTCAGAGGAACTGACATGTATGAAATGAGCTTCCCAACACCATTTCACCAACTGAACGGTAGCTTGATGCTTTCCAGTTCAAGTAGACGTAAAGACCTGAGCAACTCTGACAAGGGCCTTATTGTCTCAGCCAGGCACTTGGTTAGAGCACATTTGAAAGGGCAAGACTAGTGGGGTTCTCTGAAATAGCAATTGTCCTAAGCATGGACACCTCAGAGCATTTTAGTTTATTAAAAAAGAAAAACAAATTTCCTGCATTTTTACATCAACTAATTTAAGAATATCTATAGACTCTTGTCTGGATAAGTTACGATGAAGATGTTCTGATTTTTCATTAAAATGTTACATTGTTTCACACAGTTTAAGGCTATAGGCTGCTAGACCACAGTCAAATGAAGATAATCTATTTATATTAATACAATGATGGAACTGAACATGACAGTATGATTTAAACAATATCAAACTTAAAAGTTGCTTTTGTCAATGCTTTTAAGATCATCTTCAAACATTTGAACAGATAACATGAGTTAAAACAACTACCAACCCTACCTGTACGTTTTACTCACTGAATCTGCTGGTGAATGTTCTCATAAGCATAATGATTTTGTTTATTTAACATTTTTAATTTAGAATTTTTTGAATTTTTCAAACAACACTTTAAACACTCAATGCGCTATTTTAGTGAGGTTGTAGACCTTACTGCATAACCCACTCCACATGAGTCAAGGAGAGAATATTCTATATGATTATTAAATGATAGAAAAATCTATTTTATTTTAATCTCTCACAATCTAATTTTCTGTAGAAGGATATTAGATTTGTTGAGATTTTTTTTAAACATATTCTAAGGCTGCTGGGACATTTGCACTGTTTCTGGTTTGTCTATAGTGGCAGATTGTGTTATGAAATACATCAATTAGACAGAAATTATACTTTGAACTTAGTTTAAAAACTGACCCAAAGCCTCGTTGTCAGTTTACTGTAACTTAACACTTGTATATCACCAGACTCACTGGGCTCTCCTTGCTATGCAGCTCCTCCCAATAGTGAAAAAAGGAGTGTAGATGAGCACAAGTACCTTTAATGTGAGCTACCTAAGTGTTACATTAAAACTCTTTCCAGAGCCAACAAATTATCTGATCATAAATGCTAATGTAACATGATGGAAAAATGATGGGAAATGTTCAATATGCCTACGTCCTTTGCTTTGTTCTTTTGTATTTCCGCCATGGCCTAATGTGAAACACAATAGACAGAAATACACATTCTTCAAAGAGAGCTGATCCTGAAGGATTCATTCTGCCCAGAAAACAAAGTCTAATGAACTTAAAGTAATATTAGAAACAAGAGAGAAAGGAGATCTATTCTGAACTATTTAGAAAGGGATTGTGATTAAACTATGAGTCTTTCTTCTATTTGGTATGTGGTTTGGAGAAAGTTGAAAGCTGCCAACCTGATGATTTGCATGATGCCAGTCACTGATTGAGAAATGGCATCATTGTTTATGCACACATAGGACTTACTTGAAAGGGATGACTTTGATTTGGTTCTTCTTTGCCCGCAGCTAAACACAATCTGAACGTTAAGCTTTAAAAAGCTGTCAAAAGTAGTTTAGCTGACTGAGAGATATTTTCTGCGATTCCATTCAAAACGAATTCAGCATTTTTCTGAATTGACTTAACCCAACATATTTATTTTATATATTCTTATCAGTTTTTATATGGCCTGTTTTCAGTGGTTACACTTGAACCAAGTTCAAACTAGAAGATTTTCATTGTTGTCGTATTTCTGTATTGTTTATGAAGGGTTTATTTTATGTATGGGACTTTTAAGTCAAAGGATATTTAAGGATATTTACAACAGATGGCTGATCTGCAGCAGAGCTACAAGATCATTTGCCCGATTTAACCCCAACTTACCTGACTGATCTCTATCAAGAAGTCACAGCTGTCATACAGACAAGAGTCTCGTTAACGCTACATTATGCACAATACAAGCAGCCTCTGGGGATTCAGTCTGATTGTTTAGGAAAAGTGACAGTTTCTTTCCGTGGCTTCTCTCTCTTGAGGCTGTTATGATATTGCATGCCAGAAGCATGGGTGCTCATGGTACTCTCATAACCCTTTGCAGGCCGTAGTTTCTTCACCTAACTTTTTTAGATTTTCTTTTACCATGTTTACCCCTGATGTTGTGTCACCCGACCTAATCTCTCGCGGTCATACTGACTGTAGCTAATCACTGATTGTTCAGTCACAACACGAGTTTCCTCGAGCCCCTCAAATCATGTCTTTGAAACATTCACCCCACAGATCAGGCACCCACACTGAAAAAAAACAACTCATAAGATTTACTTAAAAAACCCTTTGTAAGTATTTGCACTAAAATGATTTAAGTAATATTTAATGCTGCAATGAGTAACTCTCACTTGCCAGTATCAAGTAAATTTTACTTACCATAAAATGCAACAGTTTTGAAGATATTAAGTAACATTTACTTAATTACATCTAAGTTTTAAGTTATATTTATTTAAACAAATTAAGTAAACTCTACTTGTTTTTCATAGGCAGGAACATCATTTTACTCAAAATTTTAAGTAAATTTTATATATCTGTAGTATTTGCTGTTATGAAGTAACTTAGTAGATTTTAACGAAACACTTTCAGAGTAAAGTTTATGTAGTGTTTCTAGGTTTATGTACATACAACTATTAAACATTTAAATTGTATGAGGAAACCTAAGTAAAACTTACTCTTCCCCTATAATTCATGTATTACGTTAATAAAATGTTTAATTTTACTTAAGAAGCTCTAGTTCTTACTGAATCTTAAAAATACAAGGTAGAAATTATGACAGTTACTCTAATAGAGTTTACTTCACCAAAAAGTCTTTTTTTCAGTGCATGGTCCTGGGAGGGAGGGTTTTTGCTATTACAGAGTGATGGTGAACTATTTCTTATAAAAGCACATATCTGATCATTTAATCACGATGTGGTGACATTTACCTTGAGTGGCTCAGAAAAACTAGGTTCTCTTGAGTCTCTGTGACATTAGCACAGCTCAAGTTGAATGTCAGTGACTTAAGGCCAGTCTGCTGAATATCTTAACTGTTGCCTGAATTCTACATAATTCAGGCCATGTGATGTAAGTATCAGAGCTTTTCTTTTACGTTTACATGTCTTTTTACATTTTAGGAATGTAATCTTTAGAACAGAGGTTCTTGCTGGGCTGCAATAATGAATCTGGTACAGGATAGTTTTACTAACCATTAGACTGTTTCATTGCTTGTTAACTTGTGCTTGAATACTTTTTCTGTTTTTATGTTAGACTGGATCTCTGCTTGCTTGTATTTGGAGAGTTAGGAAAATAATTAGTGTAGAGTAGAATATAGTGCGTCAGCAGTGACTTGAAGGGGCAGCAGGATGGAGTGACTTCCTCAGCATGGTTTTCAGCCTGCTGGGGAAGCGTCTGGCTCCAAGGTTATGTGCATAACCTTTCTGATGACCCCAGACACAGGGGCACAAATGAGGGACAGGGCTGGGAATGGATACATGTCAGGTTTTGTTTGAAAATAAAGGTTTCTTTTTAACTTTGTCATTTTTTTACCTTCGATACCTTTGTGGCCATAATCTGGGCAGGGTGCCATGACTCATCACAGTCCCCTCTTCTCAAAGATGCTATTTATTGGTAGCTGGTAATAAGTATGCATAGATACTCTGAGCTTCTAAGACCTATCCAGCACTAAAGGCTGTGTGTGTGTGTGTGTGTGTGAGGTGAACAGTCTCTGTCAATGCTATTGAAAATCCAGTCCCTGCAAGTTTATTTTGAGGTTAAGACAAGATTTTAGGATGTATTGGAGATAGAGTCACAGTAAAGAAAGGTGTGCTCGTGAAAACAAACTAAAGAATGAATATAATCAAAGAAGAACATGGTAAATGGCAAGAAAAGTGTGTGTCTTTGAGCTTTGCAGATATGAACACACATGCAGGAGGAAAAAGAAACAGAAGATGCATATGTTGTTGAGGTTTCAACTCTCAGTTTGATCTCATACCCTCTATAAATGTTCCAGGAATAGCCTTTGCTGCGGAAGAGAAAATTGAATTTCTCGATAAAGTGGGTGCTGAGTTTATGAAATCAGCATCACGTGTGTGAGAGGAGCACTGGGCAGGATGGAGACATTCAAATGACAGAGACATAACAAATGCCAAATCTGTTTGTCCACAATGACGGACTTAAGTGTGAGAGGGAGACACAGATAGTGATAAACAGAGGAGAAAATAGCTGAATCTAATGGATACAGAGACAGTAGCTTGTACAGTATAGTGCAGTATTCATTGCCGACAACCGAGGACTTTTTAAAAAAAATTATTTAGAGATTTAGAGGAGCATAAATTATTATATATGTCACTATGGATAGCATTTTAAATAGCTGGTTAAATTTTCCTGAAGAACAGAACGAAACAGCAACAAAACAGACGAAAATAATAATAAAAAAGGTTAGTCAAAGGTGATATTGCCAACATAATTTCTGCTTTTAGAATAAAACATTTTTTTTTTTCATTTGCAGTAATGGTAGAATCACTCATAATGCAGCAACGGAATAGAACAGTCATTTAGGCTCATTCAGATTGAACGCAGAAGTAGCCCATAGCCTTTATCTTATTTTATTCTATTTTTTTATTCAGGTTTTTTTCAGATATCACCTCAGGTGTGGCAATAGGTTAAGTGGATGTTTGTTACGTGGTAGGACACTATACTTTCAATGTTGTCACAGATACGCACATGTGTGAGCTTTACCAGCTGTACCTAGTAAAATATCTCTGCATACAAAGGCCTAATTGTGCAAGAAAAACAATTGATTGACATTAAAAAGCAGGTTTAGTATGAATAGTAGTTAGGAGACTGTGCATAAATTATAGTCTGGTATGATCTGTGTGGTCCAGCATCTGTTCTAATCTAGTCTTTTCTCTTCTGCCAATGTGCAAAAACTTACAATCTCAGCTGGTTTAATGTGCTCCCTGTTTTAGAAAAACTGAAAATATATAGATTTAAGTTTCTGTGTAATAAATTGGAGAATTTCTTGTAATTTCTTTCTTCCAATTGCATGAACTAAAAAAAACCTTTCGCTCAGTTTGCTACAGTTTACTCCTTGGTTTTTCAAAGAATTCAACAATAACACACGCAACCTGGGAAAGGACACAAGAGATGGGATTCAGAGTTGTTCTATGGAGACAGGAGGACTCCATAGTGGGACAACCATCAGTTAAAATCTCTTTTAATCAGGACTTCATGTTTAAGTGGTCAGAACAGGGAATGCATGTCAGAGATGGACATGTAGACACCACTGTCATGTCATCCATTGGAACTGCTCTACTAAAGCCTTAAAGCACTTCCACATTGCCTTCCCACCTAACACTGGATGACTTTATCAATTTTCAATACACGGTCTATATGGGCCGGACAAAAGAATCTCTTAATTAAAGGCACAAAACAGTCCACTTCTCAGACATAAAATCCTCTGATCTGAATAAACAAATATTTAAAAAATCTGGCTGCTCTTCCTAATGTGTGTGAAGTAAAGTTCGCAATGAGCATCAGCAAGAGACTCAATAATTCTAATAGTATCCCAACAGTCACACACTCAGCTCAGTAGCTTGTGTGTTTTCTGACATTATTCTGTTGCATATAGATTGGTGAAATAAATCCATTATAAGATGAGTGAAAAATAAAATAAAATCCTTCTGTGAAAACAGTTTTTCATCTCTAGCTTAAGTCTATTGAAAGAAATTAGTATGTACTGAATTAACGCTTAGTGGAAGAATTTACTTTCCAGATTGTTTTAGTAAAAAATTATCAACTTATCTTCCAGAAATCTATATTGATTCATGTTATGTTTCATCGTGAATTATATTGCACCTGTGATGTCCCACACAGATAAAGTGATTACTAGATGTAGAGTCGGCATGACATCAAAGCCACTGGGCACAGCCAGGGAATTCATTAGTGTCAGGGGTAATATGGGCAACCAGAGAACTCTGTATTCCTTATAAACCTACTGAGCACTTTAGCTTATTCAATATTATG
Organism: Odontesthes bonariensis; assembly: GCF_027942865.1. Classification (NCBI taxonomy): domain Eukaryota; kingdom Metazoa; phylum Chordata; class Actinopteri; order Atheriniformes; family Atherinopsidae; genus Odontesthes; species Odontesthes bonariensis. The sequence continues at coordinate 16,442,691 of NC_134512.1, read as the reverse complement.
ACTAACCAAGAAGTACTCAAGAAGAAGAAAAACATTACTTGTTAGAGGTTTTTGCCTTGATTGTGATGCGTTTCTCAGACTATGTTCGTGCATATCTTCTTAATAGCCTCATTCGCACTGTAGGAACCTTCTGCAGTTCCTATAAGCTTTTCAGGAATGGGGCCGAGGTCCCGAGTTCCTATACGTGCGAATGTGGGAAAAAACCTCAGGTTCTGGAACCATTTTAGCTCCTTCTCTGAGGCTGGGTCTTTTCTGGGTTCTATAGGAACACATCTGACGGAGGTGTTTGGTGGTCGGTAGCTACGCCCCATGTCATGCTGTCGGCTGAAATGTTTACTCATACGACACAGACACAACCAGCGCGTGTTTAATAAGTTAAACTCACACGTCGTCTCCTTTGTCTGCGGCGCTCTGCTCTCCTTTCTTCCTTCATGAAACGAAGAAGTATCACCTGCGCTCAATCCTTCGTCTCCTGACTCTCTCTGTGAGCTCTTCCAGCCTCGATGTTAGACGCCCGATGTGATCGTCCATGATTAATATCACCATCAGACCATGAACACGGTGGCCTCCCCGCTCTCCATATTAGCTTCTTGGTGGTGTTTTTTTCTTCCCTCCTTACTTTTCACGGGTTTTGTTTTGTTTTGTTTTGTTTTGTTGTTGAATGTGGCGCTAAAGTAACACGTCACTGTCGCAGACGGTTGCGTCGCATCAGTCCCTATCAAGGTCCCGACTCATGTGCGAATGCAGAATGAAACAGTTCCGCTGGGGAAGGACAGTTATCAGAACTGAATTCGAGGTGGACCGTTCTTAGAACTGCTCTGTCGGAATAGAATAGAATAGAATAGAAAAGAATAGAAAAATACTTTATTTATCCCCCAATGGGGGAAATTCAAATTCGTCAAGTAGCTCAACATTTTTTTAAATATTTACAATGATTGAATTAACAACAATAAAACAACAATAATAATACTACTACTAACTAAATAATAATAAATGACTAAATGGCAAAATAAACAAATAAATAAAAATCAATCAATCAATTTGAGAAGAACTCAGCAGTCACTGTTATAAAGCCTTATGGCTGTGGGAACAAAGGACCTTCTGAACCTCTCAGTCCTGCAGCGCAGAGAGATGAGCCTCTCACTGCAGCTGCTCCTCTGTCCTGTCAGGATGCTGTGGAGAGGATGTTTATTATTCTCCATCACAGAATCTAACTTCCTCCTCATCCGTTTCTCCACCACAGCACTGAGAGGATCCAGCCTTCTGCCTACAACAGAACCAGCCTTTTTCACCAGTTTGTCCAGGCGCCTACAGTTTCTGTCTGTAGTGCAACTCCCCCAGCAGACAGCAGCATAGAACAGTACACTCTCAATGATAGTGTGATAAAACATGCACATCATATCACTGCAGACATTGAAGGACCTGAGCTGTCTCAGGAAAAAGAGACGGCTCTGACCCCTCCGGTACACTGCGTCTATGTTGGCAGACCACTCCAGTGTATTATCGAGCACCACCCCCAGGTATTTGCAGGTCTGAACAGTCTCTATCTCCCCTCCATCAATGCAGACTGACTGGTATGGGAGCTTCAAAGTAAGATGAGGGTTGATCTACTACTGTAAACAACAAAGTATATGCTATATTCTACATGTTTTTTATGAATTTTGATGTTGTAGAGTTGTGAAATTATTTTATCAATGGAGAAATTGAGCAGCCTTGCATTGTTGTCTACAGTAGTAGATCAACCCTCATCTTACTATGAAGCTCCCAGATCAAGGAAGTGACGTCGACACAGCTTTAGCAGCAGAAAAGCTATCAGGCTTGTGTTGATAATAATAAACTCCTGGACTATTTTCAAACTTCCAAATGCATCGTTTTGTGAGTACAGACCATATTTGTACTACTGTAGAAGTTTGGTGTCATGGCATGTGATTTTAGTGTGGTAATTTTGGAGATACTGCCTGGATCCATTAACCCTTGTACGAAGCTATTCGGGATAACTCAGTAACTCAGCTGATGTTCAGCCAATATCGAAAAAACTGCGGGTGGGCTACTTGGCTGGATATCACGGTTCAAATGACCCCATGTTGAATCTACTCCGGAGTGTCGCTTTAAGTCTCCTGAGCTCAGCTCCAACCTCCTCTATAGTTAGACACAGAGGTTGTAGCGGAGGGATGGGGACAGGAGTGATGTTGCTATCAACCATAGAGATGGGGGTGGGGGTGCAGCTGGACAGAGGAGGGCTAGTGGTGGGAGTTGCTGCAGAGGTGGAGGAGCAGCTGGATCGAGGAGACCAGGCAGTAGGAGCAGCCACAGATGTGGAGATGCAGCTGTGCTCAGGATGCCTGGCAGTGGAAGCTGCTGCAGAGGTGGATGTGCAGCTGGGCTCTGGATGCCTGGTGGTGGAAGCTGCCGCAGAGGTGGATGTGCAGCTGGGCTCTGGATGCCTGGTGGTGGAAGCTGCCGCAGAGGTGGAGGTGCAGCTGGGTTCAGAAGGCCTGGCAGTGGAAGCTGCCGCAGAGGTGGATGTGCAGCTGGGCTCTGGATGCCTGGTGGTGGGAGCTGCCGCACAGATGGAGGTGTGGCTTGGCTCAGGAGACCAGGCAGTGGAAGTTGCTGCAGAGGTGGAGGTACAGCTGGACAGAAGAAACTTGTTGGTGACAGCAGAGGTAGAGAGTGGTGGGGGTGGAGGGAGCAGCAGCAGAGGAGGGAAAAGCCACACTGTCAAACCTGTTGTAATAATGGTTGAAAGTATTGGCTCTGTCCACATCACCTTCTACAGACTGAGAGTTCTTCAGTCTGTATCCAGTGATGATGCCCCTCCACACCTCCTTGGTGTTATTGTTCTCCAGCTGTCTCTCTACCTTTTTCTTGTACTCCACCTTAGCTCGACGTAATGTCTTTTTAAGCTCCTGTTGTACACTCCTCCGCCTTTCTCTATCCCCATTCTGGAACGCCCTCTTTTTCTGGTTCAGGAGGTCTTTGATGTCACTGGTGATACATGGTTTATTATTTGGATAGCACCTTACAGTCCTCACTGGAATCACAGTGTCCCTACAGAAGTTAATGTAGTCTGTGATGGTGCTGACCCTCCTGTCCATGTCAATGTCCATTTCATCTTCCTCCAGCAGTACAGCCCAGTCTGTGACATCAAAGCAGTCTCTCAATGCATCACTCGCCTCTGGTGACCACTTCCTGAAAGATCTGGTAGTAACAGGAAGTCTTTGTACACAAGGTCTATATGTGGGTTGTAGATAGACTATGCTGTGATCAGATCTACCCAGTAGTGGAAGAGACACTGTCCTGTAAGCCTCCTTCACGTTAGCATAGAACAGATCTAATGTCTTATCTCCACGTGTTGGACAGTCCACATACTGTACAAAACCAGTCAGGCAGGAGGATAGAGAGACGTGGTTGAAATCCCCTGTGATTGCAATGAATGCCTCAGGATGCTGGGTCTGTATCCTAGCAACGGCGTCATGGATGACGTCACACGCCGTTACAGGTGCCGCCCTTGGTGGAATGTAAACAACGATGACGACTGTGTATGGGAACTCTCTGGGCGCATAAAATGCACGGAAACCAACTGACAGCAGTTCGATGTCTGGACAACAAACCCTCTCCTTAAAGCTGCAGTCTGCAACTCTTTTTCAAGCATAATGCCTGGAACTGTCCGGGGATTCTGAAAGTAGTACATTAAATACCCCAATACAAAAAAAATTGAGTTCTCTAGGTCCCCTATATGTCCCGCTAGGTCCCTCCAAAGCCAGCAGGTTTGTTTACAAAATTGCAGACCGGACCAGTAAAAGGTAACCAATCAGGTTACGAGCTGGGGTCTGCTGCCTGTCAATCACTGATTGTGCACGCGCGATACAAGGTAGGCTCGTCCCCACGCTTATTTATCTAAACTATTGAACTTCATTACGGGCTAGTCTACTTACTGTGTCTTCCATGATCGCAAATGAATGAGGAGTCGTGTACGCGCATCTGGCGTGCACGTAGACGTGCACGAGTTCTCATGTGTTTTGATGGGGCGGGACAGGAAGTTGAATAACTTTTTATTTTTCGGTTAAAAAATAAGCATTTCTTGCATTTTGCGACTACGGAGGTCACCGTTTTCAACTTCAAGCGTTCTGATAGATCATGTAAACTCTTAAAGGTCCCATGGCATGAAAATTTCACTTTCAGAGGTTTTTGAGCCTTAAAATGAGTTTCTCTAGCCTCCTTTAGTCACCCCAGTGAGTAGAAATTGCGAAATGTATTCACTGAGCAGTACAGCATTTCCTCCATGTTTTGAACAGAGAGCCTCGAATTGTCTCGTTGACTCAAGGCTCCTGGCATGACGTCATGCCAGGATAGAGCTCATCAAAATTTCCCACCCCCTCTCTCCGCCACGCCCTCTGTCTCCACCCACTGCTGGTAAACTACCTGTATCTTACCCGCCCAACTCATGTGGCGTAGACCGAGACTCGCCACAACCTAAGACAGTCACAGAAGATACAGCAATGGCTTCCAAACGACTTTACCATGCGAAATGTACTGTGCCAGGATGTGAAGATGAAGAGAAGAATATGTTTCCGCTTCCATCCTCTGTCCCTTTGAAAACGGAATGGCTAATTTCATTTAGAGGTACGGGTGCCCATGCATGTTCCAAAGAGCGTCAGTGTTTGCGCGACACATTTCAGAGGAATGCTTTCACAACCCTACACCTGAAGTTGAAGCCTGGATCAGTGCCAAGCCTTGCCGGTCCATCAGCTACCCACACCGATCAAGTAAGTCATAATTATTTGCTAGCCGCTAGCACTTTATGGGTGACAGCTAACTAGCCAACATTAGCTGTGGAGGTATTTATCCATGAAACCTACACTGCGCTACAAAACCAATACTCTGTTAAACTGGTTAGATTTAGAAAATTGGTTGTAAAACAAGACATTTGTCTTTTGACCAAGTATCTTACGTGTAGGGGACTACATACAGCATGAATACTTAGGTAAGCAAGTCTAGTTATGTTCTGTGGCTAGATACGTCTGTTACACGGAAAATGACGCCCGACGATAACAATTCATATTTTGTAAGTCTTTCTTTAGATTGGTGACTTTATATTTTGTAAGCATTTGTTACGGTTTGGTGACTTTTTTTTTTTTTTTTTTTTTTTTTTTTTAACGTCGAGTCGTTTCTACGTCTTTCGTGTGTGATACGCGATCGGGTGTTGTGGCTGGGTGAAGGATGTTTAGCAAACGTTTGCTGACGTCCCTCGAACATACACCATTATGTATCTGTCAATTCGAACACAATTTTGACTTCAAATCTGTCGTGACACGTCAGTTTATCACGAGTGTAATGCTCAGCTTTCGAACCATGAGATGTGTGCTCTCTGTCTGCATCAGGTTCACTCTTCACTGGCCAGCACATCAAGTGCTCACGTCCAGACATCCCGGAGCAGGGATGCTGCCTGCCAGACTGACCCCATTGTCAATAGGACTGCAGCCACACCGAAGAATGTTGTCTTTCCTTATATTGGAATGCTTTGCAGGTGAGATGTTTTACCTTGTAGTTGTTGAAAGTTTTTGTCTGAAATGTCATTATTGAGCCGGGTTTCTCCAGCACTGTAAGGCACAAAACACCTAGACCAGGTCCCCTGAAAAGATTGTCTTGTGAATGTAATTTATATTTGATTTACCAAAAAATGTATACTTTTAGGGGGTTTTCAGATCATAGTTCCTATGAAACTTCACAATATATGAAAAGCTTTTTCCAAAATGTTTTATACCTACTTTCAAAAATGTTGTTTTATTTGTTACTACCATTAAAAGCAGCATTTAAATGTTTCAAATGCTATCTCAGCTGATATCACTTTCCTGATGCTTGAAATCAGATTTTAAAAAAAAAGTAATAAGAACAGCTTCTATAGCATTTTGGAAAAGAGCTTTTCATATGCTCTCCCATGATGATGCATGTGTCTCTACCAGCTAACCCCCACCACCATGACAAATGAAAATTCTGTGAGAAACACTGTTTACACATTGTTTCTTGTACTTTCAGACTGTACTTGGCGGCGATCCACTTTAATGAAAATGCGAACCGACCACAGGCCCAGACAGCAGACGGTGTACCTCTCTTCAAAATCTCCTTTCCCAAATCCAAGAAGGGAGAGTGCAGTCAAACGTCAAAAGACTAAGCCAACCTTTGGTAAGACCTCAAAAGTTCAAGAATTCAAGTCCAACTACTTTTGCCTTTATCAAATTTACTGAGGTTAATTCCAACAAATAGGAATACAAAAAATGTGAGAAATATAAATTAAACAAACATAAATATATATATAGAACAAATATAAATATATAAATAAACATTGAAATGTACAAATGACTAACTGAAATATACAAATGTTGTGCGTGTACAGTGTGTATGAATGTTCTGTGTGAAAAGGGAATGTGGATGTCCTGATGGACCTAATTTTTCACATGCGAGGCAGTCTAAACCCGGTGCAGTGTCCTTCATCATCGGGGTACTCGGCACGGATACGCAGGACCACACAGGCAGGAATGACCGCTCTGATCCGGCGACCCAAAAAGCCCCAGCACCACGCCACAAACTGCCTGTAGGCCAAATACCTGAAGCGCCTGGAAGAACAGATAGAAAAAATTACACTTGCAGAGAATGTTGTTGTTCTTCTGTTATTGCTATGTTGTACATATTTACATATTCCTATGGATTATTCTTGATTGTGTTTTAATAATGTCTTGTAAATAAATATACAAACACTCTTCATACTGTCTGCATAGTTGAATTATCAGGCTCTGTTGGGTGGGTGTACTGTAAACTCTATGTATGTGGCTATGAGTGATTATTTTACAACGCTTACCGATGCGTTCTTCTCAGGCGTAAACTGCCAAACAGGTAGATCCAAATGTTTACAGTGTTACCTGAGGGATCTCCATGCAGCATCTATTCTCCCTTTCTGTGGGCATTATCTCGCAAATTCCACATTGACACCTATTATTTAAAAAAAAAAGGCAGTGTAATGATATTCTGTTTTCAGGTAATGCCGGCAAATATAACAATGAAACATCTTTAGTGGCAAGTAAATGAGTTAACAGGTGAGCATGGAGAATAATTACATGCTGGTCAGAATACTATCATGTTTTTTGCATGCCATAGGTTACTGTATAACTACATGGGCAACGAACAGCTGGCTGTTCCCAGTGAAGACAGGCTACTAAAAAGGTGTACACAGAAATCTGTAGCATAAGTTTCACTTCGTGTAGTTACACTTTGGATCCAGCACCTGGTCAGGATATGATGGGGTATGGTTTTTTAGTATATTATAGCATGTAAACCTTTTTGTCTAGAAAACTTGGTTATAAATCGCTCCCCTTATGTCAACACTGGGTGGAGAATCATTTGCATGTTGGCAATGTGTACTATGGGAAATACTTTGGCAGTGTTACTGTTGTACAATGCAAGGCGACATTGAGAAAGTTACTTGGTGTAGAGACTGAGATGCCAGCAGCCATACTCACTAATGTTAGCACTGCAAATACGTGCCCACATTGCAAAATAAGTTGGGAACTTATACGTTTTGTAAGCAAAAATAATATTTTAGGTAGTCCTGATGTAGTGACTACAATTTCTGCTCTAATTAGGCTACCGTAGGCTAAGCGACTGCTATATCTGCGCACCTCAGTGGTTCGGACCGACCCAACCATAAACGTTTCCAGACATAACATTTCAAACTCACCATTCTGAGACATTTTGCTGAAGCCGCTGCTGATCTGCAGTTTGTTGCTGAACTGCCTGCGCCTCGGCTTCAGGGTCCGATTCCGGGTCGAAGGCGAACGGCACGATGGTTTGCTCACCTGCCATTTCTATTTTGTTTTCCTACTAGCCAAAACAGAGAATCAGACACGCCCCCCATTCAGCCATGACACACCCCTCGCGCTCCTCCTTGCTTCTCATTAGGAAAACAGGGCACTGGAGAGAGCGCTGAAATGCGGCTTTCTTCTAAGAGGCCAAATCTGCGTTTTTCGGGTGAATTTTGAGAACGCCTGGGGGTATAACATCCTGAAGCCTCTGAAAGCCCATTTAAAGCGCCGCTACTATACCATGCCATGGGAACTTTAAAATGCCAAAAATTAGGACTTTACGTATGACAACAAATCCTGCAGACTGCAGCTTTAACGGTCACATTGCGGGGGTTTACCCATCTCTGATTAAAGAACAGTATAACACTCCCGCCTTTCCGCTTACCGCCGCTCGTACTCAGGTCTCGATCCGCTCGTACGGCTGTGAAGCCGGGAATGTCCACACATGAGTCCGGTGTGTTGTAGTTCAGCCAGGACTCAGACAGACAGATCAAACTGCTCTCCTTATACAGCCGTTGGTTCCGCACAAGCGCCTCTAACTCATCACACTTGTTAGGCAGTGAGTTAGCGTTTCCCATGATCACCGAGGGCAGGAAAGGTTTGTACCTCCACCTCCTTGTTGTGCCTCTTTGCCTTTAGTTTCGCTCCAGCTCTGCATCCACGCTACAGTTTTTTAAGCTCGGTCGGAATTGGATGTTTAATTCCGTGTCCAATCCTTGACAGTGCCAACAGTTCTTCTCGTGTGTGCACTGCTTTAGTAGTAGTGCACATTGTCAAAAAAAAATAATTAAAACAAAAAAGCAGATCAATAAAAATAACTAAAAATGTTTAGATAGAAACTAAAAAATGAAAAATGACAAATAATCATATAAACGATGAGAAAAATTGAGAGCTACACAGACTTGCTGCCAATAAGGTCGGCGCATAGCAACCAAAAAAAAAAAAAATTTAAAAAAATTAAAAATATGACACCGAATGCGGCTAATGTCGGCAAACTAAAGAGTTTTAGCTATGTCAGTAGATAAATTAGTTGACTTGTGTGTAGAAACATCACTATATATCCACCTATCTTATCTTAATTATCCTTAACTCAAACGCAGTATATACACAAAGACAAAAAAAAATATCTCAGGATCTAACAAGGGCTGTGGTGTTATTTTCTACCCCTCTTATGTTAAAAGTCTGTGCTTGATGTGAGAAATCCACTAATTACACACACACGACATGCTTTTCCTTCTCTCTGTCTATACTGTAATAAAATACATGCACTCCTGGCAACTAAACCTTCATTAACTTTCCCCTCAAGAGACATGCATGCAAATGAACAGTGTTTGCTTTGCACATCAATGAGCCATGTCACACACAATACAGGCCATCAATGCCCCCCTCCCCCTCCCGCACACACACACACACACACACGCACACACGGTGGACTTATACACATATGCCCTCACAGAGAAAAGTATACACACACACACGTATGTTTGTATGGAAAATGGAAAAGAAGAAATAGAGGCGGATTAAGAAGAAAAGCAGTAGACAGACAGACAAAGGAAAGATAGAGTTGAGGCAGCTTGTGTTGTGTCTCTATCCATCATGCTGAGGGTTATGTGGCTCTGAGCTGTCTGGTTGCTGTGCCATTATATCCATAATGCCTGTTGCCGCTCACAACTCGCACCATCAATCACATGCATACACCCATTCAAACACATATGCGTCTGGTGGTTTCGAATTTGGCACTGTTTAATTTTGTCAGAGCAATTTCCTGCTTGGATACTATTCGTTGGTATTTGTGGCTAAAACAGGCACCTACTCGACTCCACCTACGACAAATATTTGCTCATATGTCCTGCTGGGCAAGTGGGCTCGCACTGTGAGTGAGGCTGTGACTGAATCTTAATGAATGTGTTAATCTTGGATGTCCATGTGTCTTTAACCTTTTTCAGCGACATTCTGACTGGCCCTGCTGTGATGTATAAATGCAGAGTGCATGTAGACATGCATTTGTAAATTTTGAGAAAACCTGCATTTGCATATATTTTCACAGAATGGCCAGCGATTATTTTAGGGAGAGCAAAAAAGAAAAAACGTTGTATGAAGACATCAGTATCTCAAGCAGTCTTGTCAGTAAGCAGTTGCGGAGGAATGTATTTTGATTATCTTTAGATATTTTGATGGAGAAGAGATGCGCTAAGGTTAACAGAGACAGAGCAATTACAGCAAAGTTAAGCAGTTTTTAATGTCTTAGTCTTGTTAAATTGTGTATCTTATTAGAATGAAAAAAGAGAAAAAGAAAAGATAGCTTGGTATCTGTGTCATGTGATACTGAAAGCTCTTCACACTCTCTAAACAATTGCCAGTTCATTGACCTCTAATATATTATCACACATCTATGTCTTTCTAACATATGTTGCCTTTTGACATACAGTATGTATTTGTGTATTTTTGGGGGATTTTCAGCTACCATTGTGCTGAATGAACTCAACTGGACAGAGGCGTTGGAGGATGTCTTTAAGAAGAATAGAGAGGATGACCCGACCCTTCTCTGGCAGATTTTTGGTAGTGCTACCGGCCTGGCTCGCTACTACCCAGGTAAAAAAAAAAAAAAAAAAAGAACTGCAAAACATATAAAACCATAGCCTGGAAAACCAGCGCCAACTGCTGGACGGCAAAATGTTTTGCCTGCGGTTGGGTCTGGCCTCGATCCACTTGTCATTTTGAAAATACTGCCCTGAATCTGGCAGATGGCAACTAAACCAATCACAACGCAGAGATGTGTTTTGAATCAACGCGGGCGGGCCAGAGGGTTCTGGTGCGGGGTTTTGAGGGAGTGACGACAGAGCAGTGCGACGTTGGGCAGTGGAAGCGAACATAGACAAGCGAAAGCACAACAAGAAAGATGGCGGCGGCAATGGAACAGTGCTCGTTTGATTCAGCCTTGGCACACAGCCATTATAACGAACAGCCTTGCCACTCTGTATTAAGCCCCATTGTACCGGCTTTTTGGCTGCAGTTCCACCAGAATTCCACTGGGAGCGTCGGTGGAGACCAGAATGAATGGGGCCCAATGGAGCTAGATGCTACAAATGGTCAGTGTCACCTAAGTCTCCTCAAGAGCGCTCAGATTTGAATGTAGTTTCTGAGAGCTCAACATGGGTTTCAAGTAAAAAATCTACTGAACGAGTACATATATCCCTTTGATTTCTTACTGGTTGGCTTCTTGTTGTCCACAACGCGCTAGCATTGTGCTAATGACAGCTGGTCGACCAGCTATGTATGACGTCATATACACTTCAAATCCTTTTTTTAAGCAAATGAGTGGCTCTAAAAATCTAAAACTCAGCCATGGGTATTTTCTAAACACCCTCTTTCGAAAACAACATTCGAATTACTAGAGAAAAAATTATATCTTGAGATAAGGGCACGAAAGGGCGTATAGCTCCATAGGACTCCATTCATTCTGGTCTCCAAAATTGGGCGCCCCACGTGGAAAGAGGGTGGAACTGCAACCAAAATCGCCTCGTTGGAAACCGGAAATGCACCGTGAGTGGCGTATCTGTCCTATTATAGAATCTGTGCTTGGCATCAGTTTTGGAAGAGTCCCCTCCCACCAAAGCTTTCTGTCGCGCTTACTACGTCACAGTCAGTTGCGCTGATTGGTCAGAGCGTTGGCCTATAGGCACAGACGCGGTTTGAAAGACAACGGGTTGTGCTCATCAACAATGTTCCGTTGTATCCATTGATCGGTGCCAGACTAAATTAGACATCCAATCCATTTAGGCTGGTTTATCAGGCTAATAAAACCAAGTTTTTATTTACAAATGTGTCCCTTTTATCACAATGAAGCTCTAAATCAAATCAGGTGAACATAGGTTGATCCCCGAGCCAGTTATTCACTATATTTCACTAAATCATCTTTTTTCACACCTCAGTTTATATATAATCTCTGTCTTGTAGGGATTTTGTATGGAAGCACACCAAACAGCTGCAGTCTAGTGTTACTCTATTATTGGAGCATTTTAACTTAATTATATTCATGACATTTCCTGTCATCATCAACTTTGTTTTCAGCCTTTCGGAAAGAAAAAAAAAAGTTTATTTCTAACATTCCTTAATTTGTATTGGCCCTGATTTTATTTTTCCTACTACTTTTAGTATCCCTAACTGGCAGTCACACACTTCTGTACTGACTTGCTTTCATGGTGCCCCTTACCAGCAGCATGCAGTTAGAAAGCAGCGGATTCAGTTCCCTGCACACCTCATCTTAAATGAATATCTTATCTCATTTCCATCTTTTTTACCTCTCCAATAATTTTAGTGCGCATGAAATTAGGTATAGTGGAGATGGTGTGATAAATATTGGATTCTATCCAACAAGCCAACTGTCATAACAAAATGTGGCTTATCATGTCTGACAGTGACTCACTGCTGAGCTGAATATGACACCGCATATTGCTTGATTTTAGTCTAGCTGTCATATGTGTCAGAAAAGAAACAGAAAAAGGAATTGGTTGCTATTCTTTTTAATTTATATACAAAAAAACCTTTTTATCTACATATGCGATCTTCTTTTATAGCCTCTCCCTGGATGGATGCTCGTAAGACTCCCAGTAAAATAGATCTCTATGATGTCCGCAGAAGGCCATGGTAAGAAAACTGGTCTAAATACATAAGGACACACTCATTCAGCGCTGATTAGGATGCACACATTTTTAAAGCTTTTTTTTTTGCTCATATTCACATCAAAATAAGTATTCTTATTTGTTTTGTAAAATTAATCCAGATTTCTAAGCCCTGTTTGGATTTAATGATAATCAGAAAGAATAAATACGATAATAAAAAGTGACTCATAATATTCAGTGTGGGTTTCATTGTCAGTTATGTGGTTTTTCATTCATCAAGGTACATTCAAGGAGCTGCCTCACCCAAGGATATGCTAATCCTCGTGGATGCGTGAGTACCTTGATAATCTCACAGATCTATAACCTCGCTTCAGTAATTTTTCCTGTGATTATTATGTTATTTTAGATTCATGTATTTCCCAAGAAAAGCCATTTTTTGATTATACTTAGTAAAGTTTCATAGTTGAAAAAGTGAGGTAACACTGCAGTGCGACACTATCAAGTTTTTTTTCTTCTTCTTTTAGGAGTGGGAGTGTATCTGGTTTAACTCTCAAACTGATCAGGACATCTGTCAGTGAGATGCTGGAGACTCTGTCTGATGATGACTATGTCAATGTTGTTTACGTGAGTATCATTAAACCTTCCACCTACTGAATATTAAGTGATATGTTTGTTTTAGGCCACCGGGGAGGTCCGGCCTGAGAGTGAAAGATGGATTCAAGTTATGTGCATGAATTAGCTTGTGCATTTATGCTCCGATTCGAGAAAAAATGCATATTCAGAGAAAGTTTTGAATCTGTACATTCCTATTCATACACAACACTGGTCCATGCAGACATGCACAAACAAGAGAGGCAGAGAAATGGATGACTAATAATGATATATGGATTTCTCCAAGATCTGGCCACCCTGAAACAGACCTTTAATGAAATACCCACTGCTCTATTTGGTGCTCAGAATTAAAACTCTTCACAGGTTTCGAGTTGGGGGTGCAAGTGTGCATGTCCTTTCCCACTGCTCCTAAAGAAATTAACGTTTCGCCACTGACTGCAGTGCAGTCCTGGAAACAGTCATCCATCACCCTTTTTATCCCTCCATCACTTATTCCTTTCATCATAAAGGGATGAAATCCCTTTCAGCATTTCACTATATACCTCCATTTATCTCTTTGTGTCAAACATTAACACAAAGAGCAGCCCTATACACTATATGCATCCCCTGCTCCATCCTCAATACCACAGCTTCCGTCCCATCAGTTTTCACTTTCTTCCCTTCATTTTTACTTTTCTCACCCACGAATCACTTCCAATGTTCTAACTCCACACTTTCAATCTACTCCAGGGCACTATGTTTGTGATTACACTGGGACAGAACCAATCAGGAGATTGTTTGATGCATAGATGGGCACCTGTGGAGGTGTTTATTGAGATAGGTCTTTATAGAGATTGGAGCTGTCTCCGTCCTCTCTGCACAAAGAAGCCATTCAGGCTCTGTCTCCTCTCCATGGGGATCTTTTGTCTTGAACACAATGTATTCTTTTACATGGTGGACTTGTGATCCTGCAAAGATGTGTAATTATCAGAATCTGTTGGAGAGCAAAGTGTGCCCGTGTGTGTGTGTGTGTGTGTGTTTCGCTGAAAACGAGGCAGACTGAGAGCAATTAGTTAGTGAATAGTTTTGATGTAACTTTTTTTTTGAAGGCTTCTTATCTAAAAAGCAGCGGGTGTAATGCACTGATGGTGCAAGGGATTTAAAAAGGAACCCGAGGGTGCAAAAAAGTTCAAGTTTGAAGATTTAATGCTTTGAACATTTATATTATAGAGCAGTAAACACATCTTTGTTGAATCAAGATATAATGTTATGACACCATCACTCTACCTCTGTTTTATCCACACTTCAATTGTTCAGTTTTGTGGCAGTCAGTCTGGCTTAAAGTTAGTGCTCGTGAATTAATGGCACATTGTAACAAATTGGTCTTATAATACAATAGATTAATAACTTTACTGTAGTTCATAGTAATAGTAATTTACAGGTAAATTTACATCCCTCACGTAAAACAACAGTTAATGTGGTCGGATAGCAACATTAAAAAAAAAAAGGTAGACAGTAGTCATATAGCAGCATAAAACTGTTTTATTTGACGAACAGTCCCTGCCTACTCTCACTCAATAGCTGGGTTTTCATTGACTTATTTGATTTGCATTCTAAAGGTGTGAGTAGAGAAAAGTGAATGGAAATGGAGAAATAGAAAATGGTTAATTTATATGCTTACTTTTATATTAATTTTTTTCCTGACTCGAAAAATAACCTTGATGTCTGTTAGGCATGGAAACACTTTTCTGTGATGGACTGGCGATCTGTCCAGGGTGTACCCTACCTCTCGCCTAATGACAGCTGGGAAAGGTTCCATACCACCAGCTTATACCAACACCCTCTGGCAACCGTATGGAGCCTAGTTTATTCGCTTCAAACCACTCAATAGAGTCATGTCTGATCAACATTTCTTTTGAGGGGCTTTTTCAGAAGATTGCTGATGGTTTGCTTTGCTAGTGAATGGACACCAGACTAATGACACCTTGAGTGCAGTATATTTGAATTGAAAGGTTGTTTTCATATATCTATTTTTTTTTTTTCAATTGATAAACCAGAGGAACCTGTTTGGCTCTTGATAGACTTGTCTGCTACCACACATGCTTCAAGCCATGGAGAAATAAAAAGTAATGTTTGTGCATAAAGTTCAATAAATCTGATGATGATACCAAATTAGAACTCAAAGCTTTCAATGTATCATGTATCTAACACAATGTAGCTGTGTTGTTGAAACTCATTACATTTTGATGTGTTAAAAAATGCTTTTGGTTCACTACTTTTTTATTAATTAATAAACATTCCAGATTCTTATTAATTTATTCAATAAAAGAAGATGAAATCAAATTGAATACGACAAAGTAAAATGAAATAGCAGGAATCAGAAATGTTAGTTTTTTTTGTTCTTCCTCAACAAAATGCACTGTGCAATTATTTTGTCACTGACTCACTTATTCATGCACACAGAGGAGTTTGTCTGATCCAGAGGGTGTTGTTACCTATTACTAAATCACTGGTCTCTGATATTACCCATAAATCATTTACCCTGATTAACATTCGCCCAGGGACTATTTTGGCATTTTAGAATGGAAGATGCTCACTCTCATCCTTAAAAGCCAGGCGGGTCAGAAGATTACTAATGACTGTTTTTCTATCTTGTCCTCCCTTGTCTGTCTCATCCTCTCAGTTTTTTTTTCACGCTTGTGTTCTCTCTTTCGCCGAACCTCTCACCTTGCCAAACTCCCATCACTTTCATCCTGCCTGTTGAGCCATGTTAGCTGCTGTCAGTGTTGTTAGCCACCATCACTCCAGTGGGCAAACCAGAGAACCATAGCAGAATGGCAGACAGTCCGGTGGGATTAGAGCCTAAAGATTAGCCGTCTCTCCCATGTCATCACTAATCCATTCCCAAGGCCTGGACCATAAACACACATATAAATGCTATTGTAATGGGATCACAACAGAACAGTGGGTTGCCTCCACTTTCATGTGCAAGGCCCTTAACATTGGCTTACAAAGCAACATTGTGTTTTTTACACTGTCTTGCTTTTTTTCATCATAGTTTTCCTCCTCTTTGTTTATCTATAAAATAGTTATATTCTAACCACATGATGAATGCATTACACATAATACATGAGCTCATTGTAGTAGATACAGCTTTTCATCTTCCTGTTTTTACATTCTGTATTCACACCCTCCCACCTTTCTTTTTATGTCCCCTTCCTGTCACTTTCTGCTTCTCACACTCTCATTTCCCCACCCTCAATTCTCTTTTTAATAGATTATGCAAAATAAAATCTTTGTTTTCTCTTTGTAGGTATTCATGTGAAAATCCATTGTGCTTTTGCATGTGTTCCTTGTGTGTTTTTATATGCTCTCCCCCTGATTCAGTTCTCTTGTGAAACCACAACCAGAGATATAGCATTGTGTGTATGTCTTGTATTGTCACTTTAAAAGGAACTTCAAGGCTGCCAAGCTCCTTTGGAACACACATACACGTGGGCACACACATATGGCTCTTTATGCCGGATTGTCTGTGTAGATCAGAGCTTTTAGCCTCCCTTTTGGCCATCACACAGAGACAGATTGATTAGTTGAGATCGATGAAGTGCAGTATTGTTTTTAGAAGAGTTCTGCAGCACTATAAATGTGCTGGTTTACCATTGTTACAAGATCTTTTATATTTTTACTCATTCTTATCTATTATGCAATTTGTTTTGCCCTTAATAATTATTGTATTTGAGAGCTTTTTAAAAATGTCAATCCTAAAAGTTTGAAAATATGGACAATCAATTAAACAGCTCAATACTGAAGCCATACGTTTGGTTAATGGGTGGAGTATTTATATGTGTTGTAGAGATGAAATCAGGAGGTCTCACCTTTAAAAAAAGATGGTGTTGCAGCCTATCTTCATTTTTATATAGCAGAATCTTGTTTCCATGGGTACCAAATCGTTGAGCTTCAAGGATGTGAAGCAATTAGTGGAGCTTGATGAATGTGTCTGTTTACCACTGCCTGATAACAGCCAAGGCCAGGTGGGAGTGTTTGTGTGTGTGTGTGTGTGTTACATTTGTATTTGTTACACATGGACACACTCTAATTGTATGAATCATTTGCAGGCCATAACTTTTTGTCTCTGTTTCCCAGTTTAACACCAGGGTGAAGAAGACGGCATGTTTTGACCATCTGGTTCAAGCCAATGTGAGAAATAAAAAGCTGCTGAAAGATGCTGTACAGAACATCACAGCCAAAGGAATTACAAACTACACAAAAGGCTTTGAATTTGCTTTTGAGCAGCTCTCTGTGGTAAGAAAAACATGTTATTTTGTCTAAACTTCAGTGTGATTGAGAGCACAGGGTTTGAATCAAGTTATGAATGGATAGCGTTGATGTTTTGTCTGTTAAGCAGCTTTACATTGTTGTCTTTCACTGCCATCTGGTGGTTAAATGTATTTCTCCTGCTTAACTCTGGATAATTACATAAATGTCTTGTTATAGATGAATGATCATGACCTTTAATGAATAACAGTGATAGTGATTCTGTAAAGGTAATGATGAAACAATCTTTACAGGTTGTTAACCAAATGTAATGGCCATGTGAACAGGAGCCTCTCTCCAAAAACATTTAGCCTCTTGGACGGTAATGCATCAATAATGAAAATATGTGTACATTTTCTTTGACTAGACAAATGTGAGCAGAGCAAACTGCAACAAGATCATCATGCTGTTTACTGATGGAGGAGAGGAGAGAGCTCAGTCCATATTAGAGAAATACAATGCTGATAAAAAGGTATAAGGATAAAACACACACCCATACATCTTTCCATCACTTTAGGGGACAATTATTTAATTCCATTAAATAAGTGGCATTATACTTGAATTTCTAACTTCCCTGCTGTAACCATAGCCTAAGCCTAACCTTACCCTATCAAGTCCTCATTAAAAGGCAACAATTTACAATGTCGGAACTTTCTGTTCCCCAAAAGGAGGTCTGTCCCCAGTTTGTGATTCGGTATCAAGATTTAAGTCTCTACAACATAAATTACACAGAGACACATGCACAATACAAAAAATACAAAGATGATCGTATTCTACCTTTTGGAACTCCCTTTGGGTTTAAGTTTACATGTGCTCATTTTCTTTACAAAAGGGGCAGAAGAGTTTTTTTTTTTGCATATTCATAGAACAAAAACATGTTGATATGCCTAATCACACAAATGTTGCATGTAGAATGTTGATTTCTTGATAGAAATTTTAAGTATTATCATGTTGAGTTATACTTTCAACATGTTAGACATGTTTTATAGATTCCTTTTTTTTTTTTTCCTTTTTGTTTAGAATTGTATGAGAGACAGCATTAGTGAAACACACACTGAACGACCATAACTTTGAAAGCACTTGCCACATATGGTGTTGGTCGCCCCCTGCTGCCAAAACATCCCAGACTTGTCTGCGCCTGGACGAAGGATGTTGGCTTGTTTTTGTGGTGTGGCAGGGCGTTTGGTCCTGCTGGGGAAGTTTTTAGCATTTGGGAAATATAATTTCCCTGTGGGGGTTTCGGTTGGTCGGTGACAGTGTTTAGCTGGGTGTTGTGTGTCAATTTCCACAATAGTAAATATCCACATGAATGGCTTGACTCATGGTTTCCCAGCACAATATTGTATCGTAATGGCAGGATCAATACTAATCACTTAACTTGTCAGTGGCTGAAAAGTTGTAATGGCATATGTTAAATGGAAAAAAAAAAAGTATGTCTCGTTTATTCATTTATTCTTTCAAATCTTGTGTTGTAGGTCAGAATCTTCACTTTCTCGGTAGGACAACACAACTATGATAAAGGACCAATTCAGTGGATGGCCTGCTCCAACAAAGGTGTTGTTGTGTTGTTACAATTCTAGCTGTAGTCAGTATCTTACCATCTGACAAGGTTGAATGATTTCAGATGTATTTTTTTCCTGATCAAGATATAAAAGGGCAGAATAAAACATTATCAATAGTAAAGGGATGTTTTAAGAGGGCAACATCAATAACAATAGATCTAGCTTTAGAGCAGAGGAGCTCTTTCCAAATATCCTTGTCAAGATTTTTTAAACCTTAGCAGCTTAACACGGATGACTGCTTTCAAATCACACTGTAGAGAAGTAAAGGAGGAGTGGAATCAGTAAAAAAATTCCATCATACAGAAGCAAGCCTGCATCCTTTGCTCTCATTTGGTGTTTCCTTTATAGATACCGTGCTGTCTCTTATTTCTTTAAATGTTTTATGTTTGATCATTTGTCTAGGTTACTTCTATGAGATTCCTTCTATTGGAGCCATCAGAATAAACACACAGGTAATGTTAGAACATTATTGTTTTTTTCCACTGACATTCGGTCTCTAAAGCAACACTGGAGAAGTTTGTGAATCTTAAAACGTTGTGCTTCTGACTTATTTTGAAGTACGCTGACCTGATGTCAGGGCCTGAAACTGCCCTAACTGCCCACAGTTATCAGATACCACAACTTTGTCCATCGCTTGACATTGCTGTTCACTTTTGATTTTGTCTTTTTGGCCTCTTCAACATGACAGCTAATTCATGTACATGGCTGTACATTTGCTGGGCTCACACAGAGATTTGTTTTTATGACAGTGACAGTATGGCACTATATCCCACAACTGTAGGGGGAGCCAAAGAGCAAAAAAAAAAGAGAGAAGAAAAGAAAAGAAAAGAAAAGAAAAGAAAAGAAGAAAAAAGTTTTATCTCGTGGCGCTTTAGAAAATGCATATTCTCTGCATAAAAAAGAATACAGAAAATTAGATGGTGTTGTTTTTCTAATTTAGGAGTACCTAGATGTCTTGGGAAGACCCATGGTTCTTGCAGACAAGCAGGCCAAACAAGTCCAATGGACCAATGTATACCTGGATGCTTTGGTATGACATCACTTTTAGTGTTTTGTAATAAATAAGAAAAAATAGTTTTCTTTGCAAAAAAATATATATACATATTTGTTTACTCTACTCAGAAAATTTTTTGAATGGTACTTTCGATTGACTCTCCATCAGGAGCTGGGTCTGGTAATCACTGGAACACTGCCCGTCTTCAACAGAACACAGACCATTGATGACAGGAATGTTAAGGTAAAGTAAATAAATTCATGCGCACAAGATGGGTGGCGTCAGCCTGATTGTGAGTGTGGTTTATTTTTCTCATCTTCTCATTTTTTTCCTATCAGCACCAGAATCAGTTGATTCTTGGTGTAATGGGGATTGACGTGTCTCTTGATGACATCAAGAAGCTCACACCACGCTTCACAGTGAGTCAAACACACCCATGTGTGATCACATGCATGTAGACGAATGCATTCATCACACATTCATTTTGTGACTTGCTCAGTTGTGAAGAACTTGCTCATATGTTTCCCTCTGGTGCAATTAGTGTGTGATTTGATTCTAGTAAGTCATCCACAAATAACAATGCCTTTTTTATCGATTATGTCTACTTTCATCCATGTTTTAGGGCCTCTGAAGCCCTTCTTTAAACTTTTTCACAACCATTACCATGGTCTTGCCATTATGCCACACATGAGGTGCAATAATGTGATAATTATAGGGTTTTCAGGACAGAAAAATGAATTCCCTCTTCCCTATCCATCTTTATATCAGATTGGTCCAAATGGATACTACTTTGCCATTGATCCCAATGGATATGTCCTGTTGCACCCCAATCTCCAGCCAAAGGTACGACCTCTGGCACTATGCATCACTTTGTGTGGCTAAACATGTCTGTGGCTTGATGTATTATATTATACTCTCACTATTTCACTGCTTTACTCTGACTACTTGTCATCAGTGCATAATATGCAGCCTAGCAGCTGGTGCAGGCTCTTTTCAAACTTTTCCAGGTGCCGTCACCTCATCAATCTTAATAAAGAGAGTCTATTCCCCTGCTAGTGTATGACTTGATATCATCAGTCCTTAAATATTGGTTGGAAGGTCACTTCTGCCACGTGGGATTTCACAGATATGAAGACTTGGCAGTGAACTGGTATATATGTTTAAGAATGAGGGATAAAAAGAAACTCTGTGGCATATTGCTAAGATAATGTATTTTAAAGTGAAAATAGTATCCTAGTATCCTAGACCAAAATTAAATTTGCTCCACAATGGGAATCTGTCCCGGACCTGCTGGTTATATTTTCTTCCTCACGTGCATGAAGATTTATCAGACAAAAAAAAAATGTGGAGGGTTGTCATCACTATACTTAGTTTCATTCAAGTGTATTATTTGTACATTTTTGTTTCAATGGCAAGATATAATATTTTTCTCTTCAGGTTTAGCTATGACAGAAAGTCATAACACTTTCATTGGAAGCAAACAAGCCATAGGATGCCTGCCTCAGCCTGCCAAAAGCCCTGAGCAGTTTCACAATTTGTTAGATTAATGCAATAGGACTTCTAGCCACTGGCAGGTATTTAGATGTGACCCAGTAAAAATTACCCTTGACCCCACAAGAGGTTCCAGCTCACTTTTCAGCAAATCCCATTGCAGCTCACTACCCTCAGCCTGAGGCAAGCCAGCACTGACAGGCAGCTTAAGAGCCATGTGTTGCCCAGAGCTTCAAAACGGCACCTCCTTGGATCTGAAACTGTGAACCCCACACACTTCAAGACAAACAGTTATGGAAACAGTTATTTTTAACCTTAGTTTAATACTTTTATAAGTTTGGTCATTCACATTCTGTCAGCTTACATTATTAGTATACACTTGCAACTCTAAGGCTCTTGGAAAAAACAAGAAATAAGAAGTGACTTTTATAGAGAATTGTGAAACAGGTATGAATTGTAAAAAAAAAGAAAAGAAAATAGATAATGCAGTAGGTGGTGTAGGTGTGTACTGGTTGATGAATTGTGGGATGACCTGTAAAGCCTACTGTTATTTATTTAGACCAGGGCAATTACAATTATTATTCATAGTAGAACATTTTAATGTGTTCAACGTTGTGTGTGAATGTAGAATTACTTTTCAAAATGAGTACTGACCTGCAGCAGCTCATGTCTTTCTCTGTTGTTGACTCTACAGTCTCACTTTCAACACATTCTAAACCTCCAAAAGTTATCACTGTACATCTCTTCGTAATTTTCGTAGAAAAGGATTCGTAACAGGAAGCTCAGGCTCACTAATAAGTACGCTGTCACTTTTCATGAGGTGAGACAAAGTAGATGCACTTTAAAGTGCAGATGTAGTTTCTAGGTTGTAGGGTTTTGGTAGTACAGTTCCATAGATGTAGTAGCTTCTGCTGTAGCTGATATTCATCTGTAATGTACTATGCAACCCACACATAAATGACAGCTGATTAATTTGTTGATTTTATTTTAGAAATATGTGAGAGTAGTTTGTGTGTAGTGCTTTGTGAAAATTCACATGCTTCTGTATGGGCACATTCTGTGGTATAATTGACACTGACACCAAGTAAGTGTCTTATCTTCATAAAGTGTACCTAAAAAAAAAAGGAAGTCTTTCTTGATGGTCCGAGACATCTGATGATAGTATATAGAACTTTTGTCAGCATTCAAAATAGGGAAGGTTTATAGTTGTTTTTCCTCGTGTTTCCACATTTACATGCATTGAACAGAAGCACTCGTGGTTTTAGAAGTGCAACAAGCATAGATTTGTCATACTCATGAAATAGTTTGGAGGTTATGTGAGATCAATGTGACATAAACAAAGAAATCTTAAATGTCCATCAAATTAGTCTACAGCGCAATTTATCATTCAAATAAAGGTAATTTCCCATCAAATCTAAGGCACATTGTCACACTGACACAGCAAAATATAGGATTGTGGAACACCGATATTGACCTGGGGCCCTTTTAAATCCTAATGTGAGTTATGTCATGTGGACCTCCCATGTTGCAGAGTTAAAGCATTTCTCATATGGCTGATATTTCATTCATCCATCCAGTGTTTTCATGTTCTTTATATTTTCTTTCCTGTTTTATGTCGGTTTGATGCTTTATTCAGCACCACCCAGTGTTGTACCTCTTTATCTTTTATTCTTTCTTTTCTCATTTTCATGTCGAGATCCTTCATCATCATCATCTTCCTTTGCTGCTTCAATTTATTTCACTTATCATCACATGTAAGGAATATAACTCATGGCCTTTACTGTACATGATTCGGTATTTTTTGCCACCTTCATCTGTGTACTGATTACCTCTTAACTTGTTATATTATTTTATCTCCAGCACTGGTATAGCAACAGCTAGTTACACCTGTGTTTTATACATCCTTAAAAACAAAATACAAATGTCTGCACGTCTTGAGTTCCTTCTTCCCAATATATACGAACATGCAAGTGAAAACAACAAGCGAAAGAAGAAAAAAAAACATCACTTTAAGCTCGTAGAATATCACCCCGCATTTTTAATTAGAAAATTCTGGGGAGGACAGGCTGGTATCAGATTCCATATACTGCTGTTTTACAGAGCAGGACTAGATTTCTGCCACCATTTTATATCACCATAAAGCCACTCAGACGTATAGAGTTTTTAAGAGAGGACTTTAATAGAGGTCAGTGTCACTTTGTATCAAGTCTGATTCTGTCATATATAATGCCAAAATAGGGCCATATGGTATACTTTGTTTTATGTGCCATGCATATGATTAGATTCAATTTTTTGGCAAAATAATGTAATTCTTCCTTAATTTACTACCAAGGAACATCC
The DNA here is from genome assembly GCF_027942865.1 of Odontesthes bonariensis. Taxonomy (NCBI): domain Eukaryota; kingdom Metazoa; phylum Chordata; class Actinopteri; order Atheriniformes; family Atherinopsidae; genus Odontesthes; species Odontesthes bonariensis. Next base: position 16,418,918 of record NC_134512.1, on the reverse strand, counting down.
CAGTATGAATAACTGAAATGCATATAATTCCATTAACACTTCAATGAAGAAACCCTGTTTTACTAAGTTAAAATGGTCTACAATTTCCTCGGTGTTTGTATCAATGTACTAAACAATATCAAGATTTTAAATGATAAAAAGCATACATTTAATGTGTGACATCATGATATACAGAAGGACGTACATTGGTAAACCTGAGCTCACTGCTGAATATAAAATGAGTGTTTGTATCATTCATGTATCAGATCATTTAGAAGTGAAAGCAGTGCATGGGGAATCACATAGCTATGTATTTACTCTGAATGACAAGGGGGTCAAAATGTGTCGTCCTATAGTTTGATGAGGCAATCTCGTATAGTTAATTTAACTGCCTCAACCCTTCTCCTATAAATCCAAAGTAGTTTTTCAAGCCAGATTTGCCGCGCGGGAAGCCAGAAGTTTGCACCAACGCAACGCAGACACAAACATTGGCAATTAGTTGCCGTGACCATGGCAGGAGCCAAAACAAACAAGAACAAAAAAAGACAGCAATAAGAAAAAAAGTAGAAGAGGTGAAACTAAAAATAAAAACATGTTTGGCTTTAGAGAGGAACACTTTGGTTAAAAACACACAACTTACTCAAAAAACATTGACTTTGTGACTTTTGATTTCTTGTCTAATACAGTCAATTGTAAATTATAGTCATGTCATTTACTGAAATATAATGTGTCTTTGCTATTTTTGAAATTATTATTAAAACATCTGTTTAGAGAGGTTAAGAGTAAGACAAAAACATTTAAAGTAAGTAGTTGAAATGCAGCTTAAGCTGTCCTATATTACTGCCAAGTTGCCAGTGACCCACTGTATGCAATAATCTAAAAAAATGACCTACGCATTGAAGGGTCGAAAGCACTGGCAACACTTCTATCCAAACTCATAGAGAAGGACTATCTACATAGTCCACTATATAGTTGACTAATATTAAGAGCACACCCCTAAAAGAAGATTGTTAAATAGCCCACTGCACTTTATAGCATTTTTCTGTGTCAGCTCAGCAGGCTTCAGATGAAGTGATAGAACACAAGAAAAACTGCTTCCAGCTTTATTCCAGAGAAGCCTAAAGTAAAAGAATCCTCTCTGTTAATGTATTCTCTGTTAATTACCACTTGTTATTTTAAGTGTGTGTTTGTGAATTGTGTGCAGTTTTTTTGAAATTGTGTCACACTTCAAAATTAAATATCCCTTTCACAGAATCCTAAATTCCAGGAGCCAGTTACCCTGGACTTCCTCGATGCTGAGCTGGAGAATGATATAAAAGTGGAGGTAATGAATACAGACACGTAGATAAATCCCAAACACACATACACATTTGTCTGTGTGAACGTGTGCATCTGTGTTCTTCGGTTGTCAGTATGAAAATAAGAGGCTTGCCGTTTTCAAACATACTGGTACGAAGTGGATCAGATTCAACCACAGTGGGATCTGTGGCTTTATTGCTTTATGCAGATTAGAAGAATGATGATCGATGGTGAGACAGGAGAACGCACTATTCACACTTTGGTGAAAACACAGGATGAGGTAAGAAACTCTGAACTTAGAAACTTGAAATTTTTTGGGTTTTTGTGAAAATGAAAAATAAGTGCAATTGTCATTTTAGTTTTTTCAATAAATGTTCTAAACTGCATTATGAATAAACTATGCATCACCCCAACAATATTAAAATAATGTTATTGTGGATATGGTGATTAAGGAGTTGTGATTTCCTGCAAAACAATTGAAAATCTTGATGAGTCATCCTACATTTGGAGGTATATAGTAATCTTCCTTCGAACACTTTCTTTTATTTTGAATTTAAAGAGAACTGGTGTGTAATGGTGCGCATTGAGAGTTGAACCGACCAATCAGAGCAGACCAGGCTTTTTAAGCAGGAGCCAGAGCTATAGAGTAAATAATTTTTACACCACTCTGGCGGGAGTAACATCCCTACCTTCTGTTTTTTTTACTCTGTAAATACACAGAGACAAACTGTCGGCTTGATAGGAACTTTAAGGCTGTAGTTATTTAGCATTTAATATATGGCACTTATATTAACTGTGACATTTTCAAAGTTTTCGAGTCAGGTTAAGATTGGACTCAACTCATATGTATAGTACCTTCATATACAAAATGATGTTCCCCAACATGTGAATGTATTTGCCACCTCTGTTAACTATAAGGTCATCTTGTAAATCCATCTGGTCACCAAAACAAAATAAATGGAGACATTTAGAGAAGACACCATTGAAAAAAAAAAAAGAAATGCAAGTATTATCTGTGTGTTTCATTTCTGGCAGAGATACATAGATAGAGGAGTCAGGACTTACACATGGGCACCAGTCAATGGAACAGATTACAGGTAAGACATATTTTATGATTTTTTTTCTTTGTTCATCTTTATGTTTGCTTAAGGCCTGTCAACCTGTCTGTATGTCATCTACAATGAAGAAAGCTGCTTTAACCAACAGGGGTCACTCTACTGCCTACCAGCTCTGTTTGTTAAATTGGAAACATGCTATGAAGATCATTTTTGGATTTAACTGAACATTCAATAGTCCGTTCAAAGTCCCAATATACTATAAGTCTGACTTTCATCTTTCCTGCAGCCTGGCCCTTGTTTTGCCTAAATACAGTGAGCACTTCATTCAAGCTAAGCTGGGGGATGACATAAAACAAGCCATATGTGAGTATGACATCCACACAAACAGATCAGTGAGATTTCACTGTGTTGGTGTCCCTCACAGCCAACTCCCATGCTTGCTTTCTTTCTCTGGGTTGTAACCTTGAGAATCCCTACTTGCTTTGTATTACTGCTGCTTACTGAAACCTCAGCCACTCCTTTGTATTTGCAGCTCAGAATAGCAAATCCCCACTGTGCTTGTCTTTTGTAGTGTAACCCACTGGTCAGTCGCCCTTCACTCCCACACAGCTATTCCACATGCTTTTCGTCTCATCGTACAGTCTTTTGATCTTGTCTGTATTTCACACTTCTATCCCTCTTTACCCCCTCCGTCTGGCCCTTCTTCTGGTTCAGAAGAAAAGACAAGCCTCCATCATTTTCTGATTTTCTGTTGTCTGTATTACCAAACAGTTTTTCAGTTTTCTGTCTTTAACATATCAAATATATTGAATCTGTAAACTTCACATCATACTCTTTATTCTTACTGATATTCCCCTCCCCTCCCTCTTTATACTTATTGTCTTTATTGAGTTTTTTAGACAAAACTCAGTCATATACACACATGCTGTATGTGCAACTCTTTGTACAATTCGTTGCATTATGATACTGATGCATTTTCTTCACTCTTTGTCTTTTTTCTGTGATGGAATTTTACAGCTTCTTCTTGGGGCAAGTACCCTCTGTTCTTTATCTTCCTCCTGCCATCCACTGCATAAGCATGTTTGTTTTCCAGTTATTTGCATGTCACATCATACAAGAGAAGACACTATTTATTTAGTCACTGTTTGTAGTTAAGCAAGCACAAGAATATCAAATTTCTAAAAGCCAAAAGGTAACAATGGCACATCCCTTTAAAATTATTTTTGATGCCCCAAATATGTCCTGGGTCAATTTGACCCAAGGGACACCAAAGAGTCCCAAAAGTGAAGACCATACGAGGGTTAATATATTAAGCAAGAATACCTTTATGAACAGTTGAAAAATAAAAAGTTACAACATAACAAATAAGAAAAGAGGCCAAAGCAGAAGGTTGAGCAGTATATACTGTACACTACTTACTCTTGTAAATCCCCTTTGGCAAGTATCACAGCTTGTAATGCCTTTCATATGCAGCTGAAAGTCTTATTTGGGGGAATTTGGTGAATTCTTTAAGCAAAATTATCTAGTTCTGTGGAATCAGGAGGCTGTCTGGCGTGCAGTTCTCATTTGAGGTCAATCATTTCTTTAATCCTCAGGTTGAGGAACTGTGAGGGAATAAATTATTAGCCTGAGTCTATTGAGTCGGTTATTGTGGATTTTAAATTGTGTTAAGAATCATCATCATCCTGATATAGAAGCCCTGTGTTCATGTCCAGCTCTTTTAGAAAAAGTGTTATGATTACTTATTATTTCTCCAGTATTTAGTTGATTTAATTTCCCCCCTAACCAGTAAAATGTGCCTCATGAGACTCGCTGAGAGTCCAAGCTATAATTGATCCAACATCTTGCTTAAAAGTTGGATAGAGGTTCTTATCATACCTTTGCACATTGCAGAAAAAAAGTTCTATTTCAACTTAATCTAAAATGCATGTGTGATCTAGAAGCTTTACTTTGTAGTTTGTAATGAGGATACAATAAAGATTTTCCTCTGATTACTTCCATTAAAGATCCATGAGCAGGGCTTTCACACCAGAGTCTGAATCTTCTTGAGGAACTTTTTAATTCAAATAGAGGTTATGATTGGCATTCAGGGCAATCCAACAGGCAGTTATCTCCTTCTCTAAATGCCTTACTATCTTTTATACCCTTGACCTACTCTAGTGCTGGGCAACTGTTTAGCAGATCCTGCTAATGGCTGCTGATTATTGGTTTGAGTAGTCAGAGAATCTATAAAGCTTTGAAATATGTACCACCTGGTCTTTGTCAACATTGACTGTGAATGAGTCATAGCCCTTACAAGCTAAATGAGCTAAATAATCCTCATCCTACGGTTACCTGACACCTTGCATCTCCTAGGGTGGCCAAACTGTTGCATGGTGCTCCTCCTCATGTTTTCACCCTGAAATAGTACATCAGCAACAACAATAGACTAATTTATTCAGAATTGTTGAAAATGAATGTTTCATCTTTGCCTTTAAGACCGTTAAGAGAGATTGGTTCATCTTCGACTCACTTAACTCTTCACATAAATTTTATATTCCTCTGTATTTGGTCGAAGACATGCATGGATGGCTGTATGAACGCTGATTGCAACATGATAGAAGCCAAAGTTGACCAGATGGTATAATGAGTAGAAAAACTCCAGATTCAGCACATAGTCATCTGGTTTTTATTGAATTTTTCATAGTTTTAACATGACGCTACAAAACGTAAACATCTAATGGTGCAGTTATTCTAACAAATGAGATTTTGAGTGAGTGTTTCAGCTTCTCTATCACTACTCCCCTGCTCTAACGAGTCTGTCACTGTGCCATAAATGCTGTCAGCACGTTTGCAGGCCTGTTAATGAAAACAACACACCGTGCCTTGTTGCTGCAGACGTCTTCTATAGGGAGTTTAGGACTCTGAAATTCTCTGTAGAGCCATATAGAGTTTTTTGTTGAAGCAAGATCACCAAAACCTCAATCTATCTTACCACTTTCATGCAGTTGGTGGTTTCTGCAGCCACTTGCCCTCTTAATACATTAGCGAGGGTCTCTAGTCAAGGGTGTCATGGATGGACATATAGTTTTTTTTCTTTCATCCATGTAGGAGTAACACTGTATTATTCAAATAAATGACCTAATACTGGGGTTTGAAGAGATGGTGACAGATAAGTAAAGAGCAAGAAAGAGGAGGAAAAAAATCAAAATGGTGTGGAAAGGCATCAGACTTAGAGACACCCTGCCCAGTCTGTAGAGACAGGGTGACAATGCATCTGCTTGTTATATTTTATGTACTAAGACATTGTTTCATCCTGCACCAGATTTCCAGGACCCCAAGGAAACTCTGCGCTCAGTAATTGCTTTCACAGACTGTAGCACATGAGTCAATATATTTTAAAGGCATTGTCCAAATTTCTTCATTTTAAGAGACCAATGAATGATGGCCATTGATGCCTGTCATGTCATTTATGAGATAAGAATTACAAGCTGGTATTTTAAATTAAATCCAGAGTCGAGGAAAGCAAATTCTTGGAGGGAATTTCTTTTTTTTTTTTTGTCATACCATGTGTTTGTTGTTTTTTTTGTCTGGGGTGATTATCCAGTAGTCCATGTTTTGTTATTTTATGTTCTGTTTTTTTAATTACGCCACCACACGCTTCATTTTTTCATGTGAACTGATTTACAGTTTGAGCTAATATTCTTTCACCACAACATTTTTTCACCCTCTGTTGAGAGAAATTCACACGTTCCAGCATCTCTCCTCAGATATGACATCACTTGTCAGATGATGAATGCATTTGCATCACCCTTTGTCTTTCTTTGCCTTTGCGTTTCTCCGACACATTCTCCCTGGGGTCACAACAGGGCAAGAAGGCAAGTATTTCTCAGTCAGTTACTTTCTCATGCCTGCTACTCCAGTCGCACTCTCTACCTTAATCCATCACCTCATATCTGTCCAATATGTTTTGTGTGGGTGTGGATGTGGGAGCCAGATATGGAATGTGAACTGTGGTGTCCATGTATCAACCAAAAGCATTTCCTAAAAAAAAATCTGCTTTTCATGGTGTATCATTTCAAGAGTTGTGATCCAGATATGTTTCATTTTTGCCATGAAAATATATGTTTCGATACTATATGCTGTGACTGTATACTAAGACAGGCACTTTGTGTTTTTAAAAGCCATGGAGACTATACAGCCAGAGAGGTTTGATGAGTTCGGTTACACCTTCATTGCCCCAAGGTGAGTGAGCCTCACATTACTGCACAACAAAATTGTTTGAAAAACAAACAGACAAGGGACAGATATTTCATTCGATCAATGCTGTTTCTCCAGAGAGTACTGCAAAGAGCTGAAGCTGTCCCTCAACAACAGCCAGTTTCTCCTCGATTTCAACCAGTACATTGATAGAAACACTCCAGATACATGTGAGTCATGCATCTCTGTCACTGCTATTTCACCTGACACATTCATACTGGTTGCATTAATTAATTAAGACCTGTTTATATTCATATTGGACACTTTAGTGACAATGACCCTTGCCCCTCCAAGTAATATATAGAATTTATAGATATACTGTATATAAATAAATCCATAGCATGTTTTTTTTTAAGTATGGAAAATATACATATACCAGTTACCACTCGGATATCATGATGGCTAGTACGGTCAGTATGGTGTCAACGGGGTGACATCGGACTGATTGATTGAATTTCCTAGAAGCCTGATGTTGTCATGCTAAGTAATGACTCATGGTGTTCGATCAGTCATCATTTTAATGGATCTCACTGCTAGCATGGCATACCACCCTTATCCAGCTGATGGATCAAAATATCCTGGATCCATTTTTACCCGAGGCCAAGTCATATACTTTGGAATTAATGTTGCTGTTATGTTGAGTCTTCGTAAAAAGTTATGGGGATGATTTAAAACTACACTCAAGAGTTGCAGTGTGGCGACTGAGTTGTTACTTTGAAGGTAAACGTGCTCAAATGATTTCATCTTTAGAAGTAATTCTCTTGACAGTGAGGTTGAAACTAAATACCTCATCATCATCTCCCTCCTAACAGGCAGTCCTTCACAAAGTACTGTTGGTTCTCCGAATTGTAAATTCTACTTAGTTCTCCCTTCTGGGCGATTTGCTGTACAGTGTCTAGTACAGCATTTATCTAGTGAGACCTTAGTGTTCCTGATAGTCTTACAGTTTAGCAATACACACACTTGTGTGCTTTGTTCAGTGCATTGGTCAGAGGCACTTTACTGTTTTTTTTGTGTCTTTTTTTTAGGGTAAGAAAACAGTTTTTTCCTGCCTAAATTTGTTAAATAGACTGCCATTGTTTCCATTACCATAACTCCCCTTCCCTGTTCTGCTATTGTGGTGTTGTAATACCTGCAATAAGTTAAAATGATCTTGTCTTTGGTTTGTAGGCAATGTTTCCCTTGTGAATCGACTGATCCTGGATGCAGGTCTGACAGCTGAACTGGTTAAACTTTGGAGAGAGCAGACTGTGTAAGTGCCAAACATTCCAGCTTTTTTATGTTCTATGCAATGCAAAGATGTAGTATTCTGCAAATTACAGAAACATGAACTGCCGTAGTAAAATGATAATGATAATAATAGCAATAATGATAGTAATTTCTCATATTGAATTCTGTGTTACATTTATACGTTATTCATCTGAACTGCAATAGCAGATGCTTATTCCATGCACCATTTATTGCCCAACGGAGCCAAAGTTTTAGTTTTTTATTGTCTACTTTGGATGATCTATTCTTAACATTGAAATGAGATGAAAGCAAAGCACGAAATGCATATCACACCCAACATACTGATTTAAGCCAAGACGTGCTGTTTTGAGAGGAAAACAGTTTCCTTTTATTTCATGCTCACATATTATTATCGTCTGAAGATAAGAATTATAATAATAATCTGAACATGCATTTGCACATTCTGAATGGTGTCTGTTTAACATTAGGACATACGAATAGGGCATATACAAAGGAACTGGGAATACAAGTATTTGTTTCATGTCTGATCCTTGGTCTTACTTTTTTCCAGTAATTGTGAGTGTCATTGTATTTGACATTTGATTGGCTGTTACATTCCATGTTCTCAGGGATGGGGCCGTGGCCAGGTTTGTTGCCACAGATGGAGGAATCACAAGAGTCTATCCCAGAGGGTACTCTTCCCTATTTATTCTGAATTTCACTGTATGACATGACAAGCTTGTTCCAAATATCTGGTATTATAAATGTGTGATATGAAAATTGATACAGACCGTAATACTCTTAGGTTGAGCGCCTTTGGCTGCTCTGCTCCTTTGGATTTTTTCCAGAACGTGGAGAATAAGACTCTTTCAGTTGAGCTCCCAGACCTAGCCAGGCCAGTACAGAACGAGGGTCAAAACCACAATTTCTGTAGCCAAATGCTGCTGATTTTCCTCAATTTTTTTCCTTGCAACAATTGCCTAAACTTGATTTTGGGGATCTGCTATGTTAAATACATAAATTGATTAAACAAATGAATAATAAAAAAAAAAGAAACTGTAAATTGATATACATTTAATGAAATGCATTTAGTTATTACTTTAAGTGAATGATCAACAGCATTGGGTGTGAGTCCTATTGCTGTTACTTAATTTGGTTTTACATTAAAATATTAAATGTTTAGAATCATCTAACTTCTGATTAGATTTTTATGCCCAAAATGGTGAATGTATAATATTAAATGAGCATATTGATGGTTTCAGTGCTGGAGAAGAGTGGGCTGAGAATCCTGAGACATATGAGTCCAGCTTCTACAAGAGGACCTTGGATAATGAAATATATATATTCACAGCTCCATCTTTCAACAGTAAGTGTGCACATTTATGTGCGTGAGGATTTTCAGTGTGGTCTGGAACTGAGCCTGTTCTGTTCACTGCCTTTGGACGTCATCCCAACCCTACTGGCAACGATTAGACTCTTAGGCCTCTGATATCACTCTCTTTATCCTTCTCCTTTTCCTGCTGTGCTCATCCCCGCCCTCCCTCCTTCCCTGTATACATCCTGTCATCTCCAATGATCTCTCTAACAGACACCAGGACAGGCAAATGTCAGTGTTACAGCTACAGTACACTTGACTGGATTAACACATGTTCTGGCTTCACAGACTCCATGTCCATAAATTACAACAGCTAAAATGCATGGAATTTAAAAAAAAAAAAAAAAAAACTGCCATTATCTTAATCATTTGTGTCATTATGCTCACTGAGGAATGTTATACTTTTAAATTTACTTGCAGTTAAATTGTTTGTCATCCCTTGTGTATACTTTATAAAAACCAGTAGAGGCCAGGGAGCCTGTGTCTGAGTCAGGTATCCTTGTGAGCAAAGCAGTGGATATCATCATCGATGAAGTCACGCTCAAACCAGCAGGTCAGTCTTCCTGATACCAGACTGATTGCGTCTTGCGATGCAACACAAATCAACACACCATGCCTCTGTTTCTTTCTTCTTTTTAGTTGTGGGAGTGAAACTCAATGTCTCATTCTGGATGAACAGTTTCATTAACGCTACACTGAAACTCAATGTAAGTTCTGTTAATAAAGCCTCTTTCTATTGTTTATGACAATCTTACAATTTTATCTGTTGATTTACAATAAATACTATCTTTTTTTCATTTTAATAAATCTTCTACTTTTCAGTGCAAGGATGAGATTTGCGGCTGTCTGAGGAATGACAAGGTACAGCGATATAGAATAAACTAACAAAGTTAGTTTGTCGTATATTAGTTCATTTTGATATCAGTAGTTTTTAAGCCATATTTTTTATTAGCTGTATCCGCATCTTATCATATTTATCATGCATGTTTTCCTTTTCTGTGTGAAGTTTTCCAGTTGAGGTTGAATGTTCTTTTCAGATTTCTAACACTAACACTTTTCTGTTTTTATTTTTTTTATTTTGCAGCATGTAGATTGCGTAATTTTGGATGATGGAGGATTTCTTCTTATGTCCAATCAAGAGGTGTATATTTCCCTGGTGAGTGAGCACAGTTATCTTATCTCATCTCGTCTTGTCTTATATGTCATTGTGACTTTATACGAGTTGCCCATTTGTCGTCTTTTTCTTTTCTCTCTTTTTATGCTCAGAAAGAGGTATATCATGACTCAATAAAGCAGTCACATAATCTAAATAGGAGACTTTGTAGACATATTTTCATTTCCTTTATTCTGTTTTTCCACCTCTCTACAAACTAAGTCTCTTTCTCACAGTAATTCATCATTCTACAGAGGGCAAATAAAGTCCTTCTGACTAAGTTATTAGAATGGCATGCTTTCTCTGAGCTGTACTCCTGTAGGACAGCAGTGCACCCATGTCTCTGCTAGGGGAAAGCTCTAGCCACTGGAAGAGGATCAAAGGGAAGGCTGATGGGTTTTAGTCAGTCATGGAAGCTGTACTGAAGTGTGTCCCCTGTGTATGTAAGAAGTCTGCTCTGCTGCGTTAACTCTGCTCTTTTTTGGCTGCCCTCGAACTCTGCCTGTCACTGGTAGGTATACAGTACAGTGGGTTTGGAAACATTTTTACGTCAGTTAAAACAGGACATCTGCTGTCTTTGATCCATTCTACCATCACAAAATCTGACAAACAGTTTATCTCCTTCGAGCGTTTGAACAAGCACCTTTCTGTCTTTTTTTTTTAACATTGTGAAATATTTGTTGTCCACAGGAACCTTTCAGAACGCTTTCTTTGTGCTTTCGAAGAGGAATTGTTACATATGAGGAATATTTAAACCTTGCAATTTCCCACCATTTGTAATGTTTCCCACTAATCTTCAAATTTATTCAGTTAATTATTTTCCTGTCCAACAACAAGTGATATCCCATAGTTGCAAAGAATGAGCTGTTTGTTAAATTAATTGAAAATTATCTATTTTGATCCTTCACTTACCATTTAGTTACAGCAGATTTGGTACCAGTGACAGCCTAAACTCCTCTTGGGAATTATCCTGGCACACCTTTTCTTTGGAAGTTTCTATTACTCTTCTGGAGAGAAACCAGGTTGGATGTGGAACATCAGAGCACAGCCATTTTTTTAAGTCTCTCCAGACTATTGGGATCAGGTCCAGACTCTTGCTGGATCACTTCAGGACTTCCACTGACCTCTACCAAAGCCAAGTCTGTGTTATTTTCAGGGTGTTTATCTTGTCGAAATGGAAACCTTGAACTCTAACAAATATCCTGATCTCCCTGGAGAAGGTTTGCATTCAGGATAGCTTTGCATTTTTCTTGAATCCATCTTTTTTTCTTTCCTTGTTAGGTTCATAATTCCTGTGACAGTAAAAACATCCTCAAAGCATGATCCTCCTGTGATGTGAGGATCATTACAGCATAAATGTCATAGGAAATTGTAGCCAAATAGTTCATCCTTCATTTTATCACATCAGAGAATTTTTGTGTTTCATGTTCTGGGAGCCATTCATGTACATTTTTGTAGGTTCTCAGCAGGCAAATTTATACTGATTTTATGAAAGAATTCCTTCTGTCCTGCCACTTAATGATGAAGACCTAATTGGTAAAGCTGGGCTGCACAGTGGTGTGGTACTTAGCATCATCACCTCACAGCAAGACGGTTCCTAGTTTGAATCTTGGCCGGGGCCTTTCTATGTGGAGTTTGCCTGTGCATGCGTAGGTTGTCTGCAGATACTCCAGATTCCCTCCACGTCCAAAATGAAGCAGTTTAGCTTAATGGTGATTCTTCATTGATAGTAGGAGTGGTTTATTTATACCAGTAGTTACTTGTCTTGTTTGTCTCTGTGTTCGCCCTGTCATGAACTGGCAGCCTGTACAGGGTGTACCCTGTCTCCTGCCCAATGGCAGCCGGGATGGGCTCCAGCCCCCCTGCGGCCCTTAATTGTGTAAAGCCGGTATAGACAATGGATGGATGGATAGTAAAGCGCTGCAGTGATGGTTGTGCTTTTCTAAAGTTCTCCTATCTCCATAAAATAACAATTTTCACTTCCGTATCACCATATTTTCTTATTTATAGTCACCTTTGGCTTTTTTCTTCACTTCTCTGACCAAGGCCCTTAGTTTCTGAATACCAAGTTTTGCGAGGAAGCCAGATTAAGGGAGTCCGTTGGTGGTCTATAAACTTTCAAAATAAAGATGTGTCAGGTTTGTACAATCATTCCCTTGTACTCTTGATACTATCATTGCTGCCAAAGGAACTTTAACCAAGAGAGGGATTTCTTTTTATCTGGAATAAAAAATTCTGACAAATTTATTAAACCTTCCCAAAACGTGTTTTACAACTTTCCACAGACTTTTTTGATGTTTCTAGATGGTTTCTAAAAAGATTTGGGATTAGTTAGAGCTGTAGGCTCCAGGATTTTTAGAAACTTTTCTTTGAGGTTTTTCAGAATGTGACCGTTCATTGTTTCACAGAAGCCAATACATACCATATGACTAGTTTGATTTGAAATACCATATTGCAGAAATTGATATCTCAACCAATAGCATCAGGATTCAAAATGTATTCTGCGGTATAACAGAACCAAACGTTCAGTTAGAGTCATAAAGCACTATTTTTAGCCACAAGAAAAAAAAATGGTTTCTGCAACTGATGGTTTGCCCCCAGCTGGGCCCTGAACTCAACAACACTGAGTTAGACTTGGAATGCATGAAAAGAAAGAATATACTGAGACAAGTCTTCAACATTTGACTTGGCTTAGAACTATTTCAGTGTTTTCTGTTCATATTTTGTGACAGAAATTTAACACAAAACTATATTTTTATATTTTAAGAGGCAATTCTCTGCTGGTTGTAATGAAAGTATGTCATTTAAAGTTTAAGTCAAATAAAATGAGTAAACTCAAGGACTTTGGTAACATTTCCTTTAGTTTTTACATTTTGTTTTCAGCAACAAAGTCTTATTTACAGAATCATATGGGGAAATCCAACAATGCTATAGTTTCTTCAGAGTACACTGAGAAATATATACACAGATCAACACCCAGTTAAAGCCACGTGACTGATAATGTGCCACATGCCACTAAAAGCTTTGACTCTGGATGCCTTTTGAAGACCTTTCATGGTATCCTGTGGTATCAGTTCCCAAGATGTTTTCATGAAATCCTTAGAGTTCAGTAACGTTTGAGATGAAGCCTACATGGGACACACATCTTTCCAGCACATTCCACAGTCTTCAAAGTTTTTTTAGATCGGCAGTTGATGTGAACACAACATCAACATGAATGCTATCTCCCCAAAGTTTTCCAACAAAATATTGCCTCCAATCATGCAGCCTTTATCAAATCAGTAAAGCATGTGTACTTGGCAACGTTCATAATTTATATGAAAAATGTGATTCGTTAAGCCAGACCACTTTCGAGGTCCAGTTGTAACGCTCAAGTGGCGATCATAGGCAGTTTCAGCATTGGGCGGGTCAGAGCACTCTGAATAGCCTGCCAATGTGCCGCATACACAGTAAGCTGTGATGCAGTGTGTTCTTACATACACTTTTCATTACAGCCTGCACAGAATTTCTCAGCCATCTGTGCTACCAAATCTCTTGTGAGTGATCAGACCTCAGGGTCTAACCTTCACTTCTCACGGGCATAGTTTATGATTAGGAATCCCAGACCCTGCTACCATTTCACTGTTACTCTTCCTTGGACCAGTTTTCGATTGCGCTTACCAACGCATACTGGAAGCACCCCGCAAAGCCTGACATTTTAGAGATACCCCAAGCTTTCTGTTTCATTCCCTTGTTGCTTAGATTGTTACATGTTTTGATTATATCCTGCTTCCAACACATCAACTGTATGAATTATATACTTTCAAGCTAATATACAGTAACTCATTGGTGGTTCTAATGCTGTGACTGATCTGTGTGTCAAAACAATGTTGATCTAATGATATAATTGTTTTGTGTGGTTGCTGAGAAGAGGCTGTATTAGATTAAATTTGTATTTTTTGCTATTTTTTGTAACTTGTTGTGTTTCATACCCAACTATCTCAAGTAAAACCACCAAAGGAAATAGGGCTCAGCTGCAGGCTTTGTTTTTACAAGTAGAGATTTACAGCGCTTTAATTGACTGTTTTGTGTGTGCGTGCGTGTGTGTGTGTGTATACATGTAAACTCTTCTAGATAGGTCAGTTCTTTGGTGAGGTGGATCCGATGCTGATGATCAACCTGGTCAACACCTCCCTGTACTCCTTCAACAAGACGTACGACTATCAGTCTGTCTGCGACCCTGAGAAAGACAGCAAGGCAGCAGCAGGACCCCGCTCCGTCTATGTGGTTAGATAACTTACTCACACAAGCTGTCAGAAAGCAGTCGCTCTCTTTGACATTATTATTGTTAACATACTCATGTATTATCTGACAGTGTATTGTCCTACACAAATGTATTTACCTGTCCTTCTCCAGCCTACCATTGCAGACTTGCTCAGTATTGGCTGGTGGGCCTCCAGTGCTGCCTGGTGAGTGTACAGGTTGTGTGCTTATGTTTCTTTTTTTTTATATATGTGTGTGTGTGTGTGTGTGTGTGTGTGTGTGTGTGTGTGTGTGTGTGTGTGTGTTTGCATTTGAGTGTGGGAGTACACTTGTACTACAGAGGTAGGAGTGTGTTTGGGAGTGGATTTGTGTGTTGTTGAGAGTTGAAGCTGGCTGGGTCATCGTAGGACAAGCGCAGTTACGCAACATTACACTGCATCATTTTCTGCATGGCAGTCCAAATGTAATATAACTGGCTTTTAAAATAGATCAGAAAATACTTCCCATGACATTTACATCACCAGTGACTCTTAACCTTAGACAGAGGTGTTGCTTTTAAAAAGTAGCGTTTGGATGCTCGTTGTAAGTAGATAACAAAATGCTCCGAAGATCTGTTGACCCATACAGGGTACTTTTTCGCTTTCTCTTTATCATAGGTCGATTCTTCAGCAGCTCCTCTTTGGGATTTTGTTTCCCAACCTTTTAGAGGCAGGTAAGTAATGTAAGCTAAAACTGTGTATAATAATCAATTAGTTTCACTTATTTCAATGGGGATCATTTTTGAGCCATTCAATGAACGGAACTTTTTGGCACTTCCGCGGTGCCTGCTTGGTTTTAGTCCCACCGCTTTCTGACTGATCCTTCTTTTTAACTTCTCTGATTACTTAATATGTTTTTCGTTTCCAGTGGAATCAGCAGATGAAGACATACCAGATGCCATGTTCAAAGAAAGCTGTATTACAGAGCAGACTCAGTACTTCTTTGACAATGAAGAAAGATCCTACTCAGGTGTCCTGGACTGTGGAAACTGTTCCAGGTACGTCCACATTTGCTTAAAAGAGTATCAAATCTGGAAATGTTGCTGTTTAAATTTCCCTCTCCATTCATCCTGTAAATGGGTTACACTATTTAAGATTTTTCACCTTTGATCTCTGGGTGGACATCCTTTTGTTTAGCTGTCCCGGAGGATTGGTCCAGAAAACTGTTGGTTTCCTGGCCCTTCTGTTTTGCAGCCTGATTTCAGGCAGATGTTTTCAGATGAACTCTGATCAGACACATGATCTGTCAGTAACCGCAGTTGCAGAGGGAAGAGCAAAAGCTTTATTATTCTGTTTTTCTTTGCTCACTCTTTGGTTGTACTTCAGACTCACTTATTCACAGAATACTGCACATTTGCTTCACTTTAACCTCCTTTTGTGTCTTATTGTACTGTGTGAGGGGGTTAAATATGGCTATAATTACTGGGTGTTATGAGTCTCAAGTGACTGATGCTTTACTCCGAAAAGTTAACAACTGTAGACACAGAAACTTCACTGACAACCATAAAATGCCAATTCCAAGAGGAGGGAAGTGTATGTAGTGTATGTGCACTACTACACACATTCTTGTATATCTAAATCCAAATGTGTTCTGCAGGGATTTAATGTAGCATGCAAATTGGAGGTGCAAGGTACCCTCACACTGCAGGTATGTCACTGTCTTTATGAACACAAACTGTGCGTTGATGTTTCCTTTCTAGAATGTATCGTGCTGAGAAGCTTCCAAACACCAACCTAGTGTTTCTCATCACTGATGCTAAGGCAACGTGTTTGTCGTGTGACCCCAGGCCGCTTCGACAGGCGGAACAACCCTGTATCCTTTTACTCAACACGTAAAATCGACAGAAGTTACACTTACTATGTGCTTTCCAGTCCTACATCTATCACGCACAGGGCAGTGGGGCTTTAGATGGTCAATAGAAGGACACACAGAGTTAAGGAGTTTGTAGTAGGTCCCTTGTGAATGTTCACCTGTGAACAGTAAACCAGATGCACAGCATATGAGAGGTGGTCTCACATTACTCTTGACTTGGATCGCTTTGTAGAAATTCATCTGGGCTACAGGCTGCCATCAGGCTGAATTAAGGTTAAGAGTAGTATAATGTTTGAACTATGGCAGTGCATATATGTTCAGGATATGAGTTTGACAGATGTATTCTGTCTATAGCTTCCTACTGATGTAACAGGGACAGCGTCACTGTCAGAGGTCACAACCGGGTTGCAGCAAACAGAAATTCTGATACATACACACCTACTTTATATTTCTTTAGAAAATAGAGTATCAAACTAAATCACTGTCTCCACAATACTCACCATGATCTCTTAACCGTCTTGGAGTAATTGTTTACTTTTTCTTTTCTTTTTATGTGTTAATAGAAAGTTAGCAACTATCTGGAGAAAATTTAATCGGTGAGTCACTGATGAATTGAGACTGCATGTGGATTTCTTTAGAGAAATGTAGAGACACCATGTCAATTTATCATTGTTGTTTGAATATGATATATGTAGATCGTTGATAGGAAGTCATATTTTCCTGAGTTTTTGCTCAGCTGAAGGTCCAAATCCATGTGAGTTGGCTCAGAATCCCAGATACCGCAAAGGGCCGGACGTGTGTTTTGACAACAATGAAAATGTAAGACACAAACACATGAGTGGCTTTGTGCAGGGAACATTGCAGAGAACGGCTCTATTAGTGAGATGAAATGGTTGGCTTCTGTCAGTATCTGCCTTATTTTCATCTGCAGTTTGTTTTCTGCTTTGAGTCACATTGGTTTATAGCAATTTTTTTCTTAACGTTTTTATTGTCAAGCTGTAATATTCTTTTGTTCATTTTGATACATTTTGGCTGCACACTAATTTAAGTTTTATTTCTCTTACTTTGCATCATCCTACCACTTATCATCTTTCATTCTTGTTTTGTGATTCTGCATCCCAAGGATGAGCCCTTGTGTCCAATCAGCAGAGGTTCTACTCTCAGCCCTACACCTTTTTTGTTGTTTCTGGTTCTGACTTCAGGGTCAGTGTCATCACACAACTTCACAAAATTTCCTTACTGACATATGAAACAATCAGATACTATGGCATATTAGTCTTTGCAGCTAATTCAGTGTCATATAATTCACTCTTTAGGATTTATCATTTAAAATCTAAAAGGTAACATCCAGGGTATTGTCCATTTAATCACTTTGATAGCCATCCAAGTAGCATGATCTCTAAACTATACCACAAATAAAACAAAATGATGATGTAGCTACTCATGCTGTACCAACACATCTTTGTCTCTTTGTTTTTTCAATAGAGCTACTATGTTTGACTTGTTTTTAATAAATTTAAGTAAAATTAAATACCAGTACATAACTTATTAAATAGATTAGTTGGCTTTTGTGTCTTTGTCGCATGCCTGTCTCATCAGCAGAATGCAGCATTGTCTTTTGCTATTTTCTTTCTCTAACATGCGACTTATACTTGGCAGCAAAAATAATGGTATATCTACTAAAATATATCTAATCAGAGAAGAACAACCATGTCTGCAGTTATTCATGTTGTTATCTTAAGATCAGAAGATGATTGCTTTTTTGTTTGTTTTTATAGGATCACTGTTGATTTTCTCACGATAATGTTACCTAGAGAACAAGGTTTGTTTTCTGAGATCACAGGATAATTATGGAGGTTAGAAAAAAAAGAAGCTGATCCATTTGATCACATCTGATGAAGATCACTGTGATGACTCATGGGGAAGATGCATTACTGAACACGAAGTAAGAGATATTGACATAGATTAAACTGTCATCAAAACAAAGCAAAGCAATAACCCATGATCTTCAAATTATGGCAATAAAGAAACATTTCAAGCAAGGCCGTAATCAGCTTCAAGAGACTAAATATTCTGACAATCCTTGCATCCATCCATTACTGTGGCCTGTGTCATTCTGTAAAGAGTCACAGAGGCCCAGAGATGGTCCTGGCTGATATTTGGTGAAAGGCAGGCATGATGAAAAACTGCACTGTGCCAACAATGTCAACAATATTTTGAATATTTAAGTGTCAGGTACTCAATACAAAATGCAAAAAATAATAGCAAATGCAGATGTAGTGTAGTTTCCACTATCTCTGGGAAGTTTGTGTGCTGTGCCATTTGAGCTAAATTAGTAAAACAAAGGAGCAAGAAAGATAAATCATATGTGGGAGAATTACATGACTACCCAACTTTGAACAATTTATAGGACGTCTAAATATTTGGTAGAAACAGTTTTTCATATCTTTGTGATTCCTGCCTTTCATTGTGTTGTAAAAGCGTAAATCATACAAATAACAGGACACCGATTCATGTGAGTTTATATTATGGCGAGGCCTTTTCTAGGAAGCAAAGGGGAGGGGATGAATGGCTGAGGAAGTGGATGAACAGAGTAAAAGTAGGTCGTGTCGCTTTTCCTTCTTTTAGCTGTCCCATTACTTTTGGCTCTGCTCTTCACAGGAAGACAGTTTGTGTCCAGGCCAGTCCATTTTGTCACTGGAGTAAACAGAGGAAGTGTCACGTGGCTTTCCTGCTCTTTGAATAGAGAAGACTCCCACCTCTTTCTCTGAGGGCTTTGGCATGCACGGATATCCTGAATACTCCCATTAAATAAAAAAATAACTTATAGTCGCATGCTTCAACAGGCAGGTGTTTGTGAATACCGTAGACACAAATGCACAAAAAGATAATGAGGTGGGAAACACTTTGAAAATTGCAGCGGAATGTTACGATTATTATTATTTAAATCTTGCACATTTACTTTCTTGCTGAGGGTTAGATGAGAAGATTAGCATATGTACCACTCTCACATCAGTAAAACGCCTTTCACATAGATTGCCATTCTTTTTTTCCCTCAAGGATTAAACATCTTATTAGTTAATTTTTAAGCTCTTTATGTGCTGGTAGGTTGATTTTGTGACCTTTGGACAGAACCACACTGACAGTTTCTCCTGGTTTTCAGTTTTTAGACAAGGGTTACACTGGCTCCAGCTTAATTGTTGAGAGATAAAAAATTGCATTGATGTGGCTTCTTCCAATTCTCTCTTCCAGCACTTGGAAATAAATTGACACAACGTGATGGAATATGATAGTTTGATACATTGTACAGTCGTAAACATTAAGTGGCAGAAGTAGCATTTATAAATGGTGGAAGTTTTAGTAGATCTACAGAATGCCAGAGAAGCTGTTTCTTATTTACTTTCTTATTTACTTACTGATTTGTCCAACAGGAAGGTGATTCTGACTGTGGAGGAGGGACCTGTCTGAGCCCGAGTCTCTGGCCTGTGCTCGGTCTCCAACTGCTGCTACTGTGGCTGGCGAAATCTTTACATTCATGACCCCTACACATACGTACATGGTCACTCATACACTGACGATCATCCCATTTCACAGGGGGCCAGAGGACACTCCAGGCCATACGCAATACAGGATGTATGCAGAATATTCGCAACATAGATGACCGGTATCAGAATTTTCATTTTCCAATGCCAAAGGGTGCTCATCCATTTCCTCCTTCCCATTTTCAAATATAGAGACACATTTACTGTGCTCAGATGCACAAATATCCATGATATACACCTTAATTCTTTCCTATGGTGCAAGAGTAAGAGCTAACCAAACCCTTTAATTCTGCCTCATTTGTGTGTCAGATTTATTCAGCAGAGGTTAGAGAGTTATCCCACTATGCCAATTGAAAGTCATTCAAAGACTGTATGTTCACTGACAGCATTGATTTGTGTAGTTGTCAGTATTGTTTGTTGCTTATTATACTTATTGCACATGGATCATTATGCTGTCACGATTATTTATTTTTGCAACCAGTGCAACTATTATGGACATCCCTTCAGCCTGAGCCAGTGGGGTTACATGGCATTGAAAGAATCGGATTAATGGCTAAATTACAATAAGACTGAGTTATGAAGTTCATGTAGACACCTTAGTTTGACTAAAAATTGGACCAAATCGGGTTACTCGCAGTCGGATTAAGACCCCGAGATAACTCGGTTGAAAGTCACACTAAACATGCTTAGTGTTTTTCAATGTCGATTAGCTATCTATCTACTTTATTTTTTGTTTGCAAAATCAACGAGTATTTTGTGACTAGCTAGGTGTTGTATTGTAGCAGCATGTGCTCAATACAGAGCGTAAGACAACACCAACATGTTGACACCAAAGCTCCAAACAGTACCAAGGAAGACAACAAGATGTAAACATAAAATGTGCAAATTTTTTTTTTTTCAAGAGATTCTTCAGATATGTTTGCACATCAGTACATATATTACAGGATTAGATTGATACTGTAGATACCTTACAGTATCTATATCTCCCAAAGAGATATGTGATGTGAGATTCCACCCAATGGAAAAATCTACCAGGATATTATAATCTAGGATATGTTTGTACTTGGACTGACAGCTTTGGTTGTCTTTAGTTTGATGCATCAAATTCCCAGTGCCTACATAGTAGCTCAAACAGTCTGATATCTCAATGAAGCAATGCATCAGAGTTGTACTCTTACCATGTTTGCCTCAATGCTAATGCTTGCTGCAGCATAGCAAGGGGGGTTTGCCCATGCAGTATATTTTATGGAATGGGCCCAATCTGCTGCTGTAATTCTAATTTATGACAACGTTAGAGACGACTAGTGACTTTAGTAGAAGAATATTATTTTCCTCCCTGGAGAAAACAAACCTAAACCAGACTTGAGCTCGCATTCCAGATTACCCTGTTTCTGTTCCTTTTGTGGATCACCAGACTCAGGTGCGAAGATGACTTGTGAATGAGATCAGCATATCAAAATGACTGTTTCTTTGTTTCGTTCTCCTTGCTGTTCTCCTCCTCATGCTTGTTACTTCTTTGTGTTGCTCTATAAGTGCTGTGAAGCAGACGCTGAAGGCTCAGCGTTGAAATGCTGCAATGTCATGGGATGAGCTTGTTATGTGTATGAACACTTTATATGCCTAATATCAGCATCAGGGCCTGCTGGAGAGAACTCTATTATACATTGTGACATTGTGAACACATCACTACCAGTGGTAATTTTGCATTGCCTATCATAATTCACAAGGATCACAGGTAAGTAAGGTTTTTCAGTTTACTTTTTATGATGAATATTGAGTTCTCTCCGCCTCACCTTCATGGTGACATACTGGTATCGAGTGATCAGGTGTTGCTGTCTATCAAAGTTGCGTGTTGACTTGTGTTTTACCCCGGGGGTCCCGTGTCTATGTGCAGGCATGTGCGTGTCCCTCCTATTTCTGATTGTGCTTTAATACCGTACATAAAATACTCTTTTGTGGAACTTCACTAGCCTGAATAAATTTTGTATACATTTGTACACTATTTACTGTATAAAAGAAATAATGAAACGAGAGAAAAAATGTTTATAATATGGTGTTGATTATTGTGCAAATATATATTCACAATAAAAGTGTTGTATTGTTATGACCTGAGATTCTCTTTTTTTTCACAACTTTGCCAACTTGGAGCAGACTAAACGTGTTATCCTTGCTGCTGAAAAATAAAAAATAGACGACAACAAAAAAGAAACATCTGGATTTTTGCTAATTCCCTTATATTGAATCCCTTTAGGAAAGTTACAAGGCTTTAAATATTTTCCACTTGCCTCTCTGGTTGAACATTTCAAGCCTGTTGCTTGTTGTATGTTGGACCACAGCCAGCATAGGTTGATGTATGTGTGATCACAGCCAGCAGCATGTCTACTGTACATTACTACAGCAAATGATGGTGAGCTAAATTAAAGAGCTAAAGATTTCAGGTTGTAGTTATTTTACACTTAGTTGATCATACACCTAATGTATGCATGCTAGTCATGATGGTTTGACATGTAAGTGCACGAGTGTTAGTAGTTTGAGAGGGGTAACTATTTTTTGTTATAGTTTATTGTCTAAATAATGCAACTTTGTTTCTCCAGCAATTATAGGCAAATTATCTTAAACTAAAAACACAGATGTAGAGCATTAGGAAAGGGTGTTCAATTTACATTTAGTTATATTAGGCTTCCATTCTGTAAAATTGTAAGATGGCATTCCTATTGACAGAGCACTGCACTCATCTTTCCATCTGCAGTAGTTGTTCTTTGGTAATGGCTTAGGGTCATTATGGTGATCAATGGGAGTCTCACCAGTCTGCAGCCCCTGTGGAACAGTAAATGCTTCCAGATAGTTAGTTGGGCATATAAGACCAGTTTGTATTTTAGATTGATGAAGAGGAAACCATAACTGCCATTTGGATGGTTACTAAGATATACAAAGTGCGTGTCTAGACTCTATAAATCTACTAAACAACAATTAAAATGTCAATTGACTTTACTGTAAAGAAATGTTTAAAAAGCTCTGTTCTCTACTGTCATACTGAAACAAGCGCAAACTCTTACAACAACAAAACAATTTTCAGCTGAAATCAGAGTAGCGTAACTTATTCCTTACAGCTCATCTGTACAGCACAGTTAAAAATAAATTTACCTCAACTGTATGTTTGTATCAGTCAACTAGACATGTGTCACAATTCAGCAGATGTTTTTTATTTATTTAACTATTTATGTTAAAACGAACAGCTAAAAGACAAATATTTATCTATCTATATATATATATATATATATATATATATATATATATATATATATATATATATATATATATATATATATATATATATATATATATAGATAGATAAATATTCGTTTAAATTAATTATGAATATTAATATATATATAAATGCAGAAGTGAAATAAATTTCAAACTTTTAATTTACAAATTTCTTTCTCATCTTTTCAGTTATTTTGATCATTTAGAGATTTTAACCTCCGTTTAGACGGAACAAATATGCTGGTGACAGCTTGAGCTCTTAGATGACCTGCATTTTTTGATGAATTAACCAAATTAGTGTCAAGTCATTGTGGTGAAATTACAATTGAGACATTTTCAAAACTGTTTTGTTAAAGTTGCAGCAGGGCCAAAAAAAGCAACTTGCGGATTTAAGTGTATAGCACTTTCCTATTCCCAGATCAATAATTGCCAGATAGTGAAACAACCAGCAGAGTAGACGATCCCTCCAGGTGATCTAATCTAACAACTCCAGCAACATGTATTGTACACTTATCATCTCCTGTGCCAGGTATCTTCTTTATATCGTCTCTGGTATCGTTACCAAGAAATTTGTTTCCTTTTGAACTTCTTGTTTCCTATTTGCAGAGTTCCACTTCCATAAAAATGGTGACAGAGATGTTTTTTGACAAAACCCGCATAGTGAGGCAGACAACAGTAGTCATCCAAGTGTGAAGCTTAGCTGTATGTGGAATAATAGCATGATTGAGAGTGCCCCGCAGAGAGTTTTGACAAAGATCTTATACCCATGTTTCTAATTTTGTGTTGCCTGTTGCAACAACATAATTGACACAGACAGTTCTGCTATCTCCTGCCTGGAGCAAGCAGTGGAAGGCCAGGTGCTAACGCCGCAGTTAGGGAGTAGAGATATACAGAGTAAAACTTTACTTGATGATATTGTGTTTGTCTGGTGGTAATCTAAGAATTAGTGTGACCACAGGTCAGAGTGGTGGGTGTAAAAATGTTTGTTATTCTTGGATATGCGTTAGGCCATAAGGTCGTCGTATGTGTGCTATATATCAATAATCTCGAAGGGAGCTTGAAATGAGATACTTTTGTAAATAAGCACAAGGTCATACTCTTTGGCCCTGTGATGGACTGGTGAGCTGTTCAGAGTGCATCCTGCCTCTTGCCCAATGGTAGCTGGAATAGCCTCCAGCCCTCCCCACCCATGACCCTGAATCAGATAAGGCTGGTATAGAAAATGGATGGATAGGTGGTTTTACCCTTTAGCATGCCTTGCAGTTACAGGCACAGTGTATGAAAGTTAAACATATCTTTTCAAATTGGGATTTGGAATATTTCATGAGACAAAAACTGGACCGCTTATAACACTGAGCAAACCAAAACACATTTAAAAAAAAAATGTAATCTAAACTATTTGTTTGGAAAATCTAATCACTGAAAGGTCTTATATAACAATGCAATTAGAAATGTAAAGAGAAAACTAACAGAAAAAGTTTAAGAATAATTGAAATAATGAAAAAAATTACATCAAAACAAAATGATTGAAATGTGTGAAAATCCTTTATATTGAAATCATTTATTATTAATTAAAATTATTATTTGCCTTCACAATCCCACATTTCTTGTTGTTTTTATATTTCCACATTATTATCTTATTTCTGCATATATTTCCTCATTTCTTTTCTTATTCTTTCACAGATCTACTATTTGGCTCTCCTATTAGTATCAGTCTTCTTTTAAAAAAGAAAATTGTTTTAAGTGTGTGAGTTTGTTTAGGTTTTGGCAAAAAAACTGTTTGGTTATAGCCTGGCTGACGCGTCCACAATCTCAATGAGATGGTGGTCTGGGAACTAGGTGGCGTGGTTTACGAATGCCTAGAGCCGTTTATTGGGCGCTACGAATGTCTATCAAATGACGTCAGGTTCTTCCCATGCTGCTTTGTGCGCGATTCATAGCCAATTGTATCACTTATACCAGATGACGACAGAAATTCGACGAGGAAGAAGAAAAAAATGGAAAATAAAAGTAAACTTGCGCTCTAAGCTACTTAAATTGACAACAAAGTAGGCCTATATGCTATATTCTACATGAATTTTTATGTTGTAGAGTTGTGAATTTATTTTAATAATGGAGAAATTGAGCAGCCTTGCTTTGTTGTCTACAGTAGTAGATCAACCCTCATCTTACTTTGAAGCTCCCAGCTCCCAGAAGTGACGTCGACGCAGCTTTAGCAGCAGAAAAGCTATCAGGCTTGTGTTGATGATAATAATAAACTCCTGGACTATGTACAAACTTCCAAATGCATCGTTTTGTGAGTACAGACCATATTTGTACTACTGTAGAAGTTTGGTGTCATGACGTGATTCTAGTGTGGTAATTTTGGAGATACTGCCAGGGTCCGTTAGCGCTTGTACTAAGCTATTCGGGATAACTCGGTAACTCAGCTGATGTTCAGCCAATATCGGAAAAACTTCGGGTGGGCTACTTGGCTGGATGTCACGGTTCAAATGACCCTAGGGTGAATCTACTCCGAAACACTTTCTAAGGCTGCATTGAATGGTAACGTTGTGTCCGCTGTCATGTTGGATTAACACTCTACAAGCTTCGGTGTAGCGCATAGACGTCGTCATCGTCTTGCTGTCCCCCCGTTCTGTGATTGGTTCCCAAACTCTAGCAAAAACAAGGGCAGTGGTTTCTAGGCTGACTTTGCAGTGAGAATGAAATCAAGCGCAAAGCAGCATGGGAATTCCCAGGCTAGTTTGGTTATGTCAGAGAGTCTCTATTATGAGGAGAGGGAAAACTGGCGGCTATTTCCGGGTGGTACTGCACTCTAGGGGCGCCAACGAAGCAGTGCAGAGCAGGCAGAACTCTATGGTGGTACTATGAAATCCACCTTAGATCCAGCCATTGCTTTGGATAGAATTTTTTATATTTTTTCATTTTAATTTTCCTAAAGGAAGGATAAATTATCCTTTCAAACGGCACTTGGTTTGATTTTTTAGACTCACTAGATCTTTTTAAAATACACATTTATTGTCAGTATTGCCTCACGAGTGACGTCACGCATGTGGCATCACTTTACGGCATGGTCAGTCCTAGCGCTGAGCTAGCAGAGAGGTGTTAGCTCAAATAGTTACAGATTTCAGCACAGCCCTTTTACATACTCTCTGACTAGCCTCTGGTTTAACTTTGGTTGTTGTTAGCAGCACCAGGTTAGCACTCTGGCACAGTGGACGAGTGCCGTAAAGCAGCCGGTCGTAATCTGCCGTGCGTTCTTCAGATTCCGTTAGCAAAATGCTAGCGGAGACTGACTCGCAAATGCCAGACCTGTAAGAAAACAGAAAGATATAACTCCCAGGTTATTGTACTTTTGATATAAATCTACTTCCCTCTGTCAGAAATCACAGTAAAGCCTGGTTTATAGTCGGTAACGCAAGACGCAACGCAAGACGCAAGCCGCAACGCAAGCCCTTGCGCGGTTGCAAGCCCCCCCTTGCGTGCTTGCGTGTGTCACCTCAATTTTCTAAACTTCACGCAAGACGCAAGCACAAGCCACTGGCTGTGTTCGAAACCGCCTACTACTTGAAAACGGCACTCATCGATCTGACAGTATGCAGAGCGTTTACACACAGTGCACTTCACTCCTGTCCGAGCCCAAATCAGCCAGCCTGAAAAGCTGATTTCCCTTAAGCTATAAACTCTGTAAATATATAACTATAGCAACATTTGAAACATTTTCAGGCGAGAAAGTAGTCGTTTAGACCCCCAAGGTGTTGAAAATCTGACAAAATACCGGCTATTTACAAGAAGAAGAAGCATGAATCCACTCGAAGAGGTCCTGGCGGTGAATTTGCTTTCATCATAGTAGGCTTGTCATTGAAAAAACCCGCTACTCCACCTACTGTCCTGGCGGTGAATCGCCACGCAGCACACGCAAGCGCCGACAAAGCAAAATGAAGTATAAACGTCTCGAGCCATTAACATACGCGCAAGACGCAAGCGCAAGGGCAGTTAAAAGAAGTATAACTCAGCCTTAATATTTTCAGGTTTCAGTCGCTAGCGGGGACATTTTTTGAGTTATTAGCGCCAGCCCTATGGAAAATGGCCATTCTGCACTCGCTCGCCAGCGCCCCCAGAGAAAATCAACTGAACTGCAGCCAAATTTTTTATAATGGGGCGAATAGGAAGTGGAACGGCTGTCTGTAAAAGGGCTGTGGTTATGTTTTGGCACCTAAAACCGTGTTTCAGTTTAGTAAGAGAGTATTTGGTAAGGTATCGAGGTAAAAAATTCTAAAGGTTGAAAAACTGAAATATAAATCAATTTCTACCCTTCTGATTGAATAAGTCCCCTTTCACAGAGCGGCGTTGTCACAATTGACATAACTGTTTTCAATGCGATAGAGGAGATGATTGTCTGCCATCTAATGTGGAGTCCAGGAAGTGTGCTTATTGATGTTTCCTATTTCTGTGACAACAGGTTCAGAATTAGAATACAAAGTATAATTATCCTAGGCATGTCCTTGTTTTTGCATTCAGATGAAAGTTTAAATGGTGGAGTTGAACTGGAGATTTGTTGTATGATCGAAACATTCCTTTAAAAACATGTCAGTCAAAAATGTCCATGCAATTGTTTTACAAATGATGTTAAACAGCACAATGGCTGATGCACAAAACATCAGTTCAACTTGAGTGATGGCTAATTCTTCTCATTTCTATTCTTGTGCCCATCTAACATGCATAGTTCTGATGAACACCACTAATGTTTTGTTCCTGAAAAAAACAGCATTTCACCTAATCTAAAACATTTAAAGCTAGGACTGTGTGAGTCACTGTTGGTTAATTTAATTAATCAGAGTGGCTTTTGAAACTGTGCCACCAATTGCAGGAAATGACACATGAGACAGATGCTGCATCAACAGCATGACCCGTGGCTGGATCTGGAAGGATCCAGCATGTCATTAGTAAAATCCTGTAAAGTTCAATAACATTACTGTGATAGTAACATAATTGTGTAGACTTTTACCAGAATTTTCTATTTTCAGAACAGTGTTACAACTCAGGGACACTTTAACACCAACACTCTTGGCAGCCTCTGGGTCAGTATGCTTCCAGGTCAATCAACCCAAGTCCGAATAAACTCTGAATCTGTTAACTATAATATCGTTTACATTAGCTGCAACGGTCTTAATTGACAGCACACCCCATCACCCACCCCCGCCCACCGCTGCACCCACCACTCACCGACTATGAAAAGAATATTCTTCTCGTAAGCGGTGACAGAGAGGTCACAGTTTTTCCGTCATCATAAAACAGAACTGCCGGGGCTTCAGGGTCACTAAGGTTTTGTCGTGATCTGTAAAACACACTGCCTTCTGTCTTAGAGTAGAGTAAATAACTGCTGCCTGAGCGAGTACATGAGTTGTTCCATGGTGTGTTTTCCCATATGAGACACACTCCTTTTTTCTTAAGGCTTTGATCCAACAGTTTGCAACAGGTTTATTGTCAAAGTCCAACTGTATTTTGAATGCTCAGTAGAAAAACACACATGGTGGGTTTTAAATATTTACCTGTGGTGGTTGTCTACTTTACCATTCGTGCTATCAACGACATCAGGACACAACCTTGAAATATCTTTGCAAATGTTGAGAGAAAGAAAGATGTTGTCCGTTTGGAAAAAAAGATATATATATCACACACTTGGCATGTATTATGAGGAAATGCCAGAGTCTTTTCCAAACCCATAAACATGACCACACACTTGTCTGTTCTCACTACCTATTAATTCCCTCTCCTCTCAGTTTGCAGTATGTGAAGCTGTGTGCATGTGTGTGTGTGTGTGTGTGTGTGTGTGTGTGTGTGTGTGTGTGTGTGTGTGTGTGTGAGTGTGCGTGTAGAATGTGATTGGCAGGCATAACACAAGAAAAATCTGTCCAGGTGAAGAGCCTCGACATGACACATTCCATTCAAGCCCAGATCAGGCCTTGTTTTGTAGCTTTTCCCTGTGTTTAAAGTGGGCCCTAACATATACTGGCTGGTGTTGGGTTTGTCGGAAGCATGTGCATTTATCCCACGACAGGCAACACTAACCATAAGGAAGTTTTCTTGCCAAATTTATTTAATTTGTTTGTGGTCTGCAGCACATTCCAAATAAAAGTTGGGACAGTTAAGCTTACCACTTTGTAACGTTGACATTCCATCTCACAAATCTTACACTGTAAGACGTTCTGGCATCGAAGATACAACGTAATGAAGCACTTTCAATATTAGTATCCTCTTCTGCTGCCATGTTGTAATATGTGAAAAATGTGGTTTTGCATTGTTAACAAATGTATTGAAGTCTCATGAAAAAATGTCTACCTGAAGATAACACACAGTTCTGTCAGAACCACTCTCGTCAAAATGAGACGAGAAACAGATATGAATTTCAGAAGCTTATTCTGAATGCATACAATTTATGTTTGGCGGTATGGCTCTGTTCGGAGGAAGTTCCCGACTTTTCCATGAGCTCCATGGAAGCCAAGACAGGGAACAGCAGCATCCTCAGGTGGAGTGCCTTCCATTTGCTGTAAAGGCAACAAACCCCCTAGAACAGAGCAAGCAACAATGAACAACAGTATGACATTGTTTGCAATGAGAAGTCGGTGGAGCAGGGGAGGTGGTGGGTGCAAGCAGAGAGCAAAAAAAAGCAGTGACAGCAAACCTAGTTTAAATGAAGTGCCCCAAATGCCAGCATCCAATTGCGAGCATCAGCTGATTACCCAATTGAGCGCAGCTGGTTGCGGAGCCATAAGGGTTGGGTCGGCGTCAGCCAATAGGCAAAGGGCGCGTTGACTACGTGGTCTGCCAGAACTAACGCGATGCTCCATTTATGTTGCCCTAAAATCTCATCATTCCTTTCTTTATTAATGCTACCATCACACAGGTGTAAACTATCTTTGTCTAAGGCACTGATAGACACCATAGAGCACTTAAGCCATTTCTTTCTAAATATTAAGTTTTTCCTCCAACTACTATATATTTTTTGTCCTCTGTGTGATTGTTCGTCACAGATTCTGATTTTTAAATGACGTGTCAACCTTGATAAACACTCTGACAGCTTAAAAATGCTTGTAAACGCACTTTGACATCAAGTATGTGGCTTCCTTCTTTGTTTGATTTGGATTTAGTTCCCACATAACACACGCAGTGATGAAATGTTTTGACACTGTGATGTTTGGATTAATTGTGCATAAACAGCAGGAACTCAATTATCCTCAGTTTTCCATGCAGCATGACAGCAGGTTTGATACTGTTCAGCCAAAAAATAAAGCCTGATCTTCATCCATGGCAGGAACAAGGTCTCCCACAGCAGATCATATTTTTTCTTAGAAGAATGATTTCAACATCACTGAGAAAGTCTGGCATTATG
The DNA here is from genome assembly GCF_027942865.1 of Odontesthes bonariensis. Classification (NCBI taxonomy): domain Eukaryota; kingdom Metazoa; phylum Chordata; class Actinopteri; order Atheriniformes; family Atherinopsidae; genus Odontesthes; species Odontesthes bonariensis. Next base: position 16,388,290 of record NC_134512.1, on the reverse strand, counting down.
CAAAGAGATAAAAGCAACTATTATGTCAGCCAAAATCCTAAGAAGAACCAAGATGAGTACTCCACATAAGCCTAGTATACCAGAACCATCTTGAAAAACTGCGTGCAATTGCGTTGAAGAGAGTTTGTCCCATTTTAAAGACAGAGGTGGGGGAAGTCAAGTATTATTTTGAAGTGTTTAGCAGACCTAGTGCATTATCTTCAAAGCATATTTGACTTAATTTAAAACCTTAAACAAACATGGCAAAAATATTAAGGAAATTAGATAGAAACAGAGGGAGTAAAACAGATCAGCTGGTTGTGGTTGTGGGCACTTGATGCAACTTTGCAACACAGGCAAAGAGGGGTGGCGCAGTACAACTAAAGCAGCTGCAGCCAAAAGACTTTAAATGGTGTGTTTGTGCTCGAGTGTTTGCCTGTGTGTGTGTTCATGCTTCAAGTTCCCAGCATGAGTGTCTGGCAAATCACTCAGGTGGGCTCGGAAGGCTGTTTGCAATCCCGCCTGCTCAATGCCATGTTCACCATCAACATGTTAATTACATGCATGAGACCTGACACAGACACATGTGGGATGCAATGTACCTTCTGCCCCACAGCAGCTTTTTTCTTCTTCGGTTCTTTGATTTTACCGACCACCTTTCCTCCCCTGTGCGTCTCCAGTTGTGCGTGAATCACGTGGGGGCAAATTAGCAGTGTGCAGCAGACAAGACAAGCTGACTGTTTGCAGATGTGTGAGAAATGAGAAAAGACAGGTTTAGGCACAATTTTAAGATATGCTGTCAAATTTCTGCTTGTCCGAAGCAGTGTTTGGAGCTGATATATTGTGACTATGCAGTGGTTATTCTCTTGTAGTGATAGATGGTTGTGGTTTTGGTGTGTTGAACCTCAACACACCTTGTGGACTCTTACTTTGGATAATTTATTGTACTAGATATTGAGTTAAGTTTACTTTGCACAGTGGGTTATTTAAAGTATTTTTTGAATTCTTGTAAATTGTAAATTCTTGTAATTCTATGTAAATATAACCTACTAATTTAACCTCACTTTTGTGAGCATTTTCTGTCAAAGGGCCAGTCACAATAATAGAGTGTGTGTGGGATGTTCATGTGTTTCTCTGACACATTTTAGGTCTGCCATGCTAAAGGATGTGTCATTTAAACAGTTTTGTTTTGTGTGGATATACAAACGCACCAGGCCATTTTGTTCATGAATTGTTCGAGGGTTCAGTCTCAAATATTCACATCGACACCCATAAACACAGAAGGAGGGAAAGACAAAAGGCAGAAAGAGGGCTGCTCTATGTGACCTGAATGTGTTGTATTGGATTGAAACATTTGTTGTATTTAGATATTCTATGCCACTCTACAGTAATGATCTAAATCAAGTTCGGGTGTTCAAAAAGTTGCCGAACAGAAGGCTGGAAGACAATCGTTGTTGTATATTTCATCTGGACAAGCTTGTTTGGATGAAAGTGAAATAACTGTTGCAAAAAAAAGTCCCTTCTGCAAATGTGATCATTTAAATGATGACTCAACGCTGTCATGATGACTCATCAATAAGATATCGTTCTCTGATTTCTGTGATCAATAAAGTTTCACTGACAAAAGAAGTTGTTTGAGAGAGATCAATAACATATTTAGTAGCTTATATTTGTAATGTTTGTGTGATCCTCTACGGATCGATTTTTGGGGGGGGTGTGCTGGTGACTCAGTTGATAGACGATAATGAATTGCTGTGTTACAGCCCAGTTTTGAATTTCAATCCTGTTTCTTGACTCAAACTTTTCTCTAAGGAAGAAAAATCAGATGGAACTGTGACTTGAAGGCAGACCACAAGCCTGCAATGGAAAAAAGAGAGATATTTCAAGTTTTGTCCGACAAGCTGTGTTTTTAAACTGTTTGTACAGGCAGATTGTCTGTGTGTGCAGTTTGTTTGTGTTGCCAGTAAATGTCAGCAGATCTCCGTTACGAGCAGTGGCTACAATCGCAGGCACTAACAACAGGAAGTGTGTGTTTGTTTAAAGGAGGATCTCTTGACACAGGATCTGTGTTTACAATGTCTGGTCCCGCCATTTCATCACTAACCCCGCACACATACAAACAAACACAACCCCGAATCATCTTTCTTGTCTAATTAGAGTAAATTACCTGAACCACCTTTGCTCTGCATCACTTCAGTCTAATTCTTTCTCCACTTAATCTCTCCCTGTCACACACTCAAACTATCACACTGTTTGGCCCCTACTCCTGCCATCACTTCTTTAAATTTTCCATTCTCCTGTACATAAGGTCATACTACATGACTGATGTCTGGAAGAGAAGCTGGAACGATTCAAGGTCATGAAGAGGTTCACCTAATTTGCTGCAGATGAAAATGTGCACATATGGACGTTTGTGTGCGCACACTTCTGCAGAAAAGTAATAATATGGACACAATGGACAGAAAAGGTCCAAACAAATCTACAGGAAGTCTATCAATGCTCCACACACTCTACAAAAATGCACACAAACAGATCAACCATCAGTGAACTGCTCTGGACTGTAGCTCCTTGGCACACAGAAAACCCATTGTGTCTGACTACTCTTCGTCTACACTCCCTGCGTATCAACTTCTTCATTCCCCATATCATCTCCATCTCCCATTGAACTTCCTCCCTCCATTACCAGATATGAAGTTTCTGGCAATAACCAGCCACAGATGTGAGGAGTCTCAAATGTTGACAGTGCTCATGTGAGCGAGGCAGTGGGCTACTGGCTCTCTCTAATTTCCACCTCGGAGCCGAAGCCTTGCAGTCCCAGTGAAAACACCCACTGGATTCTTACGAGGAGAGTCAGTAATGAGATTGTGGTGATGAGGGCTTTTAGTCGCTAGCTCAGACTAGTGAGGTTTTACTATCATCTGCTGCTTGTTATGTGTGAAGCATGATTGTTTTTTAATGTTTGTGTGTGCGCATTTGAGTAGAAAACAAAGAAAAAAGGAGTCTTATTACGAGACTCATGTCTACAAGAGGCAGTGTTTCATAGTGTGTGTACATCAATAAGAAAAGGTAGAAACATGAAAGTTGTGCTCTGCTTTGGTGAAAGTATCAGACTCATAGCTGATTGTTTATTATTGTAGTCTTCCCAGGAAGCCACAGGAGCATTACTCACTGAACCAAGGGACAGGATAGGGATGGAATCTGTCTCCTCCTACATATTCAAGCATTTGTTCGGTTGTAAAGAAACTACCAGGAATCCCCACACTGCTTTAAAACGCAGTCTGCATTTTGATAACTAACCTAATATCTGTTCACTGTGCTGTCCATCAGGCTTCCACTAGAGGATTGCAGTGGTGCAGGATGACTGCTGCATCAGAGATGCTTGAAAACCCGCTACAAGTCAGCGAAGTTTCGGACTGTCTCATGTCATCGTTATAGTTTTAGTGTCATCGCTGTAAATGGAGATGTCACTTGGGAAATGAACTGGGTGTCTTGTCCTCGTTCATCCCCCCACTGGTGAGTTCATTTCTTATCTGAGTCAGAGGGAAAATGTAAAGTAGCATAAACACCCCCCAACCCCCACCACCAGTACACACCTCCAACACACATACAGCAGCAGCAGTGTGTGTGTCAGCAGTGGAAAACTGAGTTGATGACAAGTGGCTGCCAATATCTGTTTCTTTTAGCACCCTGTGTTGATAAGTGAGCATTGGAAAAAAAAAAAAAAAACAGACAAGAGGACCCAACAGGATGATTGAGTGGAGGGCTGCTGTCAGACTGATTGAGATGTCAGGCTTCTTAACATGTATCATTTTCAAAATGTGTGTTCACTCATTTTACAGTTGAGTGCATTTATGATAATTGCACTTAAATGTGAATTCAACTCACTTGGATTTAATTGATTGATTAAAAAAGGGTTTCCTGATGAACCACAAGCCAGACATTTGCGTAGATTATTTGATATTGCACAGATTCAAGTTTATAGGTGCTCACATTCCTTAGTAAACCCCCCTTTTAAATCTAATTGGTAACATGTCACTCTAGAGTTATTTCAGGTTTAATAAAGAGCAAATAAGTCAGGCAAATTAGATTCAATGTGATGTTGTACCTCCGTAATTAGTCATAAGTGTTGGTAATGATCTGAACACACAAATATGTAGAGCTTCACAGCACAAAAAGACCCATCTTTATAACACATGGCCAACAAAATTAAATAAGAAGGATGCGGAGATGATTTTGGCTATCAGTCATGCAAGGTAATCGTTGAACTTCTGGTAAAATTGCGTCATCGCGCGCGCGTGTGTGTGCGTGTGAGTGAAATTAAGATAAAAAGAAAGAGAGTTAAGGACGAGGAACGGAACAACAAAAAGAAAAAATAGGAAAATTACAGGAAATTTAGAAAATTTACACGCGCGCACAGAAAGACGTGGTGAGGGAGGGAGGGAGGGAGGGAGGCGACGAAGTACTTAGAGAGGAGACGCATCAGTGGTGGAAGCAACATCTCGTGGTTGCAGTGAGGCAGCACGGCAGGCAGCGTTTCCATTTGTTCTTCAAACTGTTGTAGTGTAACGGTGCGATGTGGATTTACAAGCTCATCTTCGGACTCTTCGTCGTTTTGTGCGGTGGTAAGTTTGTCAAAAACTATTTAGTTCTATTTAGTAGATTTTTCCTTAACGATATGACAGCTGCTTTGCTGTCTTGTTTTTGCGCTCTGTAGGCAGGCTGTCAAACACGAGTTAATTCTGTTTTTATCGGTGTTACACAGGCTTTGTGATTGTCTATCCGGATTATATTCCTAACTGTATTACACTCTATAGCCTTAGTGTTGCCTGTCAGACTCCTTATTGGAAATGTGTGTTTAAATAATGCTGTTATAAATATAAAACTGGGTGGATGAAGTATATTATTATGAAAATAGTGTTTTCTTAATCAGATCACATAGAGATAAGTTAATGTACATCGATGAAAAGATTAGAAAGACATCCTTAACTCTTCTTGTTGTTCCATCTCTAGCGCGAATTATACAAGACTTGGGACATGAAAGTCTTACCTGAGTGAATAACGGATGGCATAAGAAAGCGATGATAAAGTAGGGTAAACGCTAACCCACCATCCCACAAAATGGCCTATTAAAAATTAGTTGTTTAATCACCCTGCAGCTCTAACATAGTGGGACTTCCTTGGCTCAATTCTCCATTTGGCAGTCAGAAAGAGAGTTAGAAAGTTAGGATGGGACAAACATGAATCTACTGGTCCCTTGCAATCCTCAGCCTTCTCACCTCATCAGAAAGCATCCAAATACTCAATGTGAAAGTAACACTGATGTGAGGTGTCCTTACAAGGTATATGATCATTCCAAATAAAGAGTAAAAAATCCAGCTCATACCACACCATCACCAAATTCAACCAGTTCTGCTATTACGATTGTGAAAAGGAAGAAGTGCACATAGACAGACTCCTGAACACTGTAGGAAGGAGGGAATGAAGGAGGTGATGTGAGATTTATCTGTAACTCTGAGTTCCTCTGATTTTGAAGAGACAAGCTGCTAACAACTGTAGAAACACATACACAGTTCTGTCACAGTCACAGCAGACTGACTCACACTTTGTAATGCTGGTGTTCAATGTTTGTATTGGCAGCGTATCCACGTTGCCTCTCAAACCACAGAAAGGGTCTGCTGTATTTGACTGCATCTTCAAAGATAATGACAATAGCAATCAAAAGCCAAATATTAAGTATAACTGCAAATTGATTTAATTGGAAATAGGGGAAGAGAATAAAACAAAATCAGGCTGCATTGTCTTCAGAGTTGTACATTTTATAGTTGTAAGCCTTATGGTGGCTTATGTGTGCAAAAAGTAGAGATGACTGTCAGTTGAGCATCAAAAATGTCCAATTAACGTTGCTGAATTGTTATGATCATGTGATGTTACTGTGCATCAGAGGGCAAAAGAAATGCACTGCAGGACTACCAGAAATCTGATGGAATCCAGCTGGTGGCATTGCCTTCTGATGCCTCCCACCTGACCAAAAGCAAGAGGATGAGCTTATCCAGGTGTGCCAATGCCTGCAGCCGCAACAGAAAAATCCCCTTCACCTGCAGGTTTGTCTACTATGATGGCATCATAGCTCATTCAGCTCTGGGGTTTATATGTTTCTAATTTATAATTACCCCTTATTTTGGAACATGGTAGAGTGACTGTCCCAGAATGTCTGTCAATTTCTAAGATCTGTCAAGTGGGAAGGAGTTGTTTGCTCCATGTCTTTTTTTTTTATCAAGCCCAATGATTGTAATTACATTTGTAATTTATATGCTTTTGCATTGATTATTGTAACACCTGTGTTAATTGGCCATGGCTGCATTTTGCTTTAAGAAATCAAATACAATTATTGATTATAATCGCCACTCTTCCCTTTTTTTCTGTCCCCTTTCCTTTCCTAGAGCGTTCCTCTATGATCATAACAACAGGAAATGCCAGTGGCTTTCATTCAACAGGAACTCACCAGGAGCTCAAAGCCATCAGAATGTCAACTACCAGCTCTATCAGAAGAAAGGTGCCCTCTGCTGTTCCTCCTTTCCTCACTGCCAGCTGACACTAAACTAGTGTCCCCTCATGTTATCATGTCTGTCCATCAAGACAGAAAATGTTTCCACATAGTCTTGCTACCAATTTTGAGTTGCAGTTTTTATTGTGTCAGGATATGGTTGGAGAACTTGATTACTTTATTGTTTCCGTTTTATTGAGATTGACTTTATTGTTGTAACGATGCCGACCCTCAGGGGAAAGACGAGGAAGGGCAAGGACCATTGTAGTGTTTATTGTGCTGCAGCACGTTATGGTTAATTTTCTGTCATTAAGCAGTGTTTGTATAAACACTGGAAATTTCTGCCTCATCTCAGTCTGACTGACCACAAGGGTGAGCATGTAGGCTGAGTAACCGATTTTACTGAGTACAGATACTCGTGATTAGGAAAACAGATTTGACTTTTGGCAACGTCACGTCCTTGTTAAGCTGAGCATTCTTACTCCCCGTCTCTGTTTTCTTCATCATCTGCACTAGCTTTGTGTAAAAAACACTGCGGTCAGGCTGTTAACTCATCACACTTTTCGATACTCTATTACTGTCTTTTTACCTCAATGTTACCATCTTTCTCTCTTACTACTTTTTTTTTCAGATTATGTAAGGGAATGCATTGTGGGGACAGGTCAGAGCTACAGGGGCCGGAGGTCGGAGACAGTGAGTGAGATCCGCTGTCAGGACTGGGCCTCTAATATTCCTCATGAACACAAGTAAGAATTTGATGTACTTTTCACCTCGACGTCAAACACCATAGTGTTATAAGCTGCTGTTAATATTAGTGTTGGCCTGTGAGAGATCCAATTAGTTGGTAGCTAGAGGCTAGTCTGTGTGTGTGTGTATGAGTATGATATATAAGGGGTTGATTACACTCCTGAGAGCAGTCATTCATCTGAACTGACCTCATTGTAACGTTTTTAAGAGTCACACATCATTTCCTGCAGTGTGGCCACTCTGTTTTTCTAGGTGTGTGTGTGGGCATGTGTGTGTTTTACTGGAAGGATCATATCTTCTCTGTAGCTTTTGTTTTAGTTCAGGGTACATCCCAACTAACTTCTCAGATAAAGCAAATTTTTCAATATGCCGCTATACCCTCTTGATTAAGAGTATCTGCCTCTCAGTATGACAATGTTTTGAACAAAAAGATGTAAGTTATTAATCATGAAAGTGAAATTAGCATAGATTTCTTGTATTTGCCTTGTAATCAATAGTGTAAGTTCATTTTAGGGGGAAAAAATACCACAATGCTGTCTGAAGAATAACAACATATGTCACAAATATTTTTTTACTATGTACTATTAGATCTACTGTATTTTAATATGACATGTAATTTAGTTAAAGGTAGCCACAGGCGTTCCTTTTAAACAGCTCATATAATCTTGCTACAAAGGAGATAAATAGGATTGAAAAACACTGAGGAGAACTGAGGTGGAATTACCATAAAAAAAGCGGCGCACATTTTCTACAGGCTTGTTATTAATTATCAGAGATCTTTGCACTGACACAAGAGGGGGCTTATCGTCGAAAGTCAAGCTGCATCTTTTTTTTTTTTGTTTTCTTCTTAATTCAAACCTGTTTTGTGTCTATTTTGGCTTTGCTTCAATCACTGTCTTATAAATTTATATATGAATGAGGTAATACATTTGTTTATCCTGTAAAAATAATAATAGTAAAAAAGGGAAAACTCACAATATATAGTTTAATTTTCCCAAGAAGAAAGAAAAACCAAAAAGTTATCTCTCTTGTCCTCAGAGGCATTAAATTACTTTTAAAGCCTTTGTGGTGAGTTGTTGCAGCAGGCGAATCAAAGTCGGCTGTGTGTGTTTGTACCTCCAGTGAACCTGCTTTATCAGAATGCCATTAATGTATCTACAAATCAGGTAATTGAACCCAGGCACTTTGTATCTTTTATCAGTCATCTTATTGGCATGGGAAACTTTGACACAAACACACGATGACACACATAAGAACAAATTGTGTTTTTATCAGTGAAAGGTTGCCCTTTTTTCTCATTTTCTTACCTGTCATTGCCCACTCCTGAAAGATGAACTTCTCATAACTTTATCATTTCATCATCACTGGAAAATACAGCTTGACTCAAAAAAATACACTCACTGTGTCCATCAATTTAAGTGGTGACCACAGCCATGTGCGTGCCTGATGCACAAGATATGAGTCATTTGTGTCAGCGTGTTTATACTACATTCAGAACAGGCCTCATGGGAAACATTGTATTAATGTTTTTTCTCTGATCGAACATATTGTGACATTCATGACTCAGGCCATAAATATGGCTGGTTACTTTAACAAATGTTGATCTTTACTGGTCTTGTTTACAGTGAGTTTTCAGCTCAGCAACAGTTTTCTTGCAAATGTCTTTCTGTCAGAGATTGAGAAAATATGACATTAACCACCGGAAAGGCTGTAGTGTTTGTTAAAAACACTGTGCTCTCCTTGTAAGACCATTTTTGGTAGCTGGTTTCATGACGTGTTTGTTTGTTTAACTGCCACTTTGCTTTCAACAGATTCATGTCTAAGAGGTTTAGGAAGAACGACCTCAGAGAAAACTACTGCCGCAACCCAGATAACTCCACTGTTGGTCCATGGTGCTTTACCACCGACCCCAGGGCACACCTCAGACACCAGGAGTGTGGTATACCACAGTGTTCACAGGGTAGGTTACAAGCACACACAACATATGTGTGCATGTGAACATTCATCTTGAAATAATACCCATTCCGTGTTGTAAATTGTTTCACCAATTTAAGCATGTCAGTCTGAAATGAGCTGCAGCAAATTAGGCAATCATATACTTGGACTAAGCAGCTTTCGTTCTAACTGAGGTCCACTGCACATCTGGGCTGTATGTGTGTGGGTGCACACATTCTCTTTATTGGCTGAGGCCAGCCGCAGTTGTTTCCAGGTGTGTGGTTCAGCTTTTGCTGTCTTTTCTCATTCCATCAGGATAAAAATGTTTGTAAATAGTTTCAACCTGAAGAATGAGCTTTCTGAGTGTTAAAGAATATGAATCCCTCTGTTGTCTCATCTACATAATTTTCCAGCCATTATGCCCATTCCTGTGGCGCACATGTGGTTGTGATGAAAGGAAATCTCTCTCTCACTGTGTCTCAGCCTCTATGTTCTATCACACAATGTTACTGTCAGGCACTGAAGTCTTCCTGAAGGAGGGGATGATAATAACCTCTGTTATCTAATCCTAGGGGATTCATGCTGTCAGAAGGGTTGTTTCCCCAGCATGCATGACACAGGATCACTTTAATGAAGAACCAGGTTGTGGTTCGATAAGACAAAATGGGATAGCCTCTTGTTCTCCCACTCACATATGGTGTCCCACTGGGTTATCGTGCTTTGTGCAACAGAGATAATGACATTTTATTTTTATAGAGAGCCTGAGGATGAAATGAAATGAGGAGAAAATGACCAGAGGGATTTCTGCAAAAATGAACTTGCACTAATAGGAAACATACACGTACACAAACATGGCGTGTAAAAGCAAAAACTACTCACGCAGCCAGTTGTCTTAAATGTGTTGTGTAATGACAGAGGTGGGCTCAAAAACATCTGTTTTTAATCAGCATCCTCTTTGTTGTTTACACTAGACAGTGCGTACTGCTCACCATGCAGCAAATGGTGCCCTCTCTTCAAAGATTGTTGCCCTCATTTGTCTGACACACAGTTTGTGCGTAAATGCATTGAATATATGAGAGCGTGATGACTAGAATGAAGCTCTGATAAGTAGTAAGGTGCCTATTTTGATGGTATTGTGTAAAGTGGGCTGCAGTGGTTGCATCAAAGCAAGAGGTCTCACACGTGTTGGTCAACCTGGGCTCCTCTGTGGAGTTTGCATGTTCTCTCTGTGCCAGAGTAAGCTTTCTCCAGGTCACATACAAGTGTTCTGCTTTGACAAGAAACGGCTATATTTCTCAACAGAACGGTTATAATGCCAAGGTGGAATTCATTTATGTAGCACATTTAAAAACAAGAACACTTTGCCAAAGGACCTTACAGTCAACTAGGTTAAGTTCTGTATACAAACACAACAAATAGAATAAAGGGAAAGTAGAATAAAATTCAGTGAAAGCTCAACTTAATCCAAATGATCTATTAAAGTGAGATATTCTATTTGAGGTAAAAGCCAAGCAGTCTGAGCAGTGTGTATATGAAGAGGTAAACTGTTCCACAGACCACTGCAAAACGCTCCATGTACTTTGTGTTTAAATCTGTATACTGGACCATCTAAAAGTAAATGGCTGGTCAACCACCATCCTCTTACAGAATCTGCTAAGTACAATGGTGTGAGTGCATTTAAAACTTTAAAAAACAGAATTTTCATGCAAAAAAGCTGAGCTGTTATTTGTTAAAAGATAAGCTTTTAAGTGTAATGGGTCTAATTTTAACTTCTGGATATTATAATTTAGATTTTTTTAATTTTGTGTTGCATTTGTTTCATTTTTGTGCAGTTGAGTGTATAAACTGTAATGGGGAAGATTACAGAGGACCTATGGACCACACAGAAAGTGGAAAAGAATGCCAGCGGTGGGACCTGGGTGAACCACACAAACACCTGTACCATCCCAAGAGGTGACCTTTCCACTCACACATAGAAAAGTACTCACATGTGTCTGCTTCTCACAGAATTGTGCATGCTCAGTCACACGTAAGTGCAATACTTAAAGCATAAAACAGCAAAAAGCTTCAGAGTACTTATTGAAATAATTGGTTCATACAACTATTTCATGTGACTGTAGCACACTTAACTCTGGAAATGAAGTGATTTTGAATGAGCCAGGAAAAATTTTTCCCAAAGGAATGCCTTGAGAAATCAGTATGTAACTCTGTTTTTAACAGTGGTGTGCTGGGAAAAGCCTTGATTTTTTTTTATTTAGAGAGGCCGTATGCTTACATGATCTTAATTTGTGTCTGTATGTGCACATCAGCTTTGAGTGTCTGCAACAAGACTATTACAGCTAGTTGGGTGGCAGGTGGTCTAGATTAGCGGGGACTCGTTAACACATCCTTAATCATCCCACTGTTTGTGTAAACCAGGTCCCAGACTGCTCACAGCTCTAATGTAATGAGAGGATTCCACAGCCTGATGCTGTATGTCCACAGGCTGCAGGCCTGAGGGGATATGGACTTTGGGATGACTTACTGTTGAACACCTGTAGTTGTGAAATGTATTATCCTCTACACTCCCATGAGGAGATTCACAGATGGAGTCTATGCACCATTACAGTTATTCATGTTTCAGCCACATTGAATTGTCTCTCAACTCTTACTCTGCTCACAGTTCAGGAAGATGTTGGATGTTAGATGTCATTGCTCAGCAATGTTGTTTTGTACCATGCTTTGTAGTCATGTGAGGTTTTGTCTAGATATTAAAGTAGTCTCTCTGCACTTTGTATTAGCTATCCTGACAAAGGCCTAGATGACAACTACTGTCGGAACCCAGATGGACGCCACAGACCCTGGTGCGTTACCACAGACCCAAACACACCCTGGGAGTACTGCAACATCAAAGTCTGCGGTAAGGATGTATGCTTGTTTGTTTGTGTGTGGTTGTATACATTAACATTAGTCAAGTGTGCCAAGTCAAAAACTATGTATGATGGAGAGTGGGTATGTTTGTGTTCTGTGCAGACCCGTGGAGTATGACTGACTGCACCATAATTCACAACTTCATTTATCCTTCATTTACCCCTCCCCTTCCTTGTATTGGTTGACGCTATGGAGCATACACATGTACACAGATGCAGAGTTCCCCTCTTGGGTTGGGCTCTCTGTTATGTCTTCTCTAATAGCCAGAATGTTTATTTTTCTCAGCGCCAGTGGTCTGCTGTTTATTGTTCTATGCCAGCTCTTACATGTGGTAGTCAAACTACACAGAGCTCAGTTACTGGTCCACTTTAACCTCATGCAACACATACAGACACAACACTAGGGTCACACACACTACAAGCAGATCACTTTCATCACACTTCTTATGCTTAATGTAAGTGCTGTGATTGATATGTAACAGCGTATGTCACAGCTAGTTTTGTGTACTGTGGGTCTTTGTACTTGTATCGAAGCAGCAGATACTTTTTTCGTATATGACTGTGCAATCAGAGACAAGCCACTGCAATCTTCAGGAACAGAATACAGAGAGGGAACTGGTGTTATTCTTGGGTTTAGCTTCTTTCTCTCAAGTCTATGACTGGCCGGCTTGTCTGCAACAATCATCAGCAGCCCTGGCACCATGTTTACTAGATGGCAGTCCTCCATATGGACCCAGTGATTCACTGTTCTGCTCTGTTTTCTCTCCTCTAAAAATTGTTCTCCGCCCTGTGCTCTGTAGCCTTGTCTCAATTTCTCTTTGATATGGAGTTTTTTGGTAACTGACCAAGTTTACGACCCAGTTAGTTTTAATGAAAACAAGGCAGGGAGGACAAAGCAACAGGCAGAGAAAAAGAGATGTGCTCCATTGACAAAACTCCCTCTTTTGTTTATGGTCAAATTAGTACGTATCTATTTTTAGACATATTGTGCGGGCAGAAAAAGGTTGTTTTAGAGACTTGAGGATCTGCAGCTTTAAACATTTTTTGGATGAAGTCATGTACAATGATCAGGCTAACAATGTTCCATTAGTTGTCTGTAATGAGCTGCCCCTCTATGGCAAAAAGGAGAGCAAATGAGATTCCCTGCCTTTTTCATTTCCAACACTTTTTTTTTTTTTTTTTTAAGGACAGTCACACTAAACCCATAGAGGGAGCTATTCTGTTGAAACCAAACATTGAAGATATAAGATGCTTAAACCCTGAATATGAATTCATTTTTGTACAAGAACAGAAGTAAAATATCCAGATAAAAGTAAATGTTTGTAGCTCTCATATTAACACAAAACCTTAGGGTGAGGACACACTGGAACTTGTGGGCCAACTGATTTGGCTGCAGCCAGAGCAAATAGTTTCTTATACAGGCTTAACCATTTGGTGTTGACAGCTAAGAGTTAACATTCTGCATTGTGTGACTGAGGAACTGGTGTCTGCATTAAATCCAAAGGAAACAGTTTCACCCCAAAAAAGTCCTGGCTTGAGGGGAAGTACTTTCTGAAGGATCAAGAACTTTGAGGATGGACCTTGTAGCACTGAATAGTGTTGTGTAATCAAGCGGAATAGATTTCCTCACTCCATGTTTAAACACTCAACATGTTAAAAAGCCCACAACTGCAGGCACTTTTGTTTTGTTTGAAGTTTATGGCCAGCAGCAATCAGGAGATCCAGGCTCAGTTGTCAGTTTGCAGGGGATTACTTTCAGAAGAAATGTGAGACTGTCACACGTTGGTATAGATTTACTTAATCTTTCAGGCTCCGCTGCAGAAATGCTAATCACAATGTGCTAGAGGAGCTTTTACCCCTGTGGAAAGTTGGGGAACTTATGGTGTAAAAAATTACTTTTGTAATGTATTTGCAAAAGTCAAATGTAACTATGCACAGTGTTTTAGGACAATAAGAATACAAATTCATAGTATATAATCCATTTTATCGTCATCCATCATTTCTTCTAAATTCCGCAATGAGTTAATTCCGAGTAAACGACAGGATAAATTAGCAAGTTAAGCAATTTCAAATGGAAGTCCATTTGAAATTTCTTGCTTTACAGTTTTGGGACAATCGCATATAAAAACCATATAGAGTTTGGAGACTCTTTCTGTGTTTTGCTTTTCATTTGTTTAGAGTTTGTGTATACTGAAAAAATTAGACACATAGTATTTGGAAGCTTACAATGTGACTTCTTTTTTAAATCGAAGGAGTATCTCCTGCTGGCCATTAGATGGAATGCATTTTCAAGACACTTCTGCTTTGACTTCAATTGTGAAACCCATGTCCATCATACAGTCTATGGTTTAAATGTTCATGCTTTCATGTTTCAATGTAATACCCGATGTTGTAGAGCTTAAATTGCTATACTTCCATCAAGAAAGAAAATTATACTTTTATTCAATAATATCATTAGTACATAGTAGTTTTTCATTTGCAGGCAGAAAAAAGCGGCATCAAAGACTCCCAGAACAAGCTAGCATCATTGATCGACTGATTGGCACTGATTAATTCAGATAGTTTAAATTTATACTCTTAATGTTGGTTTTCACAACAAAATATTAGTGAATACACATGACCTGTTTTTACCTTGACTTACAAGCTTAATCTTTTCTGTTCTCTCACAGAAACACCTCCTAAAAGTAATGTGGTAGAAACAACGCATTGCTACCAGGGCAGAGGCGAGGGTTATAGGGGGACGGTGGACATGACGCACACTGGACTTACCTGCCAACGCTGGGATTCTCAGTATCCCCAAAACCACACATTCATACCTCAAGCCTACCCATGCAAGTGAGTCTGAAACTCACATTAGAAAACCCTCCAAAAACCCCTGCTGTTACATTTGAGCAGATTACAAGAAGAGTTTCTATGTGTTTTCCAGGGACCTGAGAGAGAACTACTGTCGGAATCCAGATGGTCAAGAATTCCCCTGGTGCTTCACTATAGACCCAAGGGTCCGCACAATGTTCTGCACCAATATCCCTCAGTGCGGCACCCAAAACAGTCCTGTCAGTGGTAAGAGATCTAACGGCTTTATTTGAAACTAACAGAGACATGGGAAAAGCTGATTTTTATCCTCATCCAAAGCAAATAAGTATTTGGTATTTATACTTTGTGGACTGGCAAATTCATGTTAGACCCTACAACCTCACATATTGGTGCGCAACCATTTATTCTCTATCCCTATGGGAAACTGTAGCCCTACAGGACTGTGGGAAGACTGACGACCACATCTCACATAAATAAAATCTGACAGCAGTTAAGGATGGTCTGGTCTCACTGGAGAGTGAAAGATGGAGTTGAAGGATTAGAGTTGGTTCAGAGTCTTTCTGGGGTAGCAAAAGATTTTTAATGGAAAGATGTAGATCTATGGCTGATTACACAAATTCAAATTTCCCAAGGGATTTTAGGAATATTTCTTAGAGATTGTGTTTGGGATTATCAACCCACTCTGAGGTCGTTTTGTGGTCTACCCTCGAGGATTGACCACATTCCTATGCAGAAATTAAACGCAAGATGACAGGCAGCTTCAATAACTTATTTATGACCTATGTTTTTCTAAGGCGTCATTGTGGATTCATTTGTGTTCCCAGCTTTGCCTGTTTGAGATCCAGTCACAACTATGATAGCTCAACTAAAGGACGTTCATATTATTAAGTTCATACAATATATGGTCATTTCGAACTTTTGGTAATTTTTAGTTTAACAATATTAAATGTACAGTAGGGCTCAACTGATTGTCACAGTTGCTTTTCAACATTTGTCCGATTACTGATATAGTTCATTGCCACCGTAATAAAGTTTTGTGTTGGAGTTCCAAAATTTTGATCACAATATTTAGATTTTCACTACAAATGCATTACAGTATGATATATCAGTAGCAACCCTGAAAAAAACCCACAATATTGACTTTTGAATGTTTCTTGTATGTGGCGTGAATGTCTAGACTACCTGTTTAATTTTTTTTCTCTCTTTTGTTTCCAAATCCAGACTGCTATGAAGGCTTTGGAGAGAATTACCAAGGAGAGCAGTCAATGACTAGATCAAACCTGCCTTGTGCTCCCTGGAGAGACCACAGCAACAGGTCGGCCCACTGGATCCTAGCCTAATAACTTTTCCAAACTCTATGATGTGAAAAACAGACCCGCATCCTGATAAATCGCCTACATGGGCCTCTGTCTAAAATAGAGATTAAGATGTCACACAGATCTACAGCATGTTAACCATCTGAGCCTAATGAAATGTAGAGGATTTTAACAGCTCAGCTGAATCAAAGCAAACCTCTGATAATGAGCAGAAAACGTGCACATTTTATGACTTTTAACAGGACAGAGGACGCTTGCTTGGGGGCACAGATACATGTCCACGACAGTCCCAGTGTGCAGGAAAATGTGTCTGTGTTTCCAAAAACCATATGTAATAACCTGAAACACAGAGTTAATGCATGTAGGCACCTTATTTTGACCTTTACTTAACTCTTATTGTTGTTAGCGGATCATGTTGAGCCTCTTGGTTTCAGGAGGACAAAACAGCTCCTGTGGGTACCATGACTAGTTTCTCCAGCATCACCTAATGCCCAGCAAAGTACATCCCTGAAGATGACCTAACTCAGCTGGAATGACTCTCAGTGATAACTTGGTTGGGGGATATACACTTCCCTCCTCACCTCTGACCTCAAACCCTTCCTTTGTAGGAACACATCAAAGCCACTCGGCTCCACCGCTTGGCTCCTACCCATGGGTCAAAAGTCAGGGTCATGGAGCCTCAGTGAGTCAGTGAGAGCTTGCTGTGGAGGAAATATAACACATATAAACACAGATTTGAACCTCTGGGTCACTGTGATTTGAAGCCCCTCTCTCGAGTCTCATCTTTTCATTTTATTTTTCCACCCTATTTGTAGAAGAATTTAGTCTGAGAAAGAAATTCGGTTTTAGTTTTAAAAACCTTATGAGAATGCATTACATAATACATGTAATACGTGAATGTAGGTGTGTTTATGCCATATTAGGGAGAAATTCCTTTGCAAATCACCTTCTTATCTTGTCTTGACGGAAAAAACCTGCACAGCTGTGTGCTTTGAATGTCCAGATCTTATCTGGTTAAATACATTCAGCTTGTAATTCTGGTAATAAATCTTTTACTTTCAGCAAGAGCCAAATGTTCTGCTTAAAATGGGGGGAAAAAAATCCTTTTGTTTTGAACATTGTCTTTGGGGCTTACTGAATGTTGATAGTTATGAGTTTTTTTGTGTGTTTTTATGTGTTCATCCAGTGGTGAAAGGGGCATGCTGATTGCTAGCCTGGAGGGAAACTACTGCAGAAATCCTGATAAAGACAAACATGGTCCCTGGTGTTTCACTAATAATTCTGCGATTCGCTGGGACTACTGCAACATATCACCTTGTAAGTGCATGGATCTGTGTACGTGTAATACCTTTAGTTATAGTTATACAGTTAAAGTGCAAATAGACAATAAGAAAACAGTTTGTGAAATTCTGAGAAAATGAAGTTTTGTCAGGCTTGTAGAAGAAGGACTGCACCAGCATATTTTTGTTTTCTCTCTGAGTGGTTAACCGTCTCACCCACATACACACACAAACACATACTTTAATTGCAGTGTTATCAACACTCACAGATTAGTGTGTCAGAGAAAATCCACAACGAAAGCGGCTGTGTTCCCTTGGCTAATAAAACAGATTTTTTTTTTACATATTTCTAATTAGCTGTAGAAATGGCAGAACAGTAAGCTACAAAGCAACCAAGATGGAAAAAGATGTTGTGTTTCAAATATTCTAATCTTTTTTGGATATTGTCTTGTATCTTGTCAAACCTTGATTAAAGCTTAATACGTAGAGAAGATATATAACTGCATTTGCAGACAAAAATAATAAAATGGAACATATACTGAAACTTGTTGGGCCTTTAGATTGGCCTGTTATTGTTGATTTTCCAAAAGTAGGCCTAAAACTGTAACACTATTCAAGTGCATATACAAACCATAAATAGTTCTTGAATATCAAGCTTTTTAGCATGTAAAAGTCCATCCATCAGCATTGTTGAGCCCATCTGACTCTCTTTATGAGACATGGTTCACCCTGGAAAGATCACCAGTCTTTCACAGGACTAACATAAGCTGTTTTCACACATGCTCCAAGTCCTCAAATGTTGTAGAGATGTTCTAGAGTGGTGGGATGTGAGAACAGAAGTGTCCACAACATTGGCTTCAGACTTTCTGCGGAGAATCCCACCCCCCCTTTCTTTGTCTTTTCTACTGACTTGAATGCTGCTTTCCGCTCACTCTCTGTGTATGTGGATATGTACAGATGCATGTAATACTCATGTCAACCTTTTCTGCAGGTGATTCTTCACAGAACACCATTCCAATGGGTGAGTGAGTCTCCCTGTGCAAGTAGCAGAGCTGCTGATCTGCATTTGATAGCTTTGAAGGCAGAGTAGAGTTTGTTTCTTTTTTTTCTGTTTGATGGAGTCCTTTTTATGTCCAGCTATCATATTACATGACGCAGGACATTATGTCGTTGTGGTGCCATCTGTTTCCATGTAAGTGTGTTTGCGTGTCATTATGGGGACCAAAACCTGACAGAGCATGAAGTTGGGAGGACTTCCTTTAAATGTGGGGACCAAATTACACGATGGAATTAGGTTAAAGTCAGACTTAGGGTAAGCCGGTTAGGCATTCAGTTGTGATGGTTAGGAATTCAAAAGGGACTAAAAAAATGCTTTATGTCAATGGAATGTCCCCATAAAGACACAGAAACAAAGGTGTGGATGTGTGTGTGTGTTAGTCTCTTCGGGTGACTAGTTCTGTACATAATAGCCTAACAACAGAGGATGAATCCCCTGCTCTTGACACATAAAGTTCGAATTACACCCATGTGTTCTGTAACCTGAATATAATTACCTTGATTATTGGTGCCATCAGCATAACTGCTTATATTTTATAAATAATGATGATTATGGTGGATCATTAAGCAGCCAAAGTGCCTCTTGTATTGCGACTGTGTAAACAATATTTCAACATTAACAACTGGCTGTCTGTACCTCTGAATGCACATTTATGGCTTGAATTAGATTTAACTATTTACTCAATGAAATGAGATTAATTAAAAAATATTGAATGTATATCTGGATGCGTTTCTGCTTTTCTAGTTGAGCCATCCTCTGTGGGATGTTTTGTCCATAAAAGAACCAGAATTGTGGGAGGGGGTCGAGTTGGAATCTCAGACGGCAGCTGGATGGTCAGCATACAGAAAGGGTAGAGCATTTACATTCTGCACATTGTCGTCCAACACTGAAGATAAACAATAGATTATTTTGCCCAGATGGAACTTTCTCTTCTTTGCTTTCTCTTATTTTCTCTTTTTACATCTGCTTTCCATTTTGTAAGCCAAATAAAGTCTTTGTGGTTTTATATGGTTTCCTTAATGTCACACATTTGATATGTTAAAAAAAAAACTTTCTTCCTCAAGCAGTGGAATAATGAAAATAACTATGTACTCTGTGATTGATATAAATTGTACAGCCCCACCCACCTTACAGTACAGATTACATTGTGTGATTGGATTTCATCACTACTGTTACAGTAGTCTACCTCCATCTGTCTTTCAGAATACATATAACAATGATAATAGATGCTTTTTTCACAAATGCTGATCTTTCACTTTTGTCCGTCATGTGCCGTATGTGTTTTACCAGATCTGTTCATTGGTGCGGCGGTTCACTGATACGAGAGGAGTGGGTACTTACTGACAGACAGTGCTTCTCCTCCTGGTAAATCAGTACTTGCTGTCTGTGTCAGTGAGTTTTTGCTCAAACCTTGAGCAGCCTGTTCAAGCGTTACAGTCCAGATACATTTTTTTTTTCTTGTTCCATGTGAATAAAATTCTAACTTTTATGTCTGTGCAGCGTTCCAGACCTCAGTGAGTACCGGGTGTGGCTAGGAGTCTCTGACATTCGAGAGGGTCCTCCTGACTGGTCCAAGGGACAAGAAGTCAGCATAGCTTATGTGATATGTGGCCCTGATGGCTCCAATTTAGCCCTCCTAAGGCTGTCTAAGTGAGTGTCTGGGAAAGCATTCTCAAAGATATATTGATATATATTTCTGCCTGTGTAATATTGATGATTTTTTTTGTTCTTCGTGTGTTCACTTAATATATCCAGGCCTGCCCTTCCTGCAGACAATGTCCATACAATTCAGCTTCCTTTGGCTGGATGCTCCATCCCAGAGGGAACAATTTGTAAAATGTATGGATGGGGAGAGACAAAAGGTACTGATATTCTGTGCTGTGCGCTTACTACAGCTGTTTTAAACCTACTTTCTACATCTCGTAAATTTGCGATGTTGTGGCTTTCATATTGCATTTCTCATATAGCACTCTTGCATTATTCTGCCCTCTTTGTTTTAATGATATATAGTGGAGGAGAAAAAGAGATATTATAAAATAGTCCTGACTTCAATAACAGCACACTGTAACATTTAATATGCCAACCCTAGATCAGTACTGCTTGTTAGGTGGTTTGATTTACAGGCAGAATTAAAGTAGACATATGGTTTTTAATAAAAGCAGAAATTTGCCATTATTTTGTATGAAGACTTCATTCAGTGTGGGATGTATATATATATAATATGCATATAATATGTTTGCCAAAACCAAGAACAACTTTTCTGTGGTGGAATTTGAATTATACATGTTGCAGAACACGGGTAACATGTAACTTTCATTTGTTTCAGGCACTGGCCATGATGACATGCTTAAGGCCGTGGACTTGCCCATTGTCAGTAATAACAGGTGTAGAGAGATGCATCGAAGGAACCTTCACATCACCAATACCAAGATCTGTGCTGGGGGGAAGAGGAATGAAGGAGTGTGCGAGGTATGCAGTCATGAATTCTGCATTCTACACTGTTTATTGTTTGTGTTATTTTCTCAGTGAGCTGTTTTGCCATTTAAATATGAAGCCAAATGTGTGTTACAATATCAGCTTCATTCAGTCCATGAATAGACCTTAAACCTGAAGAAAAAGACTCGATTCAGCACAGTACTTTCAAAGCCCAGTTTGATCTAAATCTCAAACAAATGTTATTTAAATCCACAGGCTTAGTATTCAATCTGTTGTAAATAGAGCAGCTGGAGACTGTTGAGCTAAATTTCATCAGCTATCAAAGACATTTGTGGTTTCTAACTTTGGAAAAGATCTGTCCATCATGGTACCATCTGTCACTGAGCATGTTAAAATACTTTTTGTTTCCATTTATCACTGTCAAAAGTTTCAACAGTAATGTTAGCCATTTCTCAACTACTGAAGCAGAAAAATGTGCAATGTATTTTTTTCTTTTTCAGAGGGATTATGGCGGCCCCCTTGTGTGTCAGGATGGTGACATTAGAGTGATTGTTGGCGTAAGTGTCCATGGCAGAGGCTGTGCTCGGGCCAACCAGCCTGCCATCTTCATTAATGTACCCTTCTACGCACAGTGGATCTACAAGGTCTTTAAATACTACTCTAACCCTGATATTGTCTAGAGACTAAAACAAAAATAAATCACAATCAGGGGAGTAAATCAAAAACTACAGCTCGTCTTCTTTAACCTCAGCGTGGCAATCAGGACACCTGGTTTCTATGTTTGTACACCTTTGTGGTCCATGGATGAAGGTCTGAGGACATTAATCATTGGAAGAGCATGGAAAATCATTATACCGATTCTACTGTAAGAATCACTGATGGTGACTATGAAGACAAAATTTGTAACTTTGTTCATATCTGATCAACCAAGATTTAAGACAAAGTGGGCAACAGTTTTTTGCTTTTTTTATTTTTCAACTGGACACACAAAAAATGCATAAAGGAATGTAATTTTAAGGCATTTTGTAAAATTGGCATAATAGGACTGCTTATCACACTTGTCAGTCAGAAAAGGTCAAATCTGATGACTTTTTTTGTATTTTCCAAATTTAGAGGTCAAATATTTGGTGGTCATGATTGTCAAGCACAAGAACTTAGTTTGACTCCCATCCCATTCATAGATGTTTTACAGTCATTTTTACTTTGAAACAATAGTTTTGTTTCAGTCACTGTTTGATAGGGTTTCTGCATTAAAAACAATGTAGTTAAGGTTGGGAAAACATGATGGTTTGCATTAAAAGAGACACAGTAATAACAGCTTTTGTGCCCAGATACAACTTTTTATGCTTTGTGGCTATTTCACATTTAGCCATGAGACTGCTTAGGTATACAGTTGGAAATCAACCACTTGAGCAACTTGCAAGGAAAATGTTTCACTTCAAGTTGAATATTGCATAAGATAAGAAGGTTGTCTTTGATTGAGTTAAGAACAATAAATAATTGATTTTCATCCATTTCTTAATTTTCCATCAAAGATGTGTGTATGTGAATACTCTTGATTCCTGGCATTACTTGAATGATTTGATCACCAAAAACAGTGGTTCATCAGCTCCCTTTGTACCCTTAGGGTACTCCCTTAGAGTACATCAGTGAGCCACTTAGCCAACTATCCAGAGGTAGGGCAATGTTAAGGGCACTCTTAACAAGCTCCATACATCTTCAGGGGCTTAAAAAAGAGGTCCTCAATGTAAATAATGTTTTATTGAGTGTGTTTGTGACACTCTAAATCTAATTTAGGTCTTATAGATCTATGACAGGAGATCATGAATGGTGTTGGAAAGTAAATGGAATGAAGTGTGCTTTCGCAATTCAGTCAAGTTTCTGTCTTGTAATAAAGTCAGGATCCATTTTCATTATGTAATGTTATCACAGTATCACTGACTGTATGATTTTTGTGTAGATACAATGAATGTATGGTTATCCAACCTTTATAGGATTTGAAACAAATAGAAGAAGAAACAAAAACTAAACTGTGTAATTCATGCTATACAAAAAAAACTCTTTCAATACAAAAACTAATATTTCAAGTATTAATTAATCACGAGCGTGTGTGTGTGTTTTTATTTTATTTTTTTCTGCAGTGGTTACTGTATGCAAAGAGAAATCTGCAGAGGGAGAGCGTGTATGTGTGTGCGTGTGAGTGCATGGTTGAGCCAGAGCTGAGTGAGTTATCCCTTCTCTCAGACCTTGGCAGACCCCCAATTCCATTCCACTCTGGATATTAATGTCACAAAGTCTGTTGCTTCAAATTTTGTGGAAGGGATGCTCTTTGTAACTGAATTGTCTGTAATGAGCTTCACTGTGATGACTTGAATGGGCCTTAAAACAAATGAACACATCTTTTTTTTCTAACAGTGTAAATTATTGAGATAGCTTTATATTATAATCACATTATGTTTTGTACGAGAGTGATAAAATGTTTGTTTTTTTGCCTGTGTGTGTGTGTATGCGCACTGAACGATGCTGCAAGCTGCTATATTCTACAGGTTGTACAGTATTGCCTCATGTTGTCTGTATAATGTGCATTTGTCATAAAAATCATCTTATCCAATATGCTAAATAATAAACCCAGTTTTAGCAATTATTTGAAATGCTTTATTATGGCTCTCAATGTATCAAATGTTGCTTTCTACTCCAAGATTTTAATTTATGTTGTGGTTTAAATGTGACATCCTTTGAACGGCGATCTTCTGAAAGCAAATATATGTAGGCTCAATCAGTTCTCTTGTTTGGTCTCTAATTGATAGAATGTTACTTTGCATCTTTGCCAGAAGATGGCACCACAGCAACACAGAGACTATACGAATGTGTAGGTGATCTTGCTAATCTCCGTCTCCCTCACACACACACACACACACACACACAGTGAGACACATACAGGCACATTTATATTCTTACCTTTATATGCCAGACTATCATCCACTTACATGCAAACTGTGGAACACTCATCAATTGCTCCAGCCTTGTAGCTGTTCTAGATTAACCACTACAATATTTTTTCTTTCAACCCACTGAGAGTGGAAGATAGATAAGAGGTAAATGAGAGCATATAGGTGAGTGTTTGTGAGAGGGGTAAGAGGTGGAGTGCATAAAGGTGAAAGAGCAGCGACTGAGAGCTGGAGATTAAATGCTGAATCCATTGATGCTGTATTAAGGAACTTATGGAGCAAGCAGAAAAATACACCGGAATCAACATTTTCTGTTGCAATTCACACTGCGTGTGCTGATGTTGACAGAGTGCGAGTATAGAAAACACATACACGAGCAGAGTGCTCAATAACAGGTACTGTAAAGGCATCAAAGAGAAATGACGTCTTAGAAGTTTTCTTTCATCTGTAGGTCAGTCGGATGGAAATTCAGACAAGAAGCCAGGCACAAGCCCCACTCCCCACCCCTGACCAGGCAATGTGCACTGTGAGATCTATAACTGACAGAGGGCTTTAATGATTAACCAAAAGTGGCTTGTGTAAGGGGTGGTGTGGTGGTCAGCACCGTTGCCTCAGAGCAAGAGGGTTCCAAGTTTGATTCCTGGCTGGGGCTTTTCTGTGTGGAGTTTGCATGTTCTCCCCGTGTATGCGTGGGTTCTCTTTGGGTACTCCGGCTTCCTCCCACCGTCCTAAAACATGCATGTTAGGTTAATGGGTGACTGTAAAATTGTCCCTAGGAGTGAGTGTGATGGTTGTGTGTCTCATTTGTCTCTGTGACTGGCAACCTGTCCAGGGTGTACCCTGCCTCTCGTCCAATGACAGCTGGGATAGGCTCCAGCCCCCCGCGACCCTGAGTTGGATCAAGCAGGTATACAAAATGGATGGATGGCTTGTGTAAGGGGGTCCATTCTGTGAAAACACAGTCAAAAAAGGCGTAAAGGTGAAATGATTACAAGCCACAATCAAATTTTTGTTTTTAAATGAAAAAACTAAATCATGCATTCATTTGCAGTGCTTGGGTGTGGCAGTTTAAATGATGGTGTGAGACAGATACACACGTTTTCGATAATATTCCAATTGCTCATTTCACAAGTGTTGAAAAAGTTGTACTTCTCCCTAGCTGCTAGGCTATTGCTATTCAAGCACAGAAGCAGGGTGCCGCCATGGTTTCCTGATGAATGCATGCAAATCTTTGCACTCCCTCCATACTCCATATGTGTGTGTTACACGTGTTACTGAGTCAAGTGAGAGCGAGACAATGGTTGGGAAAGAAAGATGGAAAATGAGGAATGACTGTTCCAGGGAAAGGGTTTTATAAGTCACAGGACTCCCATAACAGATCATTGGGTTTCAGACTTAGTTAGGAATATCTTTCGTAATCTAATTGTATTCTCTTTGTAATGTAATTTAAACTCTTTTTAGACACTATCTCCTTTCTCTGTGGGCTCATCAGCTTTAGGTCTCTGCTGGGCATGCAGGTGTGTGTGTGTGAATATTTGTGCCATAAACAACAATTGATGCACAGCAGAGTGTGTGAGATGATAGCAAGGCTTTTAAAAGTATCCCTCCACTATCACTAATTCAGTTTAGTAACATGACACAATCTTGATGCATACTTTAACTGACTCATTTTCAATTTTCATTTCAAATGTGTTTACCGATGATTCTACCAAGAGTAACTTAATATGACACAGTAAAGAAATGATATAAAACAAACTAATCAGAATACATAAGACACTACTGAGGCTTTCAGATTTGGAACCTACACCAGGTAGTAGGCCATTTTGTTGATATTTGACCCTGTTACAATAGTTTCTCTCATTACAGAAAGATGTTTCTAATTTCTTTTTTTATCTATTTGATTTTTTCATTTCTTTCTATTTTTTCTTATTCATGTTTTTCATGTATTCATTCGATTTCACTCATAGTAATAGACCTGCCTACTTCTGCATTTACACCAGGCCTTCAGTGCTTTTTACTGTTTAAGCTTATTTTTAAGCTAATTTGATGGCTTCAACCTTTTTTCCCAGTCCAGTAGCTACAGTAAAAGTTTGCCATTTGTAGCACAGTTCCAGTCCACAAAACTTCTTTTGCCCAAAATAAAACCAGTCTGGTCACTTCTTTCAGTGCTACTCCTCCAACTGACCAATGTAAATCTATGTAGATAAAAAGGCACAAGCTTGTGCAGAATATGGGATACTATGCCCAGTCTGAGGGATCCATCTTCTTCAAGTCTCAAGCAGCCACGGAGCAATCCACTTGGATTTAAATGATAAGCGTCAGGATGGGTCAAGGCCAAGGCCAAAACAACAAACAAGCAAAGCTATCTACAGGAGCGAAACTGACCTAAAGCAAATCAAAAGAAAAGGCATCACTTACCTCCCTGGTCTAACGAAACAGGAGAAACTAAAGGAAATAATATGGCAGCAAACCACAAGTTATGATTGTACAAAGTTATGCTCAACATGGCTTGTGGCAAGAGTGTCGCTGGTTGGGAGGAGAGGGAGATGAGTCCCTGTGCTGTCATCATCCTAAGCCTTTATAAGAGCTCCTTTCCCCAGTAGCCAATCCTCTATGGGCTCTTGGAGTGTTAGCCAGTCAGAGCTTGACACCTGCGCACTGGAATTTGCATAAAATTAGACAAGAGACACAAGTCGTAACATATAAACTATGATGAAATATGTCTGTGAAATTTTAGGTTTGTTTGTGTCCATGGTGTCGAGAAACACAAAATGGGAAAGCTTTACGTTTGTGACAGGGTTGCTTTTGTCCTGTTGGTTTCAGCCTAAAAGATCTGCTCTGTCTGACCGAGAACTAAACAACAAAGAAAATTTGCATAAACTGGAGAAAAAACAGCAGAGTATTTACACTTCCAGCTTCTTGGGGAACTGGGAAACTAAAACCAAGCTGCAGGACTATTCCCCAGGTAGAGGAAAGTGTCACAACTGAATGTCAAGGTTGCTGAATATGGAAATATTCAATGGTTTTCCAACATGTGCCAAGGAGTGACATGAAAAAACTGATTAAAGATAGAGATAAAACAGATAGAATAAAGGGAAAGGATGACACAGACTCAAATAGCTCTGCAAAGATGAAAGGTAAGCAGCAATTTATGTACAACAATAAGAAGTCATTGACAAACATTAAGCTTTCATCATATGTGTGGGAGATGATGATTTTCAACCCAGTAAAATCTTATTTTCTACAAACAGTAGCAATGTCCTGCTTTTTAACTGTCTACTTTTATTGTTCTAACTATTATTCATTTCATCACAACTTAATTCTCAGTCCCATCTCTTTAACATTTTTGGAGACATTATTGGACAACCTAAGTCTGTCTTTATGTTTGCATGTTGATGTTTATAAAACACATTTAGGTTTGAGAAAATCTTATCATCCTTATTTTTTTTTTTTTACATCTGCTTAGCATTTAGCTGTAACATAAAAAGCAGCAAAACCTGAAAAAAGGGCTTTTTTTAAAAGCCCTTAAAAAAAGAGAATAAGTATTATATTCATACTGGGCAGCAAGACTGTATAAATACACTGTGAATCCCACACTAATGATAACTCATAGTACATATTTGCCAGATTAGATGAAAATTTCTCAAAAGTTCTGTCTTAGATGGTATTTTTGCAAATGCACACAAAATTTAATTGTCAAGCTCCTCCTCTTAAAGAAAACTCCTTGCCTGTGGACACTGCATTTTTTCTAATTTTTTATCACGCCATCTCAAGGTCTTGATCAATGGATGTTATAAATCAGTTGCTGGGGCAGTGGCTCTGCTGAGATTAATCATAAGTTATTCAACCAGGACCACAGGACACAGCAAGGCAGACTGAGAGACAGGCAGGCAAAAAGGCAGGCAAGCAGACACACAGCAGGGTGAATAATCTGATGGGCTGGGGGTGTTAAACAGCATAGTGGGGAGGATCTAAAGGCATCAAAGTGACAACCAGCTTCGTAGATTATGCTAAGGGGTTTCACATCCCAAAATGACTCCATGTAGAGAATCCTTGCATATTATCCATTTAATGATAATTAAATTCTATTTGACTGCATATGAAAATGTCCTGTTTTAATATATTTCAGATGCAAATGTACAACACTGATCATATTTTTTCAAATGCGATGAATTTGGCATTTTTTGTTCTCCTCGCACACTTTTCAGTTGTTTTAAGACCTCATGTTAATTTTTTTTATCTTTTTGTAAATGAGGTGGAACTGATCAGCAGTCATTTTGCATTTGTTTTTGTGCTGGAACATGCTGCTGCCAGTCTGTCATGTGATAGGCCTTTTTTTCAGCATTGTCTTATCTGCTGCAACTTTTTTCTTAGGAAGGTAATCAGCTTTGTGGTCATTATTCTGCCAATCTGCTGGACAGTCCTTCTGCATCTTTCCCTTTCACCTTGCCACTATCAGTCTGACTCTTTCTATCAGAGACACTGGCATGCTTTATCTCTACAAAGTACACCACAGTGAAGTAACATCTCCCAAGACAGCCAGGGAGCTGATAGGTATCACTCTACAAACAGGCTGTTCCTCCCAGGACTCTATACAGAGATAATATGCTACTTTCTCTTCCTTCTATTTCTCCTTCAGTCAGTCTCTGCCTTTGACTCCCTCTTACTCTTCCCCCAATTTATATATATATATATATATATATATATATATATATATATATATATATATATATATATAAATATATCTTTCTATCTATCTCTCCCTGTCAGGATGATCTCCTGGGGATAGAGGTGTATTACCTCTCCCTGTTGGAGATCCTGCAGATATTAGCCTTCTGTGTTCTCTCTAACCCAGGATGGAATTAGAAACACCACCCCCTGAGTGAGCAAGACATCAGTGCTGCACTTGTGCACAGTGAAATTCTTGTGCAAGTGTGTTTGCATTTGTGTTGGGTGCCAGTTGTCCTGCCGTGTGAGTGTGTCCAGTGCGTCACCCAGCTTTCTCCGGCCCAGGTTCCCAGTGGTGTTAGGCATATGGTAACCATGGGATACAAGATAAGGCTATGTGTTCCACCAGCTTTGACGTCACAGACCTCCTCTCTTCTCTCTTCTCCACTATCTCCTGTCACGCTTTTAGTTTAAAAAACCAAAACACACATCTAAAAATAAATCAGTTATTTCATGGGTGAAACTGACAATCTTTTCATTTAAAAAAAACAAAGTTTAGGAAACTGTGTGAATATCAAATAAAAAGCAACTCAGAGAGAAGAAGGAAGGATTCACCTTTTTGTAAAAGTCTGTATGGGCAAATAGTTTTGATCCGGTAGAATCCTGCAGTGACCATTACCATGTGCTCAGAAACATATTACTAATAAGATCCTGATATGGCACTGCCTTCATCAGAATGGAGAATTGCTCTGCGGTCTGAAGAATCACAATTTAGAAATTTCAAATGAAATCACAGGTGCTGCAAGACCATCTGCCTGGTTATCAGCGTGTAGTTTGAAAGCTAGCAACCTTGATAGTTTGTTGGTGTACTGGAGTGAATGGACCTTCAATAAAGTTTCCCATCACTATTCTCCTGTCTCCAATTCTCCATGCCTTTAAATGCCACTATTGCATTTTACCTTTTGTGGCCCTCTCTTCCAAAGTTCCATGGCTCTGATTTGCAATTGCTTACCGCCAGACCCGCGTTTTATTGTTTCTATCTTGCGTTCTTTTCCTGCTGCCTTTTTTTTTACTTTGTATCGGCTAATCCCTTCTGGTTGAAATAATAGTCACCTTCTCTGAGACTGATTTTGCATGAACTGTATATCTGTTTAAAATATTTTTTCTCTCCACTACCCTGAGGTGCATAAAGAAAGATAGTCGAATTTATGGATTTAAATTATTTTATTTGTTTCTCTTTATATTATTTTATGTATTTTTAATGCTTCTTGCACTCCCTGCTGCAATGCTTTTATTTTATGTAAAGCACTTTGAACTGTTTGTACATGAAATGTGCTATACAAATAAATTTGATTTGATTTGATTTGATTTATCTCATTCTATTAATCCATGAGAATAATTTTGTTGTGACCTAATGAAATTAATTTAAACTGAAGTGTTGAACAATGCCCAACTCTGATCCGCACATAATAACAACAGCATGCCTCTGTAATCAGAGCATTGGGCACCTTCCAGAACCTGTCGCCCATTTAAAAACATGTGTCGCATAAATTAAATGAAAAACAGGACAAATAAGGTCCTGAGAATGTTGAGCAAGACTCCTACTATTTTCTATTAAATCACAGTGTTAAGAATAGGGTATCATTACATAATTTTCTGTTCTAGGTTAAATGGCTCAGAATGATAAAACTTTATCGCAAAAGAGCAAAAAATAGAATAGAAACATAATCATAAAAAGTAGAAATAGAACATAATCAGTACAAAAATGTCAAAATGTTTACAACATAGATTCATTTTTTTTCTTAATCCCAATTATGTTTGTTAACCCAGGATCAACATCACGATAGCTCAAGTCAGATTAGTAAAAGAGCTCCAGTTGAATAAAGGTATTAGATATAAGCTAAAAAGATAAATGATTTAAGAAGGCAGAAATAAAACTTGATACATACAGTACATATAAAATGGTGATAAATATGGCATGCTTCACTGCATACAATCTGGTTTGAAACTTTACAACTTGGATAGATATCTGTGTAATTATATAGTGCACTTTAAAGATTTATTTTTATGTGCTGTCACTAGATACATTTTAAACTCTAATCACTAATCGTTCCCTCAAGATAAGGTCAAAGACTGCTGGCCCAGGACTGCCCTTTGAAATGGCTCGCTTCAACACACTTAAAGTAATTTGTGTTCTGCTCATTTATTGAACGGTGGCACAGAAACCAGGTTCTGTCCTCTCTTCTCTTTCTCAATGAGAATGTGACTCAAAACCTCAGTCCAAATGAACTTGAGTAGACCATAAAAGCTCCATGACAACTGTGTTTTTCCTCCCTATCACTGCACACAGTGTAAATTATTTCTCGGTGGTATAGACTGCTAGCTCTGAAATAACACTGGAAAAATCAACTGAGCTTAAAACCGACCAAAATAAAATGTTTTCTAGTCTGTTCAACTACATTCTCAACTAGAGCAAAGGGGAAAAGCTATAGATCGGACTGCTCAAAGCCATTATGCATCCCTACAATCCCCACAGGCTCAGCAAATATGAACTGAATGATTTTAGCTGTTAATATGATAATCAATTATACATGTGTCAGGACTAATGGCATTAGCCAACACAAAAGGACATCAGTATTGGAATGAAAGACCAAAGGAATTATTAGAGGAAGCATTATTCTCCCCTTTACGATAATAAAGAGGAATTAAGACCAGGACTTGTGGGAAACTTGAATTGTTTTTCCTCTCCTTGGGGTCATCTCAGGTAGCAACTCTTCTAGTTTTATTAAAAAGCTAAAATTGGCTCATACAGTTATAGCAACCTGAATTCTGGTGCCAAGGGGTATTTGCCTGTGTATTTCTGTGTGCAGATGGCCCGTGTGTGTGACATAAAAGTGCATGTGGCTTTGCCTGCTTGTGTGAGAATACCCTTGGAGACTTTTTTTGCGAAAGTGCGGTGTTGAGTGTGTGTTGTGTGTGCTGACAGAGGCAGTTGGAAGGTGGGATATGTGTTCGAGGAGAAAGCAGGGTGAGAAGACCTCTTTAGATGTGCACAGCTCTGCAGAAACAACTTTGGCATTTGTGCCAGAGCACAGCAAATAAGCACATGATAAGTAGGTCTGTTTTGTCATTGCAAACTCTGCATTTATTCCTTTGTGTTGAGGAGTATTTTTACAATATTTTGTTCTTTGTGCATTCAGAAACTGCAGCTTGCCGCAAATGTAGTTTTTGTCTGTCACAGCACAAATCACATCTTTTATCTGTCAGTCTGGAATTTTTTTCCACAGATTTTGCAAATCGGATTGCTGTGCCACTTATATGTTGTAATATGGGAAAATGTACATACTGAAACAGATACCCAGACTCGTATATTTACCACTTGTAGTGATTGATATTTGTAGCAATTCTCCACTACAGAGCATGTACATCAACAGTACTTCCCTTCATGTGGGCTGACCCCCTCTGCTCTCCTCTCCCTTTTACCAGCATCCATTTCCATTTCATTATGATTCATTCTTTTTTTATTGCATTCACTGTACTTTCTTTAAATGTAAACAAGATTGAATGCCTGTTTTTCATGTATGTTCATGTATGGTGCACCTATACAGCCAGAGTGCTCTCAGCATGGGAAAAATCAGGTCAATCACCAATACCGGTCATTGTCCTGTACTATAATAGGATAGACATACAGACATGGGGGACATTTATTGGAACCTTGATGTTAGTATGTGTGCACACTGATATGTCATTGTGCTCTGCTGATGCTTGTCTGATTTATTGAGTGTCTTTTTAATGGATGTATTCTTCTGGACATACATCAAACACAACTCTACAGTAAACATGTGAGCATGTCCCTCAGTCTGTCTTGTGCTTGTTTGATTGTGTGCAGTATTAAAGCACGAATGCATGCATACATTGGAGCCTGAAATTGCATGAAACATTTTCATTGACAGAATTTACCAGTTCAACATACATATGATCTTGATTTGTTCTTAATGTTCCAATATAACAAATCTAAGACAGGCCAAAGTATACTGTACAACTATTGCTTTAAGTATTTGTTGTTACCACTTGTGAAACAATTGCTATGTCCATTTTATCACAAGTGTTGATCAGTCCTGCATATAAAATGCTTTTAAGCCATTTCTGTATACAACTGTGGGATGTTGGTGGGTATATTTCACATTAACCCTTCTTTTGAGGTTCCTGTGCATCATGCCGGATTATGGTCAGGACATTGTTTTTCCCATCCAAAACTTCAACATTATTCTCCTCAAACAAATTTTTGGTAGAATTACTTGCGCTCTGTCTTGCTGAATGAAGTACTTTCTCATCCACATTAGATGACTGGCCACCTTGTGGAGAAAAGGTACAAGATCCTAGAACACAAAAAGTCTCACAATTTTTCACAACTTTTCATAGTTGATGAAGTAATTTCTAGAATCAGGCTGCAAATGAGACATATCTATCTGCATCGGTATAGCATATATTTGGGCATCTGAGTTAACTACCAACTAAAAAACTCTAGTATAAAAAAACCCTGTCACTTTGTTTGAGGCGGCTTAGGTTTGCTTGCTGCCGTTATTTCAACGTCACTGTTTAGAGTAGAATAATCCACCTTACCCATCTTTATTTCCATTCACCTTCAACTTCAAATCATGCTGTATTTATGAAACTCTTTTGCCCTACCTCAGCTTTCATGTTTTACATCACTGTTAGGCAATTAGAATTCTTCTCATGTTTTTGACCTTGTAAATTATAATTATCCCTTTGCAATTGAACCTGGATTACAGAAATAAACACTGCTAAAAGGTCATCCACATAACAAATTGTTCTTAATGTTAACCTCTTTATTCTGTGAAGCATTTTGGTCAGCTTTGTTTGTCTTTAAATGTGCTATATATAAAGGTGAGTTGATATGACTCCTGGTCTATCAAGCAGATATGTGACAGAGGAATTACATTTTAATTTCAACTCTCTACCCTAGTGGCTGATTGTTACCTCACTTCAGTTCTTACTTACCTATCTGTAATGCTGAGTTTTAACAACCTGGACCAGTTTAACACGTCATTGCGAAAAAGAGAAATCGATGCCAAATGTTAGTGGTTGAACTGCAGGCAGGGGAAATGTAAGTACTTCAATACAAATTTGTTAGTCAGGGGTTATTCTATCAGTTAGGTGTTAGGTAGTGTTAGTTCTCTGGCTAGGTTCTGTATGCTCATTCATATGGTAATAATGGGCCTCAAGGGTTATTAAGCGTAATTCGTGTACAAATTTATGCTCATGTGGTCGCTCAAAGCTTACAGGAAGACCTTAAAAGAATTCCGCCTCAGCAGAGAGGGGTGGAGTGCGGTTGAGTGATTCCCATTGTCCCCTAAAACGGTCTGATAAGAGCAGAGGTGGAAAGACCAAGTTAAAAAGGAAGCTGTTGTACTGTACCTCTAAAAGGAAAATAAATATTCTACACCAGGTGTAGCCTGAAGCTGGGTATTGCAGTTAATCTTCCTTCATGTAGAAGTATTGCCCAACACAGAGTTTTAGCTGTCTCTTGGGGACCCAACAACACAGCAGTCAGGGTCAGGATGGCTCAAACACAGAGAGGTAGATCAGACAAGAGTAGAAAAAAAACACAACCTGACTTAATTTTTCAAAGCCCCCGTGAACTTATTTTCCAAAGTGTAAGACTCAGAAACAGTTATATAACTGTACACTCTATCTCACTCATCCCAAAATAGTTGACAGTTCCTCATTAACCAACAGCATTATTTATCCATATCCATAAAACATGTCCATCTCAGTTGCAAATCATTGCCACCAACCCTGTGTCTCTTTCATCCAGGTAGTGCATTTCATCCAAACTAGCTCTTTCAGCAATAGTTTCTGTTTCCGCTTTGCTCCACAAGGAGAAGAGGGAGGGGAGGAAGAGAGATCCACCCCTCCATAGGCTCTAGTTGCCTTAATAAAAGAATAGGAACAAGCAGCCAGCCAGTCAGTTCAGGTTAAGGTAATGAAAATTGAGCTCAGAAATACATTGTGTATAATCTCCCCTTTGTGTTGATAAGTGACTCCGTGGGTCCTGACAGTGTGGAAGTAGGCTGACACATTTGGATCTAAAAGCTTTTCTCCCTATTTGAGATTTAGTCTGAAACAGGAAAGCTGCTATGTTCTGAAAAATAATTCTGTCTCACCTTAATTATTAACTCTTTCTGGGTTATTAGGCGGACATACTGTACATTCCACTGACTGACAACTATGCATGATTAAACTTGATGTATTAGTCTACAGCTACCTGTGTTCTTTCTCCTCTTCCCCTGCCCAATCCCTAGATACAGCCTGGTTCACACGAAGTTCACTTCACTCCTTGAAATATTTCATTTGTTAGCCTCTGAGATGAGATTACCTTGCCAAATTGCAGAAGGTTGCAGGCCCTTGAGTGCTTGACTGCATTCCAAATAAGCTACTTCTATGACACTTCCTACTCCTAACCCATGCAGTATCCTATCCCTCCTGTAATGTCTGTTCCCCTTCCACTCCTTTTAAGCTGTGTTTGTTTGTTTGAGATGATCTTTTGTTCGTATACTGAAACTGTCATATACATTTATACCGCTGACTGATCGAAAATTGTTTGTCTCTTTCACAAAATCATTTATCTCTTTTAACAAATGGGGGAACAGAAGAGAGATAAACAAATGTTGCTTAGACCTGACCATTTTCATGCAGATCAGATCTGTGAATCTACAGATAACTGAAAGATAGATGAATTGCCGCATCTTTATTTATTCAGCATCTTTCAGGAGAGTGAATTTTAAGTGCCAGGGCAATTTAGTTTCTTTGATTTGGAGAGCGATAACATTGGAGTATCATAAATTACTAAGAACATACTTTGAAGTACACTGACAAGCTTGTTTGTAAGTATCTTGTGCTGAGCTCAATGGTGTGCTGCAACAACAAAGGTTTTGAACTCTAACCCTTGAGTTCCAGAAAGTCTTGTAGCAGGTTGTTTGTCTATACAGACCAATCCAGGTAAGGTACATAAATGGAACAAAAAAAAGGCCACAAACATACCAAAGTGATAAAGCAAGCCTTGTTTTTTTTTCCAAACACCTACTCTGAACATCTTAAGGAGGCCCAATGCATGTGCGTGGCATGTTCTACACTGTTCAACTGTCATTTTAGGATAAAATGCGGATGCTTCGAAATGCAATCCAATACTAAACATTTTAGAAAATAAATGTCCAAGATACTATATCTCCTATGGCTGTACATAGCTATAAATAAAAAACAGAAAAGAAAAATCCAAAACATGGTCGCTAAGATGATAAGGAAAAAATATATATATGACTTTATAAATCAGATTCTATTATAGATGTGATATTTCAATACTTTTCTGTAATGTTCATGTTATGTAGCTCTAGAAGCAACTGTGCCTTTAGTTGTAATGTAACAAAATATACTGTGACTACCCAGAAAGTTGAAGACAACCCAAACCTCACCCTTGGCAGTTTGAGAATAAACATTTAAGAAATATAGATGGTGTCGTCAGTGGTATAGCTCACGTAGTCCTTAGACACTTAAAATACATGAGGGCATATGCACCTTAATTTCTATATACTTTAATTTTAGTTCTACTCTTCAACAAGCAAATATAAATCTTTAAATTATGTTTTTTCTCTATTTTTTTTAGTTAACAAGACAGGGGTAAGCAAGGGAAGCAAGGGGTCTCAAGGCTGCAGTTGCCACGAGCTGCTGGCTTTTGTGGCTCTGTGTTTTCCCCGTTGTGTCATTTTTCCCCCGTCCCCTGTGTGCTTGGGTCTGTCTTTTCCCCCTTTATTGTCTCTGAGTGTGTGAGTGTGGGGGCGTGGCTTAGATCTTCTCCAGCATGGTTTCTCGGCATAGCTGAAAGTCATCAACTCTTCAACTCACAGTATATCCTGATCAAATTGTACTCATTTGTGGGGTAAATGCTGTGGTCTAGCAAGTCAAATTTGATTAGATTTATTGCCCAATGTATGCCTGGTTGGTAATCTGTTGTTTTCTGTGTCCAGTGTCCTTACTGAATCTTTCCACTTCCCTGGAGAGCTATCTGCCTCTTTTCACATCCACGCTGACTGCTCGCTCCAACGTCTCAGTCCACACTCACCATCCTACTAGAGCTCACCTGTTACTTCCGAAGTCAGGACTTATTCCTGCTGGAACAAGAACTCAAGAGATAGAAATCTTGATATATAAGTTCAATCCAAATTCACATACCAATTGTAAACTTAAATCTCTCTCTCTGTTTCAGTTTGGTTTGGGTCGAGAATTCTGAGTTTTTGACAGCAGGTCTTTTTATATCAGACGCAAATTAAACTTATACTGGGGAATTCTCAAACAATACTACAGTGTTACATTTCAAAAACATGTACTTACCATTCAAAAATCAAATAGTTTGTCGACTGGTGTGATGCTCACAATTCTCTTTTAAATGTAAGGAAAATATTAAGAAGAGAATGCATTTGATCTGAAGTTATTTGGTGCGTATAGTGCAGTGGTCATTCACAATATAATTACCATTATGCAGATATTTGGCTGTCTACCTCAACAGTTCACTCACACGGCGGGTCAATATTAAAAATCTTTGCTAATGGCTACAGCAGAAAAAGTACTTCTTGAATAGACTAAGACTTGGGTAGTAGTAAAATGATGTTTCTGCTGCGTGTTGGCTGTCAGGACAGTCAGAGCATTCTAATCTCTGGCATGAAGATGATGTGCAAAAAGTAGCTGCCCCATCTTATAAAGATAATCTGAAAATTTCAACAGATACAACCCACATTGCATTATAAGAATTTAGGTTCCGTAGGGCAAGAGATTTAAGTATCCAATATGTCAACTGATGCAGTATGAGAGCATATCAAGCTGCAGAATTAAATAACGCGTTCACTCATTTGGGCAGAGTTGGTGGTGTTTATGTTAATGTTAGTATGTTGGTTCTCCTGTAACTATCAAGAATAATATTAATAGTAATAATAATAATAACAGATATAAAAAATAGAAACACACACACAAATTAATTTGAAAGAGGGAAGAATGAAACTACAAAATCTTCTCAATCAGAATTTTTAAAAGACAAAGTGAGTTTACAGCAAACTAACATTCTGATTTAAATCCATATAAATTCATTTGATCCTCTGACCTGTTACTCAGACTGAATTTTATGGATCTTTTCTTATTGGTAATATCACTGCTACCCGAGGAAACCTGCTCCCGTAAAATCGGGCCTGTGATTTAAAGAGAGGCTATCTTTGGAAAGCACACCTGGGGTCAGTTAGTTATCGTCTAACAGCAAGACATTGCACAAGCTATTATGATAACATTACATCTCACTTCTGAGTCCATAAATGCAACATTTAGCAGAACTGATTGTATAGATGTTAAGCTAACAGTCAAGTCTATGTCTGCAAATAGAAATATCTATGGAAATCGGGGGTGGGAATAATTCAGCAACCATATGCTCACTCACACACTAATGTGTAATCTGCATCAGCTTTTGGGGCAGTGTGATTGGGATGGATGCAGGGCTTGACTGCAGCAGTTGCCTAGTAACAGCTTGATCTGGGGTGTGTACGTGTGCACTGTAGAGGTGTGACTGGGGTAAGCTGAAGGTCTAGTCATCAAATTAATGAATGTGCTCAATATGCTTTACTGTATCATTCAGCTCTTGTCAGTTTGGTCTTATCTGTGCTTCAACAATATGTAATGTTTCTATTAAGTCATGTATATTTGCTATTTTGTAGGAAATTAAAATGAAATTTCTGAGTTTCTTGACAAGACTGAATGCCCCTCAGAACACAGGGAGTGCTTTTACTTGAAAATACAATCACTAACAGAATAATCTTAATTATTCTGTTGTTGTCCCTCTTGCTGTCCAATATGATTTCAGTTAGTTTGCTAGCTTCAGTATGCCCCAGTAGGTCCATGGCCAATAAATGATGGCCCAAAATAAAAGAAGGAAATATGCAGTCAAAGAAAATAGCCTACAGAGTCTCAAAAGAGAATAATGAACAAATACCTTGAAATCTAATTAAAGACTAAACACAATTCGCTAATATAATTTAATACCTTTTTTAATAACTCAAATGGGCAGTCAGTCATGTAATAAAACAGGTAATCATCTGAGTCAATGACTGTTTTTTTTTTTCTTTGCTCACTTTCGAACAAAAGGTCAGCGTCACCTAATCCGGTCAGCTCAAAACAAGATAGAGAGAGAGAAAAATAAAGTAGTGTCAATTCAAATCCCACAGTTTATTTAAACAGGCTGATGATGAAGGTCAGAGGTGCCAATGATTGTTAAAGTAAGGTGACATACAAAAAAAAAGATAAAATATTACTGTAAATCATGTACTGTAATTTTCATGTGGATCACAAACTGTAAAAATTAGCTTTAGCGTTGTTGCTAATTCACTTTTCCTTAACATCTGCAAGATGTTGAACAACTGGACCCAGAACATTCATATTTCAAGGATCTGGTGAATGCTCTACGACTTCATAGGTGGAAGGATTCAAAGACGCCGGAGCCCACGTAAGCATTCGCATACGATGCTGATTTTAGCAGTTGTAAACGGTGAAAAACGAGGATCCGCAGTGCTGAGCTCTAGCTACTGCGGACGTACTCCTCCCTGATTTGCTAGGCTGGTATCGTTGGTCATGTGACTTAGGTGCTGGGAAACTAAAAACAAACAGGCGTGCTTCACTTCAGTTACACACTTCCTTTCTATTCGTGTCATCGAGAAGAATATGGAAATCATGGACAACCACGATCAGCATGGGAGCCTGCTCCATGTCCTACTGCTGGTAGTACGCTGTGCACAACAATACGTGGCAAGGAGGCGCCAGATTCAACAAGCTTTTATGATGAGAACCCAGCCACTGCAGCAACGCAAGCCGTACATGGAGCGCCGCTTTTGGGTTACACCGGGAAGAAGCGGCGCATGGTGGGACAATTTCGTGGACCAAGTTATTGTCGCCGAAGAATAAATAATAAAGAATAAATAATAAAGCATAATAAATAATAAAGCAAGGGCGATCATGTGATGTGATGGCTGATTAGTAATGTTACCAGCGAATCAGCCGATCCCCGTTTCAGAGTAAACAGTTAGGCTTTTATTGAGAGGACAGCAACTTTGTGTGTAAATGTAAATAGTTTGCAAGACGCCGACACGAAGAAATGGTGAAATGAATTAATGTAAACAGAGGCTGAGTGTAATTGGAGACTTTGGAGCTTCCTGAAGGCACCAATGATAGGAACATTGAAGTAACATGACAGCCACCCAGCAGGTGGTAGATTGGTCAATATCAAGTTGTCATTATATCCTCAAAAACTCTGTGCACCACTGTGGATCCTTTTACAACTGAGATTTCACTAGGGTTCACAATTTTTTTATGTATTTGTTTTTGGGAATGGTGTGTGTTAGTGTTGCGTTTTTCTGTTTGCCCAATAAACGTTCACTTATGTCATCTGGAACGCTCACAAACGGTTTCCCTCATGCTGGGAAAGTACCAACTCTGCGAAGGATCTAAAAAAATATCCTATAGGTGGGATTCCACGGACTACTCTGGATCCATTTCCAATGTGGATACAAATAAAAACCTACAAAACAGATCAAACACAAACAACAACAACAAAAAGAACTATGAAACAATTTTTGTGGTATGAGCTCTTTGCGCAAACAAGGGCACACGCAGCGATCTCATTTATCCTTGTTGCTTTTGAGAATCCTTCCAACCAGTGGAACTCATGGCAGATTGTCAGATGGCCGTCTTTACCTCCGCATCTGGAATCCCCCCCTTCCTGAGTCCCCTCTTCCCAAATTAGGCATCCAATCAGAGAAAAAGACAGTAATCCGCTCTCTCACTCATGCTCCATCACTGTCCTCTAACTGTTATGCATGTATCTGGCCAGTGTGTTTCTGATCTGTAGTTACTGACTTGACCAACCTGCCAGTGTTTATTGTTTGTCCTTGTCGTCCCCTATCCGCAGCAGATTGAGGCAGATGGCCACGCTCTCCGACTCTGATTCTGTTGGATGTTGTTCTCATCCCACTTGCCAAATGCTTGCTCAAAGATAATTGTTGGGCCTCTTTCTGAGGATACTTTATTCTTAAAAAAAGGTTCAGTATAAATGTCACTGAATTAATTACACGCAATTATTGGTCAATGGTCTGGGGACAGAACTCCAGAGGAAGGAAATAGTTAACCTGCTGTACTGCAGATTTCTTAGTTACATTGTGGTCACCACGTGAGCCTGACATCATGAGTTGTGACCTTTCACAATGTGCAGTACTATGCAAGAGTTTGATCCTTATTTAGTTGCAACCAAACAATCAACAGACACAGAACTATTGTTACCATGCAGACCACAACCATTTTAACAAAGTAACTTTTTTGTGGAGCCTTGTTTGCTCAAAATAGGCCAAGTCATATTCTACTATCCTTCAAATGAAAGTGTCCTCTAAAGGGATTGGATTATGCAATCAATTTCATTTTTCCTACCTTTGTTTCTTCGTCAGTTGGTAACACATTAAAAAAAATTCAAATAGATAATACCCTAACAAACAATACTGACAGATTGTTCAAAGGTGTCTATAAACAAAATTTTGACCTGCATGCAGCCAGGTTCTTTTTTGCAGTGATGCTAAAATGCTGACAAATACCAGGATTCTACCCAGAAACTTGATTTGTGGTTAAATCTATATGTCCTTTGTGTTGTCTAGCATCCTGTGTGCATGTGTGTACACAAGGAGTCTGTCTCGTTCAGTACAAACACTGTCCACAAACACCCTTTGTGTTTGCAGTTGGGGAGATGTTTGTGTTTGGGGTAATGAATGTGTGTGTATGTGTGTGTGTGTGTGTGTGTGTGTGTGTGTGTGTGTGTGTGTGTGTGTGTGAGTGTGTCTGGTGACATTGGTAGAGGTCACACCAGAAAGGTGACTTTTATCTACTTGTGCATCTGTCTGATCGTGTCCACTCGTCTCTGTTTCTGTGTCACAATTCTTAGATAGTGCCTATCTGAGTAAGGGAAGACAATGTGGCTGAGGCTGCGTTCATAGATCGGGAAACAGAGGACACCACTTTATCAAGATTTCAAAATTTATGTGAACTGGCATTTAACCTTGTTATATTTGACATGACAAAACTAATGCCAGGGGCAGGGAGAAAAAAATTAGTTTAACAAACAGTTTAGACAGTGCATCACAACTTAGCTCCTATAAGATTGAGGACCCCCCACAC
This sequence comes from Odontesthes bonariensis, assembly GCF_027942865.1. Taxonomy (NCBI): domain Eukaryota; kingdom Metazoa; phylum Chordata; class Actinopteri; order Atheriniformes; family Atherinopsidae; genus Odontesthes; species Odontesthes bonariensis. The sequence goes on along the minus strand of NC_134512.1, from coordinate 16,346,391 downwards.
ACAGACACACACTCATACAATCCAAAACCCTTCCTCAAAAACAGAAGCACTCTCTAGTTGGAGCTTTCTTAATACATATTTTTGTTGTGTACTCAAATCCTTATTAGCAGTAATGAAGAGTAATGAGTGTGTGAATGGCAGTAATGTCTAATCTAAAGAAACTGATGCTCTATCAGGCCCCCAAATGACCAAGTTTAATATGAACACAAATACAGCTATCAGGCCCTTGTTGCTAGCCTGGGCGAAAGCCGACTGTTGACTCTGTCAAACAGTCTGGGAAAACCCAAGAGGAATCCGTTTCCATGGAGGGCGGGACCTTACCCAGCAACTTAAATTCATTGGAGTAACGGAGTTCCCTTAACCAATCATAATGTTTAGAAATGACGTTGGTTATGCGCCGAGGTTCATGCTTACTCTCGCGAGGCTCTAGCTCGCGAATCACGCTTCCCACATCCGCTTTCATTATACCGGTACCATTTGATAAATCAAACTTTTCCCAAAGCCAGTTGGAAGGAGAGCTACGACATCCTTGCCACTAACAAAATTGACGAGGCATTCCTCTTGCCCTCGTTTTAATTGTGTAATGATCTCCAGAGTTGAGACAACTTCATGGATAGCTTCTAGCGTTCTTCCGTCGCCATGTTTATTTCCGCTGCGGTTGAACTACAATTATATGGACTACAATGGACTCCGCGCGTGAGTTCTGCGTCACCACTCGCAACTGTTTGCTGATTGGCAAAACACTGAGCGAACCGAGGTAGGGGGATTTGGCCAGACTATGTGCGGAGCCAAAATCTTTGGGCGGAAGTACGTAGGATGGCGTCGCCAGGCTACCTTGTTGCTGCAATGTTATGATAACAATCCTATTATAACTATATGAAATAGACAGCAGGTTACCTTGTGTCCATTAGGTGACTTAGAAAAGAGGGTGGAGCGATGGAGAAAGAGGAGCATTCCAATGAAGCAGAAAAGCAAAATATACGTAAAAAAAAGGCGACGGGAGAGAATGAGGATTATGAAAGAAAGACAGTGACATTGTAGTGGCAGGTCATTGTTGGTTTGTAAGGGGGAAAATCTGCTCTTCTTAGAAGTACAAATACAGTTTTTTTACAGTTACAGTTACATCAAGTATCCACGGACATGATAAAGTGAGAGATACAAGAGATATAAATTACATGTGGGAATCTCCATGGACCATAAAGCAATAGCTCATTTTTTTTTCCTAATTCTTTTTAAGAACAAGGCTGTTTTCAGGTTTAGTATCTTCACACCACAGAGAGAAAATAAAATAACAGCAGGATCATACTGAAGCAGCCAGTGAGTGTTTCCAAAATGTTGCTCTCTTGGTTCAGAATGTTCTCTCTAAGCCACAGAAACCTGCTTACACACTCACCCTATTGTACAAGATCATCAGCACACACTAAATTACACATCTGTGGCAAATTTAGAATGAGACAACTTTTTACATTTGTGTATCTAAGTCTACATGAAGTCTTTATACTTAAAAAAATAAATATTCAAATAATTATATATATTCTTAATGATATGGATGGTAAAGTATTCTTAAAGTATTCTTATTTACATTTTGCAGTCTAAACTTGTTGGGGTTTAAGAGTCCAAACAGAATCAATGTTTTATTCATAGATATACTGACTGCTAATTAGCAACTCCATCAACCATTTTACTCTACTTCGGAAAAAGTTACGGTGTCAAAATTCTTAACAAGTTCTTCAACTCTGTACCATTAGCATTTCTTTCATGCCTGTGCAGCTAAAGTTCACCTATTTTTACATGCGGTGGCATAGCAGAAATAACACAATGACTAAGAGAGGTATTTTTCATCTTCAGCTAACATATTGCTCTATTGTGTAAGTTAAACTTGGCATCTATCCGACTGTGGTAGTTTCAGAAAGCAAAATGTCACAGTAAAAGTTGTCTATGTGTGTCTTTGTCTATATGTGTGAGACTACTCGGTTGGACAAATGGCAATCTGTGCCCCACCAAGATATATAAGTGATAAATGGGTAAGAGTTACTTTGCGGTCTCCCATCTCTCTCTGGCTCTCTCTCTCTCTTCTCTCTCTCTTTCCTAGTGATCGTGACTGTACTAACAAAAGCTCTCATCTGGGAGGGATGGTTGCTCTCCATGTGCAGACACCCCGGTTGCCGGGGAAACCAGTCTAAAGTTGTGAGCAGGAGGCAATGCATGCCTCTGCAGTGCAGCAGAAAAACAGCAGCACGAGCCTGAACTTGGAGTGACGGCATATACAGCAGCAGTCATCACGATACACACACAGTTCTCCAAACTCTCCCTTTTTCCGTCCCTTCCTCCCTCCCTCTTCCACCTGAAGAAATAAAACACACACTCAACAGCTCTGTTTTGTGAGTGGGCGGGTTCCACAGTGGCTGGAGCTGTTTGCTACCATCAACAAGTCAAGTCACTTGGAAATCAGAGTGAGATGAAGTGATAGAGTAAACACTTTATGCTCACTGTTCAGCATGCAATGAGAGAGAGTGCTATTACACAAAAGGAAAGCCAAACAAAACTGAAGAATATACAAGACACCAGATAGAAATATTTATCCAACAAAAATAGAGCAGCAAATAAAAGCATCTGGGAGGTACTCACTTGACAAAAGGATACCTCAGCAGTAGCTGCTTGTGATCAATTTATTTTCCAGGGATTTCAAAAACACTCACAAACCCATTCTTCTGATTTCTCACATGCAGTTCCTCTAAAAAAAATACACCTAGTATCATGTAACAATCTGTCAGTACTTGAACTAGAACATGCACATAACTACAGTATATAAGCAGCATGCTTCGTGAATATGTAGAATTTAACGGTGGCTCCAAACTTCAGCTAGAAGAGTCTTATTTGCTTGTGTGCTTTCAAAAAAGTCAGATTAAGCATTTCATAAAGTATTGCATATCAGTCCCACTTATGAAGTGTGCATGGTACTAACCATCAGTTTATTGAAATACTATAAAAAAAAATATTGTTGATATGAATCATAAGATCATTAAAAGTAGTTACAAATCCCATTTCTCCTGCTTTCTGCTTGTCACCAAAGCTAGTGTCCTGGACAGTCTTTTGTCAGGTTGAAATTTGAATTTTGTCAAATATTTTGAGGTTTTTGTTTGATAGATAAACTGTGAGAAAAAAAAATACAATTATTTGAGGAGTCATTACCTGTCAGCAGTGCGTGCATTGTGATGCGCAAGTCCTGACATGAACCAGAGAAGCTAGAAAAACTTTTCAGTTACAGTAGCTTGGGGTCATAATTTCAGCTAAGACTATTCTCCTTTCCTTCAAACTTATCTCTCCCTGATTCTTTGTATGTGTATGTGTGTGTGTGTGTGTGTGTGTGTGTGTGTGTGTGTGTGTGCATGGTAAGGGGCTTTATAACGCTGACGGGCAGAATGAGAGCAGAAGGAAGCTCTGAAAATGAGAGACAAAAAAAGGGCGGACAAGGGAGAGGGAGGAAGAAGATATTCGAAGGCTGGGTCTTCATTCAGTGAGGGCCTGAACCTCATCTCGTACAATAAGACACATAGAACGTCAGAGAGATAGACATTTGTTTGTGTGCTTGTAGGTGTGTGTGTGTGTGTGTGCATTTGCTTGAGTGAGTGTGTGGATATGTAAGATAATGAGAGAAAAATTAAAAAACAAAAACAAAGGGTGACACATAAATTAAGTCTATTTGTCAGGAAATGCCAGTCATTGTGGCCCCTGGCATTGTTACTGTGAGGAATGTTGCCTCGGATATTCCATCTGAGGTTGATATGTTGTCTGTGATTGAGATACATGAGTCTCATTAGCAAGGTTTGCCTTTCTCTCTCCCCTTTTCTGTCACTTAACATGATCATTCAGCCAGACAATGAGGGATAAAAGCAGAGTGAAAAAGAGGAAACTGCAGTTGTGATAAGAGCTACTCTAGGCGGAATTTAATAAGGTAGGTGTGCTCTTTGATTAATGGATCAGGAAATGCTGACATGTATCAGTGCATTTTATCAAAGAGGCAAAATCACACATTGCTGTTTCATGATGCTGTTTACACCTGCTGAAACTGAAGCTCCGATTTCATTCAAGGTGACTTGGTATTCGTGTACCTGCCAAGCCTTCTTTGTATATCTGCACCTTACAAAATCATGCAGGCACTTGGATCCTGTTAGCAGCAGTCTTGTGGCCTTAACGGGACATCATTGGCTGTCCTTGACCTTTTCTTGCCTATTAACATCCTCTATACTCCTTCCCATTATGGGCAAAGGAACGAGATGGAAGAAAGGGCAGCTCAGGAGAGGAGAGGCTGAGGTGTGGGTGGGTACGCAATAGGAGGGAGAATCGGTGTGTGTGAGTGTGTGTGTGTCCTGCTGATCAGCAGTGTTCACTCCGTAGGAGCCCAGAGTGAACAGCGTTGCCTTTAGGAGCAGAGTAATATATTCAGCTGATGAGCTCCGCTGTGCACTGTAAGGAGTTCTCTCCAACGTGCTCCTGTGAGCTTTCCCAGGGTGCAACATGAATAAACACTCTCGAGGCTCCCATGACTCTTACTTCCAGAAAATGAATATTTTATACTGTGTTTTTTTAGCAGGGTAAAATGCTAATCTGATCAGCTTCAGTTTCAGAACAATAAATATTGAACATAGTAACTCATTCAGAATAAGTGGGGGAATTGTGTGTTGGCTTTAGTGGGTACAAAGGGCTTGCTGTGTTTCATGGGCTGGTCCTTATTTCCTGAATGTGGCAAGCAGCAACTTGGAATATCAATGATGCTTGATTCCCCACAGCAAAGACTACCAAGGGAATTACTTTATAGTGATGAGTACATACATACATACATAGACATATATAAATGTGAGTGTGTGTGTGTGTGTGTGTGTGTGTGTGTGTGTGTGTAGCATACTGTACATCATTCAGCTCTTGCCTGCAGTATCTGCCCAGATACCTGCCATGGGCCAAACACCAGTTTACAGTTCATAAACAAAATTACACACGTACACACTTTTGCTTGGGGCAAGCTCTTAAATTGGATTGAGACTACAAACTGATCAAAGCAGTTTGTAGCAGGATTGATGCCACTGGGAGTCCTAACCTGCTTATAAGAAAGCTTTCCCAACCCAACCCAACCCAACCCACCCACCCTACCCCCTTCTCCTCAAATACACACAACACTGTTTGCAAGAAATTCCCCTCCAGAACGGCGCTGCTGTTTGAGTCACACAGCGAGCAAAGACTCACAGCTTAACATAGTGGTGAGTTTGACTATGTATAACGATGTTTGTATGCATGAATGGTCATGATGATTTCTGATGTTAGTCGTATGAAGCAAGTTGATATCTTAGGGGAGTAGACTTTTGGTTTCATACAACTCAAATTAGTCCAACGCTTATCTAATTAGCTTCATTTTTACAATGGATAATCATGTAGATATTTAGATAAACATGTTGAATGTGCGTCATTTCAATGCCCCAAAGAACTGACACATAAAATTACAAACATACTCATATAGGATCTGCTTTGTTTATTAAAAGCCCCATTACACAAGCACTGTCGCAGTGGATAGATGACAGGTCCTATCTTCATCTGCCCACCCAGAATGTTTGCATTTCATTCAGCTGTGATCTTGTGGTTTCAGGACTATCCTAAAGCCTACATACACTATTTGGTGACACCACAGAATGCAGAATACACTGTGCTCTGAAGCATTGCTGTTGCTCCAGCTTGATAGAAACTATCCAGCATCTCCCAAGAGAAAGTTGGCCAGATCAACCAAGAGTATATGTGACAGAGTTAGCCTTTGCAGCATACTGTATTCTAAGTTCGATGACACGAACTAAAGGAAAGATTCAGGAAAAATGTACTGTAAAAAGTAGCCTTAGTAAAGCTTCATTTATATAGCAGTATATGCTGCACACAATTACAGTACCTCAAACACTCATGCTCATATATACGATACACACGGACACATACATACGGAAAAGAATAAGAACTCCAGTGAGAGAGAGATTAAAACAAAATTAAAAAGAATTGAAACTCAAATCTAAAGCAGGGAGGGAGGTCTGTAAAATGGCTTGAGTGGGTGTTTTAGAAGCTTTCAATAGAAATAAAAAAATTGAGCAAGTCCAATAGATTGGGACTAAGACAGCAAAGGTGTGATCAGGGGATGGGTAAAATGTAAAGACTTAAGGATCTGACATGTCAGGAAAAGGTATGAGCAACAAGAAGTGCAGAAATATAACTACAGATCAAGGTCATGTAGAGCCTTGTATTGTATGTCAAGAACATCTTATTTTTAAGATCTAGGCCAGTGGTTCCCAACCCTGGTCCCGAGGGCTTGACATTCTTTTATTCCTTTTTTTGGACATGCACCTCACTCAAATTAATCGGTCACACTCTGGCTTTGACAGAGCTCCATAACAAGCTGACCAGTTGACTCGAGACATGCATGTTAGAGCAGGGAATCATCTCAGACATGAAGGAAAGAGAGTACTCTGGATCAAGATTACAAAAAGTGTTTGTATTTTTCTCAATTTTCTTTCTGTTACTCAAGGTAATAGTGTGTCTATTCTGCTTGTACATACATCAACAGTATTTAAAACCCAAATTTTCTGTCACTTATTATCAGATCATCCTGTGTGGAATTAATTCAGCCTATTTTTTTTTCTCTGTCTTCAGCTGTCTTGTGGTTTTTACCTTTTGAGCAACCAGGAATCTCTTGTGCTTGAGGTCCATCTTACCCAACCCGCCCGCTGCTTCACTTCAACAAGCCGTGCTTCTTCTGCCATAAGCTTCCCTTTATTCATTGTTCTTGCAAAATCATCTCTCTCTGCCTCTCATCAAATCACTGCCTTCCTTTCTTACATTTGTCAACCCAGCCACATTTCTAGGATTGTGATCAGTCAAGCATTGACTGATCACAACACTTGTAGTTTAGCCTACATTTTACGGGGTAGCAAATGGTGGTATGCAAGAATAGGGGTAATGTGTTAGATAACTACATCTCAACTCAGATTTGGAATATGCGCGATGTTTCAAATCTAAGAGAAATGAATCTGTAAACTTCTCAACAAAAGCTTTAAAGTCATACATAAAGAGATGAACATTAAGAGGCATCCATTCTTCTTGTAATTGGGTTTAACAGGGAGATATTGTAGATCTGATCATCATTGGCAAAACAGTGATGTGACGCACTGAGGCACCTGCTGAACACGTCATGAAGAAAGCATTTATGTTTCGAAAAGAATGGGTCCAAGCACAGAGCCCTAAGGGACTAGCCCTAAGGAATATACATATTTATAGATAAAAAATGAATTTGAATAAATGAAAAAGTTTTAACACAAGTTTTATTAAAAATACCTACCAAGTGATGCAACCTAAGAAGCAAAATCACAACTTACTGGAGGGCTGCAGGCAAATCAAGCCAATAATAATGGAAGTGTCACCCTTATCTCTAAGCATAATAATTTAATTGGCCACTTTTAGTAATGTTGTCTCACAACTATGTTTAAATCAACTTTATGTAAAATTGTATGACCCTCAACTAACTTTGGGACTTGGTAAATCATTTTTTCCATAATTTCTGAACAAAAATAGTAGCTGGATGTTGGTCTATAATTTTTTACACAGGGTGGCTTGTTCATGGGAGATTGTTGTTACCATTGGAAACTTTACAATTATTCAGTTATAGTCTTGGATTTAGGGTCCATTACTGACATTTGCAAGTCAGCTGCAGACTTGATGATATTAGTGAATAACTTAGAGCCGTTTAGGACAGACAGGATGGATTTTAATAAACTTTTTGGCGATTCTGTCAGAGGGATTGGATCTTTGTGTCACCAACCTGAACATCATTACAAACAGATGCATGCCAACAATGTGGCATCGTTTAGGAGCATAATGTCCTCTGACACAGCAAAATTGTAAAGGAATGGTTTGAAGGACAGTACAGTACAAAAAGTTCAAGATGTTGATTTGACCTCTAAATTCTCCTGCTCTTCGTCCCTTTGAGCATCTGTGGAATATGTTGGATAAATAACCTATTGAAACATTACATCATAACTTACATGAATTAAGAAAGCATAAAGAATGTTCGCTGAAAGGAACTTTAAACATATGAAGTCATAAATCAGGATTATGATTGTTTTACGCAAAATAAAACTTTAATAAGAGTTAACATAAAAGTAGAGTAGGAATCATAATAACATTTGAAGAAGAGGAACTCATTTCTGTAGCTAAGGAGACAATGCTCATCTTTCAATTGGAAGGTTGCTTGTTCGATCCATAACTCCCCCAGTCTGCATGTCAAAGTATTCTTGGACAAAATGGCAAACCCCAATCTCCTGAATGCATTTCTCACTTCTTAGTTGTTTTGGATAAAAACAGCTGCTGAATTAATGTAATGTTAATTCAGTTACAGTTTTTCTCTGTTGGTTTGACTCATTTCTTGAAACAGAAATTACATTATCAAAATAACATGGACAAATCTCCAAACCACCTCGCAATTGTTCACAACAGAATGGCATTTCTCATTGCTTTCATCAAATTGCAATTGTCTTAATACATGTGTCAATTGTTTCAGTGCATCTCTGCAAAAGATTAAGTACAAGTAGCCTACAGTTTGCACAGTTTGCCTACATTTAGCACATTTTCCAAGTGAATAGATTTTGGTGCTCTGAACTGATTAGTTGATTCTTGGTCTAATGGTTCTTCCATCCAAAATATGTCAGCATGATTTCATTGTATAAGTCATCACATGCACAATAATCTGTTCAATTGTCAAAATGGGCCAAGAACATGATACCATCAATACCATATAGAATCTCATGTAACATTTGATAAATTCATGACAGTAATTGACAATCAGGTGAAACTAGAACTTTACTAACAAAGAAGGAGTTTCAAGCACCTCAGGTGACCAATCAAATGGTAGGCATAGTTAGTTACCTGACAGATGCTGTCCATGATTGTGAGTGCTGCCAAACATGTAGGCCTATATAAAGAGCGTGACCAGGACCAATTTCTGAACATGGAGGCACCAGGCCAAGCAAATGAACAAGGGCAAGTTCCTGCTCGAGGAAGAGGAAGAAGAAGAAGAGGAGGAGTGAGGATGCGTGGTGGTGGAATAGGGGGAAGAGGCCGAGGAGCACGAAGACACCGTGCTGTCCCAGAGGAAATTCGGGCCACAATTATAGATCATGTCATCATCCATAGCCACATAATTTTGCTTGTTTTTTGTTTGTGTTTATATTACAGTATATGTGTGCTATGTATATTTTTCTTTTCCTTCTACAATACTATACTGTATGGAAGTTACGTACTTCACAGTATTTGTGTAAATAAAAATGGTTGGTATGAGTGTATTGTGTGTGCTTTGAGGCTACTCTTACTGTGAAACTTTTTTCCTTCAGTTTTATACACTATTGTATTCTGTTAGGTAGTCCTATGCCATAGCGACAAAACATCTAAACATTTTGACTTGTAGTGCTCACACAATGCCAAAAGGACAATGCATTTTGGGGGCACTGACTATTTGAATGAGAAAGAAACTTAATTTTGACACATGGGTGAACTGTTTAGGGGGAGATATGAGCTTTTGCTGGTGAACCATGGTGTTTTGCTGAACCATTCAGTTTAGTTTTGCAAAAAGTACTAAAGAGTGTGACGTCCGGTCTGTTTCAAGAAATGAGCCTAGGCAATTGAGAAAGATCTTTGCAATTTGGGTGGCAGTGACTCTTTACATGGGAAAGAAATCAGGTCTGAAGCATGGGTGAACAGTTTTCGGAGAGATATGTGCTTTTGCAGGTTAGCTATGGTGTTGTGCTGAACTATAAGAGTGTTATGCCAAATGATCTTAGAGTTTTGAGAATGTAATTTCTGTTTCAAGAAATGAGCCAAACCAATAGAGAAAAACTGTAATAATGGATATGTGGATACGTGGTGGATCTGTGAAGGCAAACAGAATGTAATTGTGTTAAAAAAAAATATGCGGAATTGATATCCTATCATCTTTTGTTTTTGGAAAATGAGAGAAACTGTGCAACGAAGAAACTGTTACCAAATACTTGGAAAAATCCTAAAAATGTATGATTACTTGCAGACTGCCTTAGTTTGTGTTGTAAATCAAACCTTCATTGTTATTCTTATGAGAGGCTGTATGTGATGGCAGACATTATCCACTGAGAAGAAAGGCTAAGAACCAGTCTAGATGACAATGGTGTCATTATGCCACGACCATTAGATCGTGAATTCAACATCTATAGCATAATGAGAGGTAAAAGCATAAAACTGACACTTTAATTGTGTGAGAAACACTCCTTGTTTAACGGTTTGCTTGATGTTTCAAGCAAACCGTCCAAATGAGCTGGTTACTGCATTAATGTACACGTTTACTGTAATCATTTGACTGTTACTTCCTCTATTGGAGCAGCTAAGGTCTTTCTGTGTTTAACAAAGGATCCAGTACTTTTCCATTGACTTCACTATTCTGTTAGAGCAGCAAAAGTGCTATTCTCGTTACGACTCATTCGGATATAGTTGTCATTATTAAGACTGATACTTGATTCCTTCTGCTTATTTTGCTTGTTTTACAGAAGTTTCAAGAAGGTCCCACATTCACTAGCACAGTTCATTTTTCGTCTCTGTGCTGTTTAAATGAACCCCACAGTGATTTTTTTACATCGGAGTGTCCACCCATCTCTTCAGCAGACGATGCTCGATGTCCACAGTTCAATCAAGAAATAATCACCAGTATTGAAGAGTACATCTTAAGGCTTGATACGGCTCGACCAAGTCCAAGGGGATGAAGTGACTCCTTAACTTGATCATCACTGAAGTCTTTCATATCCTTGACAAGAACACCATACTTACCTTGGTTGGTCCCTTGGCCATGATTAGATTCAATGATTGGCGTGAACCAGGACCTCATGTACAATAAGTGTCCCACATTAGCATCATCAGTCTATTTCATAAATTCATATTCAAAATCAGATTAATCAAACATTCCTCCATGCCAAACTATACGGCGAAAGTATTCTTCAGTGAGATGCAGTGGAATCTCACTTAGTCTGACTGAAGAGGAATTTCACTTGCAAAATACCAGGCTAAAGCAGCCCTTAGTAAGGCAAGTCTCCACTATGATCTACAATGCTGGCTCTCTGTAAATTTATCTGCATGTCTATTCAGCTAATCCACAAACAATGTGTTTCTCAAAATTTTCACTGAACTGACTGATCACTTTGCAGTCACACCAGGGATAATCTATGGACACCAGATAAGTGTCACTGAAGGGACAGTTCACAAATGCATGATCCAGTTTATTTGGTGGCAGCTGTTGATCAGGTGATAGAGTGGGTTGTCCACTAATTGCAAATTTTGTATTGCTCAGACAGTGAATGATCGTAGATGGATAGATAGATAGATAGATAGATAGATAGATAGATAGATAGATAGATAGATAGATAGATAGATAGATAGATAGATAGATAGATAGATAGATAGATAAGACAGACAATGCTATTCTAAATTGGCATTAGTAAAAATAAGCATGGGTGTATGCTGCCAGCAGATACATGTATGGTTAATGTAATTTAATAGCACTTACCACTCTGAGACTTTTAATCTCTTAAAGCAATGCACACTGACACATAAGCACACTATTCCCGGTTTGTCTTCATTTCAATCTGACACAATTTAATACTCAGGTATATTGCTATGGAAACGAGCAAGATTGATTTTAGGTGTCAAAAAAAGAAAGAAAGAACAAGACTGTTCTGTCAATTAAAGCCCACCCACCCTCCCACACACCCAAAAACACACAAACACACACACGCACACACACGCACACACACTCACACTTATTCCTCCCTTAATTCTCCCTCTCTCCCTGTTCTGTGTTAGAAAGATGTGTCAGTGGGACAATAATGGAGTAGAGAGGCATATGAGTGAGTCCTGAGATGACAGAGAGCCTGGTGTCCCCAAATCCCCCTCAACTGCGCCATGGTTCTTTGTCACAGTATAATCCTTTCTTACGTCCGGAGAGGCCAAGAACCATATACAGAAAATAAGAAATAGAAAACATATTTAACTGTTGTAAAGTTGTAGCCAATCAACAAGTGGCAAAATTAGCTGAAAAAATGAACAAAGAAATTATTTAAAAGAAGTAAACAATGCTAAAGATAATGTCACTTAAAGAATCCAACATGCAGGGAGGAATATGAGTCCACTGCATCAGCAGTTAGAACAAGGTCCGATTCTAAGACACAATCCAAATTAAACAGAAGCATTTAGAAACAGTGCAACAGAAAGAGCAATGCACAACAAGAACAAAGCGAGAGAGAGACAGTCAGTAGTTGTTGTGTGCGGGTAGAGGAGGGAGCCAAAATGAAAATAAGGACTAGTGGAAGACTAAAGCAATTAGCTCATTTGAGTTGACAGAGCGGAGCCGGAGTGTTTGGAAGTGATAAGGTAGAGAATGCGCTGCAAAGGCAGAGGGCAAAGCAACTGTATCTTCTCGTTCTCCTATTAATACCACTGACACACCATTAAACACCCTTTTTTTTCCAACATGGCCATTTCTAAGCAAATACATACACACATACACTGGCCTGAAGCACATTTGTTGGTGCTAATGGTCTGCGTAATTCAAACACAACAGAATTAGCTGAAATCAAAACACATTTATGCACCCCCATGTTTCTCAGCAGGTTATTTCCGAGCTAATAGTTTGAATTTGCGAGAACGATTTAATGGGGAAAGTTTTGTGTATTAAGACAAAGGCTTCTATTAAGAACACCCGATTATTCCCCATACATAACAAAACCTGCACTTGTAACCTCTAAGTGTTTGCTATACCTTTATGAATGTACTGGGCCCACAGGTCTGGTCATTTATGAAACATGCACAATTCCATTACTCATGCTTCCATTCCCACACAGTTTGAGTGACTGGTCTCATTATAAGAGCATGCACTGGCCAACTATTATGCATATAATTACATTTATTCATGGTACAGTGCTAATGGACATATGTACTATACAATATTGACAGGGCACATTCAGTGTTGCTGTGCATTTCCATCCATCCATCCATCCATCCATTATCTTCCGCTGGTCCGGGGATCGGGTCGCGGGGGCAGCAGCTTGAGCAAAGAGACCCAGACGTCCCTGTCCCCGGCCACTTCCTCCAGCTCTTCTGGGGGGACCCCGAGGCGTTCCCAGGCCAGCCGAGAGACATAGTCTCTCCAACGTGTCCTGGGTCTTCCCCGGGGCCTCCTCCCAGTGGGACGGGCCCGGAACACCTCACCGGGGAGGCGTCCAGGAGGCATTCTCACCAGATGCCCGAGCCACCTCATCTGACTCCTCTCGATGCGGAGGAGCAGCGGTTCTACTCCGAGCCCCTCCCGGATGACCGAGCTTCTCACCCTATCTCTAAGGGAGAGCCCAGCCACCCTGCGGAGGAAACTCATTTCGGCCGCTTGTATTCGCGATCTCGTTCTTTCGGTCACTACCCACAGCTCGTGACCATAGGTGAGGGTAGGAACATAGATTGACCGGTAAATCGAGAGCTTCGCCTTCTGGCTCAGCTCCTTCTTCACCACGACGGGCCGATGCAGAGCCCGCATCACTGCAGACGCCGCACCGATCCGTCTGTCAATCTCCTGTTCCATTCGTCCCTCACTCGTGAACAAGACCCCGAGATACTTGAACTCCTCCACTTGGGGAAGGATCTCATTCCCGACCCGGAGAGAGCATTCCACCCTTTTCCGGCCGAAGACCATGGTCTCAGATTTGGAGGTGCTGATGGTCATCCCAGCCGCTTCACACTCGGCTGCGAACCGCTCCAGTGAGAGCTGAAGGTCACGGCCTGACGACGCCAACAGAACCAAATCGTCCGCAAAAAGCAGAGACCCGACTCTGAGGTCGCCAAACCGGACCCCCTCAACGCCCTGGCTGCGCCTAGAAATTCTGTCCATAAAAATTATGAACAGAATCGGTGACAAAGGGCAGCCCTGACGGAGTCCAACCCTCACAGGAAACATGTCCGACTTACTGCCGGCAATGCGGACCAAACTCTGACACCGGTCATACAGGGACCGAACAGCCCATATCAAGGAGTCCGGCACTCCATACTCCCGGAGCACCCCCCACAAGAGTCCCCGAGGGACACGGTCGAACGCCTTCTCCAAGTCCACAAAACACATGTAGACCGGTTGGGCGAACTCCCATGCACCCTCCAGGATCCTGCGGAGGGTATAGAGCTGGTCCACTGTTCCACGGCCAGGACGAAAACCACACTGCACCTCCTGGATCCGAGATTCGACTATCCGGCGGATCCTCCTCTCCAGTACCCCCGAGGCCGGGTCTGTGCCCGTGGGGCTCGGTCGGGCACAGCCCGAAGAAACGACACGGGTCCCCCTTCCTACGGGCTCACCACCCGTGGGAGGGGCCATGGGGGTCGGGTGCAGTGTGAGCTGGGCGGCAGCCGAAGGCAGGGACCTTGGCGGTCTGATCCTCGGCTACTGAAGCTGGCTCTTGGGACGTGGAACGTCACCTCTCTGCTGGGGAAGGAGCCTGAGCTGGTGCGCGAGGCTGAGCGGTTCCGGCTAGATATAGTCGGACTCACCTCGACGCATGGCTTGGGCTCCGGAACCAGCCTCCTCGAGAGGGGTTGGACTCTCTTCCACTCTGGAGTTGCCCGCGGTGAGAGGCGTAGAGCAGGTGTGGGCATACTTATTGCCCCCCGGCTGTGCGCCTGTACATTGGGGTTCACCCCGGTAGACGAGAGGGTAGCCTCCCTCCGCCTTAGGGTGGGGGGACGGGTCCTGACTGTTGTTTGTGCTTATGCACCGAACGGCAGTTCAGAGTACCCACCCTTTTTGGAGTCCCTGGAGGAGGCACTGGAGAGTGCTCCTCCGGGAGACTCCCTCGTCCTGCTGGGGGACTTCAATGCTCACGTGGGCAATGACAGTGAGACCTGGAGGGGCGTGATTGGGAGGAACGGCCCCCCCGATCTGAATCAGAGTGGTGTTTTGTTGTTGGACTTCTGTGCTCGTCACGGATTGTCCATAACGAACACCATGTTCAGGCATAAGGGTGTCCATATGTGCACTTGGCACCAGGACACCCTAGGCCGCAGCTCGATGATCGACTTTGTAGTCGTATCGTCGGACTTGCGGCCGTATGTCCTGGACACTCGGGTGAAGAGAGGGGCGGAGCTGTCAACTGATCACCACCTGGTGGTGAGTTGGCTCCGCTGGTGGGGGAAGAAGCCGGTCAGACCTGGCAGGCCCAAACGTATTGTGAGGGTCTGCTGGGAACGGCTGGCGGAATCCCCTGTAAGGAGGAGTTTCAACTCCCACCTCCGGCAGAGCTTCAACCATGTCCCGGGGGAGGTGGGGGACATTGAGCCCGAATGGGCCATGTTCCGTGCCTCCATTGTTGAGGCGGCCGACCGGAGCTGTGGCCGCAAGGTGGTCGGTGCCTGTCGTGGCGGCAATCCCCGAACCCGCTGGTGGACCCCAGTGGTGAGGGAGGCCGTCAAGCTGAAGAAGGAGTCCTATCGGGCCTTTTTGGCCAGTGGGACTCTGGAAGCAGCTGATGGGTACCGACAGGCCAAGCGGAACGCAGCCTCGGCGGTTGCTGAGGCAAAAACTCGGGCTTGGGAGGAGTTCGGGGAGGCCATGGAGAACGATTTCCGGACGGCCTCGAGGAGATTCTGGTCCACCATCCGGCGGCTCAGGGGGGGGAAGCGGTGCACCGTCAACACCGTGTATGGTGAGGGCGGGGCTCTGCTGACTTCAACTAGGGACGTCGTGAGTCGGTGGGGGGAATACTTCGAGGGCCTCCTCAATCCTACCGACACGCCTTCCGATGAGGAAGCAGAGTTGGGGAGCTCGGACGTGGGACCTCCCATTTCTGGGGCTGAGGTTGCCGAGGTGGTCAAAAAACTCCTCGGTGGCAAGGCCCCGGGAGTGGATGAGGTCCGTCCTGAGTTCCTCAGGGCTCTGGATGTTGTGGGGCTGTCTTGGTTGACACGTCTCTGCAGCATCGCGTGGACATCGGGGGCAGTGCCTCTGGACTGGCAGATCGGGGTGGTGGTCCCCCTCTTTAAAAAGGGGGACCGGAGGGTGTGTTCCAACTATAGGGGGATCACACTCCTCAGCCTCCCTGGTAAGGTCTTTTCGGGGGTACTGGAGAGGAGGATCCGCCGGATAGTCGAATCTCGGCTGTGCATTTCCTTGTTTGTAAAACAAACGTTTTGCAGTTAACAAACTAATTACACAAATCTGTGATTCACATTTGCCTTACTTTTTATTTATATATTTCTGATTGCAATATATTTTAGCACCAAGTCCCTCATATTATTCAAACATGATCAGTTATCAGTGGTGCACATCCAAATGCAGCAACTCAAATTGTCTAACTACAAATTCCCTTGAACATGAGATGGGCAAGTCATCAGCTTGGTTAGTTTACTGAAATAGTTTTTAAAGGATTTGATGCAATACCCTGCTGCTACATTCCACATTCCTTCTGAAAGCGATAAAATGCTGCATTAAAAAGCCTGAATTTATCAGTGCAGTTGTTCTCTCTCTGATATGCAAGATCTCTCTTGCTTTTAAAGGATAAAATGATTCAGGTCATCTACTTACATTTGTATATCATAACCAATGTTTTAACAGATCGCAAGGCAAAGGTAGAATTTGGCCTCCGGATCTCAGAAAAGATGTGTCCATCAGCAGCTTATCACAGCAAGTGCCAGCATCTAGTGTTTGGACAAGTAAGCACACGTGACATTTAAAATGGTAATGATTCATGTTCGTAAAATGTAATCACAGTGAGAAAAGAACATGATAGTTAAAGTGGTTGCTCATCACCTACAAAACAGTTTCCATACAAAGCTTTTTGGGCAATTATGAGTTTGTCATTGTTAAGCTTTCCCGCCCATGGCTTTGCTTTAGTTCAAAGCAACAGGAGACAGCTGCCAGCTCAGCACAGAACATACAAAGATGGGAGCTATAAACTTAGTGAAGCATTAAGCACCTAAAGAGCCACATTTTATATATTGACTGCATATATACAAGAACTGATAGAGATTGAAAGTGAAGACAAAATTGAATTGCCTCTTGATTTTAATTCCTTATTTGTACTGCTAGAGATTTTGGCTGTTACTATTTCACAAAACTAAGGATCATGGCATGGCAACTTAACATATCAAGCACTCCATTTGGGTTGGCTCAAAATTATTGGCCGGAATAGAGTTAACATTGCTCTTTTTTTTTGGAATGACTCCACTATCTCCCTTGAGTGCGAAATAGCCTTAAGTTATCCATGATTCACAGGTCTATGATGCTGAATGTGAAATGCTATAAGTTTGAATATACAGTATTTCAAGCCTTAATTAAACAACATATCTGTTACATGATGTTCTATTCAAAGAACTGCCCGCCTCAAATGTTCAGTTTTTTCTGTAAGATCACAGTTCAGGACAAACGGTTCTGTCTGTGAGCAAAATTCCTGCTTTTCCTAAGAAAAAGATGCACCAGTTTCAGTTGGAAAGTCCCTAAAGTCTCAAGCTAAGTTTGATTCTTGGTTTTGGCTCAGTTTCTTTCAGAATTACAGTTTGGCGCTGTTGTTTGACACCCAGTGTTTTTTCTAAGGCTACATGTTCCACCCTTATGTTAGTCATTAGATGGTTAAGGGTTATTGCTTTCAACAAAGTTTGTTAAGAGGTACATTACTTCAAACAAATTTCTAATTAATTTATTTCCCATGGCATGAAGCAAAAGTGATTTCTTTTGTTAATTAAGTGAGTTTGTCTGTGTATCTGTTTGCCTGGTTGTTGTCATCAAGGCCAATTATAATCCCAGTGATGCCATTTATAGCCTGAACTTAAGCAAAAATTATTTTAAGTCTCTAACAGCCTGACAATTTTAACAACCCAATAGTGTCAAGCTTGTGCGAGATTCAATTCAAATATAGGTGTGCTGCAACTCTTATTAAATGAGTGCAGCTTAATGGGTTAATGGCCAAGGTTTCATATATCCTTTTTGAAGCATCTATGTCAGATTTACTCTATCAATAAAAACACTCACGTGCCCTAAGTGTTCGCATTGCTAACTGATAGCAGACAACAATCATCATTCTACAGTATTTACTTATCAAATTACATGGTTCCAAAGAATGCCGTAAAAAGGGTGGAAAACCGTCTAAACATGGGACTTGAGTTCAAGAGCAACATTGGGACAACTATATTTTACTTCCTTCATTTCATTCATTCATTCTTCGGTAATGCTTTCAGTCACTGCTGACTTAGCTTTTGACACTAAAAGCAGTTTTTTTAACTTTAGGATCATCGACTACAGTTTCCAACTAAATCTATTACATTGGATTCCCCAAACAATAAATACACCATTCTAATGTAGACCATGTCCCCTACTTTTACCATGGCAACACATGCTGCAACCAGAGGTGAATCAGAGATGAGGTCCCTCTAGGCTCACAGATAGGGCCAAATCCATTCCCATAAAATCATTTTAAAATATCCACACTTCTAGTATTCATAATTTGAATTGAAAAATGTTTCTGAAGAGAAAAAACCTCTTGCATTGGTCCATCCAGTTGCAATGTGAAGGGTTAATTAAAAAATATCAGTTTGTCATTCATTAAGAATAGACAATGGATAGAAAGTCAAATAATAGTGGGCAACACAATTGTCATTCAATGAGAAATTAATTTTATGTGGCCATAAAATTGAGTGATCATATCCATTCTACATGCATAGGCTATTTAAACATAAAATGTATAACAGGCTCGGCCTATGAGACAATGGATCACAAGCTACCTGTATACTTTTCAGTGGAAGTTTTAACCAAAGAATAGCTCTGAAGAATGGAAAACAACTGTTGTTCACAGTGCTGCCAGCAGTGACAGTGAGTGGGACTTTATTGCTAATTAATCAACTGTGGAGTACTCAAGCTTGACCTATGAGGCAAAGTTGAAGTTGATCACCAATAAGAGGACCCACACTGAGCTGCAGTAAATCAAGACTTGTTTAGTGTTACTCCACCAACTATGCATGGTACCCCTGGATGAAAGGGTCAAGCAAAGCCAAAAAGCTTTACTTCCAGGATGGTTTAACATTTGGTGATATCAATTTTCTGATATGAAAAGTTGAATCCAGTCAGCCTATTGACACCAGATCTCAAGTATCATCATCAAATGGCAAGGAATTTTGTAGGCTACAGTGCCAGTATTTCCTACAACCACTTTAATTCAGCCTGTGTTAAAGTTTATTTGGGGGAAGTTATTAATTTACCAAGATCTTGATCATAATCCATATTTGCCTATATAATGACTGTTTTTCCAAATAAAATGTGACCTGCATTTAATAGATTACTGTTCCAATCTAATATCAGTTATCTAATAATAGTCTCAATATTCAGTTGTGGTCACTGGTAATTGGTCCTTGGCTTGTGAGTGCTCTCTCATATTGTGACCTAGACATAACTAAGCTGATTTTGTACATTCAGCACAAAACTCACTTAGTATTTTGCATCCTGCCCCATTGTTTCCATTTGGCACTTGTGTGTATATGCAGCTCATGTCATGGTGTGGGTATTGGTATTTTTTCCCCGAACATGAGCTATTTCTTGTTTTGATAATTGCTTTTGCTCGCTCTAATGTTTCTAAATTGCACTGCCAGACCGTGTTCTTAACTTTAAGAGGTGGAATGGCTAATGGTGACTTTTGCTGTTGAAACAGAAATATGCTGTGAAAACCCCATGAAAGAGCAACAGCAGGGTTTGCTGTTTTATTTTCCCTGACATGGAAACATGGGTCTGAGAAGCAAGGTTTGGCTCAATGATTTGAGAGCTTTCAAAAAAGCCACCTTTTCATTACATTTAGTGGTGGATTGTGTTATTGGGTCAGTCAGAATTGAGTTAATTTTCCTTTTTTCTTTTTACAAATAGATATAATATAATGATCTGGGAGACAAAAAGTAAATTAAATGAATGTGATGAATAAATATATAATGAATGAATGAATATATAAATGTTTTCTGATAACTGAACAAAATTACACACACATGAGATGGTTAATATGTCTTAATTTCGAATTTTAGGTGTCAGTGCACAATTAGTCTATAAATCCTGAAAAACCCGAAATAAACGCCCCCACCGGAACTGTTTCAAGTAACAGCATATTGTCATCAAAGCTCTTCTTTGAATAAATTATTTAAAAAAAAAAGAAATTATATACTTTTTTTTTCTCTCACATCCCCCTCATCCATCCGCCACAGCATGAATTCAACAAATAACAGCCACTGAATAGAACCATTGAGATTTATTTGGAGTGGCTGTCCAACCAAGGTCCTCAAAGTAAATGTGAATACAGTACATTCTGCCAGGGTCACAGTAAGCTTTCTATTCACACAGCTCCATGTCTATCGCAATTTCCTCAACAGCCAATCACCATTGCAGTGAAATTCATAGATACCATGGCAACATTGAGGTCTCGAATGTTATTAGCAAAATAAAAAAAAAGAAAGAGACGGAAGTCAAGTGGAAAAAAAATGTCTACGCACTTGCCAAAAACTGTTGCAGAGTTGTGAAATCAACCATTTGATAAGCCTGTAAGCTCAAAAAGATTCTGTTTCGGAGACTTTTTACTTTATGCATTTCATAAAATCTAAAAAAAATTGTATCTTGAAAATGTATGCATAAAAACTAATGCACACCTTGTGTATGTCTTGGTTACCTGGTGGATTCATTCATCTTGCTTACTCTGAGAGAAGGGGACTGTTGTCTGTGTCAGTGAGTATGATGTGTTTGCAGTGTTTGAAAAACCGCTGCACTTGTGGTTACAGTAGTTTTGTGCTTTACTGAGCAATAAACATCTCCAAGTTCATACAGCTGCTTTAATTCTACTTTAGATCCTGTAGTTTTCAGTGGCTAAATATAAAAATGTGGACAACACAATCCAATACAACAACTCATCACATTGACATTGATTTCTCTGGCGACAGAAGAACCTCACCTTAATGTTCAATGTGCAAATTCCAAATCAACTTTAAGATAACTTTAGACTGACAATAAATGCAAATAAGGTCAAGTACAGTGATCTCCATCATTACATAACTAGTATGTTTAACTTTGGCAAATTCTAGCATGTTCGTCTATCAATATCAAGAATAGAGTGATTAAGTAAATTTTGTTTTCAGGTTTTTTTAAAGACTTGAAGTGAAGGTTGAATTTATTGTCTCTACAGGTTTAGAATACACAATTGATTATAGTTAAATAAACTACATTACATAGTTTCCACCCTTTGACTGCAGGGGAAAAAAAGATCTATCAACCGGTATGCATTCTTGTGTCTTGTGGCATCAATCATCATTTTGTTAATTTGTTTGTCCATCAGCATGTATTTATGCATGTGTTCTATTGTCCCATAATCATGAGCACGAGAGGTTAAAATAACATAGCAGCCGAGGATTTTTTCCAACATATACATATACACACACGTGACTAGACAAACAGAAGAAAAGATAGAGAGGGACACACTGACAGAGACAGAAACCTCCAGGAAGAACCTTAGGTTTCTGCCTGATCCAGAGAGCATTGTGGCCTAGATTACAGTGACATTGATATATACTGTACAGTACAGCACAGTAGTCTTAGTAGACTGTGCATCTGTGCTTCAAGGCAACATACTGGTATTTTACAACATCAACAGGACAATTGTTTTCATCTTATGCTGCAGTTTTTTTAGGGTGAAGTGTAAAAAATTATGTCTTAACCTTCAGTGAATCAGGCACTCGTGAGAGAATTGCCCTCCCTATTTTTTCCAAAACAAAAAATTCTTGAAAAATGTAAATGAAGCATAAAAAAAACTAAACAAAAAAGATGTGGAGATTTGTGCAATAACTAAAAACTAATGTCTGATTTGACCCTTTGATTCCAGCTTATGAAAATTGCTTCTCTTTATGTGTTTTCATATTTTACTGTTGCTATTGTTTAAGTTAGCACATATCTTCTCAATTTAGATAGACTTTCAAAAATGTGATAAGAGACCCAAGTCAGGTCCCACAATTGCAGTATGGTGAAAGCGTGCAGTCAGGTAGGCTGACTAATCAAGCATTGGGAGAGGCTGTTGCTCAGCTCAAAGTGTACTATGGATCATTTCTTGCAATTCCTTTGTGGGCAAAGAAAGGCATCAGTCACAGGATAAAGTGTGACAGAATTTCTGTGTCTTGACACCTGACCAACACATCTTAGTGCCTGAGACTTCATTAACATATAGGATCTAGAGGCTCGGGGACGTGTTCCAAACAAACCTTAACCTCACAGTATGCCAAAAATAGAGTCTTATCTCAGCCATATTCCTGTTGTTTCTCTACAGATCCTGGGGTGAGATAGGCTATATAGTCACAGCTAACCCATTCCTTTTTCTTATCAATTCCTGACATGAAAAGCTCTATCAAAGAAAAAAAAACGCAGCTGGGCATTTGGGTGTCATATCGAGGTTATTTCAGACAATGATTTTGAGACAATTAGTAAGTGATGAAGGAGGGTAATGGAAAGGAAAGACAATGTACAAGAAAAGATTTATTACAACCCTTCCAGTGTTGTCAGGGAAGTACTATTGTCTTGGTCCTTGTATTTGGTGGTGAACTCAGTGGCCATACGACTATTTACCCCAGCCTCTCATACTCAACAGGATAGTGTGGCACACTTAAATCAACTTCCTGGTTGATAGTTTTATGCTAACTTCTGACTTTCCTCTCCTATTGCTGTTAACACAAGAAAGGAAGTAGTTATCAGTGTTTGTATGTGGCTGGGTATAAGACACATTAAAGACTTCACAAACAACTAGTAGCCTCTTATGAAGCCAAGCATGACCAAACCCATGCTGTGCAGGAGAAATAACAGTGTGCTCTTTCTTTAACCCACACGTACAGCCAAGAACTTTATGCTTTGTCCAAGCAAAGTGCAGCCATGATATTTAGCTGGTGACTGAATATTCAGTTCTCATAATTCTTGATGAAAATGGGGAAATACTTGAGTTCGGACAGCTTGTAGAGACACCTGTATATAATGCCAGGGTGCTGCAAGAAAACACTAGCACCTCCTTATCCATCCTTTAAGAGTTGAAGAACCATTCAGAAATAGTTGGAAATATTTAATTTATGTCTGCAATTATGTACCTTAATTTAGTAATGATAAATGATACAGAAAGTAAAAGATAATTGCTCTCCATGTTTTGTTTCATTGCACCAGATGTATACTTACTGTGGTGCAAAAATGTTATTGAGAATGTGAGAGAAATTATACGACAGGTAGTGCCTATAACACATTATTAAAGGGATTTAAATTTTTTTTTTTCCAGTCGAGTTGTGTGAAGTATTCATGAGTAGACAGTTTCTTATCTGCATTTGAAATTAGGCAGAGGACTCTGAATTTGAAGAATCAAGGAAAATTTGTGACAGCCAAGCCGAGCTAACCGCTGTTCAGACCAGGGATATCATGAGAAGGAATTCTTGCTATCTAAAACAACTCAGACCTTACAAATTCCATAGCATTTTGAAAATGCTATATCTAATGCTATATGGATGTTCACACCATGACACTTTTGCATCAGATGATTATTTACATTTTTACTTTCCTCGACCCAAGAACAAATAAAAATCCACAATACAACCTTGTTGTCATGGCTCAGTGGGGATTAGTTTAGCTTGTCACTCAGGTTTCCCCCCTGATTTTCTAAACTGAGTGCTTTTTACTGCAGGTAAATCACTGAGTCAGCCCATGAGTACTTCACGCAAACTAATGTCAAAAATGAGAAAAATGCCTTCAGTGACTCTTCATTTAAGAACATGTGGAGCCTGAAGGTTCAAAATGAAGCTCTGGTATTCCTGTCAATTCAACATGCGCCATAATTACAACTTAGGGTCATACTTTAATTTCCTCTTTATATGAAAAATTTCTTTAGCAGGAGAAATCTGGTTCTGCAAAAAAATCCAAATGACCAGTAACCTTCAGGATCGGATAGCATCTGTCAAGATCAGTACAATATGAGGAACTGATGAGTGGTTGTATCATTAACAGCAGTATGACTCTGTAGGGAATGCTTCTCACTCATCGCAGGAGACAAGTCACACTTTGTTATGGTAGCTGGCCTTGTAGCTGAATGACGTCAAGATCATTCCAATTGTTCAGAGATATACTCACATACACAGCTTCTGCAAAATTAGTTATAATAGAGCACAAATTGCTTTTGTGTTGTTGGGTGACATATCTTTGTGACATATCAGGATTGTATGAAAGCAGAACTTGCTCTATGTTGTGACATATATCATGTTGACACTCCAATTTCTTTGAAATGAAAGACACAACTTTTTTTTTGCTTGATCAATATCTTCCATAAAGAACTAGAACTATAGATAAGTATGTAAGGAAAAGAAACCCACAAACTATGTAGAACTGTGGGATACATGTATTTCTCCCCTTCACAGTCACTGAGTAATCAATGTTAAGAACTAAGCTGAGGCATCAAAGACCAGCAGCCTATCTGACCTGCATAGAGCCCCACTGTGGGGTATAATGCAGCATTGTACACCAATTACTTAAAGACCCATTCATGCAGACACTAAGTAAATGCATAGGACCGTAAGATAGGGGTTTGGGGTTGGATACCATTAACATTACTGCCTCCAGCCTTAACAACTAAACAACTTACACAAAAATGTAAATATAGTGAAAAGAAAAAAAGAACAGCAGATACAAGTCTTTCTGATCAGAGAAATACAAATCAAAGTTTTCTTTTTTTTTATTTTTCATAGCCTTGTGTGTCTCTCCATAAAAATAGTGTCGCTAAAAATAAAGTGCTAAAAGAAAAAAAGAAACACAAAGTAATTTTTCAGTGTCGTCCATGGAAAAGCCCCAGTATCAGACATTCATTTGTTTGACTTCCATCCTGTCTTTTTCTCCAAAAGCAGAACGGTCAGCAAAGCTCTGTATCACTGCACCACATGTCTGTTCCTTTGAGAAATTAGCATCGGAATGAGCCCTTGGGGAGACAAGTCAGGCAACTGCTGTAATGCATTACTAAATTAGCCCTAAACACTACACAAGCCATTAAGAAGCATGTCAAAACCTAAGGGAAAAGAAAATAATAATACAAAAATGCAACCAATAACAGAACAACAAACTTGCAACAACTGTTATTAGCCTGCATTTCCACCTTTGTCAGCTGAGCCAGTGGGGAATAGTGTGCACACTAAATAAACACATTTAGATACGCTACAAAGGAAGCACTGGCACTGTCAAAGAAACACAGCTTAGCTCCAGCAAACAGAGGGTTAAACCTTAGCTGCAGAAATTCACCGCAGTCCAAAAGCATTTGGCTGATAGCTACTGAACAGCACAATCTATCTGTGCCATTTTGCTGCTATTGGACAAATGTTTGTATCTATCTAGATTTTGCTTGTGTGTCTTTTTGTGTTCCATAGTTTGGAAATAACATGTTATTGCATATAGTATTTTACACAGTAAAAACTGTAGCTTACATTTTGGACTGTATTTAGAAACTGGTGTCTTTATAAAGAGTAATTTCTTTTTTAATGTGTCCTAAATATGGCCAGGAACAAACTAATGTCTCTTTTCCTACAGTAGACAGTACCACCTTCTATTTAAATCAAAAACCAATTTATTATCTTTTTCTTGTTTAAATAAAGTCACCAGTTATTAGAAAATAATTTCAATTACTTTCTTTTCTAATATAATCTTCATGTTTCACTACTGCCTGACAGTAGTTTAATTTGTATTTATATATATATATGTGTGTATACATATATATATATATATATATATATTTGTATACACACACACACATATATATATATATACATATATATATACATATACACACAAAAAATTATATTTTTCATATTCATTTATATACTTATATATCAGCATGTACAAGAAAAAAGTCTGTTTTGTACTTTTGTACAAAAAGAATTACCATTTTGCTCTTTGTGCATTCTATTGCATGGACTGGTGAGCAGATAGAAGTGGAGAGGTTTAGGCAGAGTCAGAGAAAGATCCATTGGGAGCATTACTCAGATTTGGGTCTCCTGAACCTTTTCCTTGCCATGAGTAGTCTTTATGACGTAGGGATCAGCAATGGTGCTTATGTGGCTGTGATGCTGTCTGACAGAGCGATGAAGAGAGTTGTTCTGGGTCCAGTGGGCTCCGTAGCTCCCTTGTCTAGATGAGGAGGAAGAGGACACATACCCAGGTTTAAAGGTGTTGCTGTTGTGTTCCACTAAAGTTGGCAGTACCAACCCAGTGTCATCAGAACCACTAGATCCAGATGTCGGTGGTGGAACTGGAGGAACTTGCTCCTCCATCTGAATGATTTCTATGGTCCTAGCTGCTGCCACTGTACTCCTCTGTTGATGCCTCTTTCGCAGTTTATAGAAAGCTATCAACATGGCAGCTGCCAGTAAGGTAACAGCTACAAAACAGCCAATGATGATTTTGGTGGTTTTCATCACCTCATCCAGGCTGGCAGCTGGCCCACTAGGGACTCTGGCAGTGGGAACTGACACCTGCCTTGGAGTCTGAGTATTTTGGAACAGCACAGTAGGTGTAGAGATAAAGACGGGTTGAAAGACAGAGGGTGAAGCAGGGAGAGTAGGCTTGGGTTTAGGGGTCTCCTCTATTGTGGGCTCCAACACTTCCACTGTTACAGTCGTAAAGTAGGACAGATTAGAGGTGTTCAGTTCAGCGTTGCTAACGTTTAGGTAGGCTGAGGCATTGGAATTTCCTGCCATGTTGCTTACCATGCATGTGTAGACCCCTGTGTCTGATGGGAGGACATTGGAGAAGTTGAGTGTTCCATCATTAAGGACAGATATCCTTGGGTGAGCTGAGCCATGGGTCAATACAGTCCCATTGGGGAGAAGCCATCGAACTGAGCTCATGGCAGCTGTGCGGCACTTCAGTTCTGCGACCCTCGCTGCTGAAATGTTCAGATCTCTTGGTGCATCCAGTATGTATGGTGCTGAACATTGAAAAGTTGTCTGATCAATCTCCACCAAGTATTTGCCTCTAATGTGAGCTGGGGTGTAGCAACGTCCACAGCAGGTGGAATTTGTGGGAATGTATTCTCTGAGCCACCAGGAAAGCCAAACTACATCACAATCACAGCGCCAAGGATTGTGGTGTAGATGTAGCTCCACCAGGTACTGTAGAGGGGTGAAGAGATTATGGGGAAGGGATGATAGATTATTATGGGCTAAATTGAGCTCCACCAAAGCTGTGATGTCATCAAATGCATTCCTCTCAATGGTAGTAATGGCCGAATTCATAATCCACAGTTTACGTAAATTTTTTAGCCCTCGGAAAGCCCAAGGCTTCAGTTCAGGGAAAACATTCGCTGATATCTCCAATTCTTCCAATCCAACTAGAGGTGACAGATGAGGAAACTCCCTCAGATTACACATCCCCAAATTCAGATACTTCAGGTTATGAAGGCCCTCAAATGCCCCATCAGAAATGTACTCCAACTTCCTCAGCTCTCCCAGGTCCAATCTCATGAGTGAGGGGACACGGTTAAATGCATAAGAGGGAATGCTTTCAATAGGATTGTTTCTGAGCCACAATTCTCTCAACTTTGACAGATATTCAAATGCTCCACTGGGTATGACTGTCAGTCTGTTGTCAAACAGTTCCAGGGTATTGAGACTGGTCAGGCCATTAAAGGCCCCCACTTCTATCTGCCTGATAGCATTCCTGCCCAACTGGAGTACCTCAAGATGATGAAGGTGTCTGAAGGTATCTGCCTGAATGGTCTCTATGCTGTTTTCCATCAGGTTCAGGTACCTGGTGTTGCCTGGGATGTTTGGAGGAACTCTAATCAGGCCTCTGCGTGTACACACCACCTTGCCGAGCTGGTTAGTGCAAGAGCACACACCTGGACAGTTCTGTGGATTAGCTGAGCCGAACTCAGGGCCTGTGGACTGGCACATACTGAGAGCAGGCACCATGAGGGAGAGCACGGCGAGCAGGGCTGTGTTCCAGGTAGGCTGCACACTAACCTGGCCCAAAGGACTCATGGTGTGGAGGGCTCATTATTCTGCATGGTGGGGGGAGACGGCATACACCAAAGGACAGACCACCCTAGCCTGGCTGGAGCAATTCAAGGCTCCCAAGTTCCATCGACAGAGCAGGGAGATGCTGCATAAACATTTTTGTGTGAGGAAACAAAGGGAGAAAGAGAAAAGACACAGAATGAGAGAGATTAATACAAGAGGGGCACCAAAGGGAAAGCAGAGAACCAATATAAGATGTTGAGTAACAGTTAAAGTGACCTACCTCATTAGTTTGAAAGTGCTCCCTTTTTCCACGTTTCAACTGTTAAAAGAAATCGGCAGTCATTTATAATTCCTTTCCATGGAATAACATGACATAGATGCTTTCTTCTCTTTTCCTTTTGAAAAAGTGATGAGGCCCTCTATTAGCCAAGGGTACAAAATGGCTCCGAATATTAAAGACTAAGAGCAGCATATAAAACACTGACAGCCCTAGGTAAGGCCATAAAGTGGCAGGACCTAGATCCCTTCTGCCTCCACTAACTTCACCCCTATCAGGCTGCAGACTCCGAAAAGCAGCTCCACTGTGGATAAATCACAATGATCCATTACGCAGTAAATTGTAACAGAGGAGGAGAGAAGATGTGACTAACTGAAACTAAAGAAAAAAAAATCCACAGTTCTGTCAGCTCCTGGTATATGTGTTGGCTCGTCCGTTGGTTGCTTGTTTGGGTGAGAGACCTCCTTCGCTGTGACTTTGCCAAGGGCTTGTCGGTCGCTGATTAGCCCTGTTGTGACAGAGACTGAGAGACAGAAAAAGGCTAAAGAACTCCCGGCACAGTCATCCCCCTCTCCTCTCCTCCTCTGTGCTTTTCTTGCTTCTTCCTAATGTTGGGCTGGCCCTGGTCAGAGCAGCTGCAGGCTGCCGTGTGCACAGTTAGCAGTAATCCGTCTATTCCTCCTGCGGGGAGGGGGGTTGAGGGTGGTGGGAGAGATGGTGGCGCTGTGTGGGGGGTGAAGAAGGGGATACGCTGCACTGTCGGAGCTTCGCAAACGGCTGACGGAGAAGAGAGAGAGCACTCTTGTGCTCTCCTGCAATGAGAGAGAGGATGGAGGATGATGCTGGGAGGATGAGAGTGAAAGTGGGCTCCGTATCTGTATCCATAAAAAGAGAAAGGTGTTGAGGATTCTTCTCTCCGTTCGCTTTTTGTCCCCCGGACTGTCTCCTGCAGGGTTCTTCTGCTTGCTTGTTTGTCAGTATTTTCTCCAGGGCTGAGGTAGTAAGTTGTGGCAGTTAGCCATGTGTGTGGCTGTCAGACTTGCAGCTGGCTGGTGGACTACTGCAGTAGTCAGAGTAGAACAGAGAGAGAGGGAAAGAGAGAGCTTAAAAGAAAAGAGGAGAAAGGACCACTGACAGATCAAGAGCAAGAGAAAGTGCGCGAAGGAGAGCTTGCAAGAGAGAGATGGAAAGCCACGCGAGCACTCTAACAGACAGCCCACCGTCACAGAAACAGCAGGAGCAGCATAATAATCCTCATCTCCTCTTCTTGTTTATTCTACAATCTCTCTTTTTCTCCATGCCCCCCCCACCCCCCCACCCCTCCAATGTGTGTCGGTGTTGCAGGCAGCTAAGATGCTCGCTCTGCCCCCTCCCTTTGTCCTTCAGTAGGAACGTGAATGTACTGCTGACGCACTCCTCTCAGCTGCTCAGCCAGCCTCAGAGCAGTGCATTGGTTTGATGCAGTGTTCCTGTGTATTAACACATTCAACCTCCCCCTCCTCCCCTATTCCTCCCTTCACTGTCTTCACCTCTCTTTCACTCTGTCTTTCTCTCTGTTTCTCACATGTTCGGCCCCTCGCCTTTAATCTTCATTCATACTCTTACCTGTTCCTCCTCCCATCTTTCCTGCAGTCTAGACACTGTTTCTCCATAACCAACTGTTAAGATTAAAAAACCTCTTATTCCGATGTATTATACAGAGACAAAAGGTCAGACTTCAATTCCAACTTCAGAGTGGTTTTTCGTGGCCGGGCTTTTCCTCTCACCCTGTCTATTAAGCCCAGCAGTTCGCAAGAGCCTTCAGAGTATTTGCATCTTGTCGTTATTCTTTACACCCCTGTAAAGGTAGGACAATAAAGAACCATAAAAGACAAACACAGTTATTTGTTGCATAAGATTTTTCCTTTTTTTGTCAGACGTATTTAATTTGTTAAGTATGTAAGTGTTTGGGACAGTGTGGTTAGGTCAGGGGTTCTGTGACATCATAGAGTGCTGAAATGCTGACTCTGCTTCTCTGTGTCTGCTGGCCAGTCTTTTCTGCAAGGAGGAGAAAGATGAAATAGCTTGCACAGAGTTATCTCTTGGAAAGATGAGAGAAAGACAGAGATAGAGGGAAAGAGACTTACCAAGCGAGTGGAGGAAAGAGGTGGGGCTGGGCAGGAGGAGATATATCCCTGTCCTTGGTGAAATAGGGGAAAGGAGCCTATAGAAGGAAGAAAGAAATTAGATAAATAATAACAGAAAAGAAGAATGAGGGAGACAAAAGAGGGAACAAACTGCAAGGAAGTCTCTTCAGTGAAATGGCATAGAACGCTAGAGAGGAAGAGGGATGAGGATTAGAAGTGAGGAGAAGGAGAGAAGGGGAGTGTTGATAGTGTTGGATTAAGCATAATTTGAATGCAGAAAAGGAGTCTACTTCTCTGCCTTTGGTTAATGACCATATTCTCTCCCCCTCTTCCTCCTCCATCCTGCCACATATTGCAAATGAGGTTTGGATCCATAGAAAGAAAAAGAAACACTTAGCATACAAACAATAATAAATGTCCCTCTGTCATTTCCAATTTCATTTCAGTTTGTTAAAGTAAAAAGGACATGACATAAATTTTATAGTTCCCCATGTAAAGATGTTATTGAAAAATTCATGTTCCATGTCCGCATTGGATGGCTGAATGTGGCTGAAGTGATAATGAAGCTAATTCAAAAGGAAGTGAGGTGCGGTAGAAAGGAGAAGCATGTAAGATCTGTGTGTGTTTCTGTAAGGGATCCCTTGTACGAATAAATAAAATATCACACTAAAAAAAATATTATTCTCAGTTATTATCCTCTGAATATTTGTACATGAAAAGAAAAAAGTCCCTTTTTTGAATGCATTTTCCTTGGAACACATTGATTCTGTTTCTGTTGCATTTATGTCACTAGTCAAAAATGATTATCTCGTGACAGCTGTGTGTAAATTTTTACTTTCTATTTTACATTGGCCATGTCTTATGTCTCATGTATGCGTTGTTTGATAATAATCATACCACTATAAGGGTTTACAATGGCTTCAACAGTAAAACAACCAATAATTAGGTTTTGTCAAAATTATTTGAGTATAGTTTAGTTCATTGCAGGTGATGTGCAGGTCAAGTACAGGTGATGTACCTGATTTATTCCTATTAGATATGGTGTTTTAAAGTGAAGATTAAAAGAGAGAAAGAGAAGGTGAAAGAGGAAGGGCCTAGTGGGGAAATGAGCAGAGGATGAGGGGATAACTATTAGTTAAGGTGGTGTAAGCCGGGTTGGTCAGATAATTGATGGCCATGGTTGTAGCTGCTGTGTTAATGCTATTACAGGGGGCATGAGCATGGCAAAGGTCACTTAACACACTGAATGTATAATGTCTCCTCCTGCTGTTTTTACTTATTTTTCTTTGTCTGTTTACATGGTTCCATGGTCAGGTTTGGGGAGTAAAGAATCTTAGTCACAGCTGCAGAGGACAAATTCAGAGGACAAGTATGTGAAATCAGGATCATGGTGAGGATTTACTGCCATCTAGGAATGAAAATATAGTGTGAGCAGTTTTATGGAAGAACTATTTGGCTGCATATGATATATGTTACATTACCAATCACACAACATAAATACATTTAAAAAATCTGTTTTAATGTTCAGTGACAGTGGTCATTGTCTAGCCTCCTGGAGGTGTTGTGGGCCCAACTAGACGAAACACTGATAAAAGGAGGTCTCAGCTGATGACCCCAATGACATGTTGGTCAGCATTGCTCACTGATCTATATAGGGAGTATAGGGAATTATTCACTGAGTTTGGTCCATTTATTTTTTTTTCCTTTAGCACAAGTTTCTTGTGTTTACCTTTTTTTTAGTTTTGGGGTCCTCTAAATCAGACCTAATAAAAGTTTACGTAGATATTTCACTTTTCAAATCATGTTGCTGATACATTGTTTTCCTTAAATAAAACTACTTTCATCTACTTCATCGATTGAGGGTACAAGGACTCTATTAGAGGCAGATCTTTAATTGAGTCATTCATTGTTGTTAGAATAAACTATATATTTCTACAATGTCTTATTTCGAAACCTGAAATCTGAAAATGTGCACCTAAAACACTTATGCCTCCTTTCTACATATATGGTTTATATATGGTTTGGTCTGTAATTCTTTCTGTTATATGGACAATGTCAATAGGTGTTCAACCTAAGGAAATACATTCCTTTTTAAATAGATGATAATGTGATGGATGTGATGGACTGACCACCTGTTCAGAGTGTACCCTGCCTCTCACCCAATTACAGCTGGGTATAGATAGGCTCCAGCCCCCAGATCAGGTGGGTATAGAAAATGGATGGATGGATAGATGATGATTTATCTGAATCAATGGGACAGGCTAATCTTCTCATCTAGTTTTATGAAATATGCACATGGAATTACTGCCACAGAATTATACTAATGGGAAGAAGTAAGCACGTGAGTTTGCCTGACGTGTTGTTGACTTTGTGAAATACATTGCTAAATGACGTGCAACAAGACATCCATCCATCCATCCATCCATCCATCCATCCATCCATTTTCTATACCCGCTTAATCCAACTGTCTGGTTGCAGGGGGGCTGGAGCCTATCCCAGCGGTCATTGGGCGAGAGGCGGGGTACTTCAACTTCAACTTCAACTTCAACTTTCCACTTTATTGTCCCCAAAAGGGGCGAATGAATGTGCAGCAAGACAACAACATAAGCACATAGAACAACAACAGATAACACAGGACAAACATAAAGTGCAATTGGTCAGTAAAAGGTTAAAAGGACCATAAATATGGTATAAAATAAGATAAAAACATCATAACTAATAAATAAAATAAGAAAGAAACATCATCACACCATAAAATGCCATAGACAACACAAGGGATCAGGTCAAGTGATCAACGATAGTGTGAATTTAAAAGGGAGATGGCACTGGGGACAAATGAATACCTAAATCTGTTGGTTTTTACAGAGGGGAACCTAAAGCGTGAGCCAGATGGAAATAGCTGAAAATCAGAGTGGAGGGGGTGGGCACTGACTGATAAAATAGACTCAGCCTTCCTCAGGGTGGCTTTCTTGTACAGGTCAGTGAGACTGCTTTGCTGGGCACCTATAATTTTGCCACTGACCTTCACAATTTTGGCAAGGGAGTTTTTGGCTTTCACGCTGAGGTTGTTGAACCAACAGGGTATAGAAAAAGATAAGACTGACTCAATGTAGGACCTATAAAAAAGCGTCATCATGGTCTTATCCACATTGAAACTGGCTAGCTTGCGTAGACAAAACAGACGTTGTTGGCTTTTTTTACAAATGTGTTCTGTGTTGATGTTAAATTTCAGTTTGTTGTCAATCCAACTACCGAGGTACTTGTAAGAGTCTACCACTCCCACAGCCTGCCCCTTGATAGTAGTGGTCAGGGCAGGGAGGGGGTTGCGCCTGAAGTCAATAACCATGTCCTTCGTTTTTGTGACATTCAGGTGAAGGTGCGAACTGTCGCACCAGGCCATAAAATCATCTAAAATGGGACCATGATCTATTTCGTCTCCATGGAGAAGGCTAAGAATGATTGAATCATCTGCAAATTTCAGGATGTGTCTGTTTGCATACTGGCTTCGGCAGTCATCAGTATACAGAATGTATAGCAGAGGAGACAAAACGCATCCCTGGGGTGATCCTGCGGAGGATGCCATTTTATTAGAAAGTACCCCATTTACCTTCACCTGCTGGGTTCTATTTGTTAAAAAGTCCAGAATCCACCCCACTAAACCATTATCCAACTTAAAATTTCTTACCAACTTATCAACTAAAATGTGTGGTAGTATTGTATTAAAAGCAGACGAGAAGTCTACAAATAAAATCTTCGCATGTGTGTTTCTGCCCTCAAGATGTTTAAATAACATGTGCAGTAAAGTGGCAGTGGCATCCTCTACCCCACGTTGGGTCCTATAGGCAAACTGTAAAGGGTCCAGGAATCTCTCTGTGGCAAGTAAAATACACCTTTTCATGAGTCTTTCAAAACACTTCATAACCAAAGAGGTCAGGGCGACTGGTCTAAAATCATTCAGGACCTTAGGGTGATTATGTTTAGCCACAGGGACAATGGTAGAGTGTTTCCAGATTTGGGGGACTCTCTGTTGACTGAGAGAGAGGTTAAAAATATGATAGAATATTGGTGCAAGCTGCTCAGCACATGACATGAGCAGTCTGCCTCCTATGTTATCTGACCCAGGACTCTTCTTTGGGTTAGTGTGTTTGAAAGCATTTGTCACAGCATGTACATTGAAAGGCGGGGGGACACTGTCAGTAAGGTGATGTTTCAACTCTGAGATGGTGTTGTTAAATATTGGTGAGTCAAACCTCAGGTAAAATGAATTAAGTTCTTGTGCAAGTAGTTTATCACAGTTAAAACCATCCAATACAACTTTAGAGTACCTTGTTTGTTTAGTCCCAATTATAGTCTTCATACTATTCCATGCAGATCCTAAATTATTTTTCCCCAACTCCTCTTCAAGCTTATCTTTATAGTCACGTTTTGCTCTCCATATTTCGGATTTCACCTCCTTATTCAGTTTTTTAAGTTCAACAATATTTCCTTCTCTAAAGGCACACCTTTTCTGATAAAGCAAAGTCTTCAGTGAGGTTGTTACCCAGGGTACACCCTGGATAGGTTCCAACAAGACAAATAAACTATAATAAATGCACTCCGATTGTAGCTTTTACTTCCTTCAATACCAAGGATGGAGTTTTCATTTAAATGTTTTGAAAATATAGTCATCAGTTTGACTCTTAACCATGTACTTTGTTATTACCCATCCATCCATCCATTATCTTCCGCTTGTCTGGGGGTAGGGTCGCGGGGGCAGCAGCTTGAGCAGAGAAACCCAGACGTCCCTGTCCCCGGCCACTTCCTGGGGGGACCCCGAGGCGTTCCCAGGCCAGCCGAGAAACATAGTCTCTCCAACGTGTCCTGGGTCTCCCCTGGGGCCTCCTCCCAATGGGACGGGCCTGGAACACCTCACCAGGGAGGCGTCCAGGAGGCATCCTAACCAGATGCCCGAGCCACCTCATCTGACTCCTCTCGATGCGGAGGAGCAGCGGTTCTACTCCGAGCCCCTCCCGGATGACCGAGCTTCTCACCCTATCACTAAGGGAGAGCCCAGACACCCTGCGGAGGAAACTCATTTTGGCCGCTTGTATTCGCAATCTCGTTCTTTCAGTCACTACCCACAGCTCGTGACCATAGGTGAGGATAGGAACATAGATTGACCGGTAAATCGAGAGCTTCGCCTGGCTCAGCTCCTTCTTCACCACGACGGGCCGGTGCAGAGCCCGCATCACTGCAGACGCCGCACCGATCCGCCTGTCAATCTCCTGCTCCATTCGTCCCTCACTCGTGAACAAGACCCCGAGATACTTGAACTCCTCCACTTAGGATTTGTTATTACTCCTTTCCATATATGTATTTGTCCATACATCTCTTGAAGAATTCCAGTAATTTGAAATGTCTGTACTGAAAGTCCAACTTGCACCTTTTTTCCTCTTTAGTATTTGCCAGGAGTGACTTTAAGGTTTTTCACTTTTGCGGTGGATTTTAGAGAGAAACTGCCCTACATGTCAGGAACTTGGTTAAAAGAAAGAGCAAACAAGCAAGCAACCAAGAAACCACCCTCACTTTACTGATTTTGCTCATTATCAGGCTTGTTCTGTTGTGGTAATTTCTTGGACATATTCCATAAAACTACAGAGGAAAACTTATCAACCATTGCCATTACTGTATTGAAGTTTTCCTCCATTAAAAAAACACTTCCAGATATTTAAGACTAGGTGACCTGTTTTGTATATTAGACAAAATTAACGAACATGCATGTAGAAACAAGGCATTAGCCTTTTTACTGTTTCATTTATTAATTTCCATGACACACGGTGTGAGCTGTCTCTCTCAAATCCACCACAAATGTTAAAATTGCAAAGCAAATTTCACAAGGGAAAAAAGATATAAAATGGAGATTTGCACACATTTTGAAGATTACAGAAATGAAAGGGTTTCTCATTTGGTCACACGCAATGACATCTCTGTGAAGAAACAAGGCATAAAGTTTTTTCTTTTTTCTTTTTGTCTCTAGCATGTACATTTTGATATAGGCTTACATTTTTCTCTCCGGTACCATGCAGTTAGCAATAGATCCTGTAAGTTGGAAGTTGCCGCAGCAGCAATCATCCTTGTCACAGCAAATTTTCCCACAACCTGTCACTGCCTCATGGATTGCCTCCTCTGGGTCTGCTGTTGGTACAAATGACTGGGAGCACCCTATAAGCTTTAATGTTTCAGTGGTGCTCTGATCCAGTCCTTAGGCATAATGATTCAACCCTTGTCAGTGTTAGTTAGGTCTTTGCGCCTGCTCATTTCTACAGCATGAACAGAGCAGTCACATACCATTCAATATGTTCCAGACGTTAACATGAACTTATTCCAAGACAGTTATCTGCAATCATGAGTAGTTATAATATCTTGTCTCTTTGTTGTAAGTGGCCAAGCAGGCAAATCAGTAGGGAAGCTAAACATAATTTCCCCCACTTATCGCTGATGTTGTACACGTGATTGTCCATCATTCTGTTCATGGACCAACTCTCTCGTACTGCAAGCATATACACACTTGTCAGCAACTATCTCTTTTAGTCAAACATGTATGTGCAAGTTGAATTTCTCTATTCTTTTAAACATTAGTCAGTTTTACAAAAAGGGCTATGTGCTTTACTGGCAATAAAAACTGCAAGTTATCCAAGTATCGAGGAACAAATGTGTAATCTCTCAATGAATGAACTGAACAACTAAATCGCAAAGAGAGAAATTAACTATTAGAATTTAGCTTTTATATTATCCGGAAAGAAGTATGATCGTCACTGGTTTCAGGCCAATGACGCTTACATAAATATTTTTGTCTTTTTACAGAGACAAATTACATCAAATGCAAGAGGCAAATTCCTTTGTGCTACAGTTGTCAAACTTTAAATATCACATTAATGTTTTTTAAGATAAGTTACACATCCAAAAGCAAAGCTTAATATTCAAGCAACGAGTCAGAATTACAGAAAGGTAATGGAAACTTTCTGGAAACTTGGGGTCAACATAACAAATGAGAGGATAATGTTGAGACGTTTCTGAGCAAATATTGTTAGATATTTTGGGTCCTAAAACTATTTTGGTAGAACAAGTAACTTGCTATCCAAAACTGAGGCAGGGTTGAACGTACAGAGATAAATGTGTGTTGACGTCTGTGCATCATGTGTGCACGCATTTGTGCGGTCAAATTAGTCTGCAAATCTTGTCCTCTACTGAAGGCTTAAGTTATGAAACTGGATGTCTTCAACTGCTTGAGGTCATCTGCAGTGACACTGTCACTTTGTGGGTCTGCCCTGTAACTTACACACTCTACTAATTTACCATGTCTGGCACTGCTCACTTTTAGTGCTGACTGCTATTCTCTGTAACATGATGACCAGTAGCAGTTGTTCCTGCAGTGACTGGAGGCTGGAGACTGGCATTGTGACTGGCAAAACACGCATGTCATAACACTCAATACTCCGATAGGCCAAGACTTATGGTGTTTCTTACCAGCAGCTGAAGCTAGCAGTCAATTACCATCATACTATCCTGCCACTGCTAATAGCACCCCTTCAGCTACTGTACGGCATGCAGCAATATCCACTGCTCAGTTACTGTGACTGTTTGACCAATGCCGCTTCAACCCATCCTGTAGTTAGAACCGACTGATCTAATTGGTTGCTGGCATTTGCCATTACTTTGCCTTAGCTACTGCCTGATGCCTCCTGGCCCCAGTGGATCCCTCACAACTCACCCTGTGCTTAGTGTGGCAGGTCAGCAAAGTGCTGGAGTAGCATTTGGCCTGAGAACAGAGGAGTGGATGGTGTGAGAGAGGAGACCGCTGGAAGCAGATCGATGTGGCCTGTATTCATTAACCCTCGCTCACAGCTCCCTTCCCTCCCCAGTCACAACCCCGCCATTTTAGGACAGCAGGAGGTGATTTATTAGCTGTCCTGGCTCAGTCAGCACCATCGACCAACTAGTCTGAGAAGAGTTGACTCACACCAGGATATACCGATTCCCACACTGTGGGCTGAACTTCCTCCATGATCTGACACAACTGCTACCATGCAACCATGCTAGAGAAAGCAGGGTGATCAGCCTTTATTAATTTCTATTTAGAGATTTTTTTTTAGCCAGCAGGAGAAAAGGCTTAAGTCAGTGAGGCGTTATACCTCATTAGACTGCTCCATTACAAGGACACAGTATATGCCAAACACACATTAGTGTTGATCTGATCAAGACCTCCAGTGGCAAAATGTTTTGTGTGTGTTTGAATTACTTTAGTAACTGTTGCTTCTCTACAGCCCTTCCTTTTTGCAGTTTTGGACTCGATGTCCTGTTTAAAATGTAAAAAGAGTTCTAGCAGGTGTGAAAGTATCTGACATATTTATTAAAGATGTCTTATTTTCATCCGTAAGACATCTTTCAAGGTTTCTTCCCAAAATGGGGGGTTAAAATCTCACGAATGACAGATGTTTTTACCCAATGTTTTTATCTGGTGAGTTTAAGATGCCATTTCAAGACAGTATGACCTGCAAAAATTCCACAATCTAATTTGAATTCTTCTATTTCCATTGAAGTTAATGATAATAATTATTTGGTGAACACAGTGAGTTTTCCCATAAACCAGAGGTCCGTTTCACAAAGCAGGTTTAGTGAAAACTCTGAGTTAATTAACCCTGAAATGAGGGAAACTCAGAGTTTTCTGTTTCACAAAGGAAGGTAACTCAAACCAGAGAAATAGGGGTAACTCTAGCCTGTTTCACAAAGAGAGGCAACTTAACCTCTCGGTCAGTTACCGTAGTAACAGACTCTATGAACCTAACCTGGTTGGGACTAGGTTTTACTCAAGAAAACTCGAGTTTCTCTTTGTCTCCGCCCTCTTTCAGCCACACACGCCATTTGATTTCCTCATTCATTGAATCAGCAGAGTTCTTCTACTTCTGTCCATTAGGTACAGTAGGAGATTACTTTTTCCATGAACATGGCGTGTCCTTTTGACAACGATCCCGTGGATGAAGGTGCAGCATTATTGCGCAGAGAATTAAATATTCGTCAGGAGATGGTTATCAGACATAGATGTTTTAGTATTTCCAGACAATTATCTTTTTGACCGGCACCATTAGAATTTTGTTGGGACAAAAGAAAAAAAGACAAATAAATATTTGTATGAATAGGCTTAAAAAAGATCTATAGGCCTATTATATTTCATTAAGGCACTTGTGTCTTGGGGGTGGATTCCCTCAGCCACTGGCCTTCCAATATTCTGGTTTAGGGCCAGCTCCTCTGCCTCCGTTAGAGGTGGCGGTGCTGGGCACCACCCGATTTACGGGGATCTGCCTTCTTTCTGTTGGCTGAGTAGAAGTCTGTGTTAGTTTAAATAGGTTTAATTATTTAACAGAACATGATATAGATGAGAAGGTATTTATGTGTGTGAAAACAGCATCACATTGGGAATAAAACAACTGCACAGTGAAATAGCCACTTAATATTCATTTTACAGTGTAAAACATGATCAAAATGAGGTACCTCCATGCCGAGGTCTCACCTGTTTGAACAATGTTTTTATATTTCATCTTAAACTGGTGCTAAATGCGCTTCCCCCCCGCGGGATTGCACCTAAATGAAATAAATGAATGGGCTACCATTCAAGCAATTTTCCCCTGTAATAATATTGTGATTGCAAAGGACTACAGTTAAACTTACGCTTTTGCTGCTGCAGCGGTGTTGCACTTCTTTCTAAAAACGTGTTGAAACGTGTATGAGCGCATTAAGATTTCCAATTCGAGGTTGGTGAAAAACGTAGCCCCTCCTCTTCCCCGTTGCCATGGTGACTCGTCGAATCAGGGCTCCATTGGTGCACGCGCTAAACTCAAGGTGAAACTACTCAGAGTTGACTAAACTCCGAGTTTTCTATCTCAGAATAGATCAACTCAGAGTTCAGGAAAAGACTCAGAGTTTGTTGAACCTGCTTTGTGAAACGGACCCCTGGTGTCTGTCTTGTTAAATCTAAAAATATGATTTTGAAAATATGTGTTGAAATTAAATGAAAAAAAGACAATCTGGTGTCCCAGAATGTAACCTTTGAATATGATTATTGTCTCTTGTTGAATTCATATTTATATCTGCCTGGGACGATCGTGCACCACTTTGCACCATATTGATGTTGCTTTAATATTTACATGAATGTCAACATATTTTGTGCAGAAAATAGCTTCAGTGCCCCATTGTTGCGTCGTTAAGGTTGCTATATCAATACATATTTTAGAACAGTCTATATTATGTTTGGGCTTGTGTAAGAGTTTTTATTCAAATATTACTGAGAACAAATTAAACCAAACAAAACTTTGGCGACGCAGATTGGTACATATGTCAATTAAAGCCCACATTGTGGTTTCATTTTGTTTTGTTAATCTGGCCCACACACTAACAGCTGGCTTTGTGTTTTATAAATCCATCATACAAAAGTCACTCTTGTCTGACAAACAGCTCTTAACAAAAACACCATAGCTCAATGGATTTTATTGATTTCACTCTGCTTAGAACACAGTTGCAGTTGGGAAACAGGCCATGAACTGGGTCATTTCCTAATCCCATGTCTCTCATTCAGAGGGAATTTGCGCATCAGGTGAAAAACACGGAGAAAGAGGAGTGAGATGATGAGTAGTCAGCGTAAAATTTGTCTTACATTGTAAGAAATATAATTTGCTCTGCTCGCACAGCTGTGCTTGCTGCTAAAATTGACTCTACTCTCAAAAGTTTCATGACTTTCAATGAAAACTACCAACATTATGGGCTGTTGCATTTTTCTTTATGGTTCATAATTCACTTGTATTGGGTAATGTTTGGATTGTAAGGAACACTAAAAAGTAGGATTATAATGGTAAACACTATAAATCAGAGCAGCGTGCCTCTGTGACAATAGATAAATAAATAATGACACCACCTCCCACGTGACAAGGAATTAGCCTTCAACAGGTTGGGGTATTTATCTGCCCTTTAACTGCTCAAAGACAGTTAATTGTAGTTGTGTGTCTCATTAGCATTGTGATTGATTTTGGGAGATTGGAATCAAAGGGCCAATCCTCATTTTCCATGAGCAAAGAGAACATTTTTGGATGGATCTCTCATTATTTGCGGACAAATAACCTTCATTGATTCATATTCATCTGTGTCTTTCTGTAAGCTGGATAGTGAGTGCTTTTGTCTCACACTATATCCGTCAAAATGCATTTTGAATCCTGCTATCAGATTATCTTGAGATGAATTGCATCACTGTATATTACACTGAACCCACATAAGTGGATCGACAAAGTGTTGCTCATTAAGATTTAAAAAATGTGGTGAGCCACACTGGTTAAAATGCTGAGCCACAACCTTGAACACTCACCATGGAGAACTACTGAACTGAACTTAGTAGCCATAAAAGATTTACCAGCCCTAGAGCCATGTTTAAATAGATTTCAAGAAAGTTAAGTTTGTCCTTTCCTATTTTGTCTCAAAAGGTAAAAATGACAAGATAGACCACTTTGACAAATGAGTTACAAAGCAAATTTTGCCATTCCCTTTTCGTGGACAAGTATACTCTAAAATCGTGCACTCCAAAAGACATCCCACTCTGCTGGAGATGTATGAAGGCAGTGTGCTGGATGGACTCCCTCACCTCTCATATGCAAATAACTTTCACCCCATGCAGCTCTCTGATTGGCTTGCTGTTATTAAAATTCTGCCAGCGTGTGACTTCGTTAGCCTGGAGATACAGTGCCAACAGACAGCACTAAAAAGGGACTCTGTCAGTGTTTGATGTCTCGTGAAGTGAAACAGTGTGTGTGAGTCTGTGCGTGTGTCTTCTAAGGAGATTCAAATTTGGGCAGCAGGAAATACTATTTCCCACTGACATCAGATTGAGTAGGAAGTAGCTATCTTCTTCTGAATGTGATTTTAATAAAATTCCCTCTATGAACGCTCAGTCTCTGCTGTCTCTGTGGAATAACCAGCCTGGCAGAGGGCTCCATCCTGTCTCACCAGTCAAAAGGTCTAAGTACATTTTTGGCTTATGGACGCTGTCAAGTAGCAATATCAACCAATTGCTTTTCATGCTTTTAAGTATGGGCCTCTAAGTATGCCTGTTGTTATAAACAACAGGCATACTTCAGTTGAATCATGCAGGCCAAACTAAACCACGTACAAGGTTGGGATGCGAAGCCTAAACTAGCTGTGACATATTTGCCTGTGGCTAGACTTCAGTCACCCGTTGTCACACTAAGTCGCTCTGTCACTGCTGTATATCAACAATGACAGCATGAGCAGTGTGTTCTCAACACAGATCATACGGTTTGTTGTGACAAGGGCCTCTCTACTGTGTGTATATGAAGGTGTGTGTGAGCATACAGTAATTCCGCTAAACTGGAGCTTGTGACCCTCAGTAATATATTTGCTTTGGCAGAGCACTTCTGGAGATCTCTGCAGGTGCCCCCGGGTTTCGCAGTGAGAAAAAGTGTCGGGCAGCATTTTCTAAACCAAAGTCAATTTCAATTGGCCATTTATCTACAAACACCCCAATGCTAAGGGAATTTAAAGGTGCATGTGTGAACAAACACACTCATGTATAGACAAGTGCAGCTCACCTTCCAGAGGCTGAATTAATGATGAAACTTGTTTTCTTAATCCTGACGCATTCAAGTATTGCCCATTCTTTAGAAGACACTATTG
This sequence comes from Odontesthes bonariensis, assembly GCF_027942865.1. Lineage (NCBI taxonomy): Eukaryota > Metazoa > Chordata > Actinopteri > Atheriniformes > Atherinopsidae > Odontesthes > Odontesthes bonariensis. The sequence continues at coordinate 16,303,179 of NC_134512.1, read as the reverse complement.
AGTGTGGGCTTGTCTGAATCAAGCTGCCTGTGCAATTTTTCGAGGATTGTTTCTTTGGAAACAAGAGGATTTAACAGTTTTTAAAGTAATTACTCCTCCTCACCCTCAGACTACTGGAACCACAGCCACAGAAAGACACATTATGCACCCAGAATAAGTCAACTGTCATACATCTTCGTAGTCCATATATCCTGAAGATGTTGAGTCATCATGAATGAGTTTTTTTTTTTTTTTGTGTGCATGTATGTCTTTATCTCTTCTCAGTTAATAATACAATTGGTTCACATACTCTGATTAGACTAGATGTGGTGGAATTGATGGTCTGCTTTCTATATTTTTCAGTATTTATGCTGAAATATTGATGGACTGGATTGAATAAATAGATTGAATAAATGCATATTCGGTTTCTTTGTTAAACCATCTTTAGTTGAATCGATTTATTATTTCACACCTATTTATTTGATTATATGCCATAAAAGGTTTTTAATGCATTCAGTGTAGTTTCACACTGATCCCCATTGATATTGGTATAACATGGACTCTGTTTCACACCGATCTCAACCGCAATTGCAGAAGTCTCTTTCAACAGAACAATGGGCCTCATGCAAGAACCGTTCGTACGCACAGATTTGTTATTAAATCGTCCGTACGAGTGATTTAAGAGAATTTGCGCAGTCAAGTTTGCTTGACTAATGGATTGTATATTAATTACTTTGAAGCAATTATAAATAAACATATATATTATACCCCATAATTATGCTGACATTATTCTGATTGACTTAAATTATGCACTAATTGAAGGTTCATTTGAATCCGTATATAACAAGGTCAATGGGAAGCGTAACCAGCGGCTGACTTGCTACTTTTGGATGCCTTAGCACGTCAGGCTCTTGGAAGAGACCGTGTGGATATCCATGTGGAGACAGACGAATGGCTGACATCGCGATTAAGATTCCCAAGGACTGGGCTGCTACAAATATGCAGCTTGCTAGAGCCACAACTCCAGAGAGAAACACGCCGATCAAACCCAATTCCACCACACATCCAGGTCCTCACCACCCTTGGATTTTTGGCCACTGGAACCTTTCAGAGGGAGATTGGGGAGATCAGGTGTGTCCCAGTCCTCTGTGAGTCGTGCGCTCCCCTTGGTCATCAAAGCTCTCATCAGTTTATCACCCATGGTACATCAAATTCCCAAACGCCGCTGTCCAACAAGTACAAATTAAGAGGGACTTTCATGCCGTGGCTGGACTGCCAATCATAATTGGAGGAATAGACTGCACACATATACGCATCAGAGCACCCGTGCCCCTGTCGTGGAGCGCACTGAGCTGAAGGCCAGGTGGGTGTGTCTCGATACAGCGGGGGCCAAACTGCTCTATAGCCCAGAGAAGGCATGCCAGATTTGCACAATTTTGCCATGAACGTTACGAGGGTCACCTCAACCAGCAAAGGCAGACCAGAAGGTGTGTTGCCAGAAGACCCCCCTCATGGACCGCCCCATCAAAGTGCCATCATGATGAGGCAACAACTGATTGCACGGCATTAGTTGCTGTCATCGAGCTCATGGCGAGACGTTTTTTTTTTTTTAAGCCATTTTCATATCAAACCATTTCTTCTTTATTTCGGTGACATTATGAACTGCAGGTGACACGGAATAAACAGCACTCGTAATTGCTTCCCATTACTTCGCTTTAAAAGGTCCCGTAATTCCACTGCTGACATTGCTAAAAATGACAGATTTTCTTTTTTGGCTCTCTGAAAGCAGAACTTCAGTCTCAGAGCCCCTAAAGTTGTTCTTTATGCGCCTTGATGCCATTTTCACGACTCAACACTCAACACAGGAGAGAGGAAGCACAGCCTTATATGGTATCATTTTGGGCGTGGGCTATGCAAATTTACTATCCTCGTGCACGTGCACTTAAATACGCACGGGTGGCATTCATCATTTACGTAAGTCGTTTACACACGTTCTCTGAAGTTAAGAGCTTTTCTTGAATCTGACGTGGCGTGTTCGTACGAGACATTCGTAATAAAAAAAAATTTATTTAAGAAAAAAATAAGAGAAATTTAGAATAAAAATACAAAAATGTTCTTGCATGAGGCCCAATGTGTGCCGTCACACAGCAAAAACTATCCAATAAGGCTTATGGTGCCCAAGCATGCCAAGGGTTCTGAGTCCAGGTCCTGCTCCGCCATGCACAGTACCCAAAAGATCCACTGCCTGATGTCCCGGTACCAGACACCACAAGGCTCTCTCAGAAGTCTCACGTCATATCCCCCATTGGTTCGAAGATGTTTTGGTGGAGAACTTTCACATTATTATAGGTAGGTAGTTTTGATGTTGTAGCTGGTCTTTGTAGCGCAAAGTATGAGTTGATGAGTTTTATTTGTATCTTGACAACAAATTGTAAAGAAAATCAAAACTTGCTGATGAAAATTGTATAGTGTAAAAAAAAAGAAAGCCTTAAAAATACAATTAAACACTATTCAGCCATTTTCTTTTCTTCTACAATAAGGAACTCCTAATCACATGCTGCAACTTACCATTTCACCTGTGCGACCAATGTAAATCCATTATTATTGAGCACAAAAAAAAGACAACCGTGACCCAATCCCCGGACAAGCGGAAGATAATGGATGGATGGAAAAAAAAGACATTATTGATTGGATGACTGCATTTCTGTAGGTTCGTGCTCATGTAAATTGTAGCAGTTGTGTAGACTCTCTATGAGCCCCTTTGTTCTGGGAGGTATTCAACATGTTCTGCTCTGATCTATATCCAAGGCTTAACCCTGAACTTTGAGATGGGGATAAGAGGCAGGCTAATTTTATATTCATTGATTGAGTCAAGAGCCTATCTGAAATTGAGAAATTGTAGTTATTGCTATTGATTTTAATAACTAGGCTGTTACAGTTCATTCAGTGCAGTGGCAGTCAATACAGAAAGTGAACTCTTGCCTTTTCTGAGAAAAGAACATGCTCTGGTTTTGTGTGTCTGCTGTAATAGTAACATGCCCTGTGGCATGATAACTACGGATGGAAATAGCCACCTCAACTGTATACAGTAAAATAAATTAACACCAACACCTTGAATTAGGTGTGTTTTATATTTTCTCTCAGTCATTTCAAAGCCTATAAACCCATGGAGACCTTACATCAAAGTTTCTACTGATCCATTAAATAAGTAGCTGTTGGTTTCAGTCTCCCTTTGGGCACCTCATGAAACTGCTGGTAAAGAACATTCCAGGACCATTAAATGCTGCACCATGGTGTCTTAATTTAAGCAGTTACAATGTTAATTAAGTTTCATGCAACTTTTTCGTAAATGTACTACTTTTATCCAGCCACAAACTAGTGCAGCCATGAAGACTAAAATTAACTAGAAAATTTCTGAAGAAATTTAGAAGGGGCCTGCCAAAGTGTGCGTATCGCTCAACCAATCACGACTGCTCAGGAGCCCCGACATCACTTTACTCTGAGTGGCTCTGAGAGCAAACGGTCAGCCCTAGATGAAATATGAAAACATTTTATGAATCCCAACATGCATGCCTATATTATGACAGTACATAATGGCAGAACTCTTGCTCTTCCCACACTCTAATGAAATGGCAGTTGTGCTCTAAAAATTCAAATTTTGCAGATTTTGGCCAAAACTTTGGGTCGCTTGGAGGCATGCTGTGGGAAATCCGTAGCAGGTATCGACATGGCGTCTTCACTTCTGAACACAGCACGGACGTATCTACAAACTGACATTTCAATGGCGTTTCTAGGTTAAAGCATGATGACACAGTAACTGCTCAAAAGTTTGGGTTTTTTATGATTTTTCCACGTCATCCCCCTGTTTATTCCTAGGGGGGCTTTGGGGGGCTGTTTTTTGCTTATTACGTCGACATGTTAACTCCAATCTTCAATAAAAGTAATAGCGAAAACTCATCGAGCCGGTCGTTTTGATATATATATATTGTAGGGATGTGCGGGCCCGAAATGGACGGAAGAATAAATATAGCCTATAAATATACCTATAAATAAAGAGACACGTTTTCATTGTTAAATCCCATAGACTTTTGCCAACGGAATAGTAATAGGTGCCTTGCCATGCATTTGAATGGAGGCACTGCATAGCATTGCTTCGCAATGCTATGCATTGCTCTCCTATGCAATGCTATGTTTTGACTTCTGACCAGACAAACACGAACACTTATGAGCTTTATTATGTTAGTTCTTTCATTCTTTTTTATTTCCATCTTTCTTATCTAATCAGTCTTTTAATGTCATGTATGATTAAATTCAGGATTATCAATCATTGATGCTCTTACTAAATTTTGGAATTCATGTGTATCTTGGTCATCATTGTTGACAGCTTTACAGAGAATGATACAGAGTCTGTAATTGTTCCAAGAGGCAATCCTACCTGAGGAGACAAAGCACGGTTCTGGATTGAGAATGAAAAGAGGGCTAATTTGCATTTTGCCACTTTTCCCACAACATTTAAACCCCATTACAATAGCATTCTCTGTGAATACCCCCATTAGTCCTTTTGAGAAGAATGAATTGCATAGGTCACACTCTCCTGTGCAGACAGCCAAAGTGTACCTTTACAAACAGCAGTCGGGGAAAAAAAATGTGTAGAAATTACTGGCTTAAATAAATGTGCCAGGGCGTTATGGTTACTGGACCACGAACAGCTCTGAGCTTGTCTAAGGTTGCACACACTGTCTCTTTTGTAACTCCTTGTGTGTATTTTCTCCTCTCTCTCATGCACACATTCACACCCACACACACCTGTCACTAAGGCCCATTAGCACCCCTGCTGAGGTTCTGTTTAGCTTTTAGACTCAGGCACAGAGGACCTCCCCAAGAGAAGAGGACTGGCACTGTCTTTTTCTGCTTCCTATCGTCCCCTGTTAAGGCAGGTAGAACAAAACTGAAAGAAACGCTGCTTTATCACATGAGCACACACACTCAAAAAGAACAGCTGCTAGCAGCCCGGCAACAGCGAGATCCCCATATCTAGTGAGATTAGAACATGTTGAATTTAAATGAATTCACCAAGTGCACACTTGTGTGAACTCTGAGTGATCAGTTCTACAAAATTAGTTTTGAAAGAATTATGGATACATGAATGGCCTATGCATGTTGGAAAACAAGCAGCTTGTGCATGTTTTTGCCCAGGTTTGTGTGTTTATGAGGGTCTGCAGTGTTGCCTGTTTGAGACTTTGGATGTAGGTGTTGGCTGAGAGAGAAAATGTCAATATGTTGCTGGATTGTGTTTTTCCCACCTACATTACACCCCCATCAGCCTCGGATGGATTAAATAAGCAATAAAGACCTCCATCCATGTCTCTGTACAACACGAGACACATTAACAACACGAAACAATGAGCAGTCTTGTATCCCGATTTTACAGCATTTGTATTTGTTCTGCTCTTTTTTTCTATTGTTTTTGTACACATCTGTAGGTGTGTATGTTTGTCTTCTCACATTCATTCATTTGTGTATGTATAAAGGGGTGAGATACAGTAGGAAAGAGAGGGGTAGTGCGTTAGTCACAGCACCTTAGGCAGTACATATTCAGATGCCCGGCAAATGATTAGAAATGGTTTTTATTGACATTGTAAATGTGCTTTACACAGGCAGTAGGCTGCCAAGGGATAAAAGACTCATGCTATCAAAGCCACGTGTGGCAGGCCACCCACAATGCACGACAATGCATGTGTGCCAGTGTGTGTGTGTTCCCATATTTGAGAATTTTTCATGGCTTCTGTTTTAATTACCCCCCTTGCGAATTAGCTACGGAATAGGAGACTGGATATGCAATGTTAAGTATCTTTGGTTGGGAATTATCTGTTTTGTCGTTTCTTTTTGATCTTCAGGAATAAGCCATTAGTTTGCAAGCAATCTGCTCCATTTCCAACCACTTCTTTTCTCTTCTTTTACTTGTCCCTTGTGTGGTGTCTCTATTTAGGCAGTTTCTTTGGAGCAGGTTGACTTAAATTGCCCACTTACATAACAAGAAGGCTAGATCATTTGAAGGACATGTGAAAAGAGGAATATGTTTTGCGGGAACATGGTTAACTGAAAAGATGAAGAAAGTTATCGAAATAGGATGTGAGATTGAGCTGCCAGCTGATCAGGGAAATAAAGGGGTTCAATGTACTGCACACTACACAGAGCGAGTGGAAGCCGCTTGTATGGCGCAAGCAAAGTGAAGTGTGTCTGCATGGGGTTGTGCATCTTTGTGTGTGCTGCTCAAATAGGGTGCAGATAAGAACATTTTTAACGATGGATGAAGAGCAACCATTAGATGATCATTAGCTGACCAGATTCTCCTTGTGCTGCACATAAATTACAGCCTTTAACTTCACCTAACCTCTGACTTACTCTGTGTCATTACTGCTTTGTACATATACAATTGAAGCCTTCAGTTATGAGAAATTAAACAATTTTAAAACCCATGCTATACCCAATCCCCCAACAACCCATGCATTAATGTTTCCAGGCTTAATTGTGACACTTCAATGTTCAAAAGTGATTTTGTTGTCTCTGTAATTGTGATTATGTTATCCACTGCTTAAAGTGATGCTTCAGTGAAAACATTACAAGCAAAACTCTAAGCTGTTTGCTTGATGTTTCAGGGTTACTCAAATCACTTTCCAAGTCTTTTTTAGACAGGGTGCCAAACTGTGTCAATGCCAAGAGAAGCATTAGCAGACCCTGCGAACTCCCCACACACAGCCCCACCTCCCCAAATGGATATTAATAAACCCTGCTCCGTCTAGCATCTACTTTCCTACAGATCCTACTTCTTCCTCTGCACCCTCTCTAATCCCCTCCTATCTTGCACTCCATCCTCCTTTTCGTTTTCTTCCTCCACTCCTTTTCCCCTTAAGTGTCAATAACTCTTTGCGGGCAACATGCGCACAAACCCACACAAACATGCACGCACACGTGCGCATGGCTGTAGTTGCAGTGTCAGGCTTTCCACGGAGGCTGGTATAGTTATATAGTAGACTCTGTGGGTTTAGTAAAATCCTCATTAGGACATAGTGTAGGTGTGAGCATCCCCGCTGCTGTCTCACAACAAACTGCTTACCTAAACAGAAAACTCACGTACACACACAGCTGCATGGACCAAACAAAAAGGAGACACAGTTACTAATACAAAGCAGGGAACATTTACATCTAAGATTTAGATGCAGAGACAGGTCTCCCTGCCTGCCTTCCAACATCTTGTACAATTCCAGTTGAAGTATTTGCACTGTTGTGTGATGACTTTTTAATGGAGGGTGAAATCTTTCCCTGATTAATGTCAGTCAGGATGGCAAAGCATTCAAAAATAACTCTCTGAATAAGACCTGGAATGTCCAGCATTAAAACATCCAGGGTAACCTTTATTCTGATCCCCATTTTTCATGGATGTAAGAAAAGTTAATCCAGCAAAGTGAAACTTCTCATTTTAGTCGTAATTGTAAATTGCAAAGTGTTGTGCTGTTGATATGAGGGCTACTATTATCCAAAATACAAGATCTGGATCTTCTGCATCATGCTATTTTAGGGGATGTATACTGTGCAGTATGAACAAATTGAGTGGTAGTGGGGGAGTAAAGCTAGTACTGAGTGTTACTGGCATTAAACACTGAGCTTCTTCCTTCACCATTTGTACAATTAGAAACAGAAAACAGGAGGCAGGGCACAGAGTGCTGAGAGCAAAGCCAAGTAATCTTAAGTTCAACATTTTTCAGAATTTTTACCGAGCAGGAGATGAGATTTGTTCACGTATTTTTTTAAACAACTCCATACGGAACAATAAACCCCACTCCAATCCAAAAAAAATACTCACGTTGAAAAGAATTGCAGAGAGTTAAAGGTATTTATAGTCTCAGATGATGACAGGGCAAAATGATTCCCAAAGATTTTTCATGCTCTCTGTTGTCATTTAAGCCTGTTATTCTGTGACAGAGTCCCCTGCAATGACTGAAAGGTCCAGCCAAAGGCCCAGTGGGTGTTACACAATCTTTTATGAGATTTTTTTTTTTCCATTCAGCTTTTAATCCTCCAGATTAAAGTTGTCCTACAGATTAGTTAATTTTCCTTCTAATTATCAGATACGTTACAAAACTTGTTTTAGTTCCACTGCATTGTACTTTTAAGATAGTTGGTCTTTTATTAATTTATATATTGTCATCAAAACACTAACATTTGTTGTCTGTGCTCTGCACAGTGTTTCTGTGTTTACTATGCATGTGTTGTCAAGCTGATGCATTTGATTTCTCAGTCTGCAACGTGGTAATCTATCTGCATATGCCTTTTTTTAAGATGCTGTGTGAAAAGCTTTGTTGGCTGCTACAGTAATTAGCTCCTACTTGAAAAAAACCCCAAAAACCTAGTCTTCATGATTCAAACATAACAGCAGTGAAATTATGTTGCTGAAATCCTTGCTAAATAATGAGCCATACCGATTTGAAGCATGTCTGACTCCATCTATACCTAATGATAACGCCTCATGAGGGCATGCATGTTAGCAGAGCGCTGTGACTAATGATGGCTCTATCTGTTCAGGAGAATAGCAGCAGATGTTTAGTTATAGTTTACAACATATGGGAGTCTGATTTCTGTGAATGACTTGAGGAAAAACTGTGCAGGCTCCATGTTATGAACGGCAGTAACATGACAAGCGTGCAGACAGTAAGCTTAGCATGCATTTAAATGCACTTGTTTAAGGGCTCCTGTATCTCTCTTATTTTTCCCTTCACACATGCACTTACACCCGCAGCGCTGCTCTTTTGGCTAACAGACCTCATTACACGCGTGGATGGACCATCAAGCCCTTAGTGGTGGAATTAAAGAAATCTCCTTTTTCTTCTCTTTCATTCAGAGTGTGTGACATGATGTCCTGAAGTTATTTATCTGCTCTCTGTAGCATGACAGTTGATCTCACCTGCAGCCCCAGACTATACTGCGCATAACAAGTGAAACGTCTGCTACAAAATTTGGTGAAATGTTTTGATCATGCATGAGAAGAAATGTTCTAGGTAATTACTGTCTTTCCGAGGAAATTCCAAAATATGGCTTATTCAAATGAGTGGTTAACAAAACACAAACTATTTAAATATCCTAAGATAGGCTCGAAGAATTACCAGTTATGACAGAGAGCTTGTTAGGAAGAGTTTTCTCTTTTTGTATCACGAGACATAAAACATGTGGGAGTTTAAGACAAGAAAGAGAACGATAGATCTTTTGAGTTACAATATAAGACTTTTAACATCTTCTTTGACACGATTTTTCTAACTTTAAAAAGGTTCAATATCGAATCACTGAAGAGGCTCTTTCATCTTAATTCTTTAAAAATGTTATCAAATCATTTCATTTTTCTCTGTCAATATACAAGTGTCACCTCAAATTGATTTACTTGGAAACAAACAGGAGAAAAAAAATATATGTGTAGCACGCTCCAGTGTGGAATTAATAGGCCTTAAACCTTTGGAATATACAAGCATTCCTGTGGGGGTGCCCTACATTCGAGGTTAATTTAGATTTATTGAGACAGTGAGAACTTCTGATAAATCCTTATATTTGATCAAGTAACGCTACATATGAATATATAACGTTTAACCACCATCACCCCTATGGTAATTCAATACTCTCCTCAGCAGTTTGTGCATAGCACAGAAATGTGTTTCCTGGGCAGCACATCTATTCCTACTAAAACAGCTTGGAGCACGTATGGTACACAAGGTACCACAGGTGAGTCACCTTATATAACTTACCCATCTAAATCATCTTAATAGTTTTAGTTATATAGACAAAGAAAGAAAGAACAAAAAAGTCTGAAAAGATGGCTTCTATGTAATCTAGAATAATGTCCTAAAGACTCCTTAAAATTTCTAATTCTCTTCCGAAAGAGGTTACCATTTCCCTCACAGTCCTCTGACCAAAACATTATGAAAAATTTGGGGACAGACATAAAAAAAGGACAATCTGTGCGAGAAGCTTTTGAAAGAAGACTACAAAAGAAATCAAACCAAGAACTGAAATACTCTTAGCGGACTCCAAAAGGTGTTTGCAAGCTTAACAAAGGCTTACGGGGTGCCCAAACCTTAACCTTGTTTTTTTTTTTATTGTTACTTCGAAACTATTCACTTTAACAGAAATATGAATAAGTACTGGCTAGATTTATACTGTCAGTATAAATACATCAATACACATCTGAATCCTCCATGTGATATGGTAGTGCTGATTTACCCTAATATTTCAAATGACCAGTATTAATGTGATATATATTTGGCAATTCAGCTCTCATGACCATGTTACTTCTATTTATTCTAATTGTCAGGCAATCAGGGGTTCCAGATGTGTCCTGGAGTCTGCAGGCCTGTTATGCAATCTGCGGCCACAACCATGGAGACTTAAATTATAATGACAACTCTAATTAACATGATGGCAACCAGTTAAATCCCCACTGCAGCTGGGCTCTGGTCAACGTGGTAGCACATCACAGTCAAGTGTTTTGGACATCTTTTTGCAGAACATTGGGCAAAGTGTCCCCCCACAAATGCTCTGCCTCACACATGCAGACCCACTTGCTCATTGCACATCACAAATACATCAACATAGATATACTGCAGAATCTAGGAGGTATGCATATGTGACTGGATTTTGGAAGAAGCTTAAACCCACGTCTCATTTAAATTACCTCCCGGCTGCAGGCCAGTATAGAAAAAAGAAAAAAAAACTATCAATGCAATGAAATTTGGCAGGGCAGCCATGTGTTTGTGTGTGTGAGACTGTTTGTATATATCACACATATGCACATGTGACCATCAAATACCTCGGGGGTAAAAAATATATCCAGTTAGCCATATTACTCATACAGTATAGTCCCTCCCTTAACCCTCTCAGCTTCATTGAAAATTTTTCAGGACTTTCAGGTCACTTGTGGTCACTTACATCCGTCACCCCTACCTCATTTTCTCCCATCTATTTCTGCTCATATATTGCTTCCCTCAACCAACCACCCTGAAGCCCCCATCTCCACTAAAGATGTCAGAATATGGTTTCACATTGATTAAATGAGACAGTGTGTCAGTTCCATCACAGGCTACAGGGAACAGTTGGAACAAGTGAAATTTGTGAGCATGCTAGAGAGTGAGAGCCTGCATAAGTGTTAGCGGTGATATGTGTACGCACGAGTGTGTTTGGGTGTGCATCAGCATATGAAATTGCAAAGGTCCAGCTCTGCGTGGATTTGTGTTTTTCTGTAATGTGACATCAAAATATTTCCCGAGAGACCATGTAGAAGAGGAAAAGTAGGGGTTCGCTGGGAGATTGAGGAGAGGTACATCAATCAGAATGACACCCAACTATTCCACCGAACTGATGTTATAACAGATATGATTCAAACACCGTTTTGTTAATCTGTCCCCTAAATACATTCTTCTTAATCTAGTTAATCTAGTTTTACCAAGCAGTTACATCATAAAATAGAACTGTAATGAAGAACACAGAAGAGCAAGAAAAGACATTCACTTCGATAGGTGTTTATCATTACACCTGCTGTAACAGTACCGTTTTTATTTGATTTTCCTCATGTGAAATCGCTGTTGGATCTCAAGAGAAAGGATTTCCTGATTTCTTTGAACATAAAGAGTTTTTATTTTTCACAGCGAGAGTTTGCAGGATGAGAAAATACTGTTGCAGTGGGCCTGTATAGTCCTGTGAAATAGACGTGGTACAGAAACAAACAAGGTATGGTAAAGCATATTACAGATTTGGTGAGTGTTTCACTGGGCACCTGAGTTCTGAATATAGACCTCTGAAAAATGCATCTTGGGTGATCTAATCACACGTGAAAAGCCATGTGGAGGTGTTAACGTGCTTAAGTAGTCAATGTTTTATAGTAATACATTGTCATTTCCTTTTTTTACTAACCTCACAGACATTTGATCTTTATATTTCTTACTGTTTTACATTTCTTGATATCCCAGAACACAAGCATCCATTTCGAGGTTAAGTTTGCAAGGTATAACCAGGAAATATTTAAAACAGTAAACCAGCATTCAACACTATTGAGTAGACCTTTTTTCCCATTGTTTTTGACACTGTGAATTCAGTCTTAGGCTCAGGGTCAACCAGCAGAGACGAGAGGCCCTCTGTTGGGTCTCTATTGCCAGCTTCTGGGTAAACAAAATAACAACAAACTGCAGAGATGACTTCTAACTGCCAGCCAGGATGTACAATCTACACCTGTGCAAAATGATAACAACTCGCAAGTCCAGAAAAAGCAGTAAACATAGCTGCCTGTGCTTGTTTTGGGGATTGTCAAACAGAGCTTGTCACTCTTGAGTCGTCTTTACTACTTGGTCTTCAGTTTCTTCACCGCACAAAACTGTGTTATTGTGAAAGAGTTGCTTACTTTGTAAAAATCTAAATGACAAAAAAAATAGAAGTGTATGATTGGTTCGATAACCTTTGGCTCTTTCTCATTGCTCTCTTGCTTCTTGTGCACTCATTCTTTGCACTAACAGCCAGTGTAAGCTCTCTTATGAACAGATACAATGCTGATTCAGTTGAAAAAAAAGATATTGACTGAGTCTGACCATGCAAAAAGTACATACACACCGAATACAAGAGAGACGGATGTTCACTGACACTCCATATTTTTCCTGATGGCTGCTTATGGTGTGTTAGGACTCTAAGTAAATGTAGGACAAATGTCTTTAACCTTACAAAGCTTATGTAGCAAAATTGGTTATTTGTAGGCAAAGCTATTTGGCTAACCTCAGAAACACTGATATTAAATTGATATCTGTGGTTTCTGAAAATATGAAATGGCAACATATTTATCTGATGACAGGGCCGGCCCAAGACATATGAAGATCATGTTGCTTAGACCAAATTTGTAGCTACTAGGTCTGCACATAGCCAAATATTTTTAGCAGCATGTACACAAATGTAACGGGGTGACACTGGGAGGGAGTAGTGCCTTGCCACTGCTCCCGCCACTTATTGTTTAGGGTCAGGGCGTTCTCTGCTAAGGTCAACAACAGAAGATGTTTGTGGGAATCTAAGACACAGATAGAGATTGGGTCTTGGCCACTTATGCACAGAACGTTATCACATTGTATAAGAGATTACGACAATCTATTGTCTTTTGGAATTCCTTGTGTACTGCCCTGTAACATGTATGTCTGATAGTAGATTTCCCTAAGAGCCTGCCCAGATGTGTCCGACTACCTTGGTATTTTCTCTACAACAACCCAAGGAAGAGTAGTAGTCTGCAGAAGGTTGATGGTTTGACTCACAGCTTTCCCACACTACATGTCGAAGTGTCCTTCGGCAAGACACCGAACCCCATGTTGCCAACCGATGCATCCATTGGTGTGTGAATGTGTGTGATTGAGAAAAGGGCACTGTGTAGCCTGTAATAGTGTATAGACTAAGACATGCTGTATGAGTGTGTTTGTGAATGGTTGAATGTGGCCTGTAGTGTAAAAAGCAGTTTAAGTGGTCAACTAAACTATAAAAGTGCTATAGATGTACAGTCCATACTATTGACCAAATGCATCTTGATCAACATTTATGGTCTGCCTATACAAATTTCCAGTAAACAAGGCATGTTAAGTTGACTCTTGTGTGCTAATGATTAAATGGTCTTTGCTCTTTTTATATTTGTTTCATTTGCATTTTTTCCAAACAATGAATGCTTGTCGACAGCCATGTTGTATTGTCCAAACCTTGGTGTTATTTTGGTGTCCCATTGACCTTTGTTTGTTTGACAATTCCTGGGGTTCGGTGTGATGATCACTGACTCGTGCAAAACAGTCGAGGAGTCGAAAATAAAGTTGATTGTGGTTTAATAACAAAAATAACATAAATTACACACTTCAAGGGTTCAAGTGGCTTTCTAAGTTTCTAAAGTTCTAGATTCCAATGTCCATTCATGCTTCCTCTCTTTGCCACGGTCTTTGATGGTGTGCGCATCACCGAACCCTCCCATTGGCATCCGGATGGCACACCTGTATACCTGTCGGTATATTTCCCCCTTTGCCTGTAGAGGGCGTACTCATTCATTCACACTCACTCATTCACTCACTCACTCACTCACTCTTACTCATACATACTCAAAACAGGAATGATATTAGATGTAGAGAACAAATTAAGTTCTGAATGTAAAAAAATGGAATTTGTAAATAATAATATTTAAAGACAATAAATTATAAACATAAACTATTCAAATGGCTCCTACACACCGGCCCCTAATTGTGTGCATGGGCAACAATTATCAAACATAAATACTTAAAAGGAGCCTAAAAATACTTCAATGCATTATTATTCTTCAATGTAAACATTAACAAAACATTTATCAAAAGCATAATTAATTATACTCAACTTTCTGCACATTTCAATAGCAGACAGAGTTTTGTCACTGGTCTGTCATATACACCTGTCTTCGTTCTGATCTTCACTGTTCTCACAAGCCCTTTGGAGTCTGGTAGAACATCTTCAATTCTTCCCAGAACCCAGGATCCACGGGGGGCTGTGCTTTTGCTCCGTGTCTTTGGGATCACAACCTGCTGTGACAGCTGTTTTCTTTTCAATTTCAATGGGAGGTAATCCTTCAGCTTCAGATACCACACCACAGCTCTCTTCAGCTTGCTCCAGCTTGAGTAGTGATGTAGTATCTGCCATGTGGGATTGTCACACTTTTGGATTGCAGCATTGCATGTGGCTGAACTCTTCACCTCAAGGTCATCTTCTGAAAGTGACAATGACTGTAATGGGTTCTGCGGCCACTCACCCTCTGATGTCCAAAGGAATTCTGGTCCATTCAGCCACTCTCTGCATTTCACAAAGGTGGTTGCCTTCACTCCTCTGTTTGCAACATCAGCCGGGTTCAGTTTAGTTCCAATGTATCTCCATTGCGAGATGTCTGTATTCTCTCTTATAACAGCAATTCTATTGGCTACAAATGTTCGAAATCTTGTGTGTTGGTTTGCTATGTATTTCAGCACTGACTGGCTGTCCGTCCAGAATGTTGAGCTGTTCAGCTCCATCTCCAATTCTCTTCTGAGCATCATGTCCACTATCACTGCTACGACTGCTGCCACCAGCTCCATGCGAGGTATGGTCATCTGCTTCAGTGGCGCCACCCTGGCCTTGCCGAGCATGAAGGCGATGTTCACAGTGTGGGTCTCTGAATGTAGGCGCAGGTAACTGACTGTACCATAGCCTTGCTCACTTGCGTCTGAGAAGTGATGGAGTTCAGCCTCCACAGACGTTCCAGCTTCACTTGGCTTCACACAGCGTGCCACTCTGAAGTCTTTCAGCTCATCCAGACCAGCCACCCATCTTCTCCATCTCTCCACACACGCCTGGGGTATTGGATGGTCCCAGCTGCACTTCAGTCTGCAAAGCTCCTGCAGGAGCAACTTGGCAGGCAGAGTTAGAGGAGACAGGAAACCCAGAGAGTCATATATAGAACTGACCATTGACAGTATGTTTCTCCTTGTGGGTGCTTTGTCAGGGATGGAGATATTAAACTTGAATGTGTCACTTTCCACACACCACAGCAAACCTAATGCTCTTTCTGTGGGCAATTTGTCTCTGTCCAAATCCAGCTCTTTCATTTCAGTGGCTCTATCTTCTTTGGGTACATGTGCAAGTACAGTGCGGCTGTTACTCACCCACTTGGTAAGGTGAAATCCTCCCTTGTGGCAGACACAGGTAAGTTCTCTCATCAGCTCCACTGCTTGTTCTTTTGTTTCAAGAGATTTCAAACAGTCATCGACATAAAAATTTGATTCAATTGTGCTCACCACATCTGGACTACAAGTGCCTCTGTTGTTTTTAGCTGTCTGTCTTAGTGCAAAGTTTGCACAGCTTGGAGAGGACACTGCTCCAAAGATATGCACAGTCATGCGGTACTCAACAGGGGGCAGAGATACGTCACCTTTAGGCCACCAGAGGAAGCGAAGAAAGTCAACATCACCTCTTGACACTCTGACTTGGTGAAACATTGACTTAATGTCAGCCATCAAGGCTACTGGATGTTGTCTGAATCTTGTGAGCACACCAATGAGAGTGCTTGTCAGATCTGGGCCTTGGAGGAGTGCAGCATTGAGAGATGTTCCATGGTATGTGGCGCCACAGTCAAACACCACTCTGATGGTGCCTTTCTTTGGATGGAAAACACCGTGATGTGGGACATACCAGAGCCTTCCATCAGCTCGTTGACTTCCAGCTTGTGGTACCACTTCTGCATGTCCATTGCTTATCACATTTTCCATGAACTCTGTGTAATCAAGTCTGAATTGTTCATTTCTTTTTAATTTCCTTTTGAGGCTCATTAGCCGTTGTTCTGCAACCTGGTAGTTGTTCGGCATCACTGGACAGCCACTTCGAAAAGGTAAGTCTATGCTGTAATGACCATTTTGCAGCTTGACTGACTGTTCAGCAATTTTCACAAACTTTCTGTCTTCCATTGACATTTCGTTGTCATCCACCGTTTCATTAAAATCATGATTGTACTGCTGTACAAGTAAGTTCTCCAATTTCTCAACAGATATTCTGTTTACACTCACAGCATGACACTCACCAGCATCTGCAGTGGGCGTGGCTTCTAGGGGACCGTTGATAACCCACCCCAGTAGGGTTTTCACTGCATAAGGTCCTTTTCCACGGCTGTTGATTATGTTCCATGGTTCTAGAGCCTTAGGAGCATTGTTTCCAATCAATAGCTCCACTTCGGCCTTCACTGTTGGAATATGCACTTTGTTCAGGTAAGTCCATTTTCTTAGTTCCTCAGTTTTAGGTATGTTTGTTGTATCCACAGGCATGGAGGACTGGGTGTATGTTTCTGGGAGTGCAATGAAGTTGTTCTCCTTTAACGCACTGACCTCCAGTCCTTTTACCAGGTAAGTATCAACAGGTTTTTCTTGGTTCATTGTTTTTAGCAGTATATTGGTCCTTTTTCCAGGGATGTTCAATTTGTGCATTAGATTCTCTGTGCAAAATGTTGCAGAGCTGCCAGGATCTAAGAAGGCATAGGTGTTGATGACTCTGCTATCCTTGTTGCACTTGACCTGCACAGGTACAATTGACATGGCACAGTTCGATGTTTTGTGTGTGCTACCGGCCCCAATATGCTCACCCACATCAGATGAAGACTTGATGGTACTGGCAAATGTCTGTTCTGATGTTGACACTGCGGATTTGATGTGTAATGCACTGGGGTGTCGCTTGTTGCAAATTGAGCAGGTAAGGCGCTTTGCACAGTTTTTGCTAATATGACCGGCTTTGGTCAGGCATCCAAAACAGATTCCACTTTGCTTGAGGAATGTGATTTTGTCCCTGTGTAGCTTTGTGTCAAACTGTGTGCATGTCTCCAGGTTATGCTCACCAGTGCAGAACAGACATGTGGTGGTTGATGGTACTGCAGTTGACGTCACATCCACCTTTGTAGCAAAGCTTCCTTTGGCAGGTGGTTTCACTGGCATTTTGGGTTTCATTTTAGCGCTCGAATCTTAGATGTCACCAAACACTGGGTCAGACATAATGGTGGCTTGTTTTTCAATGAAGTTGACTAAGTCCTTCATTCTGACTCGGATATTCTGTTCTTGAATTTTGCATGCTTCCACACGCCACCTTTCTCTCCATCTATAGGGTAACTTTAGCAAAACGCTTTTCATGTTTGAGATGGTGTCCAGCTCCTCCATGTATTCCACATTTTCCATGGCATTACAGCAACTCCTCAAGAACAATGCAAAGTCCTGCAGAGCTTTCGCATCTTCTGTTTTAACTATGGGCCATGAGAGTGCCTTTTCAATGTAGGCGCAGGAGATCCTGTACTCATTCCCAAAGTGCTGGTCTAACAGCTTTCTGGCCTTCCTGTAGGCTCTGCTGGCATCATCAATCAGCTGGCAACTTTTGACGAGCTCTTGTGCTTTCCCCCTAGTGTACTGAATGAGGTACAGCAGCCTGTCATGGTTATTGTCAGTTTTGGCCTCAATGATGTGATCAAACCAGTGAATGAATGACTTGTACTGTAATATGTCACCATTAAAGTTCTCAATGTTGCCTTTGGGTAGAGTAGTCAATGTTTGCTGCTTTATGAGCAGACTGGTTAGCCGGTTTTGCATTTCCATAACTCTGGTGATGGCATCAGTGCCCTGGTTTCGGCGTTTGAGGGAATGGGGTTCGGGGTGCTGGCCCATATAGCCTACCACCACCAATGGCTATAGGTGCAGCTGGTGTTCTGGCTGTTGCAGATGGGATTCTACTTGCTGTTCTAGCTGCTGCAGGGGTAAATGGGAACTGGACAGTTACATTTTCCTTGAGTCTCACTGTACTTTGTTCAAGGTATTCATTCATTGCATCTCCTGCACTGTCACCAAATGGTTTTACTTCAGCATCTTTAAGATATTGCAATTTGGCTGAGTTTGCATTTAATTCTGCTTCCATGTCAAGTTTTTCTTTCTTTTTCCTTAATTCATCTTTTTGCAGCTGCATTTGCACTTGTAATTGTGCTTCTTCATTTTCAATGCTGTGTCTTTTTTCTAAGGCTTTGGCCTTTTCAAGTAACGCAACCTGTTCAGCTTCAGCGACTACGCGCGCCGACTTTGTGGAGGACTGGCTACGTGCTGAAGTTCGACTGCGCATTGAGGCTACAGAACTTCTGTCTTCGTCATCTAAGACGGCACCTGTTTGCAGTTCTAAAGGCAACACAGTCTCTGAGCTGGTTACATTGCTTTCCATAGCATAAATCCATTTAGACACGTTTTCCATAAACAGATTAATTTCCTCCATTCGCGGATTGTACCAGGCCTTTGTGTCGTCGGTTTTGTCCTTTGCGCTTAAAGTGTGTTGGAATGAGACATGCAATTCTTTGAATTCTACCAGCTGCTGATTAAACTTGATCATATTTTCTTTTATTTCATCTGAACCGTCTCTGTCAGCCATCAAAGTATGAACTATTCCCATTCGTCTCGTCAGGTGAGACATTTTGCCTTGGCGAGACAAGCGCATCTTTGCTGACGTATACTTCATTTCCAAATTTTCTTCCTCTAGCTCCGAATCCGCCATTTCGATCGCAAACAATTACTTTTTTGTTAAGGCAAAAATAATAAATCAAAAATAGGTCGCTACTTTTCAACAAAACATGTCCATCAAACTCAAAAATCCTTTTCAAAAAGTTTCAGAAAGGTATAATGGCGTTTTTCTTCTCGAGCTGTCAAGTCAAACCAAAAGCGGAGTTTAAAACAAAAATATAGGCCTACTCCTTAATTCAAAACTCAAAAGTTCGTCCGTAAAAGGGTATTCAAAAGTTCAATATGTCTTCTTTAAAGTCCGACAGTTCAATTAACTCAAAGTTTCCATACCTTCGAAGGGGCTTTGCTTTAAAATGTTTGTTCTCCGCTTGTTCATGCGTCAAGGCCTTTCCACTCAGCGTTTCCTTTGTTTGCGCTTTCCAAGTCCAGCGAGTTCCTTTCCACATAAATCCAAAGAATGTTCAGTGTTCCACGAAGCAGTTCTTCTTGCGTACATCAAAGACTATTGTATTGTCCAAATGTGTTATTTTGGTGTCCCATTGACCTTTGTTTGTTTGACAATTCCTGGGGTTCGGTGTGATGATCACTGACTCGTGCAAAACAGTCGAGGAGTCGACTGTAAAGTTGATTGTGGTTTAATAACAGAAATAACATAAATTAAACACTTCAAGGGTTCAAGTGGCTTTCTAAGTTTCTAAAGTTCTAGATTCCAATGTCCATTCATGCTTCCTTTCTTTGCCACGGTCTTTGATGGTGTGCGCATCACCGAACCCTCCCATTGGCATCCGGATGGCACACCTGTATACCTGTCGGTATATTTCCCCCTTTGCCTGTAGAGGGCGTACTCATTCATTCGCACTCACTCATTCACTCACTCACTCTTACTCATACATACTCAAAACAGGAATGATATTAGATGTAGAGAACAAATTAAGTTCTGAATGTAAAAAAATGGAATTTGTAAATAATAATATTTAAAGACAATAAATTATAAACATAAACTATTCAAATGGCTCCTACATATGTAGTTCACATCACTTAAGTTTAAGAAAGAACAGCCAAAGAGACAGAAAAAGTATGTTGCTCAATGTTTCATTGGATCAAGAATAACAAAAGAAAAATCTGGCTTTCTGGAGAATGACATACAGTACAATGTGGGCAGATGAGAAACCTTACCTGTGTTTACAGAGGAGGAAATCTGACTGCCTTGAGGAGATTTGACTTATGTTAGAGCGTATTATGTAAAATGTCAGACTACATTAAATCCAATGCTTTTTTTCCTACATGCTGTACACTCAGATTTTCGTTCAGTATTTTTGTGTTTGTACTGTCATTTCCTTTCAAATACAGTCCGTCAGTGTTTAAACCTTGACACGACCTTCAGTGAAACAAACACACACATGCAGCCTCAGCTTTCCTTCTGGGTATTGCTGATTAACTCAAACAGAGAAAAACCTTGTCTGATGTAGCAGGGTGAGGATTACCATTATATGCTTTTACATATGCACGTATGCTTGCAGACACGCATGCCTACACTGATACACACACCGCCACTCTACATAGGCTTGAGCAGATGGATAAAGTCATGAGGATGTGGCCAGAGGAATAATGCATGACAGGGACAGCTGTGCTAAGCTCATTTGATTCAAAATATACACCCTCAGTAAGGGGCTGTGTCAAAGTGAGACACAAGTGTGAACACAAAGGATGTCTTTGACATGGACGTTCAAAGGAACAACATGATATGGCATATTTCACACGTGTCTCTCTTCTGGTAAATCAAGAAACATCCCAAAAGGTGCAAACAAAAAAGTCTCTTCTGTATTTTCTATATAACTTGACAATTGGAGTTAATTCAGTTGTAATATAATTATTCTGGAAACCACATATCACATGTTGCAGTCAATAGATCTGGACATATTAAATGATGTACTTTCATGTATGTTTATCCTCTCAGCACAGCTCATGCATGGACACAGCTCATTGTTTCACACAAAGACATGGCAGATGTGGCTGCAACCCACTGTCCATGTTTTGAACTGGGAAATCTGTGGACCAATACCCACAAAACCCAAGATAAAACTCTTGAGTATATAAAGCATAAGAAAAACAATTTATTGTCAATGTTTGATTTTCTGCTTTACATTTTTTTTACTTAAAGGGGGTACAGTACTTGTACTATGTACAGTTAAATGAGTAAATGGTCCCATTACAATTATTACACAATAACATCATATTACTCATTTTGTCAGTCATTTTATTTATACAAGTCTCAGTAAAAATATAAATGGGATCCACTTTATATGAGTATAATCATAAGTTTTGTACGTGAAAGTAATGAGCTGTACACAAAGTATAATTTAGCTAAGATTAACGCAATTTTTCATTTTGCTTAATGCATAACCCATTTTAGCAGCACAAACTTGAAGTTTATGATAAATAGAAAAAGAAAAAAAAATCAATTCTGCTTGAATGCTACTCAGATCTAATGTGAATAGAAGGCAAACGTGTATGATGAACAGACATGTTGATGTCCTTACAAACATATAAAAATCAATACAAAAAAAAAAATCAACATATTATTTGTGATGAATCTCAAATTACATTGTGAGATTTATATCATGGCACTCTAAGTGGAGATTCACAGCAGCAATGAATACAAATACTGACTTGAAAAAGGCCAGTGAAACACTCTTCTTATCTTAATATTTCATCCAGACCAGCAGAGGAACAGAAGAGCGTTCCATTTTTAATGATCTAAGGGGGGATGAATACTGAACCTTAAGTGGGTACAGTAAAAACAAGGTTTTGCATTTCATGACTATTTATTCTGTTGTCTTCGAGTCCATTTAGAGTACTGTGTATATTCTGTGCCAAGGGGATGAAGAAGAAGTAAAATGAGAAAGTGAAAAACAGAGATATCGTGTAAGAGATCTCCTGAGCTATTTCTACTTTAGTTGCTTCAGAGTATAAACCATGAAAGCCTTTCTAGGGTCTGAAAAAATTTCGAAAGACAACACTAAAGATGGTTTGAATATTTGTTGGCAAATTAGACTTGTCATATCTGTAATACGTGTCAGTGTCATGTGAGGCAATTTAAGCATATTATCCACATACATCTAAAGATAATGGCTTTGGGTTTGTTATTGTAGTTTTTCTGAGGGGGGTGAGCATTTAGATTACTATGTGAAAGTAAACCGTGTTTGCAAATCAATGTCTTAAAATAAGCCAAATATGTTGTTATGTTTAAGCACAAAGCCTTTTCCTTGGGGTATCTAAAGAGCAATTGAGAGCAATTGAGAGCTATTCACTCAGTGCTGTCATCATTCACTGGGCTGACTCAAAGAGTCAATACAGGGCAAACAGCTTTCACTGTGTTGCAGTGGTTCCCAGAAGAATAAGGAAGAGTGAACAAACAATCCTCTCTCAGATGATTGCAGTGTCTTTGTGTTCCAGCATGAAGCAAATTCAGACAATTTCCAGAAACCAACAGTCTACAATAAACAGTGTGCAACATCTCAGGATCAAAGCTGCATGAGGCAGCTGGACAGCATCTGCTTCACTAAAGTGAAAAAGAAAAACACACGCTTAAAAACATAATGAACACTGACTTTGTAATATTCATCAGAACGGAGTGATAAAAGAAGTTTTTTTTTTAATGTCATGCTTTATTTTTAGGTGTCTGCATTAATTCAACCTCCTGAATGTAACTGCTGAATAGGTCATGTCTTCATGGAGAGCATTCAGGAGAGGTTGTTCACCTTGTTAGTGTGAACCAATTAGAAAGTGGTGTGGGCAGAGGGATATCTTTCATTATTTAGCTCTATTTTTGCATTTTATTTAATCAGGAAAGGACAAGACTCTTCTTTCACAGGGAAACATTGGTCAGGTTAAGTTTACTCTTTTGATTGTATATATGGAGATTGTCCTTCACTGTAGAAGGAGACCATAGGTGGTGGCCAGCTGGGAAAACAGCAGGAGGTGTCAGAGAAAGGGGTTCATCTTCGGTGTCACCTCTGCTGCTGCAATCTGTTGCATCTGTGGGACCTGTTTGTGTTGTCCATCAACCTGCTGACTATTAGTAAGAGATGCTGTGGGTGAAAAATAAATTCCCTGCTTGACTGTTTCTGATCATTTCTTTGTCACGTTTTGCTCCTCAATAAAACCGTAATACATGATATCATGGGGTGAGAAATGTTAAAAGAAAGAAAGACTCTTAAGGAAAAGTGAGACTCCTTATACCCCTTCATTCTAGTCTTCGGAAATGTTCTCCCCAGAGCAAAGAATTTCTACTTAACTAAATGTTATTAACTCAAGTGAGACAGAAACAGAACAATCAGTGGCAAGCAATAGTTTGTATACCCAGTATCAATTAAATGGTGATTGATTGCATTTGTGTACAGTAAATCACTAAAGCATCTGTGTCTATGTGGTGCTCATGGATATTGATGAGACTTGCATGTATCTGTTCAGATGTTACAATAATACTGAGGTATTCTACTGTTGCTCCTAAATAATTAATTCATCTTGCAACTCTGCAGCAAAAGAAACAGCTGTTAACATTGTCCTTTTGCTCCTCCGCTCACTTGTGTTGTTTGTCCTTCACGAGCAAAGCTTGTCTTCTCTCAACTTCTTCTCAAGGTCTATTAGGAAATGAGTGCTGCAGTTTAATACTGATGAATTACACTTTATTAATGTGAGTTACATTGGTGAAGGGTTGATAGTTTGTTGCGCAACATAAAGTCAATTACTGAGTGAAATTACAGTAGAGTAAAACATGGGGGACACATAAAAACAAAATTACTGCTCATATAAAATCCCACTCATTGCTTCTGGATTGTTTTGTATGACATTCATATTCCTTTTCATGGTTACTATGTATATTAAGACATATCTAGTTTCCAGACAGTCATTATCCCTGATCGTTTACCACCTATATATGTCCAGTCAATTGGCATATCAATATAAATAGATGTTATGTTGGCAAACCACACTATAACCCTGCTTTTCATTAGTTATAAATATTGAGCTTTGGAAGCATTACTGAAAAAATTGCAACAAGCAACAAAAGATCTTCCTGCTGTTTAGGTTCCAAGGTAGTGAGAGATGGAGGATTTTCAGTAAATCTGTACATAACATAGATTAATCAGTTTATCTGTGCTTTCTGTGGACTGGGCATTTATGGCCCAGCAGGTTTTTTTTGTTTTTTTTTTCAAGCAGCAGAGCAGGTGGTTCAGTCCCTCATTTCCAGATAGAAAAATAAGTGTTTCTGATAGTGAGTGTCAACGCCACTATAAACATGTGAGTAGGTGTGAATCAAAGAAACCTAAATTGTGCAGCACTTTGTCTGAACCAGAGAAACACTGTATATGTACAGTCAATCTTTTTTACCTTTAGCTACTGCCTGAAGAATTGATATTTTCAACACACTAAACTGAAGTTCCTGCATTGTATACCTGTCAGCCGGAAACATTCATCTAAAAATAATTCACATCCCTCTGAGAGATTTATGCCTGCAAACAGCTACTTGAGCACTTGCCTTTTACACAACCAACAAGACACAACAAGGACTTTGTTCCATTCACAGGTCACAGGAAACTGTGATGGTTATGTGAAGTTACAGAGATCAAGATAAATGTAAAAGAAAAAAGAGCCCTGTTGAATCAGTCACTTTAAAATGACTTCCTTAATTAATGTACCGTCATGCAAAATCATCTGTTGTTGGTGTTATTCAATTAGAAACAATAGTCAGTGACAGCCTAATAAGTGCTGTGCTCATCCAGTTACAGTTTGGCTTGTGTGATGCTAATGTCTCAGACATGCCACCACTTTGCAAGTCTTGTTATACACAGTCGCGAGAATAAATAGTCAAATAATCACCTGGAGATAAAGGGAAGGGAGATGCCGCTCTCGATGGAGCATCTTACTACTGCACCTCTGGCAATTTATTTTCATCCAGTTAAAAATGTGAATTATCCTATAAATAGATTTCTACAAACAAGTTGAAGTTTTTTTTCCCTGAAAACACGTCAAGTTTTAAAATAAACAATGATGAATAAGATCTTCATTTAATAAACTCGACCAGTTAATGGTAATTAATGATATAGTCGTAGCTGTAGCATTGCATCAAAGTAGTGTTTGCACCAACCAATGATCATGCGTAGTTTAATAGTATGTGGCAAGATCAACAGAACATACACTTTTCTAAAAGTCTTCACCATACACATTTTGTTGGTGTTTCTCCAGAGATTTCTCTGCTGCGATCCTCCCCTCAAAATCTTTTTGATTATGAAGCACTTCTTCAGACAGCCTAGAGGAATTGGTTAAAGTGTTTATTATCATTTCAAATCTGGAATGTGGAAAATAATGGGTTTTAGGACTGCAACATTTTAAGAGTAAAATGTTTTAGTCAGTCAAGTTTATTTTTTCATCATAATTCATTCAAATGTCAAACTTGTCAGGTTTGGGGTGGTGAGGTAGGGCACGGATGCAGACTTTTCAAAAAGAAAACTTGATTTATTCACAAAAAACAAAGGACAAAACAAAGCGCAGCTGAGCTGGATATCAAAAACCTAAACTGTGAAATAATTACTTAACAAAACAAAACAAAACACTTGACATAGCATGGATAAATACTTAGCTTAAATGTGACGTCGAGGCATGCATGAGGGGGTGACAAACAGTCGCAAGGTAGGAAGGTAGGTAACATTGGTAAGGATCTGACAAACTGACAGGGGAGACTGGAAACTAAATAGAGGGCTGGGAGTGATTGGAGACAGGATGCAGCTGGTGACAATGACTAACAGGTGCAGTGAATGAACTAATTAACTGAGTGAAGGGAAACTAAAACATGGCAAAACTAAAAACTAAACATGGACTAAAAAACTAAGAAATGATTAACACATAAAAAATTTAACTAAAAACATGGGCAGAGTCCCGTGGTCGTGACAAAACTCTTTTCACTGAAATACAGCAACTGCCACCAATGTTCTGATATGTAATGTACAATGCTAAAATCAGAGGTGGGAGGAAGGCACTTTAGCTGTCTCAGAGCAGGATGAAGGCATCAACTTATGTGGGTGTCAGTCTGTGTAAGTGCAAGTTTCTTGGTTATTATGGAAATACCTCTCGCTCATCCATTTTCTATAAAACCTCAGACCCCCTAAGACTTTGTGATGAGTGGAAAACCTGCCTCTTGTAATAAAAGTAAGAAAATGTGGGCTATATGTTGAAGGGTCCTTGACATTTTGTTTTTTGTCCCATGATACTCTAATCTTAGGTCATTTACCTTCCCAGCTCTAAGCTTTTTGCAACCTTGGACTAAAGTGTGAGTATTGCAGTGATTTAGAGGCTCATAAAAAGCTGTCATGTGCAAACAAACCAAAGGCAGAGAAAGACAGTGACAGCAACAGGGCTGTGCTTGTGTAAGTAAGAAGTGTGTGTGTGTGTGTGTGTGTGTGTGTGTGTGTCTGTGTGTATGTATACACATGGTATTCGTGCGAATGTAGTCTCCATACATCATCATGAATCCCTCAGCCTCTAACGGCGCCTCACTCTCATTTCAACACGTCAATCATTCAACCAAAGAATATTCATCTAAAATTGAACTGAAAAAAAACAACAAACAATTTCCTGAATTTTAACTATGACTTTATGGATCTAAAGCATGTGAGACCTCTTTTTACAATTCTTCCACATCTCAAAATAGCCACCATTTTACTCCACACTCATTTCTCCATGGGAGACATTAAGGCGAGGTGGGAGGCAAGAAGCGGGGAGGGAAGCATATATGTAACTGCGCTGTAAATGAGAGTGGCTGATTGCTTGTCACTGGCAAAAGCCTTAAAGGAAAAAGGGCAAATGAGGTGCATAAGAGATTAAGTTTTAGAAGACATGAAAAACAACAAAGACACTGGGTGAGAGACAGCACTGGAATTGGGTGATGGGAAGGTTTATCAGTGTAAGCAAGAAGTCATCCTAAAAATATGTCTGAAAGTATTCAATGAGTGCTTGTGGGATAGAGGGATTGAGTGATTGTGGCCAACACTAGACAGCGTGAATTTATGACGTTGTACTTACAAAAGTGCAGAATCTCAAGTCCTGCAGATAAATGACACCAGACCTGAGTGAGTAATATGAGACACCCATTCAAAATCCTTATGCAGAATATAGCCCTCATGATGTTTCACTTTTTTAACCTAATTTCACCATATTCATATTAAAATCTGCTCTTTTTCAAGTTTGCCCTCTTTCATGGGTTTGAGCTCATTCATATGCTTTCTCATTTTATGTATGTGTTGCCTATCACAATAGCATCACACTCACAACAGAGTGAGTAAATGAGCAGTGTGACATGCAGAGCAGCTATCTTTGCTGTCAGGTTGTGTGTGTGAGGGACATGATAAGGGTTTTTCTCAGCTGCCACTTTAAATACAGGTGACACATATAGACTTCAACGTTTGAAGATGAGTGGGTAAAAAAAATAAATCATGGGTGGCAGGAGCATTCGAGAATGAAAGCACAACGAGGGAAATGAACATCTCAGACATAGCTCATATTTCTTTTCTATGATTTCTGTACAGGAACATCAAAATAGGGAGCATAGTAAAAAATTCTCAGTTCAGATTTGAGAAGTAGTCAACACTGGTGTAGTAGACAATCTCTTCTGTCAACAGGGATGTTATCTGTTGAGCAATAAAAATAACCGATGTCCAGTTTTTTCTGTGTGTGTTTATGAGTGGTTTTTTTGCGCGTGTGTCAGCTCAGTTTTAATCAATATGATCTACACTGACTCAAAAGTATTAAACAAAAAACTGAAACTGAAAGATGATGTTGTGCTTGGGAAACAGCTTGCAGCGTGGGTCAGAGTTATATGTTAGTGCTATAGTAAGCAGACAGGACACACATATCCTACCGTCCGCCTACACTCATTAGCACTGTGTGGCCCTTTGGACGGCAGTGTTTAGCATTCTATAATGAGTTTCCCTCCGGAGCAGCAAGCTTGAATGTCACTCACAGTCAAATGCAGTTTGTGTTGCGAAGTGGTGATGCGTGTGGGTGGTACAGTGGGCATCACATCTGCTTTCTGACAACAGGAGACAAAGTAAACAGATTTTAGAAGCCTCTTGTTGAAATGAGTGTGAGAAAACAGTGAGGAAGAAAAGACAGAGAGCGAGCATTTAAAGAGTATGTGTTGGAGGACATGTTCTTAGTAGGCACTCTGAACAGACCAAATGCAAGAAGAAATGCCACAGTCGCAGTGTGTTTTCTGTAGATATGCCCTTTTAGGCCGAGACAGATTACATTATTCAATTAAGAGCTGTATCCGAGACTGAAAGCCATACAATGCACAATTGGACTGACATTTTTATTATTTAATCTCAAGCTGATGAGGTTGTGCAATACGAAAACCCCATCTTGACCTTTGGTAGTTGGTAGTGTAAACATATAAACTGAAATACTTGAAAGACAGTCCATATGCTTCTGTAGCTCAATTGGAAAGAAAGAAAAAAAATCTATGGAATGGTATGAGTCTAAATTTGACTCAAAATTAGTAGTCTTATATTAGAATTCAGGAATACTACAATGCTTCCGTTGAGATGATAAAATTCAACAGCTTTTTTTAAAAATATGTATTACACAGTTCTCTTCACAGCAGTTGCTTTCTTGACAAGTAAACTCCTACGATATGCAAATGATCATTATTTCTCAGATGCAAGTGTAATGTTTTTAGGGTCTACAAAACCCTGTTAGTAGGTGAAGGAGAACTGTTAAGTTCCATGCATTTCAGTCAAGTATGCCTGTCAGTTGGTCATGAGCACCTTGCATCAGTTTTTAAACTCAAGGGATACCTCTTTATTATAACCTTCTAACACACAGGTAATTTCTGTAAAGCTGTATATTGCTAGTAATAATTATGTAGCATTAAGTGATGCCTTTACTAAACAGCAACAGGAAACATAATCCTATAGTGCTGGATTATGGGCTGGGAATGAGAACTGGTTGTCTTAACAGGTGTGCTTTGAAGAGAGAAAATAAAACAGAAGAAAGAAGAGACAGCATGTTGCCATCTACTAAATATCATCTGAAGCTGGAAAAGCAAACTCTGCTAAACTTAGAACTAGTGCAGTGGTCAAAATGTATCTGTTCACTACTGGGAAATTAGTTATGTCTTTCCCACAATCAAGTGGTGGACAAATATAAACCAAACAGACTATATTTAGGTCAGCTTACCACTTAAATACATAGAACCCATTGTTAGAATTAAACTCTCAAGACCAAGTGTTGTATCCACTACCAATGGTTGTTAATAGCAGTTATGGTTTCTTTGATCTGTAAATACAATCCATCCATTTTCTATACCTGCTTAATCCATCGGTTGGGAGGGCTGGAGCCTATCCCAGAGGTCATCGAGCGAGAGGCGGGGTCCACCCTGGCCAGGTCACCAGTCCATCACAGGGCCACACAGAGACAAACAACCACACACACGCTCACACTCACTCCTGAGTGTGTGGACAATTTTAGAGACATCAATTAACCTAACATATATGTCTTTTGGACAGTGGGAGGAAGCCAGAGTACCTGGAGAGAACCCACACATACACAGGGAGAACATGCAAACTCCACACAGAAAAGCCCCAGCTGGGATTTGAACCTGGAACCTTCTTGCTGTGAGGTGACAGTGCTAACCACCACACCACTGTGCAGCTCTGTAAATACCATCATGTTAAGAACTGGCATTCATTGATAGGTTTTTACCTCTGTTTCAGCCTCTCATTTCACTAATTAGTGCACAAGAACACACATCCAGAGTTGTGCAAGAGCATATCAAAATGAGCGTGTTTGTGAAGAGCAATTGTATTTTACTTTACTAAATTTGAACTGAGCAAGGCATTTTTCAACTTACAAATGTGAAGTACAGCTCTCTCTCTCGAGACTTTGAATGTCGTTGTTGATAGAGAACATGTCGTATTGAATTGTGTTTGCAAGCACTCGATGCGTGTGGTCTCCACTTTACAAGGATTTCTGAACCAGTCACAGCCTTTGCATTCACAAAATGAAGCTGCTAAAGGACAGTTACAGATATGTGTCACTGGAGACATGTAGAACTACGAAATAACACTCACAGAGAAGACAGCATGGCAGAAACAGACAAAAAGTGGAGGACTAACAAAGCAGGTTTTAGAAAAGAGCCATAAAGGAATGAAATAAGAGTGAGGCTTGCCAGCTGATCTGAAGAATGTAATAGATGACTTTGCAAAGCAGGAAGCCATAGAGGAGAACCTGTAATGTAAGTGGAACTTTTGTTTTGGCCTTGAGGCAGACAGCTGTACATTGAACAACTCTGTCCTCACCTGTGTCATGCACTTCCACTAAGCATGAGTTTATCTGCTGTCATGCTCCCACACCAGATATTGTGACACTTCTGCTGCTCTGTTCTCATAATAGCTTTTAAATAAATGATGAGACACTATAATAAAGATAATCAAAAAGTCAAAAATAAAGATGAACGAGTCCATTTTGGGACTGATTTTTGTTCAAAATTTCAAAAGATAAATCATGAAAATGAACTAGTTTAGTTTTAATCTCTAAATTTAAGTTTGAACTAGTTATTGTGGTGTATGAACTTGCACAACACCGTAAACTTCCTATGGTAAGACGCAAACAAAATGGTTTCTCTTCACTGAATATATCAGGTCCTTTGGCTGAAAGTCCTCGCACAAAGATAGAGATAGAGGTTGATGAGCTGAGTGAAGTTTTTCACCAAGATCTCCCCACTCTAGTGTGGCATCCAGGGCTCGTACATTGCATTTTGAAAGTACAGACATGAAAATGAAAAAATGAAAAAATGCCTAAAACTCCTTTATTTAGACTAAGTGCTTTAGTGCTCTCATCCAGATGGGTGGACCAAGACAAAAGTCAGAGAGAAGAATTGTACATGTCTGCATGTTAACATGTGAATTAAATCTGTATGCAACCACACAAGCATTTGGGATTTTTCCAACTGTTCATGTGCATGTGTCTGTCTACGCATGACACAAAAAGCGTGAACAAGAGTGTTTGACTGCATGCATGTGATCAAGCATGGATTAATTAGCAGTGATGTAATTCACACTGTCACCTCTCATTTATTTCAAAGTGCATAATCCCTACCACACTCTCATTATTATCACCCCTCAAATCCAACCCGACCCACCACTCTTTTTTTTCACTCTATCAAGATTTCCTGTGTGTCCTGACGGGGGGTTGGTCTGGAGCTGGAACCAATTACCTACACTCCTGCAATCAATGGAGCCTCATCTACACCAACTCTCTTCACCCATAAAGTCCTGGTTCAGTCCTCCACTTGTCGCCAGATCGTCTGTTTAACTTCAGTGGTATTGTGCCTTGACTCTGGTCTTTGCTACAGTATTGTCTTTGCATGTTACTGATCTTTATTTCCCTGTCTTCAGCTCCTGGTCCCAGCTACTCACCTGCTCTGCCGTGTTCTCCCTGAAATCCCTCTTCTACACCACCAAGCCACCAGCCTCCCTCACAACAGATCTGTCCCTGGATTCCCCACCTACTGGTTACTGATCCATCTCCATTGTCCTGCGCCTCTGTTCCCACCTGTTACCCGTGTCTTGGCAATAAACCGGTTTTTCACCACCACCTCTGAGCCTTTTGGTTTGTGTCTGAACTAGTGTGTCCAGTAATACAGACTGCCGTGACACGCTCTGACTTTGCCCCTCTCTTTTGTTATTTCTATCATCCATATCTTACGTTACATTCTCCCTGCATCTCATAAAAGAAATAAATACAGCTCACAAACTGCATCTTGTTGTTATCTTGGCTCCCCGCCAACCTCACTCCCTCTTCCTTCCTTTCATTTACCTGATCTTAATGTCTTTTTCACTGCTAACCACTCAGCCTCATTTCAGTTCTTTTTCCTTTTTTAATCTCTTAATACATTTGCACATTGCCTTCCCACATGGTGGGCATTCCCTATTCCCTAAAGTTTACCCAACAGGACCAATCACACCAGCAAATAGAATTTCAAGTTTATAACATTTCATTTTATTTCTGCAACTGCACAAGACCCATCTAATTTACATCACCTGATACTGTAGAGCATCTTTGTGTGTGTGTTGTGTGAGAAAGGGAGAGAGGGAGAGAGGGTGAAAGGCATGTCAAGGTTGAGTGAAGACAATCTATTTGTATTAGCTGGTGTTCATCTGAGTAAAATTACTGGTTCATAATAGATGAATAATGCATGGATGATATTATATCACATTATGAATTTATTCCATGTAGACAACAAATGCTTAGCACAGAGTGTGATGGATATTTGCTTTGAGTTCCAAGTAATGCAGACTATGTCCTGGATCTTAGCTACATCTTTTCCTTCTGTCTGGTCTGATGCCACCCGGTCCTACGTATTATTCAAGGAAATGGTAATTGGCCCATGTGAATGCCTCCTGTCAGGTACAAGGACATCAGTAAAATAGGAGCGATACAGAGAGAAAAATCTCCCTTTGTGCTTCTTGTCTCCTAATATTTTATAATGAGACACAGAGAGGATCCCCCTCTACCAGTCTCATGCATTATTTCCTCTTCATTAGGATGTTAAGTAGAGAGTGGTATCGGGCCTAGGAGAGGTAACAGGGGAACAAGGATAAATTAGTAGTTGAGAAAAAGATCTAAGGGATGGCAAAAACTGGGAGTGACATACTCTGCTTTTTCTTGTCAATGTCTTGTAAGATTTCAGAACAAAGACAAGCTATTCACATGAGTGGTGCATTTAAAAAAAACACAGTAGCTTTCAAAATGTTCCACTGGACTGATTGATGGTTTGCCAAACATCAGTCAAGGCCCTTTTTTGGCAAAGTGTTACTATGTGTTTGTCCTTCCTGGTGGCTGAGGTAGACTGAGGACATGTACGTGAAAGACACTGTAAAGGCAAGTCCAACAATAAGTCATGATTGATTTTATCCCCTGCCAGTTGGAAGAAGAGACAAATATATTCCCCACAGGACCCAGTGTGATAGATTGTGGATCAAGATTGCCATTGTTACTGAAAAGCACATTTTCCCTTGACAAGGCAGCGCTATTTCTCCTCCCCTTCTCCTCCCTTTTCACCATGGCAAAAACTCATAGCTTGATAGATGGTATTGTTTCCAAACACGCATTTCTCTTTTGCTTTCTTTATACTTTACCCCACACCAAACACACACACAGTACCCACAGTAAGCAAAAGAGTCTTAACAGTGAGTCCACACGCCTACCGTAACGTTTATCAAAGTCAGCAGGATTGAAATTGAAGCTCAGCTGGATTGAACCTGATACACCTACAGAGACTTTGTTTAAAAATCAGGAGGGAGTCTAAGTTCCTTGTTTATATTGTGGTTTGATGTCAAACATACGGGAGTCTTGATTACAGGAAAAGGTAAGAACATGGTTACAAAGGGAGAACAACAGGCTCATTGTTATGTAGAGAGTCCTTTTTGAAAAAAACAAAACTAAGACTTCTCTAAAGGTGTTGTTCAAGTGAAAAGATTAGTCAAGAATGTTTCTGTCATGATCTTCGCGAGAGTTTGAGCCCACGTGCAGATTACACTCAGAAGACGGGAAAAGGTTAACAGTATTTATTAGCAAAAACCTGGTAGCAGGAATAACAGGCGTCCTGATGACTTGGAGTTAGAACCGGGCTGGCGTCCCGACGACTTGGAGGTAGAACCGGGCTGGCGTCCCGACGACTTGGAGGTAGAACCGGGCTGGCGTCCTGATGACTTTGTGGTTGAGCCAGGCTGGAGTCCTGATGATTTGGAGGTAGAGCCGGGCTTGGCGTCTTGGTAGCTTGGTGGATAACAAAGCGAGTGTCTGAAAGGTTTCCCTCTTGGTGTGCAAGGATCACCTGGAACAAGGTAAGTAACATAAGCTTGATTTTAAGGAGGTTAGAGTTTAGCCTAGAGGTAACGAACGTACCATAGAAGTCAACACTCTGACGGTGAGTTCCTGGCAGCAGCTTCTCCTTATGCTTTCCACTGATGAGCTCTGATGGAGAACACCTGCCCAGGAACCCAGCGGGAGACCAGACGCCATCTTCAGGGGAGACAAGGAAGCAGCAGCCAAGGACAAAACAGAACACAGCCAGAACCCTGACATTGCAACAGTTCCCTCTTCAATAAGCAAACAGTCCTATGGCTCGTTTGTGATTTATTGTCCTCAGCGTACAACATGTAGAACAGTGGGCATGGAAAATAAAAGTAGGCTAGACTTCGGTGACTACTGTAACGATAACTGCTGCCTCTAGTGCTATGTCTGTTTCCATATACTCGCGCTGCCACGCCAACCTGTCACCTAGGTTACCACACGGACATAACACGTAGCTGACATAGCGAAAGAAAACCCCTAACCTGCAACACAGCGTGGTCATGGCGAGCGGAGGAACAGAAGAGCTTCACGTTTGGGAGCATTTTGGCTTCCCTGTCAAATTTAATGAAGAAGGAAAGAGGTTGGTGGATAAAACCGTGACGGTGTGTAGGCACTGTGGCACAAGAAAGCCACACAACAGTGGAAACACATCGGGCATTGCCACGCATTTGCAGCGACATCACCCCGGTGTTTCACTGACAGGAGTGAAACCGAAACCGGCTCAACAACCGCTCATCACCGCGGTGTTTAAGCAGCCCCTTCCTTCAAAATCCGACCGGGCTAAAGCGATCAAAAAAGTTGTTTTTCTTTGATTATGTTGAAAAGAAGATGCTAATTGTGCACTTTGAGTTGATTTTATATATTTCAATTTAATAATTTAAAAGTGTTAATAAACAAAAAGACAAAACATGTTTATTTGTCTTGTCTATTTTTTTTTTTTTTTGCTGATCCGAAAAATGATCCGATCCGTGACTCTGATCCGAGGAACGATCCGAACCGTGAGTTTTTTGATCCGTTGCACCCCTAGTGGAGAGCCAAACCTTCTGACCGACAGAATACTGAGGAGCGAGTGTCCGTTTCTTGTTGGCAAATCTTTGATTTTGTTTGACTGTGTGTTGAAGCGCGAGGATAGTGTTAGACCAGATGCGTTTACAACGACGGATATGGTGGTGAACAGAGGTGACAGAGATACTTCTTTCATACGAAGGGAAAAGAGGTGGCTGATAACCTAGAGAGACTACAAAGGGAGATAGTCCCGTGGCGGCAGAGACATGGGAATTGTGCGCATACTCCACCCAGGGTAAAAACTTACTCCAATCAGAGGGGTTAGACGATGTGAAGCAGCGAAGGGTGGATTCCAGTTCTTGATTCATGCATTCTGTGATACCATTGGTCTGAGGGTGATAACCTGAAGACAAGGAAACCTTGGCATCGTGAGAAAGACAGAACTGTTTCCAGACCTGAGAGGTGAACTGAGGACCACGGTCCGAGAGGATCTCCAGAGGAATACCATGAAGCCGGAAGGCGTGTTTTACAAGCAGTTGAAACGCTGACGGAAGTTTTCTGAGGGGAACAAGATGACAGGCTTTAGAGAAACGATCGATGATTGTGAGAATAGTGGTCATACCTTGAGAAGGTGGTAATCCAGTGACAAAGTCCAGAGCAATGTGTGACCACGGCCGTTTAGGAATGGGGAGAGGTTGCAGTAATCCGGAGGGAGGTTTATGTGAAGGTTTGTTTCGGGCACAAATGGAGCAGGCTTGAACATACTCCCTAACATCTCTGTGCAGAGATGGCCACCAACAGTGTCGGGAGATCAGAGCTATGGAGCGACTAGTTCCTGGATGGGCTGAGAACTTGGACGAATGCAACCAGTGAATAAGGCGGGAGCGAACCGTGGAGGGAACATAAGTTCTGTTGGGCGGACCTGAACCCGGATCTGGCTCGTCCTTCTGGGCTTGCAGGACCTGGTTCTCTATTTCCCAGGTTAATGAGCCAATTATATAACTGGGTGGAATAATGGTAGTGGGTTTATTGTCCGTCTCATCTGGGGAGTATTGACGAGATAAGGCATCTGGCTTGGTATTCTTAGTACCTGGGCGAAAAGTGATATGTAGGTTGAAGCATGAAAAGAACAGGGACCAACGGGATTGCCTGGAGTTTAGACGTTTGGCAGATGATATGTAAGATAAATTTTTATGATAAGTCCAAACCTGAACCGGGATCTCCGTGCCCTCCAGCCAATGGCGCCACTCTTCTAAGGCCAGTTTGATCGCGTATAGTTCACGATCTCCAACGTCATAGTTTCTCTCTGTGGAAGACAGTTTACGAGAGAAAAAGGCACAGGGGTGGAGCTTACCATCTTGATCAGAGCGCTGAGAAAGAACTGCTCCCACCCCGGTGTCCGAGGCATCCACTTCTAGAATAAATTGTTTCTCCGGAGCTGGGTGAGTGAGGATGGGAGCCTGGGTGAACCTGTTCTTGAGAATTTGGAATGCCGTATTAGCCTCTGGTGTCCAGGTAAAGGTTCTCTTAGTAGATGTGAGTGCAGTTAAGGGCGCGGCTACTTGGCTATAGTTCCGAATAAAACGGCGGTAAAAATTAGCAAAGCCCAAGAAGCGCTGGAGCTGCTTACGATTGTCTGGGATGGGCCAGTCCAGAACCGCCTTGATCTTGTCAGGATCTGAACCCACCTTCCCACTCTCTAAAATGTAACCCAGAAACGTAACTGAAGGCTTGTGGAAGACAAATTTCTCGGCCTTTACAAACAGTCTGTTTTCTAGGAGACGTTGAAGCACCAAACGTACATGACGGCGATGTTCTGAGAGTGTCTTTGAGTAGATGAGGATGTCATCCAAGTAGACGAAAACAAAGACGTTCAAAAAATCCCGAAGGACATCATTTATCAGTGCTTGGAATACGGCCGGGGCATTACACAATCCAAAGGGCATCACAAGATATTCGAAATGTCCTATAGGGGTCTTAAAGGCCGTTTTCCACTCATCACCCTGGCGAATACGAACGAGATGATAAGCGTTGCGAAGATCTGACTTGGTGAAGATGGTGTAATCTTGAACGGGTTCGAAAGCAGATGAGATGAGTGGTAATGAATATTTGTTCTTTACAGTGATCTGATTTAACCCACGATAGTCTATGCAGGGGCGTAGTGAACCATCCTTCTTCCCCACAAAAAAGAATCCTGCACCTAGTGACGTATGATTCCAGCTGCTAGGGATTCATTAATATAAGTCTCCATGGCAATTCTTTCTGAACGAGACAAGTTGTAGAGCCTGCTAGAGGGAAGTGGAGCACCGGGCAGCAGTTCAATGGCGCAGTCATAAGGACGGTGAGGTGGTAAAGACAGGGCCTTGGTCTTGCAAAAGACAGCTCTCAGATCATGATATTCCTCAGGAACAAGGGACAGGTCTAATGGATCTGGTTCTTGGGATGACAACGATGGTTGACTTGTCGGGATAGAAGATAATAAGCAAGAAGAGAGACGCTTAGTAGACCAGGCAACAATGCTTAACTTGGACCAATCTAGGTGAGGGTTATGTTGTCTTAGCCAATCAAACCCCAGAACTAAGTCCGACTTCTTAATAGGGAAAACGAAAAAGGTAGTTAGCTCCCTATGGTTACCAGAAATAATCACTTCCAGGGGCCTAGTTTGATGTGTAACCATGGGCAGGGTTCTTCCGTCCAATGCTGTTACATGAAGCGGAGAGTTAAGAGGTTCTATGGCTATCTTAGCTCGAGTGACGAAATCTTGGTCGATCAAATTCTTATCACAACCAGAGTCAATTAAGGCAGAAAGGTTGTAACGGTGGCTATTAGTTAAAATTAGTTAAAATGGCTGCTGGCGTAGTGAACCATCCTTCTTCCCCACAAAAAAAGAATCCTGCACCTAGTGACGTATGATTCCAGCTGCTAGGGATTCATTAATATAAGTCTCCATGGCAATTCTTTCTGAACTAGACAAGTTGTAGAGCCTGCTAGAGGGAAGTGGAGCACCGGGCAGCAGTTCAATGGCGCAGTCATAAGGACGGTGAGGTGGTAAAGACAGGGCCTTGGTCTTGCAAAAGACAGATCTCAGATCATGATATTCCTTAGGAACAAGGGACAGGTCTAATGGATCTGGTTCTTGGGATGACAACGATGGTTGACTTGTCGGGACAGCAGATAATAAGCAAGAGGAGAGACGCTTAGTAGACCAGGCAACAATGCTTAACTTGGTCCAATCTAGGTGAGGGTTATGTTGTCTTAGCCAATCAAACCCCAGAACTAAGTCCAACTTCTTAATAGGGAAAACGAAAAAGGTAGTTAGCTCCCTATGGTTACCAGAAATAATCACTTCCAGGGGCCTAGTTTGATGTGTAACCATGGGCAGGGTTCTTCCATCCAATGCTGTTACATGAAGCGGAGAGTTAAGAGGTTCTATGGCTATCTTAGCTCGAGTGACGAAATCTTGGTCGATCAAATTCTTATCACAACCAGAGTCAATTAAGGCAGAAAGGTTGTAACGGTGGCTATTAGTTAAAATGGCTGCTGGCAGACTTAAGCGTGAGGAACCAGACTCCTGAGTATGGTCCACCGGTCTCCCCACTACAATCGGCGGACCCCCCCTTTTGGCCGAATCGGACATTTAAGTAAATAATGCTCGGAAGAACCACAGTAGAAACACTGGTTCTGTTCCCTGCGTTGCTGCCTTTCTTCTTGACTTAGTGATGTGCGACCAATCTGCATAGGTTCGGGCTCGGAGACAGGTGAGTTACAGTAAGGCCGCGACATGGTAACAGGTGGAGACGGAAAAAAGGCTCTGGAAACCGGCCTTTCTAATTTAGCTCGTCTTCTCTCTCTGATTCGGTTGTCGATTCTAGTAGCTAAAGAGATGAACTCGTCCAACGTCTTGGGTTCCTCTAATCTAGATAATTCATCCTTTAAGGATTCATCCAGAGCTTAGTAAAAGGCTGCTTTCAAAGCCTTAGCGTCCCAACCAGAAGTGGCTGCCAACGTGCGGAATTCTATGGCAAACTCAGTGATAGGTCTACCCTTCTGCCTAAGTGCCCATAATCTACGTGACTCCCTGACCCCATCCATCTCTGGCGAAAAAGTACGTTTAAATTCTGCAATGAAATCATTAAAAGAACAACCAAAGTTATTTATGTCAGTAAACCGGGCCTCCGCCCATTTCAATGCTTCGCCAGTTAGTAAATTTATCATAAATGAAATCTTAGCCTGGTCATGGGGAAAGGACCAAGGTGACTGGTTAAATACGAGAGAGCATTGGAGCAGAAAACCCCTACAACTACCGGTCTCACCGGAAAATCTTTTAGGAATGGGGGAGGTGACGTCACGGGGAGGTGGAGTCTGCTGTTGGGGGCTTAAGGTTAACAGTATTTATTAGCAAAAACCTGGAAGCAGGAATAACAGGCGTCCTGATGACTTGGAGGTAGAACCGGGCTGGCGTCCCGACGACTTGGAGGTAGAACCGGGCTGGCGTCCTGATGACTTTGTGGTTGAGCCAGGCTGGCATCCTGATGATTTGGAGGTAGAGCCGGGCTTGGCGTCTTGGTAGCTTGGTGGATAACAAAGCGAGCGTCTGAAAGGTTTCCCTCTTGGTGTGCAAGGATCACCTGGAACAAGGTAAGTAACATAAGCTTGATTTTAAGGAGGTTAGAGTTTAGCCTAGAGGTAACGAACGTACCATAGGAGTCAACACTCTGACGGTGAGTTCCTGGCAGCAGCTTCTCCTTATGCTTTCCACTGATGAGCTCTGATGGAGAACACCTGCCCAGGAACCCAGCGGGAGACCAGACGCCATCTTCAGGGGAGACAAAGAAGCAGCAGCCAAGGACAAAACAGAACACAGCCAGAACCCTGACAGTTTCGTTTTGTCGTATTGAACATTGATTACTCAATCAAAATGAACCTAAACAACGCAATCCTTATCATGTGTCAATTACAGAGCACAGAACAAGAAAGTAAAATAATACAATAAAGCAGTGAGATACATTCCTTTCGATTTTTCCAGTTTTCAGGCTGGTGTGGTACGAACTAAAGTTGTGTGGGCCAATGGAGGCACATTGTAACTGGGCAGGACACTTGCTGTGTTTTCTCATCTGCCAGTCAGCCCCTGTTGATTACAGCTGGCTGCCAGGAAGAGGGAAATTAATCATGGTGTCAGATCACTATGCAGATCATCTGATCAGGCGCAGGAACACATTCAGTGACACACAGTTTATGCAGAATATGCAAAGGAAACCCATCTATTACATTTCCAGACTTGTCACTTTGAATAGTCACTAACCTTCACAGAGTTGCCTTCTGTTTCCAAGTGTTGTGCTGACTGAAGCTTAACCAGCAGTGATGTAAGTGCAGAGCTATCTTTGTAAAGAAATAACAACGTGATGTTTGAAAGCAAAGAGTCGGTCTAGGATATGGGTTAAGTCAAGTTATCTAACTGCTTTTATTTTCACTGGATTGTTTTCTTTATGTAAAGTGAAACTGCTTTAGACATGCAAGGTTATTATCTTAGATAAAAAGCTGCCCACTGACTGACATTCCAATTCGGGCTTTAGGACCCTACAAGTTGTACTAGTGATAATTTTTGACTGACAGTGATCACTAGTTTATGATACTGCTGTTGACATGGCTTTGAGATTGCACAGAGATAAACAGAACATTATGTATATGTGAGACACAGTAGTAAACAGTGGCAATTGGAGCCGGTGCTCCAGCTCATCCAAAATGTAGCCAAACACACTCAAGTTGTTTCTGGCAGCACTCAAGATGAAGCCAAGTATTTGGTATGAAAGCTATTTGTGTTATTACCTACAATTTGCTGCAAAGGTTGTGCTTGTTCCTTTCCTCTCCTCTGCTCTGTCCCCAAGTGTATCTGTATTTTAGAGAATGTGCACACGCCACAGTCCTGACTTTCTCCACAGCTGCTGTTCACACAAGCACTTCACAGTGGCAGCTTCGGTGCTGGAGATGTTGTCGCACAGTTGGAAATAAACTCGAGAGCTGCCTTAGTAGATCGCTGAAGATGCAGGATATGGGGCAAAAAGTACACTGTGGGAATATTTTTTTTGTTTACAGCATGTAGAGAACAGCAGATGAGAACTCTTGAATGCTTTTTTTTTTGGTAATATCACATCAAACCGTTTAAATTGAAATGGTTATATAGTTTGTTCATAACCTCAAATATGACTCATAATGAACATTTCCACATCTGCAGATGTCATTCGCAAGTCTTCTGTTTAAGAAGCCAAAAAGTCCTCCCAGGAAGGAACAGGGGGATGGGGTGGATGGAGCAGCTGCCATAGTGCTTTCAACTATGGGCCTTTGTGTCACATGAGATTGAGAATAACACGTGTTATGTCAATAACATAACATATTGCTAAAACAATTTTGTCACTTCTTGGTTAGGTTTAGGCAATACGTAAAGTGTGATCTTTTTTCAAATGTGATCTTAGAAAAATGTCATGTTTATGGATAAAATGCATTACTTTTCATAACACAGCTTACACCTTCATGAAAGCCATCTTACTGTGTGCTTTGGTTACTTGTAAACACATTACGGTGAAAATTTGTCCATTCTTGGTTGTCTGTCGACAGTAACTTCACTTGGCCATGGTTAGAAATCCAAATTACTTGGGTAGGGGTTAAAGAACTATAATACTTTAGATATAAGACACATACATGGGCATCTTTTTTACCCTTCTAATGAGGTTGCTTTCACAGCAACCAGAGATTCTTTGAACTTAGCTATTTGGCTGTATGTGCCTGCATAAACAAATACAACGTGATTATGTTTTGGGAGGGAAGAAGGTCAATACCACATGTATACCACATCCGAACCTCTCTCTGTGACGACTGGCCTGCCGGAGGGTTCCATATTAGCACCAGTCTTATTTTGCATGTATGTTAATGACCTACCATTGATATGCCCAGATGTTAATATTCAAATGTATGCTGATGACACGGTTTTGTTTGCACACGTATCCTCAAAAACGGAAGTTGCTGCCAAACTCAAATGTAATGGTTAAAATTACAAACTGGTTAAATCACTGTTGTTTACAACTCAATGGGCCTAGAGCAAGAACATTTTCGTATTTTTATTCTAAATTTCTCTTACTTTTTTCGTACGAAGGTCTCATACGAACACGTCACGTCAGATTCAACAAACGCTCTTAACTTTGGAAAAAGTGTGTAAACGACCTGCGTAAATGATGAATCCCACCTGTGCGTATCTAAGTGCACATGCACGAGGATAGTAGATTTGCATACTCCACGCCCAAAATGATACCATATTAGGAGCTGTGCTTCCTCTCTCCTGTTCCAGGAAAAGTTGACTGTTGAGTCATGAGAACGGCATCAAGGCGCAAAAAGAAAAACTTTACAGGCTCTGAGATTTAAGTTCTGCTTTCAGAGATCCATAAAGGAAAATCTGTCATTTTTAGCAGTGTCAGCAGTGGAATCACGGGACCTGCCAAAGCGAAGAAATGGGAAGCAATTACGAGTGCTGTTAATACCATGTCACCTGTAGTT
Organism: Odontesthes bonariensis; assembly: GCF_027942865.1. Classification (NCBI taxonomy): domain Eukaryota; kingdom Metazoa; phylum Chordata; class Actinopteri; order Atheriniformes; family Atherinopsidae; genus Odontesthes; species Odontesthes bonariensis. The sequence continues at coordinate 16,260,667 of NC_134512.1, read as the reverse complement.
CGTAATGTCACCGAAATAAAAAAGAAATGGTTTGATCAAATCAAATCAAATCAAATCAAATTTATTTATATAGCACATTTCAAGTACAAACAATTCAAAGTGCTTTACATAAAATAAAAGCATTGCAGCAGGGACTGGAAGAAGCATTAAATATACATAAAATAATATAAAGACAAACAAATAAAATAAATTAAATGAATTTAAAAACAAGTAACAGTCTGGGTAAGTTAAAAGATACCGTGCAGATTTCATGCATAGACACATGAGAAAAGAAATGTTTTTAACCTCGATTTAAAAATGTCTACATTTGGTGAAAGTTTAATCTCCACTGGCAGTTTGTTCCACTTGTTTGCAGCATAACAGCTAAATGCTGCTTCTCCATGTTTAGTCTAAACTCTGGACTGGACCAGCTGACCTGAGTCCTTGGATCTAAGAACTCTGCTAGGTTTATATTCTCTGAACATATCACAGATGTATTTTGGGCCTAAACCGTTCTGGGATTTGTAAACCATCAGCAGGCTTTTAAAATCTATTCTGTGACTGACTGGAAGCCAGTGTAAAGATTTTAAAACTGGTGTGATGTGTTCAGATCTCTTAGTCTGAGTTAAAACTCTAGCAGCAGCGTTCTGGATGAGCTGCAGATGTTTAATGCTCTTTTTGGGAAGTCCAGTTAAAAGAGCGTTACAGTAATCGAGTCTACTGGATATGAATGCATGGATGAGTTTCTCCTGGTCTCTTTGGGAGAGGAAACCTTTAATTCTGTTGATGTTTCTGAGATGGTAAAAAGCTGCCTTGGTGACAGCTTTGATGTGGCTGCTGAAAGTCAGATCTGAGTCTATCAACACTCCGAGGTTACAAACTTGGTCAGTGATTGTAAGGTCCCGAGTCTCAAGATATTTACCAACGCTGACCCTCTTCTCTTTGCTCCCAAACAGAATGATCTCAGTTTTGTCTTCATTTAATTGTAGAAAATTCTCTCTCATCCAGGTGTTTACTTCCTCCAGACACTGACACAGTACGTCTGCTGGGCTGCAGTCGTCCGGTGACAGAGACGCATAAAGTTGTGTATCGTCTGAATAACTGTGATAATTGATGTTAAAGTTCTGCAATATCTGACCCAAAGGGAGCATATACAAGTTAAACAGAAGAGGTCCAAGAGTTGACCCCTGGGGGACTCCACAAGTCATGGCCACTCGCTCAGATTCATAGCTGCCTATTCTAACAAAATAACTCTGGCCTTCTAAGTAGGACCTGAACCAGTTAAGGACTGCTCCAGAAAGTCCAACCCAGTTTTCCAGCCTGTGCAACAGGATTCTGTGATCTACAGTATCAAACGCAGTGCTGAGGTCCAACAGAACCAGGACTGAAACATTACCAGAATCAGTATTCAACCTGATGTTGTTTAACACTTTGACCAGAGCTGTTTCGGTGCTGTGATGACATCTGAAGCCTGATTGAAAGTTATCAAGACTTCCACTTTCATTCAGAAAGTCATTGAGATGGTTAAATACAACTTTCTCAATAATCTTAGATATAAAAGAAAGATTAGAGACAGGTCTGTAGTTGTTCATCATAGAAGCCATATATGAAAATGGCTTAAAAAAAAAACGTCTCGCCATGGACAGGCGCTCAATGACTGCAACTAAAGCCGTGCAATCAGTTGTTGCCTCATCATGATGGCTCTCTGATGGGGTGGTCCATGAGGGGAGTCTTCTGGCACCACACCTTCTGGTCTGCCTGGGCTGGTTTAGGTGGAGACCCTTGTTCATGGCAATATTGCGCAAATCTGGCATGCCTTCTCTGGGCTATAGAGCAGTTTTCCCCCCGCTGTATCGAGAAACACCCACCTGGCCTTCAGCTCAGTGTGCTCGACAACAGGGGCACGGGTGCTCTGATGCGTATATGTGTCTCGTGCTCCAATTATGATTGGCAGTCCAGCCACGACATGAAAGTCCCTCTTAATTTGTACTTGTTGGACAGCGGTGTTTGGGAATTTGATGTACCATGGGTGATAAATTGAGGAGAGCTTTGATGACCAAGGGGAGCCCACGACTCACAGAGGACTGGGACACCCCCGATCTGTCTCCAATCTCCCTCTGAAAGGTTCCAGTGGCCAAAAATCCAAGGGTGGTGAGGACCTGGACGTGTGGTGGAATTGGGTTTGATCGGCGTATTTTTCTCTGGAGTTGTGGCTCTAGCAAGCTGCATATTTGCAGCAGCACAGTCCTTGGTAATCTTAATCGCGATGTCAGCCATTCGTCTGTCTCCACATGGATATCCACACGGTCTCTTCCAAGAGCCTGACGTGCTAAGGCATCCAAAAGTAGCAAGTCAGCCGCTGGTTACGCTTCCCATTGACCATGTTATATACAGAGTCAAATTAACCTTCAATTAGTGCATAATTTAAGTCAAACAGAATAATGTCAGCATAATTATGGGGTATAATGTATATATTTATTTATGTTTTCTTCAAAGTAATTAAATATACAATCCACTAGTCAAGTAAACTTGATTTGAATAACAGCGGACTATTTTACGAAACTCCTACGACAGGTCTGGGTCACTCGTAAATCCTGTTCATATCTGAAAGAAAACGTAAAATACGAAAAGATTGGTGAATGCGCAAATTCTCTTAAATCACTCGTACGGACGATTTAAGAACAAATCTGTGCGTACGAACGGTTCTTGCATGAGGCCCATTGTCTCCAAAACTGTAGGTATGTTTTTCACCAAATCACATAAAGTAATCCAAGATGCAGATATTATAGTGTCAGGAGAAAAATTACAAATTGTTCAAGAATACAAATACTTGGGCATTCATCTGGACTCCAAACTTAATTTGAGGTTACATGTAAAAGAAACTTGCAAAAAAAGTCAAATTTAATTTAGCAAATTTCCGATTTATTAGAAATTCTATGTCCTTTCAAACTGCCAAAATGTTCATGCACTCAATGATTCTTTCTCATTTCACATATTGTCTAACAAGCTGGTCTCAGACTTACCCCACCTCTCTGAAACCGTTACAGTCTTTATACAAGCAGACACTGAAAGTACTTGAGAAGAAACCAAAACACTTTCATCACTGCTTCATTTATTCAAAATACAATCTTTTAAGTTGGGACAATCTTATTAAGTACACGAATGTCTGTCAGACATACAAAATCCTACATGAGATGGCCCCACCTCCTCTTAGTGATTTTATCAGTCTAAAAACATCTACATATAGAATCACTCGAGGAGTGTCTTGGGGTGACTGTATTATTCCATTAAGAAAAAGTGCCTTTAGTCAGTCAGCTTTTTCTGTTAAAGCTTCTCACCAATGGAATACCATTCTAACAACAATTAGAGACATCAACACGTATTAATTATTTCGCGCTCACTTTAAACAATGGCTGATCAGTAGTCAGACTTGTCAACATTAAACCCCTGCTGCTGACATAACATGTTTTACTTGTGAATGTGTGATTCTCTTTTTACCTAGAGTAAACCTCTTGTTTTTATGATTTTATCAGCACTGTTTGTTAAATTATCATGCATCTACCAAATGTTTTAATCGGTTTTATCAATGCTTGATAGGGGTGTGACGAGATCTCGTGGCACGAGATCTCGCGATATTAAACTCCGCGATATTTCTCGTCGCTTCAAAAATCTGTATCGTGAGTTTTTTTTTTGTTTGTTTGTTTTTTTTTTGTTTGTTTTTTGCTTGATCACTTATTTATTTATTTTCATTACACCAGAGACGGTGAAAACTAAGAAAATCTTTGATTAGGCCTACACTACAAAAATATGTTTTGCATATAATATTGTTTGCACTTGAAAAAAGGAGAAATATTTTATTTTATTTATTTTATTTGAACTTTTATACATTTTTATTTTTATTTCAATTTGTAGAGGAAGAAGTTTCAAAGTTCATGCTTACATCATGCATGTTGTTAAGAGTTATAAATGCATGTGCAACTCAGTTAAGTAAAAGTCTGTTATCCAGTCATAATTTGTCATTTTAGTTTTCTTAAAATATCATATCGTATCGATCTCGTGAACCCAATATCGTGTATCGTATCGTCTCGTGAGATGAGTGTATCGTCACACCCCTAATGCTTGATACTTGAATAGCTATGCTGATCCTCAGAACTACTGGTTTTCTACCATCATTGTTGCTATCTCTATCATGAACTAACACTGTTTTAATATGTCATTCTTAATTGTTGATGATTTTATTGTTTAACATTCCATGTTATTTTTAGGGTGCCATTGTACAACTGGCCACCAGGACTACAGATGAAAACTAGCCTTTGGCTAACTCTGGCATGTTACAGATGTACTGTTATCAATATGCACTGTCCTGTTAAAAAAATAAAATTTAATTGATGTATTTCAACATATCCACAATATCAGAGAAGATTATGCAGCAGGAACACTCACTGTACATGTTCCTGAGTATTTGCTGCTGTATTTACAAATTCGCACATTATTTATTCTTTACTTGTTGCTTGACAGCTGGCAGCATAAGCCCTGCAAGAAATCCCATGTAACCCCTCTGGAACATCTTAGATTTCAGGGCTTTGGTCCATTTGTGAAAATAGCTGATCTCTCTTTACCCATGTGGAAGAGGTAAGGTTGTGTAGGAAAGGCATCGACCAGAGCAGAGGAAAAAGATGTAGTGAACATAATTAACTAATTCATGATTTTCAAAGTTTCTTGTAAATTTGACTTAGATGTGCTGTTATAAACCAGTTAAGACATGCCCTCTGTCTCCAGATGTGTTTCATTCACCATTCTGTCTTACAAAGACATTTGTGTGAGCAATTCTGTATACTCCAAATAAAATGTTATACTACAACTACGCATAGTTGTAGTATACATATTTGACATCTAAGGAAACCTTTGAGGATTTTCTTTAAGATTCAGATGTACTTGAGGATGAACTGCTAGAGTTTTTGTAGTCGACGGTCATCTTCAGTGCGAAATCTTAACATTTTGCAAAAACTCATTTCCAACTATCTGACTATTAATACACGCTTCAAATTTGACCAGGTACTGAATAAATCTGACAACCCATATAGCATATACAACCACAATAGCATAACCATTATACAGACTTTGTATGCTGTTGGTTAAAAATGTGTGTGACAAACTCCCATTTTAGAAAATCTGCTTCATAAGTCAACGGTGGGAACACATCAAAAAGACTGAATGGATTTTGTTTTGCTCAGTGAACTCACACATCAGTGATGTCTGACCCTCTTCGAACTACACGCCAATACGTTGGATGGAAATGTGCGTAATCACATGTAGTTTTTGCAGGCCAAAAGTATCTATAATTCCGTTAGCCATAAGAGCAACTGCATGGATTAAGAAAGTGACTAAGTGACACAAGGGTTTTAGTAAAGTGTTGTTCAGTTACTGACTGAGTTTATCTCAGCGGTGCATGTTTTTAGCACTAACCATGTGTGTTTTCAAACCAAAATCAAGTAGTTTTGATTTTTAACCCAAACCGAGTGATGTGACTGAATGAATCTTATGTCCTTTTCTATCACTGACAGGGGAGGTACTTCTAAAGGATGCCATCATCAGTTATGAGGGAGTGTATGAACAAACCTGTGATAGATGGATGGACGGATGGATGGTATGAATAAATTACCTATATTACCATTTCAGTTTCAGGGCTTGTTGGGGGATTTTGAACAACAAAAAGAACAACAAAGAATATCCTAATCAAGTCAAATAAAGTTTATTTTAACATACCTATATTACAAATGAAAAAAATTATCTGTGCATAGCAAGAGTTCAACATTTTCTTCTTCTGTAACCAGGACCATTTTTTGTTGTTTTATTTTTTTCCAAGAAAACAGTAACATCAAAATATCAGCAATAGTGGTAGAATAGAAGCAACCCGATTGCTTTAGCTGAACTGGTACTTTAATATATTATATCCTTAAATGTTTGAGTGCTCTCAGAAACAGGCCGACCACCAGTCAAAGAGTGGAATAGCTAATTTTTATGCTAAACACATCAAACATAAGACAGTCACCTTACCGTGGTGGGGGGGTTTGCGTGCCCCAATGAGTCTTGGAGCTATGTTGCCCGGGGCTTTAAGCCCCTGGTAGGGTCACCCAAGGCAAACAGATCCTAGATGAGGGACCATCTAGAATGAAACCCCCTATGATGCATAAAATGATTGGAAAACACGTTCCTTTGCCCGGACGCGGGTCACCGGGGCCTCCCCCTGGAGCCAGGCCCAGGGGTGGGGCCGGCAGCGAGCGCCTGGTGGCCGGGTCTGTGCCCATGGGGCTTGGTCGGGCACAGCCTGAAAGCATGACGAGGGTCCCACTTCCGACAGGCTCACCACCCGTGGGAGGGGCCAAGGGGGTCGGCTGCATTGTGAGTTGGGTGGTAGCCGAAGGCGGAGACCTTGGCGGTCTGATCCTCGGCTACCGAAGCTGGCTCTTGGGACGTGGAACGTCACCTCTCTGTTGGGGAAGGAGCCTGAACTGGTGCGCGAGGCTGAGCGGTTCCGGCTAGATATAGTCGGACTCACCTCGACGCATGGCTTGGGCTCTGGAACCAGCCTCCTTGAGAGGGGTTGGACTCTCTTCCACTCTGGAGTTGCCCATGGTGAAAGGCGCAGAGCAGGTGTGGGCATACTTATTGCCCCCCCGGCTGTGCGCCTGTACATTGGGGTTTACCCCAGTGGACGATAGGGTAGCCTCCCTCTGCCTTAGGGTGGGGGGACGAGTCCTGACTTTTGTTTGTGCTTATGCACCGAACAGCAGTTCAGAGTACCCACACTTTTTGGAGTCCCTGGAGGAGGCACTAGAGAGTGCTCCTCCGGGAGACTCCCTCGTCCTGCTGGGGGACTTCAATGCTCACGTGGGCAATGACAGTGAGACCTGGAAAGGGGTGATTGGAAGGAACGACCCCCCCGATCTGAATCAGAGGGGGGTTTTGTTATTGGACTTCTGTGCTCGTCATGGACTGTCCATAACAAACACCATGTTCAGGCATAAGGGTGTTCATATGTGCACTTGGCACCAGGACACCCTAGGCCGCAGCTCAATGATCGACTTTGTGGTTGTATTGTCGGACTTGCGGCCGTATGTTTTGGACGCTCGGGTGAAGAGAGGGGCAAAGCTGTAAACTGATCACCACCTGGTGGTGAGTTGGCTCCGCTGGTGGGGGAGAAAGCCGGTCAGACCTGGCAGGCCCAAACGTATTGTGAGGGTCTGCTGGTAACGTCTGGCGGAATTACCTGTCAGAAGGATCTTCAACTCCCACCTACGGCAGAGCTTCAACCATGTCCCGGGGGAGGTGGGGGATATTGAGTCCGAATGGGCCATGTTCCGTGCCTCCATTGTTGAGGCGGCTGACCGGAGCTGTGGCCGTAAGGTGGTCGGTGTCTGTCGTGGTGGCAATCCCCGAACCCGCTGGTGGACACCAGTGGTGAGGGAAGCCGTCAAGCTGAAGAAGGAGTCCTATCGGGCCCTTTTGGCTAGTGGGACTCTGGAAGCAGCTGATGAGTACCGACAAGCCAAGCGGAACGCTGAAACTCGTGCTTGGGAGGAGTTCGGTGAGGCCATGGAGAACGACTTCCGGACAGCCTCGAAGAGATTCTGGTCCACCATCCAACGGCTCGGGGGGGGGGGGGGGGGGGGGGGGGAGCGGTGCACCGTCAACACCGTGTATGGTGAGGGCAGGGCTCTGCTGACTTCATCTAGGGAAATCGTGAGTTGGTGGAGGGAATACTTCAAGGACCTCCTCAATCCTACCGACACGCCTTCTGATGAGGAAGCAGAGTTGGGGAGCTCGGACGTGGGGCTTCCCATTTCTGGGGCTCAGGTTGCCGAGGTGGTCAAAAAGCTCCTCGGTGGCAGGGCCCCAGGGGTGGATGAGGTCCGTCCCGAGTTCCTCAAGGCTCTGGATGCTGTAGGGCTGTCTTGGTTGACACGCTTCTGCAGCATTGCGTGGACATCAGGGACAGTGCCTCTGGACTTGCAGATCGGGGTGGTGGTCCCCCTCTTTAAAAAAGAGGACCGGAGGGTGTGTTCCAACTATAGGGGGATCACACTCCTCAGCCTCCCTGGTAAGGTCTATTCAGGGGTACTGGAGAGGGGGATCCGCCGGACAATCAAATCTCGGATTCAGGAGGTGCAGTGTGGTTTTCGTCCTGGCCGTGGAACAGTAGACCAGCTCTATACCCTCAGCAGGATCCTGCAAGGTGCATGGGAGTTCGCCCAACCGGTCTACATGTGTTTTGTGGACTTGGAGAAGGCGTTCGACCATGTCTCTCAGGGACTCCTGTGGGGGGTGCTCCGGGAGTATGGAGTGCTGGACCCCTTGATAGGGGCTGTTCGGTCTCTGTATGACCGGTGTCAGAGTTTGATCCGTATTGCCGGCAGTAAGTCGGACATGTTTCCTGTGAGGGTTGGACTCCGTCAGGGCTGCCCTTTGTCACCGATTCTGTTCATAATTTTTATGGACAGAATTTCTAGGCGCAGCCAGGGCGTTGAGGGGGTCCATTTTGGCGACCTCAGAATCGGGTCTCTGCTCTTTGCGGATGATGTGCTTCTGTTAGCGTCGTCGGGCCGTGACCTTCAGCTCTCACTGGAGCGGTTCGCAGCCGAATGTGAAGCAGCTGGGATGAGAATCAGCACCTCCAAATCCAAGACCATGGTCTTCGGCCGGAAAAGGGTGGACTGCCCTCTCAGGGTCGGGAATGAGATCCTTCCCCAAGTGGAGGAGTTCAAGTATCTCGGTGTCTTGTTCATGAGTGAGGTACAAATGGAGCAGGAGATTGACAGGCGGATTGGTGCGGCGTCTGCAGTGATGCAGGCTCTGCACCGGCCCGTCGTGGTGAAGAAGGAGCTGAGCCAGAAGGCGAAGCTCTCGATTTACCGGTCAATTTACGTTCCAACCCTCACTTATGGTCACGAGCTGTGGGTAGTGACCGAAAGAATGAGATCGCGAATACAAGCCGAAATGAGTTTTCTCCGCAGGGTGTCTGGGCTCTCCCTTAGAGATAGGGTGAGAAGCTCAGTCATCCGGGAGGGGCTCAGAGTAGAACCGCTGCTCCTCCTCATCGAGAGGAGTCAGATGAGGTGGCTCGGGCATCTGGTTAGGATGCCTCCTGGACGCCTCCCTGGTGAGGTGTTCCGGGCCCGTCCCACTGGGAGGAGGCCCCGGGGAAGACCCAGGACACGTTGGAGAGACTATGTCTCTCGGCTGGCCTGGGAACGCCTTGGGGTCCCCCCAGAAGAGCTGGAGGAAGTGGCCGGGGACAGGGACGTCTAGGTTTCTCTGCTTAAGCTGCTGCCCCGCGACCCAACCCCCGGAGAAGCGGAAGAGGATGGATGGATGGATGGACATCAAACAGAACGGATTAACATAAAAAAGGATTACAATTCAATTCAAAACATTTCAGTTAAAATGACGCAAACATTACAGTAGACAAATCTAGAACACAGCATCACCAAATTTGGTTGAAAATGAGCATACATATTTTGCATCAAAAGGATCCTGACTGACAAAAATCAAATAGTTCCAGAAAGGAAAATATACTCACTGAGTATATTCACATTTGCTACAGATCATCACACTCTTAAGTCTATCTTCTGTAATTAGATATATGATTTATTTATCCAAAAATAAAACAATTTGTTTTTATGTTTATCTTACATATATTGAGCTGTTATCTGACATTACTGACATTTTGGAAGATCCTTTAAGTTAAATTTTAGACCTTTTTGTGCACGTTTTTTATTTTTATTTTATTTTGATTAAGGTATATGTTTTCTCACTTTTAGTTTGGATTAATATTGTTGCTGTGCTCTTTGATCTGACAGATGACTTTTCTTAATGTATTATGGCGGTCACACAAAATAAAATGCGGTTCATTAGACGATGCTAATGCGAGGTCCTCTTTATACCACCATATCCATTATTCTGCCACATTTTCTCCAAACCCCAGCTAAATATGGAATATCATTTTTCTTGTTGAAGAAATGTCATGGGAGCATGCCTCTCCCAATCTCTGCCAACCCTGGCTTAATTAGAGTGCTGTAATTACTGGGGCTGTGATTTCTGGGTTGAGAAGATGGGATGTGTAGAGTGGGTTGCAGAGGAAATCCTTAGAGCTCTCATGCAAAGCAATGGTGCTTTCTAATGCAGTCATGTGGAGAGGCTCCCAAGTCTTTAAGTGACGATAAATTGGGGTTGGTCTGACTCATTATCAAGGCTTAGTTAACTATTTTTAATTAAATTTAATCAGTGAAGGTCCTGACAAATATAAGTCAACAGTTTGACCTACTGTGCAGATCTTGGTCATGGAGTCAGGCCATTATCTGCCTGATACACAGGCATTTGGCTTGAATCCAGCCAGGTGGGAACAGATAGAAATATTGTCTATGCTTTTTTTTTTTTCTCTACTACCTCGAGAGGGGTAGACCAGTTCTAGAAAGATAAGCCGATTGTGTATCATGCTGTAGGGCTGAAGATGATGCAATCTCTGACAGTGAACTCTCCTTCTGTTTTTTAATTTCCCTCAAGCCTCTGTTTCTAAATAGGGGTTTTATCCTTTAAAGCTGAGGCACGCTGTAACCCCTCAGCTGTTTTATTCTTCTCTAAGCACTAAGCAGGATAGCCAGAGGGAATGAATTGCTGTCAGGGCACTGTACACTCTTCAATACAGGTAATTACCACTACAATCAGTTCAGACCCTTACTAACTCTGTGCTTAGGAAGAAACTTCAATGAGAACAGCAGATTCCCTCAGTCAAATGTCAGCTAATGAAAAGCACACAAGTACATGTGTATTTTAATTATCGTTGGCACATTATGTGCTAGACTCTATTTCATTTTAAGTTATTCAAATGTATGTAGTCGGTAAATTCTTTTTCTGAGCCAATTCATCAAAAGCCTTGTGCTGATTTAGGTTTTAAATCCTTAGCAAAACTTGTCAGTTTATTGTTTCTTGAGTCCCGTCTCTCCCTCTGTTTAATTTGTGTATTGGGCGTTGACAGCTCTTTGAACTGTAGTGTTTCATATTTGTGAGCTATTCAAGCGAGCTCAACTCAAATGGATCAACTTCAGAGAGAAGAAAGAGGGAAAAATATTCAACAGACTGTAAACTGCCAGAATTTTTTCAATCCCAATTAAATTGTTTATCCTTTTCTTTTCTATTAAACTATCCCATATGGGTCAATGTTGTTGAAACAAATGACTTACACGTGGCAGTAGAATGTTTCTCCAAAGCATTTCAGGAAATCACGTGAATCCATTTTGCTTTTTTCCTTTTTTTTGGGGAGAATCCTGCAGTCACCTCTATACAGTAAACAAATCTGCATGCAATCCCACACTCAGAAAGTAGATCGCTGTGGCTGTTTATCCGTTTGACAACATGCCTCTGGCTTCGTCTTCAAACTCTGAAGTGCTCTGAAGGTAATCTGACTTGGTTAACTTCATTTAACTTCAAAGCCCCACAAAGGTGACTAAATTATCCTTCAGCATGGTCAAAGATCTTAATATTCCCACAATCCTCGATAGCCTCCAGAGTAAATGTGATCATATGAACCAGTTCCATTTTAGGGCTTAATATGATTAGTGCTGAATTGAAAAGACAAGTGACTTTGAGCATAATCCTGTATCACTACTATTATGTAGAAAAAACATGGACGTAAATAAACATATCAATCTGGAAAGATTTAAAGGATAAGACCGGTTTTTTGACATTGGGCCCTTGATTTCACATTATAACATGATGTTCTACTTACCCCTGCTTGTTGTTGGTCATTTGGAGCTGTTCCGAAGATATTCGCGAGGCGTCTGGCTGCTCTCTTGAGATATTCGGCCATGAAACGGTTTCCTATGGGCAAGCTTATACAGGCACAAACTATGCTGTTTATAATTTATTAATTACTGTACACTAGCACTGATAACGTGGAGGTGCGTCGCTTACTTAAAAAAATCCGGGTTACTAATTTTGAATTTTAGCCGAATGAATAAATAGGCAGCAGGTCTGTGGGCTGTCTGTGGCAGTAGCACAACGAGGACGTCAGTAACACCCACTTTACGACAAAAAAATCAAAATTACAGTAACCCGGATTTTTTTAAGTAAGCGACGCACCTCCACGTTATCAGTGCTAATGTACAGTAATTAATAAATTATAAACAGCATAGTTTGTGCCTGTATAAGCTTGCCCATAGGAAACCGTTTCATGGCCGAATATCTCAAGAGAGCAGCCAGACGCTTTTTCGAATATCTTCGGAACAGCTCCAAATGTTCAACAACAAGCAGGGGTGAGTAGAACATCATGTTATAATGTGAAATCAAGGGCCCAATGTCAAAAAACCGGTCTTATCCTTTAAGAGATATATTGTCAATCAAGAAATTCTTAAAGTGCTTCCTGCGCTACTCCTAAGAGCTTGAATAAGGGCAACTGGACTCCTTCTCCTGATCTTAGAACTGGAGAAGCCTTTTGGATGAGAGGTGAAACATCTTCAAGAACTCCAAAAAGAAGTTCACTTGACCTCATTCAAGCTCTTAGGATTACCATGACACGGATGACTGAGAGTCTTCCACAACTGAAGAGTACATTTTCATGTAACTCACTTCTTTTAATTGTATTTAGGGTTGGATCCACAATACTTAAAACCTGAAAATAGTAGCAAACAATTATTTGCTGTGAGGATTCTGGTCTCTTTATCTTTGTGCCTTGTATTAATTGCTCATAAGCTGTGTTGAGGCAGTCTATCTGGCCTTGCATGCATGCAAGTACCTAAAGTAACAGTTGGCTCCTTTTAGACCTTGTTGTGATACACTGTATATATCTCAATATTTTCTACTAACATTTGAAATTATAATATTCATAAGAAGATTATGTTATACAAAGTATTTAAGACGGGACCATATTTACCAATGTGTAGTACAATGATTTCTGGAAGTGTTCCTAAGCCCAGTGATTTCCATTTCCATGCAATGTGCTGCTGATTTCCATGACAGACTCTGTGATGAATTGCAAGGCCACATAGAGACAAACAACCATCCACGATCACACTCACTCCTAGGATTAATTTTGAGTCACCAATTAACCCCACATTATTGGGAAAACATGCAAATTCCACACAGAAAGCCCCCAAAAGCTGAGAGGCAACAGTGCTAACCACCACACCACCGCGCAACCCCTTTGTAAAGATCACAGTTTTGTAATATTGATATTCTGCCCTGTCCCTCAGATTCTCAGCATATTTTGATGATTATATTTACAGCATATAATTCAATATTTAAAGGCCTCACAATTTCACAATGAAGACAATATGTGGAATTTGTTCCACAGTTTGTAAACAGTTTTTGCAGATTGTTGAACCTCTGTCGACACTCTGCCTCTCTAAGGTGCTCTTTTCATTTGTAATTAAGTTACAAGCTTTCGTCAGTTAACCTACATAACTGCAACATCTCCGGCCGGAAAAGGGTGGAATGCTCTCTCCGGGTCGGGAATGAGATCCTTCCCCAAGTGGAGGAGTTCAAGTATCTCGGGGTCTTGTTCACGAGTGAGGGACGAATGGAACAGGAGATTGACAGACGGATCGGTGCGGCGTCTGCAGTGATGTGGGCTCTGCACCGGCCCGTCGTGGTGAAGAAGGAGCTGAGCCAGAAGGCGAAGCTCTCGATTTACCGGTCAATCTATGTTCCTATCCTCACCTATGGTCACGAGCTGTGGGTAGTGACCGAAAGAACGAGATCGCGAATACAAGCGGCCGAAATGAGTTTCCTCCGCAGGGTGTCTGGGCTCTCCCTTAGAGATAGGGTGAGAAGCTCGGTCATCCGGGAGGGGCTCGGAGTAGAACCGCTGCTCCTCCGCATTGAGAGGAGTCAGATGAGGTGGCTCGGGCATCTAGTGAGAATGCCTCCTGGACGCCTCCCCGGTGAGGTGTTCCGGGCCCGTCCCACTGGGAGGAGGCCCCGGGGAAGACCCAGGACACGTTGGAGAGACTATGTTTCTCGGCTGGCCTGGGAACGCCTCGGGGTCCCCCCAGAAGAGCTGGAGGAAGTGGCCGGGGACAGGGACGTCTGGGTCTCTTTGCTCAAGCTGCTGCCCCCGCGACCCGATCCCCGGACCAGCGGAAGATGATGGATGGATGGATGGATGGAACTGCAACATCTATGTAGCTGATTTCCAGATTAGCTGAATATTGCACTCTGTTTTTATTTACATTTTACACAGCAACCCAACTTGGTTTTGGGGTTGTATTTATGAATTATTAAGGGTGTGGCTCCTTCAAGTAAGTGCTACACCTAGGGGGTATGCTTTACCTTTTGGTTCATCCATTCCTTTCACATTACTTTTGGCTTCAAAATCCTCAAATGGTAAATAACACCTCAAGGCTTCAAATAGTAGTCCACAAACTAATAGTTGCCTACATGCATTGTTTCATATGAAGCTTCTGAGTCAACATATTTAACTCCATGATCAAAGATATGACCTTACTTGTGGCTTGAGTCTGTATGATTCAGAATTTTCCCTGAGATATCCCTCGATTTATCAGGACAGAGTATCTGGCAGCCTCTCGTATTACCTGTCCCCAACTTGTCTTGTGACGCAGAAAAGCTTTCATTATAAAAGATCTTCCAGGTAGCCAGTCTGTTCCAGTTGATCACAATTCGTTTTAGGTTTACCACATTTACCACATGCCACTGTCATAAAGCTTTCCTCACCTTTGTCCGTTTTTTCCTCAATTTTCAATTCAATCTCATTCAAATACTTTTGAAATGATAACAACACTTTTTCACTTATCTAATTTTCTCTTATATACTTTCTCTACTATTTAGTGATTTCTCAGGTATTATGTAGTGTATCATGAAAAAAATATAAATAAATAAACAAAAATAGCCAACACATAAGGTGAAAACATTACGAAAGAAAACGTATCTGACTGAATTTGAATAATTGCCAAAACATACAATCCTTTTAATCTGCTATTTTTTTTTATAAAAGAAAAATGTTCCTTAGTTGTTCTTTGGTTGTTTTGGTATATTTCAGATGTTAGAATAATAGTTTCACTGTCAATATGTCAGTTAAGAATTTGCATTCTGAGTACAGAAAAATGTGTGTTACCAACTGAAAAACATTGTAAACAGAAAAAAAAGACATTGTGCTGAGGTCTGCAGATTTTCTGAATTATTTATGGCAAGCAATAACAATAAAGCTGACTAAATTTACTGTAGTCTTTACTCCACTCGACCCACAGTTACTGTATGAGTCAGAGGGTGGCTAACATTAATAAATGAGCATAGGGTCGAAGAGATATTAAAAATTGCTTTGAAGCTCCATTGAAGATAATATTTTCCTCTAGCCTGCTAAGTGTAATTTCAGAGAGAAATAGGCTTTGTCAAAGGACATTTATTAATTAATATGAATGTGGCTTTGGAAAGTATTTGTCAGAATGAAGTAGTGGTTATTGTAATCAATGTCAAAAGCCATAATTTCACTCCAACATGCCTTCTATCTATCTATCTATCTATCTATCTAGATTAGATTAGCATTGATTAGTTTAGATTATTAGATTAGATTAGATTCGGTTCGATTTGATTGGAATAAAAGAAGAAGCATTAGGGTGAGAGGCGGCAATAGAGGCAAATCAGTCATGAAATTGAAAATGTATTTGTAAGAATCAAAGAGAACCATAAACTGTGACAGCTAATTGGATTGCTTTCTCTCTATTGTATTTTTTTTTACTCCTCACACTGCTCTGAAAGATCTAAGAGACAACACTCAGGAGAGGCATGGATGCTGACAAGAATATATTAAAACATGCTGCTTGGTAAAGTCAGTGGAAATGAACAGTTTGGCCTATAATCAAATAGAAGTCAACACAAAGGACCTTCTAAGTGTGGGGACAGACAGAGAAGAGTAAAAAATGAGGGATTGGAGAAATGAGATTGAAAACTAAGGAAGATAAAGTGATGGTTAATATTTGAGGGCTTTGCATTCAGCTCTAGTGTCCTCTGCTCCTACACAATTACTTCATATTTTACACATTTACATATTTATTTCATTTACAATAATATTTGCATAATTTCAAGAACTCCAAAACATGCCAAAGCTTTATGGGATATGGACCTGCAATGAACTCAGTGCTTCTGACATAGGCCTAGAGATGTTCATATACACAATATACAGTACCTTTGGACAACATCTCTCTATTTTCTTCATTCTTCCTCCTGTATTTCTTTGTCTTTTTTTTCATCCTCATCCCACACCCAGACAGTGCGAAAGGTTCAAGATGTGTTAACAATGTGGGTGTGTGTGTGAGCACGTGTAAATTACTTACTGTGCCCCTGCTGAAAGACCTGTTCACCGTAAGGACCTCTCCATCTGATTAGCCCCATCTGCTATCAAGGCAGGTAGTGTCTACACCTGGGGAGAACTTTTTTTCTGCCTTTGTCTTTCTGTCTCTTTCAATACGTCTCTCTCTTGTCTCTTTTATACACACACACGATGAAAACACACATATGCTCACACACCGTCGTGTCAGAAAATAGAGGGCTTGTTATTGAAACATCTGCCAGAGTGTGGATTGACTGACATCAGTCATCAAGCTGCAGCAGATGATGATAAGCAACAAGGTCAACATTCTCTGTGCTGTCCTTTCTAACCCGGAGGGCCTTTGGCTCTACTCACTCTGATCCCTGTATCTATTCCAGAACAGTTGGCACATACTCACTAGGTGTACTAAGCTCTATTTTTCACCTATTGTCTGGCTCATGGATTTTACACTGACACCGCAGGTTAAATGGAGTGCATATTTTCAGAGACTGTTCAGAGGGGGGGACATTTTTATTTCTGGGAGACATCTTTGCACACATTTCAATAGCTAGCAGCAGAGCATATGCTGAAATGTATTGCAGAGGAATAAGCAAAAGTGCAGGACTTTAGATGAGCTGAGGTCAATTGAGCATTGACAAGATCATAGATGAACTACAGTTCTTAAAGTAATACAACATAGCTTCTCCCTCTGTGCTTTAACTGCTGTCTGATCTTGAGAATTCAGACTCTACTGTGCAATTCCCTGTCTTCAAATAACTATTTCTAGCTCTGCTTCCCAGTGTTTGGTTGTTGCGTTCTTGTTGGACTGAGCCTCAGCTTTGTCCCACGAGTCCTTGAATGTTGCCTGTTATTTAAACATAGTTCACCTCATAAACAAGAAAAAAGATATGTAATCTTTTTTCTTGTTTATTTTTGTGTTTTTGTCATGAGTTTGTTTATAATAACTGCATTTGACTGTACTGCTGATATTCAAGAGACTGTGACCAGTGCTAATTTTCTGATACAGCCACATGGCATGTATTCTATGTATTTCTTGTAGCAGTGTTTTTAACATTGGGGAGGCAGTAACCCTTATAAGCAGTAAAGGTTTTGGTGTTAGATTTGGCAGTGCGTGTTTAGTCTATGAAAGTAATGTTTTATGTTGAGACATTTATTTTTACTGCCAGGAATGGAATCAGGTTCAGATTTGCTGAAGCGCACTCACACCTCCACAGTTTTCTTTTGTTTGCCTCACAATGAGCAGGAGTGTTACCTTGTATTGAAATTTAGGTAGGTAGCACAATTTTGTTTACATTTTCTTTGTAGACTTGAAAATCTAAATTACTTAGTATTCCTCTTGTAATGTTAATTACAGAGTTTTGTGAACACCCACACAGTGTGATTTTCATTTGCAGCTCTGCCTTTGACGTTGTATAGTCATGTTTCTACCACTGGATAATCAATCGTTTTTTTCTTTTAACCGCTTTCATCAGGTTTTTAATGTTAGCTTTTTTCGAAGGGTGAGCCAGGTTGTAACATAGGAACAAAAAGTTTTTTTTTCCTTTTCGGCAGAAATCAGATGAAATATTTAAAGTCAGACTTCACACTGACTTTTTGAAGTCATCTCATCTTATTGAAGCATTTGCACAGGGCTGTGTTTTCATGTATTTATGAGCAGTGTTGGTCAATTACTTTAAAAAAGTAATTAGTTATAGTCACTAGTTACTGCTCCCAAAAACTAATTGAGTTAGTAACTCAGTTACCACATTGTAAAAGTAATTAGTTACTCAGCAAAGTAACTGTGGCGTTATTTTTTGTGTTCTACAACGCTGTTATGTTCTATAACATCTTTAACATCAAATGTGTTCATATTAACTGATTGAATTCATTCAAGGTAAACACAAGAAACTTGTGCTAAAGGAAAAAAAAAATGGACCAGACTTAGTGAATATTTCCCTATACTCCCTATATAGAAGATATAAAAACACTAAATACAGTAATTTAGAACATTCGGTATTTATTTGAACTCAATAGATTGCAGCCTGCCATACGATGCATAGAAATAAATTAATTGATAAATTCTGACCCAAAAAAAATCGAGTGTTGTTTGTTTTCGAGTGGCTCCGCCTCCTTCGCTGGGGCTCACGCTAGCTGCATTTGGGCTGGGGTTGGGTTAGCAGCTGCAGAAGCAACAAGTGCTTCATATTCGTATGGGTTGTTGTAAGGTGCTTCATTAGATTTGAGTGACTTGAGGCAGACGTGGATAAAGTTTTTTTCCCTGGGCATAGCTTGCATGTTACATACACATTCTTGCCTTTTATCTCCACGGGTGAGAAGTAGTGCCAGTAATTCGAGTTAGAGAACGCTACCTGTGAACTTCCCTGGCTCGTCGCCGCTGTCTTGTGTGTGTTTAGCACGTGCAGTGAGACAGCGTGAATAGGGCATCCGTACATCCGCCCACCCAGCCAATCATCATCGCATTTTCCACTGTGTCATCACCCCCCCCCCCCCCCCCCCCTGCTCTCTCCAGGCAGCATGCAGCTGATGTGTAGCCGAAAACCTACAACCAAATTGTAGTAACGCGCCACTTTATATTCTCAGTAAGGATAACGGCGTTGTAACGATGGGGAAAGTAATTAATTAGATTACTCCGTTACTGGAAAAATAACGCCGTTATACTTAAACGTCGTTACTCCCAACACTGTTTATGGGTACACGAATAAAATTACATTGGTAAATGTGTCCCAAAGGGAATTTCTCAGAATCAACTAAACACTGAGTTGAAATGTCATTTATTCAGAGAAATTCCTTTTGATATCAGGAGAGAAACTTAAAAAGATATCTCACAACTTACATTTAAGAGTGACTCTGCCTCTGGGAATGGCAAGACAAGCTTTCTGATAATGGCACTGCTGTTAATATGAGAACTTGGTGTCATTGTACCTTCAGGGCATTATGACACCGTCTCAGCTATCAGAGCAAGCCGCATAATGCCTTTGAGCCCTGTGTGGACAGACGGGCAAAAAAATGTAAATTTCGGACATGCTCATTCTCAATATACTTATACACATCAGTGATCAGAGGTAAAGAATTGTGTAAATAACGTTAACAAAACTTGTCATGCATTCTGAAATTGCAAGTTATGCAGAGATATTGCTTTTTGCTTTTGAAGCTGCCTGTCTAAGAGAAATAATGAATTAAAGTGAAAATGTCAAGGTATCCTTTCAGAAAAAAAAAATCTGTTACATCACGTGTACACTCGTGAAAAGAAGTTTGAAGGAAACAGAAAGAAAGCATGGAATGAACTGTGAACACAGGCAGTGAGAAACTTAAAACACAAAGGATTAAAATCCGCTCAGTAAAAGCATTAGTTTAACCATTCAACAAGTGTCTGTACCTCTAGTCTCTCTCGCTCTCTCTTTCCATCTCTCCATTCCTGCCAAGGACACCATCCCTGCTGTTGTTACCATGGAGATGAGCCCAGAAGGGCTGTGGGCGAGACATGTGAGGGATGATGGGTGACTGTGTGTGTCCATGAACACGAGCATGTATGCAAATCTTTGCCCTTGTTTGTTTTCTAATATTTTGTTGTTATTTTTTTCTTGCTTTGTGTAGAAAGCTTCCCATAAGCCTCCCCGATAGCCCTGGATAACAACAACACGGCAGCTATGAACTAACAGTGCAACATTACGTGTTTATTCATTCATTCGTCTTAAAGTATTGGTGAAATAAAGACAGATAATGCCGTATTTAGAGGCTGTATTGTCAATGTCTTGTTCTCTCCCATTATATGGATATACACGGATCTCGAGAAATCTAAATATCTTCCGAAGGACGCCAACTTTCACCAAACCGTTATTGTGAGTAGATTAACGTATTTTATGCCAGAAAATAAGGTCCAGGTTTAAAAAAAACGAACTTCTCCTTTAAATATGGTCTGGTAAGGGCTTCTATGCTATTTGCTACTGTCCTTGGCATTTGGACAGAGTTGTTTATTAGCATCATATTGCATTGAACGGTATAACATGATTTTGACTTATTTCCCAACAAACAGTGCAAGGGTATGCGCCAGTGTTTGAGTGTGTGTGTGTGAAAGGATGAGGATAGGAGGTAATACATGAGATGACAGCAATAATTCAGCCCATTTAGTGAATGAGACATTTCAAGAAAGTGCAATTTTCTTGCTCCTGTCATTCTCACCTCTAAAATGGGCAATGTATCACACCAAATTTGTAACATGCTTCTATGGCTCAACTTCAAAGTGCTTTTTCCCCCTCACCGGGCAGAGGTTTGCAGTTGTAATATGAAATAGTTGAGAGCATATTATCGGTTTGTTGGAGAGGACTCTATCTATAATATTCCAAAAATATATAGAAAGAGGCTGCAGTGCACCATATATTCATTCTAATTATATCTTAATTTTTCATAAAGGTACCTCAGTTAAAGAGAAAATTATCGCTCTATAATAAAGTAACAAAATACAATACAGAACCAGATTACACATTTCTCTTCTCATGTCATCATTAAAACTACATCAAAAGTTATAGGGATGCAAAAACCCTTCCTTGTTGGCATTTTGAACGATGCGTCAAAACTCAGAGATGTGTAAATGTGAAATGAACTCAGTTGAGTGCTACTCAAATGCAAAAGCTAAATGTTTACACCCACACACCCTCACACACAGAGTGTGGCTTAAGAGCAATGATTTACAGTGATTTCCTGGAGATTTAGACTAAATTTAACTAAGACCTAAGCCAACATAAAAACATTCCTTCCTATTATAATCTGTAAATTAACACTAAATGGACTTTCTTGCTTGTTCGGCAGATTATGATGAAGGGACATCATCATAACCTGATTGTGACAACAGCGTGTACACTCCACAACAAATATTTGCTATGAAAACACACACGCGAAAAAATAACATAGACAGAAAATCAAAAACAAAAATACAATGAGTGCATTTCAACAGAGGATCATTCTACAATACCATGGTGCATGGTGGTGAGGTGGTTAGCACCATCACCTCACAGTAAGAGGGTTCCAGGTTCGGCCGGGGAAGTTTGCACGTTCTCCCCATGGATGCATGGGTTCTTTCCGGGTACTGGTACTCTGGCTTCCTCTCATCATCTAAAAACATGCATGTCAAGTAAACTGGTTACCCTGATGACCCTAGTGAGTGTTTGCTAACAGCAGGGCTCTCAAGTTTTCAAGTTTGCTTGGAGTGAGATTCGGGCGGGGCAGGGGCCGGGCCATGTGCGTGGGGGGGTTTCTTTCGGGTTTTTTTTGCAGTATCCCATCGCCATAAACTAGCTACTTAAAGAACAAAGAAATTGTTTTATTTATACCAAAATCACAAATCTTCACTTTTACACTAAATTCTGCTATATTTTAAAATAAATTGTTTTAGGTATGCAAAGTCTTAACAAACAAAAAAACAGACAAAATAAATTAAGAAAAACAAACATAACCCCAAATGGGCCCCTTGAGCAGTCCCTCTCTGTGTGTGTTTGTTTATGAGTGTTGTTGTAAGTGTTTGTGGCAGATTTTGATGCTTGATGACTGATATTGGGGGCTCCCATTTAAAGCACTGTGGCTCAATGTCAGCCATTTTCACAGTCATGATGGATGACAGAGTTCCATTCAGAAACAAAGTGTTCCTGGTCTTGGTTTTATTGAGCCCCACCATGGAAAAAACCCTCTCTGCATCAGCATTTCAGTGTGGCAGAACTAATACCAGTTTGGCAATTGTAGATAGCCTTATTGGGAATCTGTTCATACCAGTCACCTTTGAAAAAAATGAACCACGGAAGCCTAATTACACTCCTACATATTTTTCATTTTTCATTAAGTTGCTCATGTCAAAGGGTGTGTGCTGAATATTTAGGTCTACTACTCCAACGAACACTTTAACCGGCAGGTATTGGTCTTTTACAAGGAGTAGGAAAACTATAGTAACTAATAAAAGATTCAAATAAATGAAGATATGACCTGCTGATGATCCTGACGGTTCTCTTCCACCTCCAGCTCGTCTACAACTTCTGCACGCATTCAGAGCATAATAGGCTATGTCCGCTGTGCATTCATGGGACGCGTGCTTGCAGCTGAAAGCTATTTCACACCCGGCAACAAGAAATTCTGTTTTCTGATTGGCTGAGAAATTCTATTTTGTGATTTGCCGATGGGTTGCTAAATCAAGACAGCTGTACCAGAGCTATAGTTCTGAGCTGTACGAGCGCACAGTAACCTGCCATTGACTCGTTTATAGTATCGGCCATTAGAATTTCTGTGCGACGAAGTTGATCATTTCTCAGCGTGAGAAATGGCATGTGTGGCGTGTGAGCGTGTGAACTTGTTGAAATGCGTGTGTCTCACGCTCATTGCGTGAGACTTGAGAGCCCTGGCTAACAGTGAGTGTGAGCGTGCTTGGTTGTTTGTCTCTGTGTGGCCCTGTGATGGACTGGCGACCTGTCCAGGTACCCTATTGCCCAATGACAGCTGGTATAGGCTCCAGCCCCCCTGTGAACCCTAAATTGGATTTACATTAAGGATAAATATGGATATATATCCACATCCCTTCCCTTGTGACACAAACTAACAATCAGCCATACAGACTGTCTTTCTATCCCCCTTCATTTTATAAGCTTTAAATTGCCTAGTTATTTTCCTTTTATTCACTCCATCTCACACCCTGTAATGAATAACATTTCAAGGGCCCCATGTTTATACTGGCAGCAGCATAATTATTTTTCTGTGGGTTTTTACAAAATAGGCAAAAGGACAACACGAATAGTCAGAAGAGGGAACAAAGGACTTATAGGAGAGAAATGTAGACTAATTTGTGGTAGCCTAATTAATTACCCCCATTAAACAACCATATATTCCAACAGACAGATCATTTTTATCATGTGTGGGTGTGTGTGCGTGTGTATTTCTCTCTATGTGTATACTTGATATTGCCTCGGGGTCCAGCCCTCTGGCATTGATGGAGCATCATCATTATCACCTGGGTTGATGGTAAAGTGGCTCTTTGGCTAGACCCTGTCGACAGGCACTATAGGGTGTCACACTGCGTGTGTGTGCGTGTGTATGTGTGTGTGTCTGCAGGAATGTGTATGTGTGCGTGTGTGCACATGCCAGTGAATATATTTTGCTATTGCAGTTTTAGTAATTCAGTGGCCACACTAACATGCCTTTACTGGCAGGTCTCTTATGCAAACAAATGGCCTTGGCTGGCTGGCTCAGTGAAGGGCGACGGTTGCATCTGGTTGCACGAGGAGGGGGAGTGATAGACATAACAGATTCGGGGGAGAAACAGTTTTATTTGCCTTTCAGTCAGACCCACATTTCCCAACATGACACACAGTTTGTCTTTGATGTCTGGACAGAAGATCCACAAGTTTAACTGCTTCACACTTTAAGACACTTAGTATTAGCTGTCAATATCTGATGATGTTAGTTGTCAAACACTGTCATCAACTTTTGTTTGCTTTGCTTTTTCTTTTCTTTTTCAATTTTGAAAGTCAGTTAAATGATATGCTAGTCTTCTGTATCTGAGCAACAACTCGTATTGATAAAACTGTTATCATCAGATGAGGACAGATGAAATTAAGACAATAAGAAAATGACTTATGCATATTCCAATAACATAATGATCACAACTTTCACCTCTCTAAATAGTTCCCACCAAGCTGGCAGCATTTAGGAAGAATTATTGAAAAGAAAACAAATCTTTGTCCATTGTTTTAAACTGTCATCGTCTGTGAAATAAGTTATTGGACTCATTGTTAAACATAATTTGTAAGAATGTTATATTGGACTGAGAAGTTGCTTTTACAATAATTTAAAATACATCAGAACACATGTATTTGTATGCAGATGATGTAGTGCAGAAGACTTTTATTTTGTCACTTAATAAGAGCAGATGATCAGCTCTTCTTGTTTTGTTAAGAACTCTAAACCATACACCCACACAAACATAAATCTCAAACGAGCATGTATTCACTCACACAAACACAGTTGGATCCATATATGCCACAAGCAACAGGTGTGACAACAGTCTGACTGAACTCTGCAATTCTCAACATAGAGCATGAGGAGGCGTTTGTGTTTTGATGCTTAGTGGATGATGACTAGATGCCACCACATCAAGCATTATGCAGCCAAAACGCGCAGACACAGTCACTCGTTTGCCAATGCTTCAAGAGGGGCTTAGCAACTTCTCACCAACACCCACAGCCTGAAAAGTAATTGCCTGAATAATAACCAGCGACTGCCACACGACACGACTACACGATGAAGAAAAGCTGACCTCTTTGATGAAAATATGTGCATTTATTGGAGAGTTTTTAATCATTGTGGTATGATCGTCATGAGAAAAGGAAAATCCACACCTGAGACTAAATTTGTGTTTTTCTTTGCATGAACAGTAGTGCAGATTATTGGCACATAATTAAAAAAAATATGCCAGTGTCTAAAGCAAACAACCAAATTCTTTTTCTATCGGCATTGGAAAAAAAAAGAAAAGAATAGTGACGTTGTAGTGGAGTTTAAAAAAAAACAAAAAAAAGAAAGAAAACTCTGTTTTAACCCTTGTATGGTATTCGGGTCAAATTGTCCTGTTTCAAACTTTTAAAAGAAGAAAAATGTACACATTTTTTCTACCTGAAACTCAATGACCTTAGATTATTTTCTGTGATAAACATGTACAAATGAAAAAAAAAAATTGAGCACGTGTTACGCCCCTCAACTAGGAGAAATAGAAGTACGACACAGGACACGATGTAGCTTCAGTCAAGTCCAATGTTGTAATGGATTAACCATGAACAGCATAATAACATTTCTACACCTCATTACAATCAACATGTCACATTCCCTTTGCATGACATAATGTCTCCCTAAAACACTGCACAATTGTGAAATGTTCTGTAATGCTATTAAAACAATTTTTTAGATATTATTAACTCAGAATACAAAACATTTTAACCTCAATATCAGTGTTGCATTTAAACAAAATATCCAGCCTTTCCACATTAAACACTCATTTTTCTTAACCTGCAACAATATCACTTTTACCTTATTAACAATATAAAATGAATACAAAGAAAAAATGGCGGCGGCGTCACATAACAACCACGCTTTAACTTCGGTCCGCATGACACAGTTAGCATACAGGCTACACTGGAGCACCGCGACACGATTAGCCTGCTTAACACACGCATACCAGGGCTCTCAAGTCTCAAGCCTGATTTATGCTTCAGGCGCAAAGCCTCTGACGCTCGGACGCAGAGCTTCTGCGAGCGTCAAAATCTTGACCACTCCCCCACGCAGAGGCTCTGCGCGCGTTGTCGTGCACCTCAGAAAAATCCTGTCTACACGTCGGACGCACGCAGACCACCAACGGAAGTGCGCAGACAAAAGCGGCTGTGATTGGTCCTCGGTGTGCCTTTCCGGTTGTCTGTGTGGCTTCCTCCTTTGCATTTTCGCCAACTCCAATAAAAGAAGCTGTTCTTCTTCGATGTCGAGCAACTCCAGATCCATCTTGCATACACTTTTTTTTTTTTTGAAAGATAAACACTTCCACCGGCGCCGCCGAAAGTTCTCGTCACCGCCCACCGAAATTCTCGCGAGGGGAAACTGCTGTGCGTCCCGAGAAATTCCAGACCAAGGTTGCAGAACCATAACATAAAAAGTGGTTCGCGACCAGAGCAAAGCAACACGTCAAGACGATAGACGCAGAAGTATAATGCGGCCTTCACGCATTGAGCGTGAGACACACGCATTTCAACAAGTTCACACGCTCACACGCCACACATGCCATTTCTCACGCTGAGAAATGATCAACTTCGTCGCACAGAAATTCTAATGGCCTATACTATAAACGAGTCAATGGCAGGTTACTGTGTGCTCGAACAGCTCAGAACTATAGCTCTGGTACAGCCGTCTTGAGTTAGCAACCCATCGGCAAATCACAAAATAGAATTTCTCAGCCAATCAGAAAAGAGAATTTCTTGTTGCCGGGTGAGGTCTGAAATAGCTCTCGTTGTAGACGAGCTGGAGGTGGAAGAGAACCGTCAGGATCATCAGCAGGTCATATCTTCATTTATTTGAATCTTTTATTAGTTACTATAGTTTTCCTATTCTTTGTAAAAGACCAATACCTGGCGATTAAAGTGTTCGTTGGAGTAGTAGACCTAAATATTCAGCACACACCCTTTGACATGAGCAACTTAATGAAAAATGAAAAATATGTAGGAGTGTAATTATGCTTCCGTGGTTAATTTTTTTCAAAGGTGATTGGTATGAACAGATTCCCAAATTCCCATCTATAATTGCCAAACTGGTATTAGTTCTGCCGCACTGAAATGCTGATGCAGAGAGGGTTTTTTCCATGGTGGGGCTCAATAAAACCAAGACCAGGAACACGTTGGCTCTGAATGGAACTCTGTCATCCATCATGACTGTGAAAATGGCTGTGCTTTAAATGGGAGACCCCAATATCAGTCATCAAGCATCAAAATCTGCCATAAACACTTACAACAAGACATACATTTTTTTTTTTTGTTAAGACTTTGCATAGGCCTACCTAAAACAATTTATTTTCAAATATAGCAGAATTTAGTGTAAAAGTGAAGATTTGTGATTTTGGTATAAATAAAATAATTTCTTTGTTCTTTAAGTAGCTAGTTTATGGCGATGGGATACTGCGAGGGACCAGCCCCCCCCCAAAAAAACGAAAGAAACCCCGCCGCGCACACGGCCCGGCCCCTGCCCCGCCCGAATCTCACTCCAAGCAAACTTGAAAACTTGAGAGCCCTGCGCATACTGAAATTACCACAGTCATTAACATTTACTCTCTGCAATTTGCTTACAGTAATAAACATATATATAAATCATTCGAACACAATACAACCCTCGTTCTTACCTGAAATAGGAGAAATAGAAGTACGACACGGACACAATGTAGCTTCAGTCAAGTCCAATATTGTAATGGACGAACGTAAGCCACACGTTCCGAACGCAGATTGAACGAGGCATTAGCAATCATGAACAGATCCTCCGATCACAAACTGGCACTCAAAACCCACAGCAAAGAAAGTGAAACTTATATAAACAAGCAAACACGGCATATTTTAAGTTAAGTTGCATTTCCCAAAACCATTAAGTTAAATAAGACAGCATTTTAAACACAGATCGTCTTTTAATCCTCTTAATCTTTTTAACCTTTTTTACCCAAAAAGCAATGGATTACTAATCTACTGATCATAATGCATTTTAACTTAGCAGTTTGAACTTTTTCCCTTTTCCCTTTTGACATTTTTAAATATCCATGAATTTAAATAAATGCTTTAAATGTATTTAGGATTGCCTTATTTTTATCATCCTTACACATGCTACTATACCCCACACATTTACATCCTTCATATGGTCTTCGGGTCAGTTTGACCCACATACACAGTGACACACAGAAACATGCCCACACAGACACAAACACACACACACACACTCAATGTTATATTATTACCATCAAAGCACAGAGTGCTCATGAGCACTCTACACAGGAATGGAAGAATTAGTAGCAGGTAGGACTGTAAGCCGAATTTCATACTTGACTGCAATGCCACCAAAGGAGGGGTAGACAACCAAGACAAGCTGCTGGCCTGCTACAGCTGTCAAAGAAGAACGCTACAGTGGCCACTCGTGATCTTTTACAACATGCTGGATGTTTCAGCCTATAATCCATTTATATAATATAAACACTAATAATAATAATGCATTTTTTCCTAGATAAGCATGATTTATGAAACACAAGTCTTGAGTATAGTGGATTTTTAACATCAATTACAACCTTGTGACAAACAGAGTAGTCACGTTTCCATTGTTAATTGTGTTCTAGTAAAGACTGATTGTATTCATTAAACATATATGTTATCTCAGTTGTTTGAAATTGAGATAAAGACAATATATGTTAATGGTTTATGAAATAAAATTTTATGTTAGAATTGTTTTTAAAGCCCCAAATATGTCCTGGGTCAATTTGAACCGAGGGACACCAGAGGATCTTAAAAGCGTAGACCATACAAGGGTTAACTGTTTTGAAGAAGCAGTGTGTTAGATTTCGTGACACCTGGTGGTGAAGTTGTAAACTGCAGCCAACTATTGCGTGAAGTACAATATGAGTATATCACATAAACATATGGATAAGAATATGGTATTTATGTTGAACAATTTTACTTGCCCTTGTCACGCCCATGGACTTAATATCATGCTTTAAGTTGCGTTTTTGTGTTCAGTTCATGTCTTGGTTTTGAGTTTTTAGTTTTGCCATTGTTTTTCCCCTCACTTCCCTCACTCAGGTAATTAGTTCATTCCCCTCACCTGTCCATTGTCTCCAGCTGCACTCACTCTCCAATCACTCCCAGCCCTCTATTTAGTCTCTTGTCTCCCCTGTCTGTTTGTTGGTTCTTTGTTAGTGATTCATGACCTGTCTGTTGTCCCAACCTGACCTGCCCGCCTTGTTATCCATTCCTCCATTTCCGTTCCTATCTCGTTCCTCGTTTTAAGCTAAGTATTTAATTATTCCATGCCATGAAAATCTTTTTTTGTTTTTTCCCAGTTATGTTTTTGAATCCGGCTCAGCCGTGCTTTTAGTTTGAACTTTGTTATTTTTGTTTTTGTTAATAAATCAGCTTTTACTTTTGAAATTCGCATCCGTGTCCTACCTTCCCCACCTGCACCCTCAACCCCCAAACCTGACAGAAGAACCAACCAACAATTGACACGGCGGATTTAAAAACCGCACTACGGCTGGCAGAGGACCTCTGTTCCTGCTGGGAGCAGGAAAGCTCCTCCTGGAGGAAATTAAACGTGGCCAATGACATTATTGATTTCTTTTTAGCCAAGCAAATTCTCCAGACCTGGCCTGTGGACCTGTCTCGCATCTGGGGGAGGACGAGGACCATGCAGCGCGCTGCAACGATGGACATCTTTGGCATGGAGCCACAGCAGGTAGCTGCACTATACTCCTCCTCCCTCACCTCTTCAATAGGTGAGGGAGGAGAAATATTTTGTTTGTTTTTTCCCAGTTATGTTTTTGAATCCGGCTCAGCCGCGCTTTTAGTTTGAACTTTGTTATTTTTGTTTTTGTTAATAAATCAGCTTTTACTTTTGAAATCCGCATCCGTGTCCTACCTTCCCCACCTGCACCCTCAACCCCCAAACCTGACAGCCCTCACTTGAAGCTTTAGTGATCATGTAGACTTAAGTTTAAATTTTAGCTTTCACTGCACTCAGTGAACATTGATATGAGTATGATGCTGTCCCTTTAGCACACTCTGCCTAGTATTGTTTTGTACCTCAGACAGTTATCTTGAGTGCCAAGCAATGCACATTACTGCAGAGTGGAGCTACTGTTGAGTTAATTTCAGCCTTACTCAGCATCACCATTTCACTGAAATAAGCTCTGTAACACAGCATGTATAATGTACTTTGCCTGCTGTGGGAAAGGAACTGATGCAGACAGACCTGACAGCCCCAGGGAGTCAAATGAGTAAAGGCGAAAAGTTGATTATAACACTCTTAACGACTTTGCTAATTACCACCGATGCTAATTAGCTGGAGCTTCGAGTTAACTGCACAGAGGGTAATCAGTGTCTGGAACAGAGACAGAAGTTAGAGTCAAAGTATCATCTCTCAACCCTTCATGGTGCACAATAAGATGTTTTAAAGTACAGTCTGCTGTTATGTCCCATAAATGTTAGCATGCTTTTGATGCTGAGAGAACAGGGAAGTTTTAATTGTAAGTCAATCTTAGCAGACAGCTGACAAAGAAGATCTTTATTGCAAGAAAATTACATCATCTTTGTACTTTATTTCTAACATTTAAACCTTCATAACAATGGTTAATATGTATCTTTTTTTCCCAGTTTACAGAGTGTAATCATACTGATCAATGTATTCCTCATATCCCAGAACACACACATATACGCATACACGTGTCCATTTAGCTTAACTTATGTGGACTGTGACTGTTATTTTGTGCTGTAAATCCAGTTATCTCCTGATGTCGAGATACCAGCTTAATCTCCTTCCAGGCTGTTGACACAACAACCGCTGAGGCTGATTTACTGTGGTCAGCTTCAATTACCAACTATGAGAGCCAAAGGTATTCCTCAGAGTTCAGATGGCCATACGTTTCAAGGACAATTATTCTTAATGAGACTGCCTCCAATCTATCTGCATGTGGGTTGAGAGATGCTTGACAAATCTGTCCTTCAGAGGGCCCTGTCCTCACTCTGATCTATGGTTCCACTTCATTTCCTCTGCCTGTCATGCTGTGTGCAGAACTGCTATCACTATGTTTCACCTGCAGCACGTCACCCTTGGTAAGATAAGGGCATCCGGCTGATAAGATTGTGTGGTACTTGTAGTTTCTAGAAAATGCAGTCATTGTTTTGTATGTATATTGGAGAAAGTGCATGTATAGCTGGGTTATCTAGCAGTTTTTATTGTGCATAGTGATCTCCTACGACCACGAGACTGATCATTCCATTAGATTCTTCCTTTAAAATGTATGATCTTTTCTGGATGCAAAGGTGTGTGATTGGGGACCTTCTGACCAGTTCAAATACAGGTAGAGTTTTCCTATATTTCTATGTAATATTTTTTTGCAAAATTTCTCTTTTGATCTTGAATTTTACCCCTGAAGCAATAAGTCATTTTCCGTAATTTTCGTCATTTGTGATTTTACCTTGTTTTATTATGCGAGTCAAATGTCAAGTTGACTTCACTACTGTTAGCAACAGGAGAAGAAATATTTTTTCATATTTATGTTTTTACAATGTAGGTGACATAGAGGTAGTACACATAGCTGAGGTATGTGGCACACTGTTAGTGCTAAGAGTGAGAGTGAAGTCAGTCATATTCATGTTAAGTTATTTTGAAATAGAACCTTGGTAGGGAAATAAAAAATAAAAATACAGGAAAGCTGTTATATTGGATGGATGTGAATGAATGACTGAATGGACACATGAATTAACAGATTCATTAGTCAATCAATGTATCAATTAATTAATGGGCCATGATACAAGCAAAATATGACACTGCATAGATTAAGTAAAATCTGTATGAACACAAAAGTTTAACGCCTCCACGTTGTCAGAACTTTGTAGGCTTTTCCTTCATAATTACACTGGAGGAGAGTGAATAAAGAATCTGCAATTCAGTGCCAAAGCTGCTCAAGTAAATCTCATGTAAATGGGGGATAGAGTAACACCCTGGCATCCCAGTGCCAGAAATGTTATTCCTAGTAGACATTGCAAAAGAGGTTGTTTATGTGAGTGAGGAATGGTAAACCTGTAAATCCATTGCCAGCAGTATTCACTTTGGAAGGATGTGTAGGGTAAGGAGCTTACTGTATAATTCTGGTGACATTTTGCTGGAACAAAGTGCTGTAAGGTACATGATGAGGATAAACACAGATGGAGGGTTAGTCTAATACTGGATAACTAACTGAAACAGAAACTGGTTAGAACGTCAAATAATAAGTTTTTGAGTCAAAGCTCTATTCAGACAGGAAGTCCTTGTGTTGATAACTTAGTGATGGATGGGACAAAGAACAGTGGCTCTAAAACTGTCATATCATTGAGCTCAGCTGTTGTCGATTTGCCTGTTTCAAGAGCTAATGGGGGAGCAGTGTCTTCTGTGATTGCAGCTGAACCGCAATCAATTTGGGTCCCTGATGGTTCCTCATGGCTCACAATGGCAAATGGAGGAATCAGTAGTGTGTGCTGTATGTTTTCAGCTTTGATTTTGGCTGATAGGCTAACAGCAAAGAGATAGTACCCTAAAATAAGTGAATTAAAGTCTTTTTTACATTCAAAAGATAATAATTAATCTTAGCTAAAGTAAGTTTATAAACTTACACACGACAGTCGGCTTTGATATTACATTCATGGAGAATCTGTCGTAGGCAGTTTTGTGCATGAATGTGTTAAAATGAGCTTGTTCATGAGTGTCTTTCATACTTTCCATTCATTTTGAGCTGAATGAGGCACTTTTTAACTAACAAACATGAAGTGAGCGGACCTCTTTATTGTTGCATTGAATAACATTTTTCTTGAGGATGAACATGGCGTGATGAATTAGACCTGCGCACACCCAGCGGATGTAACTATCATGCAATTAATCCAACTGCACAGATGTGCAATTACAGACATGTAGAGCTACGCAGCAACATCCCCCCTGCAGACAACAAGATAGAAACTGACAACATTGGAGTACTAAAACAAAATCAGGGTTCAGAGGAGAGTTTTAATAGAGTTAAAGCCAGCTGAATCTTTAGAATATAATAAATAAGCTTGCATAGTAAGAAGCTACAGAAGAACACCTGTGATGCAAATCGTACTTTTCTTTTGGCCTTGATCCAGAAAGCTGTTCTTTCACCAACTCATCCATTGTCACTAAGTATGATTCTATGTGAGGTGGTGCTCCCACAGATTTTGTCACAACTGCCTGTTACAACACAGTATAGTCATGTTTCTGAGAAAAAATGTACTTCAAGTGCAATTGTTTAATAATGTTAATAGCTAAAAAATGTTTAAACACAGTAATTAATGATATAAATGCAAAATCACGCTGTGTACAGCTCGTGTTTTGTCCAGATGGGAAAGCATTGTTTGGTAGCATCGGTTACTAACAAACAATTTCTCTCCAAAATTAATAAATTAACTATCTATAGAGCTCAGAACATTTGATCAAATTGTTGAATAAGGGCATAATATATTATACTACTACTATATAATACTATAATTGCATTACATTCATTATCCAATCAAAGCATAAAAGTCATAATCATATCCTATAGAAGAGTTGCTTTTTTGTGGTTGCTCCCACATATTTTGGATATGAGGACTCCTTTTTACACAGAAGCATAAAATGGCCTCCACAACAGAAACACTCTGAAAGGGAATGCTTTACAAATTGTTTTTAAATAATCAAACATCATTTCTTTTAAGATTGAATACAATGCACCCTCTGGAAAACCAACAATTGATTTTGATCATATGAAATTAGAACCAAAACTGATTGGTTGAGAGATTGTTGTCACTGCCACACCTGAGTTGTATTCCATCTTTCAGCTAATTGTTTAAATATGTAAATGTAGTATCATCCCCGCTAACAAGAAACTAGCAAAACAATCTTTCTCATCTCCAACAGACATTGTGCACTAGCTAGCCAGCACAAAACAGCAGAGAAACAAAGTTAGTAACAGACTGGGGATCAGTGTAGCTTAAAAAAAATCTGTCTAAAAATCAGCTGTTTCAATTCAAAGTGAGAGACCAAGATCAGAATTGTTAAGAATCGCAAGGAACACATCAAAGAATAACTGTGTACTATTATAAAAATTACTGTTGGAACGGAGTGAGCCACGTGCTCAACATCCATGTCTCTGACCTGAAAAACAGCTTGGTTTCATTAATCTGATCTATTTTCTCCACCAGGCTTTGATCCTTCATTGCTGCTGATTTTACACTCTGAAACAACACAGTCATTGCAGGAGCACTATTGACTTGGCAGCGTGCAGGTTGTCCAAGCCTTTTATGTCTCTAGGGAACTGCCATCTATGGGGATGGCTGTTTGATTCACCGGCTTGACCTTGCAATGGGCATTAATGATGCCGCAAGAGTTTTTTTTTTTTTTTTTTTGTGGATCTGTGTGTGTGTGCGCATGAGTGTTTTAGAGGGAGTAATAAAACCTACAAACTAGAGAAGTAACAGATAAAACAGTGGATAGGTGGCATGTGCATCCATCTTTGTAAATCAAACACGCACGTGTGGCTATTTGTGGCAATACATTTATCCTTTTGTGCTCTTCATGTTTTGTAATTGTTTGCTCTAAAGTTTTTTCCAAAAATCATAGCTTCAAGCTATGATGTGATAATTAGATGCATTGCATGTGTCACACTGAGTTTAGTTTCCTGTTAAACTTTGTGACCAGATAGTGATTGAGCTGTAGCACTCTTATCTTCTCCTTGGTCCTCTGATGAAGAGTTCTGCCTGTAGGCCTCGCACTCTGGCTTAATTTGTTGTGGTAAGTGAGCCTGTACTGTTGCTCTACACGGTAATCACTCAGAGCTGCTCTGCCATCCACTATCAGTCCACAGGCATGCGGCATTAATGGTAGAATAACACCATGGAAAAACTTTTACTTTTACATAGCAAACAAAGATGAAAACCCCAATCTAAATACCAAATCAGCACTCTTGTTGCCAGTGGCAAAGATGAAGCCTGACTTATGCTGCCCTTTAGATTGTGGCAACAAATCAGACAGATGAGTGTGAGTGAGCGAGCTTGGTTACATAGAGTTGGCGTGTGTAATGCGTAATGCGTAATGCTGCAGTTATAAAATTGTTTTACTAGAGCAGGACAACAATCTGGAAATGTGTCAAGTGACTACATGTTGACACATAGTTTAGTCTTGGGCTGATTTCCAGTCTCAATTTCTTGTTTGGCTATTTGACAAAAGAAACAACTGCGTAAATTTGAGGCTAATTTACTTAGTGAGTGTTTATTGGGAATTTGGTTGAATTAATACACATACCTTACTTGATAAGCAACTGCATTATCTGGATGAGTTTGTCCAGTTTTGAGAAACCCAACTGTCATGATCTGTGGTTTTTTGGTCTTCTATTTCCAGTCTTTTTGTGGTTTAATCATTTAGTATTTTGGTACTGTTTTTATCCATGCTTATCACCTGGACTCCTTATTCTCCCTACAATGTTGCTCAGGTTTTTCTATTGTCATTTTGTTGGCTTTATTTAGTCTTTTGTATCCAGAGTTTCAATAAACACTTTAATTTTTCATTGATTGCCTCCGGACTGCTGCCTTCCACATTTGGGTCGACTTAACCTCTCACTCTGGAACGTGTGACTGTGGGAGAATTTGCAAAGTAAACCTGCACTCATGAAATATGCAAAATGGCCTGACTGAGTTTCAGCAAAGTGTGTAACATTTGTTTCACTGTTGTGAGTCCAACATCGCTCTGTTACTTTTCCCAACACTTGGGAGTTCCTGAAATTTAGGGAAAACAGATCTTGCTAATCACATCATCTCATTCAAGAAATGCTTTTAGACAGGCGCTTCTATGATGGTGGAACCAACCCCATCGCTGGTAAATTTCCCATATATATCTGTCAAAAAGCCATCCATATTAAGAACTGTAACCTTAAGATTGATCCAAGCTGCTGAGTGATGGTATTCTATGCTGCCAAGCATACACTGCCAACACCAGATGACAGTGAAGATCATAAGCGAAATTCATTTCACGAAACCTAAATAGCCTTTTCTTATAGTGTCCTTCCACTAAATATCAAGTTTTTAACCTGTTTAACATGGCCATGAGATATTTATGTATTAAAAGACATGTCATGAGCAAATTAGCCAGCAATGGTATGGCTGACATTCATAGATTCCCATTCACTGGACGAGGGAGAACTAGTACAGTCGTATCCTGAGTAATTTTAAAAGCATGAAAGTTAAGTGTCGTAAAGTTACTTGCATTATCTACAGCTGATAAGTATTTCCCAGTAATGCCAAAGCAAAAAAAAAAGAACATCCGGAGGACGCTATGTCTGTTTTCCTACTTTGTACATCGAAGCAGAGATCAACAGTGATATGATTCCAAGTTACAACTTCTCATGTCAGAGGTGCAATAAATGCAGCATGATGTCAAGCTGTTAGTTGATGTAAAGATTAGGATGGACTGTTTTGTCAAATAGCAGGCAATGATAAGATGTTGACCATTTCCCATCTCTCTGCTACAACCCACAGCTGCTCAAATAAATACAGAGATAACCATGTTAAACAATGTCATTACAAACAAAATGAGCTTTGTTATCTTGAGAAAACAAAATGATTAACCTATGATCTTTGTATGATGGCAATAAACCCTCATCCCAAGCAAAGCCCCTTTTGGGTTCTGTACTTTCTCATTTGCTGACCTGCTCACTCCTGTTTTTAAAGTTAGTTAAGCTTAATAGTCGTTTAAAAAGAGATTTATAAAAAGCACAAGTCATCTTCATATGTTTCCCACAGTAACATACTCCTTGGTGTCTGTGCCACAGTTACACTAAGTGTGACACTTCTCTCTTCCTGTGTTCTCCATCTGTTTGTACTGTGCAATCAGCAGAAAGAATAGATATACAACAATCCGTGTAAGCAGCATGATGAAAATAGCTGCATCCACTTTATGGAAATAAAGTACATTATATTTTTGAGGGTCCCCTGTGGATTGAAGTTCTCAAAAAAAGGTCCTAGTTCAATTCCAGCCAAACACCTTTGATGTATGTGATTCCCCTTTTCTCACTGCCAAATACCAAATAGTAATTTTATACAATACATATTTATATTGATAATCCTATTATACTTACATTATATAAACATGCAATATATAGAATGCAATATGTTGTGTACATTGCATGTTTGCTGATAACATATGAATATAAATATTATTATGTATTCAATGGTAGATAACCTGTAGGATATGGTGTAATGTCATTCATTCAGTTTGTATTTGCTTTGCTTGTCTCTTGGGAGTTAGTAGTAGTTACCAGATATGACTCTAGTTCTTAGAGTACATGGATTACCCTCAGTGCACTAATAATAATAATAATAATAATAATAACAATACATAAGTTTTATATAGCGCTTTTCCAAATGCTCAAAGACGCTAAGGATAAACATACTACTACTGGTAATGAAATCAATTAATTGCTTTGTTTTAGTGGATCTAAACTATTTCAAAAATTGCACCTAGGTGTTGAGTTTGGTTTAAAAGAGATCAACTTAGCTGAATTTGAAAAATAAAATGTAGCTTGAAGAGGACAGTAAAGCACTTAGCCACAACATGAAACTCATCTGCCTTGTTTTGTAGGTCCCCACCATGCTGTCAAAAGAAATCTGAGCTGTCAAGACTCAAACAAGGCACCAGGTAAAATATTCTGTTTTTGCCTTGCACCAGGGCATTGGCAGAGGACACCTGGGTTCTAAAGGCTGCTGGGTGAGGCATCCATGAATCAGGCTTGTTTTTGCACATCTGCAGAATACTGATTTATAGAGAGTTCTGAGGATGATAAACGATTTTATGGTTTCAAGTTTGTGTCAGATTGCATAGCTCTAAGCCTACTTACAGCAGAGGATTATTCTAGCATTCAGCCTGTGCAAAAAGCTACAGAGACAAGTTTGCAAGTAGCCTTCCAATAGTATTTCATCCTTGGAAGATGGTACTATGAGCAAGTCAAATGCTGATTGGTTGAAGGTTGAATCCATGAAAAACAAAACAAATAAAAAATAAAAGATCCTAGAAGTAGAGACCATAGGCAAAGGTAATAGCTTCTGAGGGCAGTTGAAGTCAATTTCAACACTCAGTTAAGCTCCTTCACAAAGTAGTTCTTTGTCCATCATGACCTCTGTCTCTTCAGTGGCAGAATAAATCAAAAGGAGCTGATTTTTTTTTGTGGTTGTTCCCACATATTTTTGATATGAGGATATTGCTACAGTACATAGATGGGTGCCTATAATTCAGTTCATTCAGAGAAATTTTATTTTGTAGTAGATCAGAACAAATTAAATTCAATTGAATTCAATTTGGTTTTATTTATATAAAACAACAAATGTCATCTCAAGGCACTTCAATAATACAGTCCAATTCAAGCCAATTAGAGTCAAATTCATTGTAATCATATTCCAATCAAATCCAATTAATTTAATTCAAAGTTAGTCCAATTCATACATACAGACAGAGCCTATTCAAAAACAATTTCCTAGCTAAGGAAACCAACAGATCGCACCGAAACTTTGATCCAATCTCCGGTCCTGAGCATGCATGAGGCGACTATGGAGAGAAGCAACTCCCGTTTAACAGGAAGAAACCTGAGTTTGGCAGCACAGAAAAATGGATGATAGAAAGTATAGCATGATGAAAACTTCAGACACTATTGAATGAGGGCAGATGAGAGGGAACAGATCTTCCTTCATGAACTTGAGCTAAGCTTCATTCTAGCTTCGTAGTAGCAAAAGTGACCGTGCATGGTTATTTGTCTTGTTGTCTCCATGTTGGCCCAGCAATAGACTGCTTACCTGTCCAAGGTGTGCCAGGCCTCTTGTTCAGTGCCAGCTGGAATAGGCTTCAGGGCACTTGTGGCCCTGAATAGGATGTGAAGGGTTGAAACAAATAGATAGATGGGGTTGTGTTAAGTACTCCTGAGCAGTCAGTGTTTTACTTACAGTAGACAGTGGCTAAAGCGCTCTCTTTGTATTATCAGGCATAAATTCTGACAAGAGAGCTACTCAAAATGGGGCCAAAGAGCAAAACTAAAACAACTTCATCTAAAACAACTCAACCCTCAATAGTTTCATAGCATTTTGACCAAACAATATTTATTGGGATTTTTACGCCAAGTTACTTTTGCATCTGACAGTTACAATCTTTTGTTTAAATGTCATAAACCAAAGAAAGACAGTTTTGCTATTGCCTATTGTATGCAACATCTTTCTGTTGATTAGTTAAGTTCATCGGAAGTTATTATTAAACTTGTTGGTTAGCTTACTGCTTGGCATTAGTTTTTCAATGATTTAAAGGATGGCGCTTGTATATTTCCAGGCTTTTCGTTTGTTTTTACTGGATCATAGTTAGTAATTTGGGATCACACCAGTGCAACTTTGAGTCACAGTTGATCAGCTGCAGAATCTTTTGGACAGCCACCATGCATGAAATGATGGAGAGCAAGACAGACATTCTTCAACTGAGAAAAAGTGAAAGTAAACAACTGTCTGATGCAAAAGTTTTTGATGTTTTATGTGTCATTTTTACACTATGTACTGTGTGAGTATGATTGATATAGATGATGATGTACTTTTACCTTGATGCTAAGCATTCGGCATAATATTTTGACAGCATAAAATACCACGCCGGAAGCTTAAAATGCCTAAGAATGACCCTGTGCAGCCATCTCAATTCTTCAAATAAAAGTGAAGAATATTCCCATTTTGTAGAGATAAGAAATAGATACACCTCATGTGTCATTTTCTTGACAACATTGAGACACGTCCTCATTGAAATGGCTTCTGAGTTTCCCTCCCTGACACTGTGTGCAAGTGATAAGAAACTGTATGTCCTGACTGTCAGTCATTGAGTCAGTTGGGAACACACTGATTGTGGCAGGTCATAATTTAGCTATGAATTCATCAACTGAAGAGATATCACATCATTTCATCAGCCAGACAGCTTCTCAGATATGCTCAGATATGAGGACTGACCACAGAGATTGCAGTGATACTGAATTCCACCAGCTGAACCCTACTGAACTACTACTGAACCCTACAAAGTCCAAAATAATAGACCACATCCAAGACTTTTTTTTTAAAAAATACAGTGGAAACGTATGAGATATTAAAGGTTCTCCAAAAAAAAGGCTTTACACATAATCTTCTTTAGGTAAAATATTCATATTCTTTCCTCTCCCGCGGCGCCAGCAAAACTAAAATATGGATCACAGCTAAACCTTTTGAAGAACTGAAGAGGCCTTTTGTGAAGTGATAAAGTTTTGTGGTGACGTGCTGTGTTTTCAAGTAACCAAGTCAACCAGTAAAATAGCTTCCATGACGGCTTGATGATAATGGTCACATTGTAAAAAGGAGGACTTTGTGGCTTCTTAACCAAAAGACTTGAGAATGAAGTCTGCTCTGATGTGGAGGCCCTCATATGAGTCATATATCCCTTCGGCAGCTGGTACTTTACA
Source organism: Odontesthes bonariensis (assembly GCF_027942865.1). Classification (NCBI taxonomy): domain Eukaryota; kingdom Metazoa; phylum Chordata; class Actinopteri; order Atheriniformes; family Atherinopsidae; genus Odontesthes; species Odontesthes bonariensis. The sequence continues at coordinate 16,220,573 of NC_134512.1, read as the reverse complement.
TTATGAGTCGAGAGTAAGGATACGGACCAATATGAACATTTCAGTTAGAGGACTTGTCGTCATATATAATGATGCACAAGGATGTAAAATAAACATTCTTTGGTATAAGGAAGCAAACTGACAAGATGTGTTTCTGTGTCTCAGTAGAGCCAGACCTGAAGTCATTGAGCTGGCTTATCAGGTGAATATGTAAGTCATTGCCTGTCTGGAGGTGATGGAACACAGGAGTCATATCAAGAATTGTCACCAGCTGCCACAGATAACATTACATTGAAATTCATGAAGACTGACTGAATGTGCAAGCACATTCACAAATATATTTCACACAAACATGCACATTAGAGCAAATACCTACTTTCCTCCCAGCGGTTGAGATGTAAATGCAATAACGCCTCAGTGTGTGACGTGAGGCAGAAGGAGAAGGAGTGCCAACTGACACAGGTGGCGTAAAGCAGAAATACAAGTTATTACAGCCAATACAAAAACCCCGCTGAGGTTTGCTGCTCAGACAACAAATATGAGCAGCATGCTGGCACAGAAAAGCAAAGACAGGAGGCAGAGATGGGTTTGAAGAGAGGAAGACAGGAAAGAAGGACAGGAGGAGGACAGGAGAGGCAAGCTAAGCAAAAAGCAAGATGAACAGGATAAAGTTTGTGAATTCACGTGTGCATTAGATAGGACCTAAAGAGCCGTGTTGGATTAGGACTGTCTGCAGATCAAGTTTTAAGACTTGCCCTATTTATCTCACCTGCATTCAAATGATGACACAACTTCAAAAACATATATAACCCCAACACACACACTTTTTTATGCAGCACAGAGTGCTGCAAGGGAAAGTGTGTGTTTGTAAGCGAAAGACTTATTGTGCTTCACTGCACCTATGGCAAAATTCCAGAATTCAGAGCTGGATAAATGGTCTTCTCTTTGAGGCTTGCCTGCAATCTGACCACTCTGCTGTTTATGAGGGTAAGAAAAGTGAAAGAGAGAGAGATGATGAGGGAGAGAAAGAGAATGAGAGATACAAGAGGAGAATGGAGGTTAAGAGTCAGCAAGGTATGAAGGATGATTTGAAAAATGTTCAACAGATGATTTGTAAACCGACTACCTTCTATTAATCTCCCGATGCACTTCCACAGCCAGAAGAAAGGTGATGGATGTATGAAATTAAACAAAAAACAAGACACACAAGATTTTTCAGTAAAAATATTTTTTAACTTTTGAATTGATGTGAATGGATCATCCACAAAAGTTTATCATCGAAAAATTATTTAAATTCTGTTTTGTGAGGAATAAGAATAAGCACAAAAAGTTCCACATTCCTCAAACGTGCATGCTATTCGTATGTATTTAGCTCTTGATAAATCCCACATGTTCTCCGAACTCCAATGCTTTTGCAGTTCATGGTCATTACATTTAGAAATGCCCCCAATGAACCAAATATGGTGACGAAATATCCCTCTTGAAAATTCATGGAAACTGCTTGCATTCCTCCCTGTAGTAATGGCCAAGAAAGTGAAGGAAAAAAACACTTAAAACAGAAATCGAGTTGCTTGTTGCTTAGGTCGAAACCAACCAAAAGTTGCTGTTTAGTTCACTCAGATGAGTCAAATTAAGTCAACATTTATTTGTATAACACATTTCATGCATGGGGCAAAACAAAGTGTTTTTTTGTTTTTTTTTAAAAAGCAAAAAACAACTGGAAAATCTATCTCATGCTACGTCATGACGTCATAGCCAAAAAGCCCAGTCTGGACAAAACTTGGGAATGCACCAAAACAACTTTTGTCCAGTTAGTATCTCTCTGCAACCCAGGTTCCAAATCAAAATATAAATCTAGGATCTCTTTTGGAGAGATGTGTCTGCTCAGAAGCCAGTCTGGTTTAAGGTTTATCACCAGTTAGGCATAAACATAATTACTAGGAATAGCCTTGTCCATCATTTCTGTAGTCAGTGGTTGCAAATGGTCTTAATGATGACTTACACATCAAATAACCAATGCAATTCCCACTGGTCTTGCATTTATTTGCATCATATATGTATATTACATATAAACACATGTTACTGAGGGCCACTTACACTTTGAATAAATCTAACTGTTTCAGAGAAAACCTTGGACTGTTACCCTTCAAAAAAGACCGCCATCAAACACCACAGCACTCCTCTAATACGCTCATGATGAATTTCATAACTGACAAGCCTGCCAACAAGCCGATAAGAGCGCAGTTCTGAAAATTAAAACATTGATTCATTATAAATGCGGCATCTATGAAGTTACATCATGCAAATAACATTTCTGTGGCGAAAATAATGAACTGTCATAATTTTATATAAAGCGGGATTCTGTAGTAGCTTCGCTGTACATAAATGTTACATAGATGATAGAAGGCAGTTTACGTATGAGAATCTTGATCTGATGCTCCAAACAGCAATTCTCCAGGAACTCCACATACATTGCTCATCTGTCTTGCTGATTAAGACACCGATCCTAATATTGATGTCACTATAAAATACAAAATACTTCAACACATTTAGATGCAGGAACTATCCTAGGCAAGACACTCACATGCATATATATATATACATACATACTCACCTCATTTGAAAAGAACATGACATTACAACACACAACACACACACACACAGAAATATCTACCGTATTGATCCGATATGTTTCCTGCATAGGCCTCTGGCTGCAGATCGATGAGAGATGAGACTGAAAGTGACAGTTGCGAGTGAGAGGTTGAAGGAGAACAGCGTTATGGGGGGTATTTCTTCTCACAGATTACAGCCTTAACTGGCCATATCATGTTTGTGGGTACATACCAAGCATTGTTTGTATACATATGTGAGAAAATATTTCTGCACCTGAATCTTGCGCATGCTGTCTGTAAAGCATATAAAAATGTAACTTTAAATTCTTCGCCCATCTTGATAGACTGAGTCACAGATTGTATCTACAGTATACGTATAAAGATAATATCTAGGTTTAAAAGATGGTTGAGAGGTCTATGACTTACTAGTTCTCTGTCCCTTCTTCCTTTCATCCTGTGATTTTGTAATTAGTTGATTGACCTCCGCTGTCAGGGCCTAATTAGACATGGTAATTAAGGATTAGATGGGTCAGGAGGGAGGTGTGTGTGTGTGCGTGTGTGTGAGGTGGTGGTGGTAGGGGGGTTAGTATATGTGCATGAAGTGGCCTGATAAGGAATGTGGAGGTCGATATGCTGCTTTTAGAGGACAGGCGATTGTCCACTCCTCTTGGTGAGTAGCATCTCTGTTTGCAAGATCAATCTAAAATGGATGGAAGATGAATGTAAACGATGTTAATTAAAAAATACCACTGTTCTAAACCTGGACTATTAACATTATTGAGCTGATTAATGTAATACTTCAGTGTATTTCTATTGTGGTAACATCCACTATTTAGGAAGTGCTCTTCTGGCAAAATAAGTGAGGGAGTAATGATGTCCCTCTGAGGAAATGTCACTGAGCCTTTTATGTTTGACACTAGGTCATTGTGAGTAAATAAAAAGGAGCGGTGTATGCGACTGCTAAAAGAAACTATAAAATTGTAAGCACACAATTGCATGATTGTGCTATTTTAATTAAATTGATTAAACTACATTTGATATTAAAGAAGCGGGTCACACAGACTTTGTAGAAATAACATCTAGCACAATAGAGCAGAAAACTGATTCAAGTCAAAGCAATTACAATACCACAAAAGAAGCCACAAAATATGCCACTCCATGCATATTAGTTAATAGAAAATGAGGAGGTAATAAGAATAGCAAAGTCTAAAAAAAACACCTGACAATAGCACAGGATATGGCAGTTTGACAGGCTTTACAGCTGCCAAAAAGGTAATTTTGCATCTATGGATTAACCCACAGGTTCCATCTCGTAAACTTTGGATTAACTACTTGGACAATATTGTTCATTTAGAATATCACACAGCTAGAGTAAACAAAGCCATGCCTTCCACGTTACAAAAATGGCAAACATTTCTTGTTAGAATTCAAGATTTAAATGGTCAATCTCACCTTCAGTGAGTTTACATACGTGTATGTGGTGTTGTGTGTGTTTTTTGGTTGTACTTTTCCTATGTTCTTCTTCTTAGTTGAGTGTGTTTTATTTCTATGTCACTGCATGTCTTATTTCCTGTAATACTCTTGCGGGCCAAACCTTGGCATTTGGACTGAAATGATGAACTCAAAAGGACTATATGGACTCAAGGGACTATATGCAGTTATTCATATGTACCAGAGCTTGTTATGATTGTACCAAGTAACCGTCTACCCCCCCCCCATAAAAGCAATAAAAAAGTTGATCACAAAAAAAGGATATGGCAGTTTAACAGAAGTCTATTGACAGACATTGTGCTAAATCATATATTTTCCAGAATTGAAACAAGGTGTAACTTTCCCATTTAACTTCAGTACCATCAAAGGAATCAACTAAGCAACTAAGAGACAAAGGTAATGCAGAAAGCGGCTTGAGCGCCTATATTTTGCATATAAATGAAATAAAGAAAAAAAGAATGAAAACTCTTTATTGAACAAGTAGAGTAAAAGTCCCATGTTGAAATAGATCTGTCTGGTGACCTGAGCAGACAAGAGCGCTCATAAGGTCCAATTCACCCACATATTCAGTTTTGTCATTAACGTTCCAATGTGTAAAACTGAGGGAGAGCTTTTTAAGAATAGCGGTATCATATTCTTAACAATGTTTTCACTTATACAATATAGTATAAAAACAGAATCAACAGTAGTTCTGAAGGAGCAAATCAAGTTCAAGAGCAAGCCTTTTGTGTTTTTCACTTCTGTGGTTCTGGGTAGGTAGGGTGCTTTTCAACTGGTTCCAATTTGCAATTTCTTCAGCAAGATGTCAGTTCCTCAAACCAACTGGATAGTTACCCAATGAGAAATTTCTAGACAATGTGTTATACTCTTAAATCTATTCTCTGTCTAGTAAACAATCCACTGTTGTGAGATTACTTGCAATCTAGTGTGGATGGCAACATTAAACAAGTTCTGATCCACAGTTCATTCCAGTTGATGCTGGAAACATACCACTGAGTTTTTTAGCTGGCTCCAGTACCAATCAGAAGGTGCAAATTGCTGTTTACTCTTTAATCTTACAAAACTAACACCTGGGCCACCACCAACGGCGGCAGCTGCCTTGTCAAGGCTATGATGGGAAGTGCCACTGCTAGCAGCTGCATCCTTATTATTTTATACTGAACGGTTAAAAATAACAACGTGCCTAACTCAAGCAATTAAACAATAGTTTTCCAGTTACCTGATCATGTTAAGTATTGCTATATTTCTTGAAACAGTGCCTCTTAAAGGGGAAGTTAAGTTTTTTTAAACCTGGACCTTATTTCTGGCTTAAAATACGTTAATCTAATCAACGATAACAGTTTGGTGAAAGTCGGCGTCCTTCGGACGATATTTAGATCACTCGAGATCTACTGCTACTACTACTTTAAGACTAATCAATGAATGAACGCGTACTATTGCACTGTTAGCTCAGAGCTGCCGTGTTGTTGTTATTGGGGGCTATCGGGGGCCTTCTGCACACGCGTCAACTGCAACACAGCTCATTCACTCCATGCTCTGTGACGGTCAGCTATCTTTACACAGAGTTAGCTACTCCTAGTTTTGTGCAACATGGCAATTTGGAAATACGCAATAACGAACCATGTTACCAGCAACAGTAGCAGATTCCGTGTAAAGATGCTTCTGCGGCAGCGTGCCTCGATGACGTTTTGGCTCTGCCTTCGTCAGCAGCAATATCTATAATAGTATTTCAACCCAGGCCTACCGTCTTCTTTGCTTTCTAGGCAGAATTTTTAGCTCCATATTACCAAAACCCAAATAAATGTGATCGATCAATACTATACAGTTCTTTACTTGAACCATAAACTAAAACCTGAAAGATTTTGTCACCATAATCTTGTCCGTTGCCCACAGATTTTGAATATTTATATCGAGGTAGCTGTTTACAGAGATCACCCAAGAGCTTAAGTGATGTGTTCATTATGACAAAACAGTTTGGTGTGGCTTGAAAAAAAATTGAAATAAGCATAAAGTAATATATCCTGCTAAAAATTAAAAGCTGGATTACTTTTTGTACTTGTCTTTCATGGACATGAATCCTCTGATTTGTGTGTTAAAACCAGCATTTAGGATATGTTTAATGAAAGAACAGAAATCTTGTTTGCATCAGTTTCTAAAAAAAATAGAATTAAGAACCTTAAAGAGAGCTGATTCAGTGCTAAGGTCGGGCCAGACTTAAATGGATCAAAGTAACCATTTAGCCCCTTAACGCCTATTGTCGCATATATGCTACAAACCGTTTGACTCAATCAACCAGCTGAGATTGCATCTTTATTCCTCCAATGCCGGTTAGTCCATATTCACTACGGACCTAGGAACCTTTATGTAAATAAATATGTAAAAAAAAAAAAAAGGGTGAACAAAAAAACATTGTTTTTTCACTGTTATATTGCTGTGTTGTTGTTATCTTATTATTGACCGTTATGCCTGGTGTTGCAAATAAGCAACATACCAAATTACATACCAAACCTACCAAATTGACTCCAAATTGACCAGGATGCCTGTTGTCGCAAGTTTGCAACATACCAAAATTTCTATTTATTTTTTGTGCAAAAGTGAAATTAATAATCTCAGCATTATTTACCATCTACTTAAAGGCTAAAACACACACAAAACATTTTTTTATATACAGCTATATAAATTCAGGTGTTCACGCATTATTTCGGCGATCATCTCTCAAGTTATTTTAATTACAAATATCAATCATCAATTTGTTTGTAGTTAGCCAGGACCGCCTTGAAAAAGAGATTTTTAACCTCAAGAGGTGTTTTTTTTTTTTTTAAAAAAAGGCTTGATAATATATATTTTTTTAAATCACAGATGTATCCCAGTGAACACCTTTTTTACAAGAGCCTTGCTGACTGCAGTTTTTATGCCATATCATAAAATATCAGATGACAGAAAGCTGTAGTATCTGCAATAAATCTATTATCATACATCTTATTAGTAGAGGTTTAAGACAGATGGTTTCAGTTGCAGAATCTTTTCAAAAATGCATGGTTAATAGCATTAAAACTTTCTAAGTTAACGTCACTCCCTCCTTGTGATTATGTTTTCTTAATGCAATACATTAAGCTTTTGGAGGCTGATCAAATCCCTAGAATTATATTGCTAGTAAGTCAGCAAATTCATTTGATCTATTTTCACTTTAAATGCAAGAAGACTTGGTGGGAAATGTGCTTGTGAAACCAAGGCACACAGGGCACTGACAGTTTTGCAGCTTCTAGAATGAGTGTGTTGGCACCAGATAGGGTGCGGTGACAGGCAACCCCAGAGCCTAGCTCGGAGGGGGAGCCTATCTCTCACTGCTGCCCTGTGGGGGGTTGATACGCATTCTTCCCTTCTCTCGCACTCTTTTTCTCAGTGCCTTGCTATGTTGTTTTCAAAGAAATGTTCTCTGATGTCGTTTGACACATGGCAGGAGCCATCACAAGAAAGAAGATGGTACAGTGAATGAGTAATGCAGAAGAAGAAAAAAGAGCTAGAGCGAGGGAGTGATGGAAAGAGCTCTATCCAACATACTAATCGATATGATTTAGCAATGATAAAGGAGACAAGTGGAAAGTTTAACAGGAGATGAAGGATGGAAGAACTGCATGACAGAAAAGGGTACTAAACTTGGATATTCTCAAACTGAAATAGTACATGGGTGTTATAACATGACTGTGAAGGAGGAGGAGGAAGAAAAAATCAGGAGCGATTACATATGAGGGTGAAGTGGGTTGTGTAGTTGAAGACAAAAAGGGAAGAAAAAGAGTGAAATAGTGCTCCCACCGGGGTCCTTCTGATTCACCATGATGCAGTCTTAAGCTGCAAGAAAGTTGTTCAACAGATTTGAGTGTAAACCATGAAATAGCAAAGAGCATCTCTTCAATACGAAACCCAGCGAAGATGCAAATATGAAGATAGCTGATTAGTTGGCTTTAATGAGAGTGAGATGAATGCAGCATGACCTAGTTAGAAAAGAGTAAAAAAAAAATCCAAACACAGAAAGAGAACGGAGAACAGACGAAAACATAAGTGAAGCTAAGAGAAGCAGTGATTGCTTTGTATTTACACTTACATAATGGTTACGATAGAATTGTTTGGTATTTTGGTCATTTGTTGTCCATGTACACATAACCTGAATATACCAACTGGAGTACTCTGAGAGCAACTAGGTAGAGTGAAATATAACCACTCAATCCATATCACAAATATTTATTGCAAAAAAAGCACTGACAAAGACAGTGGAAAATTCTAGCCCAATGTCATGGGAAAAATGTGAATTACTCACAAAACATGAAGACGAAATATACATTATTTTTTGTTTCAAGTACAACTTTCAAAATAATGTATGTAAATAGCATGTTGTTCGTATGTCCAGCATGTTTTGTGTGTTTGGCCAAGGGGGTGGGATAGGGTCCCCACCCCCTTGGCCAAACACACAACATCTAATTGTTAATACCCAATCGTAACCAAGTACTTGTTAATACTTAACCATAGCCAAGTAATTCTTAATACCTAATCTTAACCACTTTGTTTTTCAATGAAGTGTTTTGTATCACTCGAGAACCAGTGAAGTTACTCAAAGGCAACATCGAATGAATGTAGAAATGAAATGCCAAAGTAAAGTCATTTGAAGGATACAATTCAAACTTGACTTTCCTTCTTGTAAAACACAGGTGCACCATCCTCCAATGCCCATATCTGAACTTTTTTGCTTATCAAAAGCGATTCAACAGTCAATACGTGACTATTTCATGAAATGTCGTAACACTGTATTAGTCTATTGAGTTAATGTTGTGTGCTGTAGCAGGTAAAGACTGCAAATAAAATTTTTATTTTAATTAAAACTGTTTCTCCAATTGACTGGTTTAAAAATTTCAGATTTAGAATAAGATAAGTACGGAAGCCGCGAACGGCCATGGATTTTAAATTTTTTTATGCACTGTTAGCTCGTGATAGCGACTTGTTATTTCGTTATCTCGATATAACAAAGATCGTTTTCTCGGCTTCCGAACACAAGAGTTGGCAAGAATATTATTAATAGTATTAATATATTTTTTTATATATTGTTTGCTAGAATAGATAAGTAAATGTATTTAATAGTATTATTATTAAAATGATTATTAAAAACAGAATGGATTTACTTTTTTTATCATTTAAACTGTACATTCCGTTTGAAATACTACAAAGACAAAATATCAAACACTGAATGTGAGAATGTGAATTTTATTGATTTTTAGGATTTTTATGACATTGTGCAGGGCCAAAATTGAGTTCTTGGTCAATGGATCCCTGTGTCTGAATTACACTGAGAATTCCATCTGAGAGCAAGGGTGTAATTACTGTGAAATGCAGCATCCTCATCCCTTGATTTCCAAGACCTCTTCCCTTGAGAGAGCTTATCATAAGCACATAAGCACAATATCAAAAAGAAAAATATCAGATTGCTTTGCGCAGTTGCGTACTAGTGACTGCCTAGACAAGACACAAACCGGTAGAGTGTAATTGGCTGACATGCGCTTAAGAGTTGGTAGGATTATCTAACACCTCTAAGCTGAGTGTCACTTTGCCACCAGGCACATCATTGCTCATTTACATGATGATAACATTTCTCAACAGAGTGGGACAGACTGCAGTGGGGAATAAAGCAAGGGACAAGTTTTGATTTGATGTGGACACAATGTACTGACCAAGAGAAATAGCTCAGCCATATGGTAGCAGTACAGAACACTAACCCAAAGCAGTTTGCACAAAGAAGTCAACGCAACATGACACAACAAAAAATTATGTTGTTGCAGGCTACTTTGGTCATGCACTTCGAAATCAAATAGCCTGACCACTCTTTCATCGCTGAAAAATAGAATATAGACATGAAATAAGGTTGAAATGTCGTTTGGAAAAAGACACACCTTTCTTTGGACTGCGGACTTAACAGGTTGACATTTCACCTCAGCATTTTAGGTTTCAATGCGTTAATCAGCAAACAATGCTGTTGAGGTAAATGAAGTTTGATTGTTTGCGTTGAGACAAACAATTACATGGTTTTGGTCTTCTATTATTATAACAAACAGTTGTCAATGCATTTTGTTTTTATTTACATTTACACAGCATCCTAACTCCTTTGGAATGAGGGTTGTAGATGGAACAGGTGTGGGAAAATTGACAGTAGTGATTTCTTACATGATCAAATTTGGGAAAAAAAAGATGTTTTAAGCAAGCAGGAGAAGGATCTTTTGAAAGAAAAAGCGACAAAATTAATTAGAAAGTATTTTGCTTCTTACACCATGAGGTACAAAGATAGTAAGATTTCTTTTTCTGCCAGATGGGGTAACTGATCCTTGCTTTGTCTCCATATGCAAAAGAAGAGACAGAGTGATCAGATGCTCCTGCTTCATAATAACACAGACATACACTGTTTCACTCAGTATACCAAGTGCAATGAAATCCAAAGCGAAATGTGTCCCTCTGCATTCATTTTTGAGAACAATGAGTTATGACTAAACAGCAGCATGTGATGCCGTGACATATAACAGCAAACTGGCAGGGTGTGCAGTGACCCAGCACCATGATGATAAGACTCTCCACAGAAATGTGGTATAAGTAAGCTGAATTTTTGCGCCCCTATTATCCAAGTGTAGCTTACTTAGTTTGGCTAGTTATCCTGTTGCGAGCATGATAGCATAATTCATGTTTTCACTTCACCTTGGAATTGAATGAAAAGTTCAAGAAAGGTGAATGAGAAACATCAACAAGAGCAAGAGGGAAAAGAATGGAAAGATTGTTAAAACAAGATAGATGAAGACAAATGATGCCCTTGTTCCTGTGACAGCGTGCAACTGAATTTCTTTTTTTTTTTTGTGACAGCTTTGTTATCCTTCCCCCTGTCACTGACTCTAAAAGACAACCAAACTCCAGAGAATGCCCTGCTGCTTTGCAGAGACATCAGGCATGTCTTTGGACAGAGCCTTTGAGGACACTGTGGATTTTTTTTTTTTAAAACTACCTGTCATAAAAAGTCCTTCAACTTGATTTCATCTGTTTAATCTTTTTTAGCTTGAACATGCAGTTCAGGAAAATAAGTGTTCCATAGGCTGCACTGAACTCATACATTTAAATGTAGGCATTCACATTCAGGTTTTGAGCAGTAGTTTGCTAACACTCCTCTGTTCTATCTCAGGAGATAAGCACTGAAGCCTCTTTGTTTGAGTTATCCTATCGCATGCAAATATGGAGACCACTGCGGGAAAAATACATTTTACACCAAAACAAGTATGCACATAAAATGCACTTACATCCATACAGCGCAAAAGGTGCTTATAGTGGAGGGCTTAATTGTAATGAGGCAAAGCTTTTTAATATTCTAAATTTGGCTGCAAGTCTCCAGACAGCTTTAAGTGTTCACATCGCCTCCTCTTTCGCCTGCATTCCCTGCTGTGTATAGATGAGTGGAGCTGTCTAATACTAGATATTCCCCCCTTAAGGGTGTTTCCATTTGGGGTGCTGGGGATAATGTTACACACTCCATTATTTTTATAGGCCTTGGGCATCTCACTCAAATCCATTCACGAATATATTGACTTTCGGTTTGCTGCATGATTGAGGCTTGTTTGCCTTTCTGCCTGAAGATGACTCGGACAAGCAGACTGTAAAGGATGACTTGAGGAAAAACTCCAGCATGTACACTTCCTGAACAATGCAGTTGCAATCATTCTTTTCTGCAGGTTGGGATGCTTTCATTCCCACTTTTGTTCCAAATGACAAAATAAAAATGAAGAAAACAAAATATATAAGCAAAACACCACAAAGAGGGGAAAAAAATAAAGAAACTTTATGTGTGCAGTGACAGATGATTGCTATAATGCTGCATCTTTATTATTCACCCTGGGGCTGGTAATGATGGAACTGTGTGCATGTATTTCTAGAAATTCATCTTTAAATTCGATTTACTCCCCAGTATCAGTCTCTTGCAATCTACCAATACTTCTGTATTTCTACACAAATTCTCTGTGTGTTAAAAAACAAGTAATCATGTGAATTAACTATGCATGTATACAACTGTTGTTACTAGAAAAGTGCTACATAGAAAGGGAGAGATCAACTTCATACCGATGTCACATTTGTCATTTATCTTGTTCATGTTGAAATAGCAAAAATGATCTAAAGCTTTTAAGGAACATGGAAACCCACTGCATACTCTGTCTGTCTAGGGTTTCCAACTAACCTAATGTGCTCAGATTACTACGACAAAGGGTTGTATCAGAGGTATGTTGATTCATGAGCTATCATTTTTTGATGTGAGGAAGAGGAAGATCCAGCTCCTGTCAGGTTTTCAAGAAAGCCTGGCCTGGCTCTGACGGTGACACACCGTAATGGAAGCTTATTCCGGGTTCAGGTTCAGTGCTTTTGATAACTACCCAAAGTCTTAACTGTTGATGAGGGAGCCCTCACACTTGCATTTCTTTTGCTGCATTCTGAACAGTCCCTGAGCTTCTAGATTCAACAATAAGTCTTCCAACCACCACTGGCTCCTACAAATTAAAACATTGGTTCTGTTCGGGTCATGTTACAAACGAAAGTCCGGAAATGAGAAAATCTGATATCTGCTTTTAATTATTACAAGCTTCTTACACTTTTAAGTTTGCACATGTGTATTTACCTGCATAATGCACAATTCATTTGCATACGATGTAATATCAGTCACGTATTCATTCATTAAAGCCCCCATTCATGAACATGTCCCTGGACATTTTATGCTAAAAGCTTGTACTCATGTGTCTGAAAGTAACCCGTTGAATGCAAACTAAGCAGTTGAGATTGAGAGTCTCCAGTGCTCTGAGGAAATCCAACATATGAGTCCTGTCTATGGACTGAAGTTAATCCCTCTTGGTTTATTAGGTCAGAGAGGAGTCACTTTCAACTAATTTCCTCTATGTGCACAAAACAGTCCATAGAGGAAGAATTCAAACTGATTATTGAGTCTATATACTTTAATTAATGAGATTGAAAGATATCCTTTCGGCTCAACTCAAAAAAGTTGTCGGACACTTAATTAAATAAAACTCATTAAAAGAGTAAATTATTACTTTCTATCTGTAACTTATCTGTATTTAGTCAAAGTTGTATTTAAACTATACTTTCTGCCGATCCCAACTCTCCCCCCTGTCACGTCTCACTTGTTGGTATTCTCACATGACAGCTAATTTCTACCACTGACATTGATTAATGATGTGAATACATTAACACTCTGACATGGTTCTGCAGAAAATATTAAAGAAATAACGTAAAGCATCGGAACCAATTCTCATTTATGGCAGGTTCATTTTCTTGATTGGCATGTTCTTGTTAGAATATAAGCTCCGGCTGCTTGTGATGTTTGCCTTATGTTCGTAACATTTTTATAACAATAAATTCCCTCCATCTTCAAAAGTATGATTATCACATGACTCTAATTGTTACGCAATCTGTGCACTATATGTTCACCAATAAAAGATTGCAAAACTGTAACACTGCAACAGTTTGACCACGTTTAAGAAAAATCCATCTTTTAATTGAATGTCTGTCAGTGCTGTACTCCTTCTCAGTTGTCTTCAGACTTATTTGAGACCGTCTCAAGACTAATACATTTAAAGCAAGTCGCTGCATAAATTACACACAAAGTACAACCCTATCCCAAAAAGATGGGAAACACAATACACTTCTTTGCAAATCAGTTCAACTCAATACCGAATGAAACTCGTGTACCGAAAATATATTAAGTGTTTAACTTAAAGTGATTTACTTTATGGTCATTTTCACACCCTCATTTAGAAGAAAATGCTTAAAATGAATTTCAACCTCAGCTAAGTAAATTGTTGTTTTATTTGGGTCCGGCTCCAGTCCTGGATTCTTTCAGTGCAGAATAATGCTGGTGTGATATGTGCAGAATCTGGTTTAGTATGGTCTGATGTAAAATAAGCAAGCCCTTTCATGAAAAAGATGGATGTTAGTAGTGAAGCCAAAGGCTTATAATGGTCTCTAACTCTGAGAGGGATGGTAAAGAGAAGAGACCTGTCAATGTCCTGTCATTTTCCAGGAGAATTTATTAGTCGATAGGCGGTCCTTTTTGCATGTGAAATGTATCCCGTTGACTTGGCAGACAAATGGTCAGTATGGCTCATCAAGTCTCATTTATCAGGTCTCAAGGCACTGCTGGGGTGGGGAAAGGGGTTTTCTGTACACCAGCGCAGTCCTGTTTTGATGCAAGCTCAAGGAGGGCATATAAAGCGTGGCTGAAAGGAATAACAGTTTCTCTTGTCACAAGTCTACTTTTGGTAATTTGCACAAAATGCGTACTTGCAGTTTGTTTAGAGATAATGGTTGATTCTCTCTTTTATGGATACTGCATATAACATTATGGATACAGGTCGTTTAGGCCATTGGCGTTTAGGCCACAGTCGTTTAGGCCCCCCTGCAGTCGTTTAGGCCGACAGAGGAGTCGTTTAGGCCAGGCTACCTGAGCAGCTGAAATCTTTATTACTGTACATTCGTTATTATAAGATATAAGTCAGCTCTACTGGTCTGTCTGGGTAGCCTACATATCTATGGTAAATTATTTAATAACCAACTTTAGTGTGGAAACGTTTTTTTTATTTAATAAATGGTGATTTATAAATTCATAAAATTGTGGAAATTTATCATCCGCATTGCCACATTCATTGGACAATAATGCTGTATAATACAAATTCGGTTAGCTTAACAATGCTAACGAGCAGAAACGGACATTTTAAAGAGTGCAAATACACACCAGGAGCAAGAAAACACTATCAGAAAGGTAAGTAACATGTACACATTCATTTCACATCAGTATGAACATAACTTACATCGTCAGTGACTGCCGCACCGGTGTAAACATGTCGAGTGGTGAACGTGAAGAAAGGAAGAGGAACTGCACAAACCGTCTTCAAAATAAAACGCCCACTTCAAATAATAACGAATGTACAATAATAAAGATTTCAGCTGCTCAGGTAGCCTGGCCTAAACGACTCATATGTTGGCCTAAACGACTGCAGGGGGGCCTAAACGACTGCAGGGGGGCCTAAACGACTGCGGCCTAAACGCCAATGGCCTAAACGACCTGCTCCCTAACATTATTACAAAGGTTTCTAGAGGGATTAAAATTGAGGGATTTAAGTCATAATCACCTTCCTCATCATAAACATCAACACCTTTATCTTTTCTTCTTGTGCTTCTTGTTGAAATACGTACAGTAACTGAGGACTCTAAATAAACAGTTAAATGAAGCACACATCTGGGCTATGGATATTTGTTCTGCCCTTACAATGTTCAAACACCCTTTTCCGTGTCACTTAACTCATACTATAAAACCACCAATTATTTTGTATTTTACATACAAAAGGAAAAACAAGCTACCTCCTCATTAATATGTTTTGCCTTGAGAATTGACCAGAATGTTTTGCTGTGTGTAACTGTAATGCAATATACCCTTCTTCCTTACTGCAGGGCTTCTTATTCAGAGCAGCTGCTCCCTGAGGATAGCAGACAAACGGAGCATGAAGGGAAGGCGAGGTCTGGACCAGGGAAAGATACCATGACTGTCTGACAGGATGTGCTTAGTTACACACTCTCTGTTCCTACCATCACATACAACCCACCAAGGCCACACATGGGAGAGGAGAGGACGGAGGAGGCGGGAGTTTTTGTGTGTGTCTGATGTAAGAAGAGATATATCGTCCTCCTCTTTTGCCTGGAGAGACTCTGCGATGCATCCAAGATGCCAGCAGCGGTGACAGCATCATCAACAAAATGTAGCTGTGGCACATACACACTCACACACACTCACTCACTCACAGATTGCGGCTGAGCCACTTGAGAAAAACACTCCAAATGTGTTTAGGAAACTGCTCTGCCCCAGGAGAGAAAACCACTTCTTCTCTTTTTTCAAACAAACAAACAACCAGCTACAAACTCTACATCCCCACCCCATGATAGGTTTTTCTATCTCAGTAGAATAGCAGGTAAAGCAAGGATAAGTTTGCTTTTAGAGGGAAAGTTTTCCTATTTATCATTAAGCCAGTTACAGCCAAAGTGGGCCAGGTATAAAGAGTCTCAGATTGCTCTTGAAGGTCAAACAACACTGGCTTCTGTCTATAAATCCCTCAGGTTTGATGAGTTGCTTATTGGGATTCTTCTTTAGCACACCTGTTTATCTTATGAAGCTATTTCCTTGTAAAGGAAGGCTTTAAATGTCTGGCCATTTGCCCAGTTTACCTTTATGGGCCATCTCTAGCTCTTATCTTTCTTTCTCTATCTTCTCCTTTTCATTTCCCAAGTGGGTCTTATAGTAGTTCACAGCAGCAGGCATTCTTCACTCTTGGAGCCACCTCAAATTAACAAGTGAGCACAGTTAAGTACTTAAGAAAAAGAAGACATGGAATGTGAGAAGAAGGTGATGAGAGATTATCTAACTGCATTTAAAAAAATCAGCTGGTAATATCTGTGAAACTCAAACTACTATATGTGCTTTTTGTCAACCCCGAAACACACCAGTATCACCTGTTGTCTCCACGAGATTAGCCCTACTCAATATCAGATCACTAGCCAACAAATCCCTCTTAGTAAATGACATGATCATGACCTATAATCTAGACTTTTTATTTCTTAGTGAAACATGGCTGACTGAATATAGCTGTGATACCATTCTCAATGAGGCCGCACCAACAAATTTCAGTTTTATCAATAAGTGTCGAAGTGGTAAGAAGGGCGGGGGAGTTGCCGCCATTTTTAAATCAGTCTTTCAGTGCAAAGAAATTTTACTTGGTGATTTTAGCTCGTTTGAATATCTCTGTTTTTTAGTAAAGGGGGATCCAAAAGTTATCTTCCTAATCATTTATAGACCACCAAGATACCCAGGAACTTTCTTTGATGAGTTTGCTGAACTGCTATCAGTTATCTGCACTGACTATAACTTTTTTATCATAACTGGGGATTTTAACATTCACATGGACAATAACATGGACACTAATGCCAAAGAACTCTGCTCTCTACTTGACACTTTTGGCCTCCTTCAACATGTGAATGGACCCACACATACTCGAGGCCACACACTGGATCTGGTTATCTCTAAAGGTGTTGACATTTCTTCTGTTGATATCAAGGACATGGCGCTCTCTGATCATTTCTGTGTGTTCTCTGACTTACAGTTAACTCCAAACATTCAGTTAACCCGTGTGTCTGTTAGAAAAAGGTACATAAATGAGAATACCAGTGCTAAGTTTATGGAAGTTATAGCTATGTCATCAACTGCGAGTGCAGAGACAGTTGATGAACTCTTAGATAACTTTAACTTGAAAATCTCAAATGTCATGGATACTGTTGCACCTGTTAAAAATAAGATGATCTTGAGCAGAAAGCGAACACCATGGAGGAACACTATTATGGTAAAGGCCTTGAAAACAGAATGCAGGAAAGCAGAGCGTAAATGGAGAAAAACTAAACTTCAAATTCACCATGACCTCTACAAACAAAGTCTTTGTAATTTTAACCACGGGTTACTCTGGGCTAGACAGCAACACTTATCTGAAATGATTAATAAGAACATCAACAACACTTGTGCTCTGTTTGCTATGGTTAATAAGCTGACAACCCCCCCAAAACAGATAGTTTCAGAACTCTGTTCCAAAGAAAAATGCAATGAATTTGCTTGTTTTTTCAATGAAAAAATCAAATCTATAAGGCTAAATATCAACATAAATCAGCAAAATAATAAAATGACGCAAACCTTAAAACCACCTAGGAATCAATCAACTATGATGTCAGAATTCAATACAGTTGACCAAAAAACCATAGAAGAAACAGTCCAGCATCTTAAACCATCGACATCCTGTCTTGACACAATGCCATCTGACTTCTTTAAAACTATTGTAAGCTCCGTCCAAACAGATTTGCAGCAAATAATAAACTGCTCACTTCAATCAGGCACGTTTCCTAAACCCTTAAAAGTAGCTGCCATCAAGCCACTCCTAAAAAAGACAACATTGCATGCTTCCATTTTAACCAACTACAGACCCATCTCAAATCTTCCTTTTATAGCCAAGATTGTTGAGAAAGTGGTTTTTAATCAACTCAGTAACTTCTTGAACTCCAGTGGACTCCTTGACAAATTTCAGTCAGGCTTCCGACCTCACCACAGTACAGAAACGGCTCTTATTAAAGTGTTAAATGACATAAGGTTGAACACTGACTCAGGCAAGGTGTCAGTTCTGGTATTGTTGGATCTCAGCGCTGCATTTGACACTGTGGATCACAGTATACTGCTGAACAGGTTGGAAACCTGGGCAGGACTCAGCGGGACAGTCCTAGAATGGTTCAGGTCTTACTTGGAGGAGCGGAGTTATTTTGTGACTATTGGAAGTAATCAATCTGATCGAGTGGCTATGACATGTGGAGTTCCTCAGGGGTCAGTTCTTGGACCCCTTCTGTTCACTCTATACATGCTGCCTCTGGGTCAAATTCTGAAGAACTCTAAAGTCAACTACCACAGCAATGCAGATGACACACAGATATATCTCGCACTGTCTCCAGATGACTGCAGTCCTATAGACTCATTGTGCGACTGCTTAGAGCAAGTCAAAAAGTGGATGAACCAAAATTTCCTTCAGTTAAATCAAGAAAAAACTGAGGTCATTGTGTTTGGCAACAAAGAGAAGAGGTTTGCTGTCAGTAAACATCTTGAGTCACTGTCTCTAGAAACTAAAGACCAAGTCCGGAACCTCGGCGTGCTGATAGACTCAGACCTGACCTTCAACAATCATATCAAATCAGTCACCAAATCAGCCTTTTATCAACTTAAGAACATATCCAGAATTAAGGGTTTCATGTCCCAAACAGATCAGGAGAAGCTGATTCATGCTTTCATCTCCAGCAGACTTGACTACTGTAACGGTCTTCTGACTGGACTCCCCCAAAAGAGTCTCAAACAGCTGCAGCTCATTCAGAACGCTGCAGCCCGAGTTTTAACCAGAACAAAGAGATCACATCACATCACCCCAGTTCTCAAGTCTTTACATTGGCTCCCGGTCAGATACAGAATAGATTTTAAAGTTCTGCTGCTCGTCTACAAATCACGGAATGGATTAGGTCCAGAATACATGAATGACATGCTAGCAGAGTATAAACCCAGCAGAGCTCTGAGATCTACTGACTCAGGTCAGATAGTGGAGCCCAGAGTTCAAACTAGACACGGTGAAGCAGCTTTTAGCTGTTATGCTGCACACAACTGGAACAAACTACCAGCAGAACTGAAATCAGCCACAACTGTAAGCACTTTTAAATCCAGCTTAAAAACATTTCTCTTTCGGTGTGCTTATGGTTGAGTTTATATTTTCTTTTTCCCCTCTTCTTTAATTGCTTTAATTTTTATTCTATTTTTTTATTTTTATTTTTTTATTTTTTTAAATTGCTTGTTTTTATGCTGCTTTATGCTGTTCTTTTAAATGCCTTGTCTTTATGTAAAGCACATTGAGTTGCCTGTGGTATGAAATGCGCTATATAAATAAAGATGCCTCGCCTTACCTTGCCTTTTGGGTTTTTTAATTTAATTAGTGATATCATCATATCATCAGGATAAAAAATACACAGTATTTCTTGTGCGAAAAAAAAAGTAATTAGTAGCAGCTATTAGAAAAACACAGGCACATATACAGTGTGCCAGTGTGGGGGTGGTATTGCTGAGTAGGCCAAATTTTACACGGTTCCAAGCGGATCTCAATGGAGCAATGACACTTGTGTTAACAAAACACTTTGTCTTCAATTTAAATGAATGAGTGAACATGTGAATGAATGAGAGGAGCCAGAATGAGCATGAAGGGAACCTTTGACACAATGAGAGGGAGGAATAGTAAGAGGAGTTGCTAGAAAAAGAGACTGTGAACCAGAGATGAGAGCAACATATGCTGATGATGAGGACTCCCTGAGAAGGATTTAAATTTTTTATGTGTCCTAGATTCCAACCCCCCATACATACACACACACACACACACACGCACACACATTGGCTGATAAGCCAAGGACAGTGGGAAGATGAGGAGGAAAAAATCAAGTGATTTAAACAATGGGAATATGAGCAGACACTTGGAATGAGTTAGACAGTTCCTCTCAGAGGATCCCAGTCATACACCAGGTCATTTGCTTTGTAGCACCTATGGGAACGCACAAGCCATTAAGCACTGAGCTGAAATCCAAACGCATGCAATGAAGTCAGATATTACTGGGATGTTTGCAGTTTACAGTAGATGTGACTGAAGGTTAAAAAGGAATAATTTACAAATGTACGCGCTGTATGGTTTTATCTTTATCTATATGACACAGATAAACATCTTCAGCTCCACACATTTGCATTTTTCCAAAATGACAAAATTGAGACCACTTTTACTGTATGTGTAGTAAAAACAAAGCTAGCTATTAGCCTTGGATAAAGCTAATCTTGTTGCTATTCTATTAGTTCAAAATTTCACCGTTTATATCACACAATAATATTATTTGCCAGTTTCAGTCAAGTTTTAGAACAGGTGATAATATTATTACAACAATATTATTGCTTGTTACAAATAATATTGTCAAATCATTAGACCATAAACAGCTCTATTTGTTGAATTGTCCAACGCTTTCAATTCTATCGACGAATGTTTCCCAACCCTGGTCCTGAAAACAACACTGCCTGTAATATTTTCCATGTTTCCCTGCTCCAACACACCTGATTCAAATAACAAAAAACCTATTGGGCATGCTCTACTAAACACTGAACATAACAAACATGAACGAAGGGATGAAGGTCTGTGCACAGACATTCATCTCCAATAAACATGCAAAATGTATTCCCTAACCTACACCAAGTAGTTGTAGCAAGGAGTGACTAACACATTAAGAATGACCTCAGAATAAGAATTAGGTGTAGAAACAATTATTGTATTGAGGTCTCAAATTGTCGTCATACAGGCACCATATTAGGTTTGAGGAAGGAAGACAGAAAAGAAGAGAATAGAAAACATGTCCCTAATTAACTTTAAACTTTTTCATTAAAGAAATTTAAACTATACTGGAAAAAAAGCATCAGCCTTTCTTTGGAACATCACAAAAGAAGCACCAGTATCCTGCCACCTCTATTTGTCTCGGCCATTTTATCAGACAATAATTAGTAGTAATGCTTCTGTCACTCTCGAGGTGCATTTATATGTTCACAATAGTTTGTGTGCGCATGTGTGTGCGCGTATGTATGTGGTTACTTTACTTTGTTTCCTGCTGCTGTGCTGCTTTGCTGACAGTGTCTACTGTAGATTGGTAGAGCAAGGGCAGCTTGAAGCCTCTGACCCTGATAATCAGCTCAAACCACAACAACCTCCCAGCCGGCACCTCAATTAATCAAGTTACATTTGTAGGATGTAGCCTTGCATCCTAATGTGTTATTGCACGACAGCAACTTGGAAATGTTAAGATAATTATTATTGCCTCTGCCTTGTTATTAGACATCCCTTGCTCTCTTGCTTGTGTAAATCGGTAAGTGCACTTTTGCTCATAACCGATAATGACAATAAAAAGAAAAAAAGATTTCAAGGTGATGAGAAGTCTAGCACCTCTCTGTTGGCTTTACAAGCACCCTGCAGTTCACTTCACCATTTTGTTTATTTGAGAGATATCATTTGCACTATGTAACAAAACTTTCACATGCAGAAGAAAGCCCACTGTTATAAGCTGTCCCATTCATTTATATTATAAGCTCCACCTTATATTGTAGTTTGAATAATGTTGGAAACCATTTTAGCTCATGCTGAATGGTAATCATACCAAGTAAAGAATAAAGTCACTGCATGGGTAATTACAAATGTTTAACTGCAATAACAAAAGCATACCTCTTACACATTTTTGTCTTCATAGATTATGCTTGTCACATACAGTTTATGCCTTAAATAATGGTTACTCTCCCAATGGAGTCTGCATGTTTTACACTATGCTGTCATCCCTTTATGAGACACCATAATGATGAAGATATTGTTTAGATGTTCCTTTATTATCTGCCTTGCTCAGCTTATGGACAAGTCAAGGTGTTAGGGTCTGTCATGTGTTTTCCCTGTGTTCCTGTTTGTCTGTCTGTTCCTGTTGCTTGGTGGGAGTGGCGGCAAGCAGTGATTCTAATCACTCATCTCCTTCACCTGTGGCTGATAACTCCAACTCCAGTTCTTAGGCGCCAGTCTTCCTTCTACTCATCGCCAGATCGTTGAATCCTCAACCAGTGGTATCACGTCTGACCTATTTTCAAGAGCTCTCAAGTTTTTCTCAAGTGTTTTTGTGGATTATGCTAAACTCTACTGTTTGTTCTTACAGGACTGGAGTCCGACTTACCTCATGTGTTCCACCAAGCCATAACCTGTCAAAGGGGGAATCGCCAAATACCGGTAGGCTACTGCTGCCAACGTCGAAATAAACACCCTGCGTTCTGGAGCCACGTCAGGTAGACCTTTAACATCATTACCAACCTTCTCAACTCAGGAAATGCCACTCTTCGCCGCCACTGCTTTCTCTCATCAGATTTCTCCCACCTTGGATCAATACCTCACAGAGGAGAACATTCAATCTGTCAGGAAAGAAACAGAGTTTCATTCAAGCCTTTCACACTCAGTAACCACTCTCCATTAGCACCAGATATTCCGGACCCATAATCCACCTGTATTAATTTACCTTTCTCTCTCGGAGCCACTGTTCCGTTCACAGGGAAGCCACTCTGTCCTGCAACCGCCTCAACTCATCATCCATATTTACTCTTCCACGTTTTTTTCACCCATGCCTCTCAGTCTTTTTGTGAATCCTGCCTCACCCACAACACAAGGCTTCCTGCACTAAAGTGAAACTGGAAATGTCTTTGGATGCTTTTTCTCTTTCTATCACTGGACAATTACAATATTTATGAGAGGGACCCTGCTGTGGAAAAACACAGCTATCTTCTAGCTATTTTTTAGCCCTCTGTATGGATTCTTTTTTCTTTTTTAATAAAACGCCGCCAAGAAAATCACTCAAGCATTTGTCAGTGTAATTGTACAACACAATGCCATGAATGGTTATGAGCTTGCTGTTACAAATTGCTGACAGGCAAAGAATAAAACACCTCACACTGAAGAGGGGATTAAAGCAGAGAAACAAAATGAGTTATAAAGTAGAATGACAGCCCAGAAGAGATGAGTTTATATGTGTGTGTGCTTTATTTGTTATTTCTGTCAATCTTCTAGAAAAAAAATAAAGTCATTTTAAGTGAGTTGAAACAAAGCACTGGTTATACTGACCTTTTATGTGCATCAGGAAAGATTTTTTTGTTGGGCTCACCTCCAGAGTGCAGCACTGCCTCTAGAATCATAATCATTAATGACTTGAAAATCTTGTTTTTTCAGAATTGTCAGTACAAGTACAAGGTGCCCCAACAGTAGTAAGGAAATGCGTCCTGCTGAGGAGTCTGCCCCAGAGAGTGAGAGTTTTGCCTTTGTCTTGTGAGAGGAAACTTTTGACCATTGTGCCTGTTAGATTATTTAGTTTTCTTAGAGATATATTCTTTTTATGGGGGTATATAGCACTTATTAGTAGTCAACATCAGCAGAGAGCTGATGAATGGATGTTTGTACTAAAACTAGAATAAGGAATCTTCACCTAGACAATTTGAACAAAAACACCTGTCATTTGTGATTCTGTATTCTAAGTCATCATCACTACACATATGTCTCCTCTGTCCTCATCCCTCAAACAATAACTAATCCTTCGTGGGGAACTGATCAAGAGCTGATTGATTCATATTTGCATTAGAAACCTGAGGGATCACAACTTATTAGAAGTCTCTGAAGCAGGAGAGGATTCTCAGGAAAGTTTATACATAAAGAGTGCCATTTTTTCTTTGTATGAGAGCTTGTTTCAAAGCATCACTGTAGATTAAATTCTGTCAAAAACGCCTACATTCTCAACTCTCCTGAAAAATGACAAGATGGATTAAATTGTTACCTGACCCACATGTTACTAATCGCATGCCCATGTTCTATTCTAGGTCAACCTTCAAAGTTTTTCAGATATCATATAGTGCGTTCTAAAATTTATGTATATTTTACTAATAACCATTTACTTTGTGTAAATGCTTGTGTCGCATTTAATTAAGCACCATCTTTAATCTCATCCCCTTCCCATCAGGGTTCCTAAAGCACACTGCAATTTTCTTTTGACCACTTTCCTGTGACACCACACATCAGTGCATTTACGAATTTGAGATTGTGTGGGTGGGTGTGTGCGTGTGTGTGTGCGCGTGTGTGTGTGTGGATATTGTATTTCCTTGCATTTACTTGGGGGGCACGTGTTTTTTGACGTGGACAGGTTTACATGCCAGGGAAAAGCCATGATAGCATTGTGTTGCCTATCTCCATCATTATCACATAAATATAAGGCATATTACCCACAGTTGACAATCACTCATCCACAGTTGAGTGAATGATGAATTGCACCTGTGTTTAAAGTCGCAATGTAAAGTGAAAAAGAAGCCCTTTTAATGTCACCTCTCCTAGCTACTTGTACAAGCACAAGCACCAATTACCTCAACCTGCCACCCAGAAAATCTAATTTTGTACCTGCCAACAATGACCAAGAGCATAGATTCATTCTTTCTTTGAGATGCAGTTGTAAATTGATTTATGCACAAGTGTTTCTAAGCATTATTGTGTGTGTATGTGTGTGTGTGTGTCTTGTCTGTAGGAATAAAATCTGAACACTGGTAGCTGTAACAACTTTGGGGACATAGCTGCAGTGGGACAGTGAAACTGCGCTCTTTTTTTTCTTCTCCTTTAAATCAATCATCTGTTCATAAAGACGTCACCCTCAGCTATTCCTTTCATGTCATAAGATACATTTTATTAGCTTCGCAAAGCCTGACCACTCAATCACTGTGGTCTGGCAACAGTCAACAGGCGCTTGCTCTGGACAGACAATTGAGAATGATGGCTTGTTCAAACATTTGGGGGAATAGTGTCAGCCTGATATCCACTATGCTTGACAGCGGCTTTTTGAAGTTAAAGTTAGTGGGCTATGTTTTACTGAGTGCAAGCCTGGGTTTAGTCATTGTTGTCTGGATAGCCCATGAAGAGAATGATGACATTTCAGGCATGACAGTATTATAGTTGTCTGACAAAGCTTTTCTTGGCACATATCAAACCTCTTTTTGTGCTGGTTGGATAGACACACCCATCACAGATTCCAAACCGGGAAAACATATTAACTCAAGCACATTGTTACAATATTTCTTGTAAATGTCCCTAGTTGCTTAAAAAACATCATATGCAGAAGTAAAATGATAGCTACATCTGGTCAACCTTCAGCATGGTGGCACTTAACAGGCATTCTGTCGAAGGTCAAACTGCACAAAATTTACCCACCAAATCTTTTTTGGATGAAAAAAGTGGGTTGTATTTTTTATTCATTCATTTATTTTCATAGAATTATTAGTAATCAGGAATGGGACATTATCATAAAACTAACAACAACAGTCTTGTTAAGCACTTTGTCTGAATTTATCCAATAACAATGATGCTATATTTCCTACTTGGACTCAGATTTAAAGCAATTCCTGGTAAAGACATTCTGATAGCAGCAGATTGGCAATCTTTTTAAAGGTTGCGTAAGATAAAAAATTACAGTTTTTGAGGATGTCTTTCTCACAGGTGAGCTTTAAATGATGGGCGAAATTCTCTATATTTCCATACATGAAAGGTCACTCTACCTGTTTGCCAAATTGATACTGTAAGTGTGAAAATTAAAATGCCATGGTGAATTAATGTGCTTAAACGGCTTCGGCATCCATAGCAGATTTGACATTTGGCACTGCCTTCTTCAATCACAGACATTATCTGCATCTTGTCTAAAGTAGGAATCGTGTTAATTATATTTGATGAAGATGCCATCCCTTTAGAGTGTTCTTAGTAATCCTTCACAGCTAAGTCTCTATCTCTGTCTACAATAATGGGATGCCATCTTGAATCCTAGGGCTCTAAGTGCAAGTTAGCCTGCTGACGAGAAAGACTTGTCTTTCATAGGATTTTAAAGGAAAGCTGGTGAGCCACTTAACATCCCACAAGTCTGAGCATGAAGAAGGCTGCCAGTGACTCAACATTTAGATTTACAAGAACTCTTTGCTGAGCTTTGGGGAAGTGCGGTGTCACAGATTTCAGTCTGAATTTCCTACCTGTACACAAAATTCATACACGAACGAATACAAGCCATTCAACAAACTTTTAAAATGTAAACGTATGGTTATATAACTTATTTTTTTGTTGTTTTCAAGCTGTTACAGAGGTTAAAAACGCCTTCCCTGGGAGTTGCTTTGAAACCCAGTTTAATCTGTTTATTTTTACTTTACAGCCCGTGTCAGTATTACAGTAAGATGCTTCATTTGATAGGAAACACAGCTTCACACAGACTGAATTCTCTTGTTTTTGAATTTTCCAGTTCATTCAGTTTCAGACTTTTGTCTTTTGTCTTGTATTGTGTCATTTTTTGTCACTGGCTCACTGTCACATGGCTTACCGAGACACAACATTGACATTACTTTTTGTCATTATTTACGCTCAAATTATTGAGCTGTGATGTCATATTTACAGGTGCATATATGTGAATTATGTAAATGAATATACATTTGTATATTTAGATATTTATTGTGTATGTATTTCTTTTAGGATCACCAAAAATGCACATCTTATTTCCAACACATCTTCCAACATATCAGCTTTGCTGGCAGACCTTGAGCAGACCACTTAATGTTATCTCATTAATCTGCGATTAACATGCGAAGACAATGCCAGAAACCCAGTTAGTTTGTCATTTATTCAGCTTTTGGCAATTAGCATTCTGTATATTTTTCATACCCAATTTGCCATTTAATATTTATCATTTAAATGTCAGCTGTCAAGACTGCAGGTGTTTTTGATTACATGCCCATGGTTTGTGCATTTGCGGGTTTGTATGTTCATGTGTGGCCAAAACACATCATTATACGCCACCTGTTAGGACAAGAGGTAGCAATATGTGGCCTGTCACTCATTACTGGGAGGATGGTAATGGATCAAAAACAAACTGAAAATGTCTTGACAGTCATCACCTCTGTGATAAATGCTTGAAGAATTAGTCGGTATCTGACTGATTTCACAGAACAGTCTCCATTCAGTCCTATACATGAGAATGATATCGTACCCTTTCTTCTTGAAGGACAAATATATGTTTATATATACGTATCCTTTAAGGATAACTTCAAGGCGGAGAGTACTTCATGCCCACTCAGTCTTGCCTCAGTGCATTCCTAACCCTATTTCCATTTCTTCAAGCAAAACATTACCATCAATCAACTGCACACACATTTGTCCCCAGTCTCACAAAGGTGTCACAAACAGATTTGTTCGCCTGTTGGTGTAGGATAAAATCTCTTTGTTCTATTGTGGAAAAGAAATTATAACAATTCCAAGCCCTTCACCACCCACTCCTCCTCCTCCCCATCCAGAAACTTTATGCACCATCACCATCTGTGTCAGTTTGAAATAAAGTGACTTGACTAACCGGTGATCTGTTGTGTCCAGTCTAAATCTGCATCTCAGTCTGCGCTCCAGTGTGTGTGTTGGCTTGGGTGTGGGTGTGGGTGTGTGTGCAAGCTAACATGTGTATCAGTCATGCGGCAGTGTGTATCATGAAGGAACAGAGGGCTGTATCTCTGCTGCCTCACACAGGACTAAGGCTGGAACTGCAGGCAGTTTCTTGTCCTTCAAAATTGTAAGACTGAATTTTCTTCACTGTCCTTTCCAGTCCCTCAAGAGGGATAATAACAGTTAGAACTCCAGCTGTGTTTTCACTTATGCATACCATGCATCGATACTTCTTTTCGCACGCACGCACATACACACACACACACACACACACACACAAACAGACCCGAGATTCCACGCAAGTAAGGTGGGGAATCACACTGACATTTTCTCTTCAGGGAGTCTCAATCAGGTCACTTCTATAATACAGGTATTAAGCAAAAGGGCACGTTAAAGAGAAACAAAAGGGCAGGGAAAGTGTGTACAGTGGAATGAATTGGGAAACAGAACAGCACTTTTAGGTGATTGGTCATGACTAGGATGACTTGAAACTCACCAAAAAAGGGGGGGGGTAGAAAAAAAAACATTAAAGGGGTTTCAAATCTTTAGTGCAGTAGAGAAAAGTGTTAC
This sequence comes from Odontesthes bonariensis, assembly GCF_027942865.1. NCBI lineage: Eukaryota > Metazoa > Chordata > Actinopteri > Atheriniformes > Atherinopsidae > Odontesthes > Odontesthes bonariensis. The sequence continues at coordinate 16,192,195 of NC_134512.1, read as the reverse complement.
GTCCCTAAAGAAGTACTGCAGTGAGAAGCACACTAACGTCAAGCTTAAAATTCTGCTGCTCTTGCCTCTTGTGGGGAGCTGACAAGAGAGGCTCAGCTTTGTAGACCTGGGTAAATATATTCAGCATCTAAGACTTATTTTGGGATTCTGAACTGATTTTAGATTCAACATCTATAGTAAGATGTTTTCTTCCTCACTGCAATGATGAAGTGTTGTAAATAGACTACTGACTGACCCCTCTCCAATGCAATGCCTACAGAGGCTGAAACTGGAGGTAGAATGGTGTTTAGAGTTATTCTGTTCAGATGTTATTTCAGTTGTGAGGATGGAATATTTCAAGAAAGTTTGAGTTCGCTTCACAACACACTTATAAAATCTGACATTAACAAAGGATCTGCTCTGCTTACGAGCCCCAGTAAAAAGTTTGATGGAATAGTGCCAAGAAAAATGTCTTTGGAGAAAAGGTCCAAGAAAAGCTGACCTAAGGCCAAGAAAGTTTGCTCGTGGTATAGCTGCTGAACCAAATCAACTGAGTAGAAATCCATCATCTTTAAGATTATTGTTCGGTGCACCACTTTTTTCCTGATGGTACATGTCAGAGGGTCTTTTCTGAAATGCCCTACAGCCATAGCTTAATCTCATATGATTAAACCAAGGCTTTTGGATGTTGTAACCCATTTCCTAAACCCTTTATGTCACATCTTATCACAGTGACTGATTTGTCATATTATATCTGTCTTCCTGTTGTTATTCAAGCCCATCAGGTCTGACATGTCTTGTCCTCTCAGAACCTACCATTTCCAACCTTGGCCACCAAACCTACCATTCCCTGGTGAAACGATTCTCAGATGCCTGCACACTGGTCCTCATCACATTAATCAGGCACACATTACTCAGTGTTGAATCAGAGTTTTCAGACCCTTTCATACTTTCCATATTTTATTCTTGAAATAGATTCAATTCCAAATTTCTCGACAGGCAAAATTCAATATTCCTCAATGACAAAGCATTCTTTATTTTTTTTAAGTATTTTGTTTTACGTAGATACTTGAACCCTGGATAATACACTCACAATTAAGCACCAGTCAATCTGTGCCTTATTGAATTCACTGGACAAAATTAAAGAGGCCAAAAGCTGCACAGATCTAGGTACTATAAATGAAAAGCCTCACTCATTCTCAGATTGCAAATTTTTTAAAGCACCAACTTTCTTGATGCCCAGCAAAACTGAGCAATCAGGGACAAAGGGTCCCTGTCAAGAAGGTGACAAAGAAACCAGTTGTCACTGTGTGCGATATCCAAAGTCCTTTCATTGACATGAGAGAAACTGGAAAAAGATTAACCTGATCAAGCCCTTTTGAGTGAGAAACTTTTTTCACAGCGCTGAAGATTCCAGGCTGGATCTCAGGTTTAAAATTAAAAAAAACATTAAAATGTCAAACATGGTTGAGCTTGAACATTTCTGTCATAAGAATGAGTGAAACCTCTGTAGAAAAGGTGAAGCTTGTTGGATTCCAGAAATGATTTTGCTAAGTTTGTTATGGCTGTCAAACATGCGGGTACTAAATGAATGTTCTGAATACTTACAGACAGTATCAAGTGCATATTCATTCTCAGATTAAGCTATTTCAACTTATATTTATGAGAAATGTATGCAGTGCATTTCCTCTTAACTGTATAAAATAACTGAATAAAATCAAGAAGGATTTAAGACTAGGATCTGTGGGCTGGAATATACAGTATACCCAATATACACTTGAAGCATGCGTGAGATGTACTCCTTCATATATTCTGAAATTTTTTGCAACATATTCTAAAAAAGGGGCAGAATAAATACAAATATTTGATCTTCATATAAACAAAACACACATGAGTCCTTTTCGGGAGCAGCTATGCTGACAGTCGTGGAGTTTTTCTTCTACTAATATGAGCAAGCATATTCTCAGCAGATTTACAGAAAAACAAACAAACAGAGTTGATAGAATATCAGTCTAATTTCTTTCCTTCTCCAGTAACTGTCCTTTGGGTATTCCAGCCAAGTTTGCTGTTTTGTTTTGTTTGTTTACTTTTGTTTTTTGAGGCCAGCATTTCATCATCCATCACGCTGCAAGACAGAATGTAAAATCATTCAATCTGCTACTTGACAGAGAGATTCATTCTTTTTTCCTCTGAGTAATTCAGCTTTATCAATATTCGCAGAACAGTGGGACAAGTGATGATATATGATATTGCTATAATTCTGCTGAGGGGTGATTTGTACTCCATGAGTCCCTGTTTTTCTCTTCTACTCAGCAGGTAGGCAATGCAGATAATTTATGTAGATCTGAGCTGTTAAAAACAAACCTTATCTTGGACTTTCACTAGGCTTTACCATCTTTTCTCTAAGTTTACCATCCCCATTACCAATCTTTCTCCGGATAGTTCGTAGGGCTTTGGTAGTCTGTGGTGGTATTGTTGCATCAAATATAAGAGTAATTCCATCAAGCTCACATGAAAATGTGAAATCATGAGATCTTTCACAAGCCATGGCATGTGATAATGGAAACACCATTTCCACCCTGATATCTGTAGTCCTCAACCACCTCAACCTCTGAAAAGCTAAAGCTCGTGGATAATGGCGTCTTTAACCTCAACCCCAGGATGGTAAGCAAGATGTTGTGGGTCTTGAAATATACTTACTTGATTACTCAGCTGGGTTGATAACAATCTCTCCAATTGTTAGAAAAACTCTGTATTCTTAGAGGGCAGTAAGGTGGCTTTTTTTAGGTACCAGAAGAAGGCAGGAAGTTGTTCAGTGTACTTGAAACTTTTTCTGTCTTTGGCTAAGGCTGACAAAGTATTAAAAATTCCCAACAGCTGCTCCATGCAGGTCTTCAGGACACTGCAACTGACACAGTCCAAATCCAAATCCTTGTACCATTTACATCTGTCTAGCTGCCTTTTCATCCGACTGCTGGAGTCAAATTAAAGAGGTGTGACGGGTAAGCTGTGGGTCGAGGAAAAGTGTAAGGTTCGTGTGGCAGAGTGCAGAGGAAGACAAAGCTTAGAGTCCTGTTGACCTGAACCTGCTGAAAAATATGTTCAGCTTATTGGCACTGGAGAGTGATCTTTGTCATATTTGCACATTTTTCTGCTGGTGTTTTCTCTTCAGCTTTTCTTGCGTAACTCCTTGTTTTCTCTTCAGCCCCGTCTGCACACCCCTGAACAACTTCTTATTCATGCAGCTGCGGTCTTAGTTTTTGCATGTTAGCAAGATCAGCTAAGACAGACAGACATGCAGTTCATTTTAGCGGTATTTTGGAAAATCCAGAGTTGCACCATCTCAAAATGAAACATGGCATCATAATATTTGTTTTATCCATGTAGCAAATGTCTATAGAAATCTGTAGTTACAAAATTCATTATCATTCAGACCAATGTAAGTGTGTGGGTGACCAACACATCAATCTTGGCATCCATTGATGTGTGCATTATAAAAAACAAAGTTTTGCTTTTAAATCCTCAATGACCACTAGTTTTGAGTTCTACCGAAAAAAAGCTTATTTTTTGTTGATCATGAGCAATGACAAGTCAAACGAGACAAAATTTGTTGATATTCTGGCCTACAATGGTACATAGGGAAGCAGAAACACAGGTATAAAACAGTATATTACACACTATCAAGAATCATGTGGACAGCCTAATTTAGGTGGTATAAATCATACAATACATGGAAGGCAAAGGAATCTCTTTCTATTCAGTGCAAGTTAAGTATATGAGGTTAAATGTGCCTTATCCCCTATACCATGACACAGTTTGCTGGATATGAGTTAGGTTAAACGTATCATTTGACTGCTGACCGTAAACATTCCTGCAGCTTTTACTGCCCCTACCTCTTTTTAAGTCAACTTTGTAGTATTGTGAGCCACCAAAGAGTTGTCTTTTTAAATGTATGTATTCAGGATTATACATGTGTATGCATGAGCTCCTCTGTACTGTATACAGTGGATGTTTGATGGTGTTTCCCAGTAAATCTGCAGCATGCTGAGAGGCACTCTCCTGAAAGAAACACAGTGAGAAGAACGCAGACCATCAAATGCACATGTAAAGTGATTTTTGCAAGTAGGTCCCTCACTGGACATCCATCAGGGAATGTAGTTTTCAGTTTCAAACTACTTAAGCCCATATGTGAATTCATGTGTGTTAATGTCTATGAGTTGTGTGTACGTAACGCAAGCTCAGCAGATTCCAGTTTTCACAGACTGTTGGTTTGTACAACAGCATTACCCTCCACTTTAATATCTTCAGTTAATGTAAGTCTCTGGCTAATTGAAAATGAACCAGTGTATGCTTCCCTGCAGTGCCTTAATAAAGCTGTTAAAGAGGCTCACTTTCTTTAGATGCATGACAAACAGAGACCTCCTACTGTATGCAAAGAAAAGCTGCTCTGGTGGATGAATTCTTAATCAATGTTTTTTATTGCCATTGCACTCCACCAGGTGAACTTGTGGCACTATCATTCCTTGCCAAAAAGTAACAGCTGATAAATCAGGAATATGTGGAGATAAAACCACACATAAAGCTAGTGCCGAGCGTGCGTCTCCAGTGGCAGTGATTTACAGTAGGCTGAGCTAAACTGCTTACCGTCAGGAGCTGTAATGGATGCCAGCGTCTGCCCTTAATTTCTGAGACTGGGGATAGATATTGCAGTTGCTATTTTCTCCCAAGGCGATTTCACTGATGTCTCCCAAGGTATCCAACTGTGTTATGTTCAAACCATATGGGTGTAAAGTGGTGCAATTAAAATGAAAGCCCCTGGAATTGATCACTAAGGCAATTCTGGTTTCCTTAAGTATACACAGAGTCTACTGTTTCTCCACCTTTCGGTTTGGAATGAGTCTACTGAGGTAAGATAAGAGAAAACAAACACAAGTAAGAAATGTGATGGAAAATTTAGAGTAAAAAAAAAGTTCTGATATTTATGACAGAAGGTGTAATCAGTGCCTTAGAATAAAACAATTTGAGAAGTAGAACCAGTAAAACAAGAGGAGAGCGTGTGAGTTAAGAAAAACCTTTTTGGCCTTGTTTCTGTGTCATGGACAAACATTTAGCGCTTCATTTCCCACACAGCAAATATATCTTACAGTGACGAATGTTAAGTTCTCTGGCTGCTCATTGCCAACATTTGACAAAGTGTAGAGCTGATAAGTAAAAGCTACAACAAGCTTGCATATTCACAAATAGAGTTATTTACAATTTGCAAGGACTCAAGCTTTGGCAACTCATCAGATAAAAGCCTTACATAAACCCCATTATACTTTATGTGCCGCAACAGGTGGGCCTTCAGATAATGTTTCCTCTTGCCACCTGCTGTCAAGGGAGAAGGGAGCTAACTACAATCTCTTGGTGTTACTTACCCTTATACATCTTTTGCTGTCAACATGAATCTAACATTAATCTGTCTGCAGGAGAGGGAGATACATGTAAGTATGGGAGGGTGGGGGTAGATCATTTCATTCACTGATCCACCGATTCTTTTTTTTTTTTTTTTTTTAAATCAGGGTAGAAGGAATTGGTGGTGGTGGTGGTGGTGGTGGTGGTGTTAAAAATTACAAATACAAATTACAATTTAATACCAAACTACACCAGCAGGTTTGGAAAGGAGACAGGTCTCTACCTCTGTTGATGCAAGGATGATGCAACCGCGTTTTCCCGTTCCATGCAGATCTGTTAAGTAGCCAGTAGATGGCATCAGCAGTTTAAGATTAACACTCATGGACTCACAATGGAGTACAAGTATATCAAGAACTGTTAGATCCAACGTTTGAAAAAGAACGCTGTCTAATTCAGGCCAAATATAGCAACATCGGGACTAAAACTATATGCCTTGTTTACTTCATTAGTATTCCACTAGTGAGGGAAACTAATAATAGTACAATAGTATTTTATTGAATGTGTTGTTATCTTGTTTTTGGTTCTTTTTCAGGATGCTTGGCAATCGTGACAATGTGTCTTATAAAGGGAGAAGCACTATAATGTCGTTTGAGCCTAAATGAGCAAACAAATTGTTGTAACGTGTTTTTTGCATTGAATAATGCAAGAAATAGAGCAAAAATCCCCCTGGTTTTTGAACCATCCATCCATTTTTTATACCCGCTTAATCCATCGGTGTGGTCGTGGGGGGCCTATCCCTACCGGGCGAGAGGCAGGGCACACCCTGGACAGGTCGCCAGTCAGTCCATCACAGGGCCACACAGAGACAAACAACCACACACACAGTCACACTCACTCTATAGGGACAATTTAGAGACACCAATTAATCTAACATGCATGTTTGTTGGACGGTGGTAGGAAGCCGGAGAGAACATGCAAACTCCACACAGAAAGGCCCCAGCCGGGAGTTGAACCTACAGCCCCACCTCTGCTCGAATGAATAATCTGTGGCCTCGAGGGACAAACTAGATGATGACGGCGATGGTGATGATGTTTTAGTGGTCAGATGACATATTTCTAACTCAGTATGAAAATGGAGGAGGCTCAAAATGATTTGAAGCAAAATTATTCTCTTGTTTTGAGGTTCTTCTTTATTTTTAATGAATGGATGAATGAATGTAAAGCACAATTCGCGTATTTTTCTCCCCCTTTCCCCTAAAATGAATGAATGGTCACAGCTGCAGCCTCAGAGTAACAGTCTGGTCCACTGTGGCCGGCAGCCGAACCTTCTTTTGATGGCTGTTAACTAGGTTCAGGGTCTTGCCTCTCCTCCCACACGCCTACTGCTGGCTGACCGCTCTTTTGCTATTTTTATCCCCGTGGTGCTGTTTCTGTTTCCCAGCCAGCCAACAGAGAGGAGAGCAGAGGTGCGGGCGTCTCTCATCACACCCACCTCTCTCGTTCTCCCTCTCTTTCCAAAAATAGCTCTGAGTCGTGATCAGCTCGTCCTTGAGAGAGAAGCAGTGAGAGGGAGGACTGTATTATTGCTTAGAATCAGAGGAGGGGTTATGGATTGATACAAATAGTCACCCCCGCCAAGCCAACCCCAGCGCAGGCTGAATTAATGTGTTACTATTTTTGGGAGCCCCGTGTTTCCAGGGGAGACCTAATGACGCAATGACGTCAATGCGGGTCAATCGCAGACTGGAGGAATTGAGTGGCTTCCATTTGGAGCTTTTGCAGTATTTCCTACAGAAAGGATGGAAACGAGTGCAAAATGGAAGTTTATTTCCTCCAAAAATGCATCGAAAATAGAGGTGAATGAAAATGCAGAACTGAAAATGATCCCGGTGCCATCACGTCGCCCCAACCCATCGAGCATCAGCGATAGTAAGGGAGGTGTGTATATATGGATGTCTTTTTTTTCCTCCTCAACCACAGCGCATCCGTGCTATGATACCTGTCGGTCACTAGCCTTCTGGAATAACATTTTTAGAACAATTCTGTGTGTTTATTTGATATGATGTACACACCACTGGCTATTTTTGTTCTTTCTGAGATCTTTGTCTGACGCATTGTGTTGTTTCCCCGCGTAATGCTGCTCTTTGCCATCAGCTACATATGATTATGCTCGGTTTTATTTGATTTTTTCTTTTTCTTTCTCCCAAGGGCTTTACACAATCTCGACCCATTCCCAGCGCTCGCATCTAGACGCACAGAGGTAACGAGCACCTTCTCCCTCATCTTACATCTAATTGGAATACACAGTGCTTGGCCACGTAATCTTAGGTTACGCTTGATTTTGTTCGTGTGCCAGATTTGCACTTGAAATTGTTCATCATTATCTGTATGGATGCGTCAGGAGTAGCTGTTGGAGCACAAGATTTTGCGCGTCATGGTTGCTCGCCGCTCGGCGACCTACCGACGCGCACAACCAAACGTTGGTGATGAGTAGAGATTTCGTATTTTCCAAAACTTTAAATTTCGCCCATGCATGGTCTTTGTCGAAGTTTTAAGTTCAGATCAACTGTTCATTGGGTCATTTCTGCGAGTCTGTTTCCGACAGTTTAAGAATTTCATTTGAGATTTATTTGTCAGTGGGTTGTAAGCAGGCTTCTGGCCAGGTGACGTGGGTGTAGGCAGGATGAATTGACAGTGCAACCCCTTGCTACAAGAAAAAAACCCAAGAGAGATGCATGTTGCATGCGAGAATTGGATCTTTCTCTTGCTGAATCAAGATTAACTACACACATTTACAGAGACAGAAACACACACTTGACATGACACAGTGTCGTGAGAGGATGTGGGGTGGGGGTTAGGGCGTTTACCGACAGGGCTGGTATGATGCTTTCAGAACCACGGACAGCTCACGTGAAGCTCATCTAGTGTGGTCTGCTTTTCCTCTGTCCGCACTGGCTGCAACTTATCGGCGGCAGTACCTCATGAAACAGCCCAGATGACTGTGCTTTTCACTGCAAGAAGTTTTTTTTTTTTTTTTCCCTAGCTATAGATTCGAACTTCAGATCAATTATAGCCCCTACCACGCATGATCACATCTTACCTTTCCCTGCAAACGTCATATTCTTTGCTAGATTGGCCCCTTCGTAAGATGATGTTAGCAGTTGTCCATTCTTTGGGTATTAGGTTTAAAGAAAAAATAAAGGAAAAATAACCTGATATCAATATTAAGTCACATTTTTATTTGAATGAATAGCATTTCCTGTATTATGTGTGATTGAGCAGAAAAGCACCTCTATGGCAGTGTCACCCCAAATCTTTGCATATTAGCTTTTTAAATGTCCTAGTCTGCAATTAATGGCTTCAGCATTTCAGTGTTATTCACAGGTGAATTAATGGGTGGAGTGGGTTTGATCATCTTTATTTCAAATGAAGCAAAACAAGTAAATCTCAAATGTATTCTTACTTTATATTGTGAAAACTGACATTGTACTCCTTAATCAGAGACTGACTCTATAGGTGTGGTTAAGAAAATCACAAAAAAGAAATTAGAAAGTTGTGAAGATGAGAGTATTTGAGCATTTGTCATGTCATTTTGTCATGCATATAGAGTGTCAAATATTTCCCCGTCCAGTTTTTTACTGCTAAAAATGACATTAAATTACATTAAATACACAATGACTAATGCCTAATTTTACGTGCAGTAACATCTGTCTATCTTTCTATGTGGTCATCCATTACAATTACAATGCATTCTCTACTTTTATTCAGAGTTCATTTTAACTCTGAATTAAACTGAAATCAGAGACAGTCACATAAATTGTTAGGTCTTCAGAAAAATGATAGATTAGTTCATTCATGTAGTTTTAGCACATAGAAATGATATTCTAAATGAGGTAATTGTGTCCAGGAGGGAGAAATCAATGAATAGCAATAAGCAGTAACAGTAGATTTAGATTACATGAACCTGGACCTGATCCGGTAGAGTGTTGATAACAAAACAGAGCAAAATCGGTTACGCAAATAGCCCTTAATGTTGTAATGTTCTATTTTATATCTGTGATCCTGTGTAATAGACATGGAAAAAATTACACATGCACTGTCAAGAGAATTAGAGAATTCAGGTCACACGGAAAATTAAAGTACTTGCTTATGCCAACAGAAGCTATTTGGGTATTTCATTTAAAGCTTTGAGAATACATTTATCCAAAAAAAAATATACAATACTGAACTTTTTTTACCATTTTGCTGCCTTTTCTTAGTCTTTATATTTGGTACTAACGTTTACATTGTACTTTATGCTTGTTGAAAAAAACATATCGGAGAAAAACAGGATATACGAACAAATGAGGGTTATATAATGCTGTTTCTACCCCTGATTTACACTCAGTCTCATGAGTATCAAACTGTGTGTTTCAGATGCTAGACCTACTGTGTATGATGGTGGCCATGATTTCAGCTGAGGAAACTTGTTCCTTTCAGATCTTTTTGCGGTCTGGGCTTGCTGTCAAATGACTATCCAGGAAGCCCTTACCCCAAAAAGCATCTGCAAGGGATCTTTACAACATTTGGATACGATTCTCTTTTGACACTTGAGCTTATATGCTGTGAACAAATACACTTGTGTCCAATACATAGGAGCCATGTTATCAAACAAAGACTACCATGCTGACACATAATTAGTGGTTTCCAGCCTGGTCAAAATGACCCAATGTACTATATATGTTTTTCCTCTTAGCTAAAAGACAGCTTTAAAAATTGATCCCAGACATAATCACTACCTGATTTGTTGGTATGAATGAAAACCAGTGGCTCTTTGTATCCTGAGACAACCCAATATACTAGTTGTAGACATATCTGTAGCAGCCCACAATTTCTCCATAAGGTGGCAGCCTTGCTCAGAATTTGAAATTGAAACCTGACCTAAATTTACATGCTGTGTTAAAAGTGATTTCAGTTACTGTTTATGTACAGAAAAATGTTATCATAAATCATAAATGGATATTGAAAATTGTTATTTGTTGTAATTGTAATGCTTTAATGTTTGTAACATTTAGTTTGATGCGATTGTAACACTTGACAATCTGGAAGTAATGATTTGTTCAATAAGCCAGAATGGAGCTGTTTCCACTACAAGTTATGAAGCAATCCATTAGTAAATTGAGTGAATCAAGTTCCCATGAAAAGTTCCAAGTGAACCAACCACTTATGTGTAAAATGTGTCAGTTTCAAGGCATTCCTTTTACCAATCTGCTCTGCATTATTTTGCAAAAATAGAAAAACAGTTCATTCTTCATCTGCTGAGTCAAAGACTGACAGAGTCTCAAAAACTTTAAATAAACACAACTCTCAATTTTGTTGTCTGATAACCTTCTCTGGTGTTGTATGATCTGAAATTTTGAGTTCATTCCTTTTATATTTTTGCTCATCCATATCTCTCAAATAAACAGAGCAAAACCAACTTGTTTTCACACTGAAAAAACATCTGATCCGTTTATATTGATAGTGGTAAAAGTTTTTATTTTTCCTATAACCTGCCATTCTCTGCCAGTTGTATTTTTTCCTTGAAAAGAAAGTTTTAACAAATTTCCAGTGATGTGAAAAACACTCTTTTTCATTCTAAGATGATCCATTACGCAAAGAAAGGCGTCTCATGGGCCCCAAAATTCAGTCTGCAGCATGACAATGAGCCCAAACAGACCGCCAGATAATAAAGAACCTTTTTGGTTACCAGAAGAACAAGGAGATGGCAACTGATTTTTGTTTGTTGTGAGAATGCTGTTAAGCTATTGTGCTATCACTATTGTTTTCCTGTTTCATTATTATTCTGTACGTTTTTTGCCGTTTAACTACTTCCTCTTACTTTAAGCAAATTAAACCATTTTTGCACAAAACGTTCAGCTCTTTCTGGACATGATGGCTATATCTTTTAGTGTATCTAACTTTTATAGTTTTTAAAATATTAAGGTTTTTGTGCAAATTAATCATTTCTGAGTGTACAATACATTCCAATGATACGGAATGTTCATGTACACAGTGGAAGAATACAGAAAGATTTTTTCAGAAAAAAAGATTTTTAACCTGTCACTGTTTTCAAAATCTTTAAGCCACAGAAATAACTTTAGCATTAAAACGTAGGAAAATGGGTCTTCTTTCAGCCAATGTGACTTTCATAGCCTTCAGAACTTTATGTTTTGAATTAGAAGCCTAAGAATCATAGCAGTACCTTCCAACTGCCAATCCTTGTTGCATTTTTCTTCTCTTTTTTGTAGTTTTCTGCTTTCATCCAACTCCTTTCAAAAATACATTTCTGCTAAATGTTCAAATTTTTCTGCTTTGTTTCTCTTCTTTCTGAATTTTTTCAACTTTTGTTTTGCATTTTTCTTCTGTTTTCTGTAGTTTTCTGCCTTTATCCAGCTCCAGGTCCTTTCAAAATGACCTTTCAGACCTTTTGAAACTTGAGCAAATAACTTTCTGCTAAATTTTCACTATTTTCAGCTTTTTTAGGATGGTCAGCTATCCCCATTCAGCTTTTCAGCATTCTCACTGCTGTTTCGCAGGAACAGCTTTTTCTAATTTTTGTTTGTATTTATACGCTGTCACAGAGCCCAGATCCAGATCTCAGGATCATGGCAACAGTCTGGGATCACAAAAAGAAGCAAAGCAACCAGGACTGTTTGAATCTACAAAAGTGCAACAGGTCCTCAAAATACATGGGATACCTTACCGCACAAGTAGACAATAAAGTGCTTGTGAGCTTTTGTTTGTTTTTCAGTCCCACGTTTTTAAAGTCGCAGCGTAATACCATTTTCATATCTGTTTGTATGTTCTTAATGGATCAGTATCATCTTTAGAGCATCTTCATCTTTACACCTTTAGTACTCCTGTGTGTACACTTTAACCATTTGACTGTTTTGTTTTCACATAAGACTTTTAGTCTAAGTTTAAGGCATGAACAGTGCTTTGTGTGACATCACAAATGTGTTGGCCGTGAGGCCCTGAAACATCAAGAGCACAAACACTCAAAACCAACATTTCAGAATATTTTATTTTCTGAGTAAAAAAAATCAGTGTTGACAGGTTGTGTCTTTTTTTGTCAAACATAGTGTTTTTTACCCTGCCCATGAAGCTTAGTAGCTGCTTCTTTTGTGTGGCCAAAATGAGGATTTGTTTTTCCATTATATCAGTTGACATGATTCTCAGTTTTGTCCGTGCAAGTAATGAGGAAACAGTCCAGCCACCAATAACTCTTAGATATGTGGGAAAGTGAATGATCAACTCGAGGAAATTAAGACTTACCCATTATTTGGCTATTGCTTCATGTCTACACACAACAGACTTTCAATCTCTGACGTTTTAGAGGGTCAATTTTGTACTTAATGATATCTATTACTAATATAAAGGTCATGACTAGTGCATACTCACCAGTGATTAATAGGCCATGAGGAAAACAATTAGCACAAATACGCAGACACACAGACATTTCTGCATTTGTCATGGAAGACAGATTTCCTTTCTGTGTGGATATAATCCTGAAGAGATCCCAAACTATGTTTCAAAACATATGGCAAGTTATGTACCCTATTACTTAATGCCATGCCACCCTCCATACATCATCTCTCTCAAATTTCAACCTACCTACACAGAGGTCAAAGCTTATTTAACATTATCTATTCAATACTAACACAGCTCAATGTAGAACAAAGGAGAAAATTCCATACATTAATTCTGATTTATTCTACTGTAGAAAACATCATTTTGAATACTATACTCTGAATGTCAAATAATGAATTTCAAAATGTAGGTGACTCACATATTTCCTTCCAAAACATGTATGCTTTGGGTCAGCTTTGCTGCATTCGGCTGAATCAGTACTTCACAATTTATCCTACTGCTTCTATCTTTGTAAAAGCTCCTGACAAGTATTCTCTCATCTCTAGACGATGGCATGCCTTACTTCTGGAGAATGGTCTTCATTCGGCTGGATAATGTGACAGAGATTCTGGTTGCACCGTCAAAATTTTGAATCACGATTAAATGTATTTGATTGCAGTACCAGTCCATTCTGTTTTTCTCGGACTGTACCAATCTGTTGACTTGCACAACCTTCACCTTCCTTTATAGTTTATTGGATGGATTTTTGCGTTAGTTTTTCTGCTAAAAGACCGGCTGTTTCACTTGAAAGGTCCTTTAACTATGTGTTGTGGGCCCAAGAAACAGCTACCAGATGTGAATGAACTTATTTCAAATCAATTCCAGACGTTTTTCTCAACCAATTAACATGTAATGATGGATAGGGCCCCTTGTCGATGAAACTGTTTTCGAGTTTACCTTTAACCCTTTTTAATGACAATCATCATATTTATCATACAGCTATAACAGATGCGTCTATATAGTATATAAACAAAAGAGGGACACTGTGCTTTTGAAAAGATTTCATTATTTAGTCCATATTTGTCGAGAATTAAATCGATCAGTATTTTCATATTGATCTCACCAGCAACAGTATCCATCTCCAGATGGATATATGCAATATGTAAAGAGCATGACTTCTTCACATTGCATCACTTGCTACCAGCATGTGATGTATTGGTGTTGCTGATATTTCTCTGAAATTAGGATACAATTTTTCCCACTGGTTGTATCATTACTCTGATTAGTTCACCCACATCAAATTAAATTCTGTTTCTTTTCATTTTGGCGGTTTGTTAATTCATTTTCTAAAATTAAAACCCCCAAAAATAGGACTTATGGTAAGTTTCACGACTAAGACTTTTACACTGCCTGGACCTGAACGGCTTTCGGGAAGAAGGAATTTTTCCAGTGTTTCAAATGCATAATTTAACACAGATGGACATTTAAAGCATGATTATAACATGATGTTTGAAAAGACCATCAGAAACTCATAAAATATTTCTGACATTGCATAACATGTCACAAGTTAGTCTGCACAAATTAACTCAGGTGTCCAAATCCCGTCAAGCTATCTCTTGCAGTAGGTCACTTTTGTTTTTTCAAAACATAAAACACATCGTCCTGCAAGTGCTAGCTCAAGTGTTATTTTCATAAAGATTTGGACTGCTAGGACTGGACTTCTGCAGAAATCTCAATCATCCTGAAATCACTTTGCAAGTGCTGATTCAGGTCTTTTCCCAGCAAGTTTTTTTAAATGTTTTCATCCCCAGACCCACTGTCCTGTATGGCAGCTCACGTGGAATCACTTATCTAGTCATTACTGTGACTCATCCAGGCAAGTTCTGTTGAGAGTAATTCCTGCCTTCAGTGCGGCATCTGGACAAGTAATCTGATAACAACGTAAGAATTATGACGTGTCAGCCAACAACTAGTAACGGAACACAGCTTGTAAACCTGCGTACCTTTCCATAGAATTTACTGAGGTTGTGACTCATATGCTTCCATAAGTCATGTGACAGAAAGTAGTCTTGAAATATTAATGAATCCTTGCAGTGTCCTGCAGTGTTCATCTTGAAGGAATGAAGTCTGAATTGTGTAACTTTTCAGAACCCTGTACTTAATAAACATTTTGGAAACTCAGAACTATTTTGGGTAAAGAGGAAATACGTCAATGTTTTCATGAGAATTCTTTTTTGACAACCAAGATGGAAAAAAAAAAAAACTGATTATACCGAGCCAATTGAAATACAAAACAAAAACAGCCTTTTTTTGTACAAATCAGCAATTGAGAGAACATTGATTTAGGGGATAACAATACTGATAAATACTAATAAATCATAAATACTGACCATTTCTACATCAAAGCTGACCATCATCATTTCTTGAAAACATTCCTACAAAGATAAATATTACTGAGACATCACACACTGACAGGCCAAAATCCAAGTACAGTCAGTTTTAGTCATTCCAGATGTCAGGAAAAAATATTACATGCTTTTTTTAAGTGATGCCCTGAGAACACATTTAACAATATATGAGTGTTACACTAGATACAATTAGCTTTACGTCATGCCTACTGTTTTTCATATACAACTGTGTTAATTCCAGGAAAAACGTGCTTTTGTTGACGTCTTCATGAATTCCATGTGCTTTAGGTGGTTACCAGTGTGCCGAATTTACTGTAAGTTACCTTGTGAGAAAACTAAAATATCATTATGGCCCTGTGCTGTTTCATTTGGACCAAACCTTCAAAGGTTCTTGGTCACAGATACAGCAACCCAGCTCCCTGAAATCACACACAGAAGTAATGGGCTGTAACAGCCACTCTGACTCCGTCTCCTTAGAGCAAGAACAGACATCTGGCACCATAAATAGCCATTTAAAGAAAAGAAAGGGAAGAAGAACGGGTTACAAAATGTGCTCCAAGATCAACATTTGTTCTGAGCTACATGACACTATCTGTAGTGTGCACTGTATGGATGTATTTTAACTACCTTAAACACAGCAATCTTTATTTTACCCCATCTGTTACCGTAAAAAATCTTGCAGGAAGATTTTCTAGTCACGGAAATGCTCAGACGAACACCAACTGAAGTCCACTCTATAGCTGAGACTCTACACAGAGAATATGTGAAATCATTTATTTTGTTTTATTGTTACTCATTTCTCACTATTTCTGCTATTACTGTATGTCTAGACACATTAAGGAATGGAACATCCTAAAGGAATAGTGCCATAATGATCTTGTTAGCTGGATGCAATGATGGTTAGAAAGATTAGTGGAGGCCCATCACTGTCAGAATAGGACTTCACAAATACTCCGTGTCCAACAAAGTAAAGAAAGGAGTCATTTGAAGGGGAAAAAACGAAAAAACAAGTTCCTTCCCTTTAGATATAACTAGCTTAAAGCTGCAGTCTGCAACTCTTTTTCAAGCATAATGCCTGGAACTGTCCGGGGATTCTGAAAGTAGTACATTAAATACCCCAATACAAAAAAAAATGAGTTCTCTAGGTCCCCTATATGTCCCGCTAGGTCCCTCCAAAGCCAGCAGGTTTGTTTACAAAATTGCAGACCGGACCGGTAAAAGGTAACCAATCAGGTTACGAGCTGGGCTCTGCTGCCTGTCAATCACCGATTGTGCACGCGCGATACAAGGTAGGCTCGTCCCCACGCTTATTTATCTGGACTATTGAACTTCATTATGGGCTAGTCTACTTACTGTGTCTTCCATGATCGCAAATGACAGGTGAGTTGATGAATGAGGAGCCGTGTACGCGAATCTGGCGTGCACGTAGACGTGCACGAGTTCTCATGTGTTTTGATGGGGCGGGACAGGAAGTTGAATAACTTTTTATTTTTCGGTTAAAAAATAAGCATTTCTTGCATTTTGCGACTACGGAGGTCACCGTTTTCAACTTCAAGCGTTCTGATAGATCATGTAAACTCTTAAAATGCCAAAAATTAGGACTTTACGTATGACAACAACAAATCCTGCAGACTGCAGCTTTAATTTGCACATTTTGTATGATAAATACCTCCTTATAAATATCTCCTTAACCGTATTCTTTGATAAGCTCAGTACTTTTGTTTCAGATTCCCCCTCCCCCTTCTACTACATGAAATGTTGGAGTGCTTAGAAAATGTAAAAAAAAGACAGAAAGAAATAAAAGGTAACATAAAAAAGAACAAAATAAATGGCAAAGAATCAAAAGGAAAAGGCAAAAAAAATAACATTAATGAAAAACGATGCTATTGCATATCTATTTTGTATCTATTCATTTTCATTAAAAGTTATCTATTTATATCTTTTTTATTTCTTTATATTCTTTTCCCCATTGCCTGACCTATTTTTGAATTAAGTTCATTTTCCCAACGCACCTCAATCAACTCTGGCAAAATGCTTGAAGATAAATGAAAATACATAGAATTTCAGACCTCTATTTCCCATAAATGACCTCTTCCTTTTTTTTGCAGAATTATTATAAATATTATAAATATAAATTATAAATTTATTATTTTATTATGCTTTACATGTCTTCGTGGTCAGTAAGTACCTACGACCGTTTTGATTGTTCTTTTAAAAAGTGTACACACGTTATGTTTGCGACTTGTAAGACAACAAATCAGCTTCAAAAACACAGGCGCATAAAAACATTACCCTTTCTGTCCGAAGTAAGAGGGGATAAGAAAAACAGCTGCAGTCACTAACGCTTCCAGAAAACACAGAAGTCAGGCCGTATTGAAATACTCTTTACACACAGTTGAAAATTTCTATTTTAATTAAAAATGTATATTCAACTCACTTCCCGTCTCCTGAAGCACCTTCTGGGAATTCAAGGGTATGAGAAGGGGAGAGGTAAGTAAAGGGGTGGATGTAAGGGATTGTGGGGTCAGAGTGAAGTGAGTAAGAGATGACTCAACGTCCCTCTACTATAAGACATCCTGATGGTGCCCAACATGCACACAGACATCAACCACGGTAAGGTCAACTCTCCACTCTGTCTTTGCATGTCTTATTCACTATTTTCTCGAATCACACTTGCTCTGTGCACGTTTTATGACACATTTGCCTTTTCATCAGTTTTTAGAAAGTGAGAACACTAAATGAATTGGTAAATCGTGGAGGATGGCTGTTGTTTTTTAAAGTTTGCCTTAGGTCTATGCTGAGTTTTATGTCTGTATGTTGCGTTAGCTAGTGTCTGTTGTGATCTTTGTACGCATTGCACAGTCAGAAATTTACAGGTGTCTATCACAAATATTTGCTGCTACAACCAAACATGTTGAGTAAATAACTGGATGGAGGTAAATGTAGTTTTCATGTGTACATTTAGACATGAAGGCATGCCTGAGTTTTCAGTGAGATGGCACTACAATAAAACAAGGGAAATACAACATTAGGAGGAGTATCTGGTATAATCTTTAATTAAGTGATTCCTCACTCTTCCCCTAGGAACTATTGCCTGGGACATACCATAATGGATTACACTCTGGGACTCCTGGTCTATCTCTTTTCAGTTTTGAGAATGGGTACAGCAGCCCCTCTGCCAGGGGAAGTGGATATTAGAAGAAAAGTGGCAGATGATGTTGATCGGCTGATCACTCGGATGGATAACAGTTTCACAGTAGGGTTCATGGTTTAGTTTACGTAAATTGAATATGCTATGTTTGAAGTGTTTTTTACTGACTAGTGCTCTTCTTCCTGCAGTTTCCTGACATCATACGCTCCAATCAACTCCCTGACAGAATTGGTGGAATTTCCTCCATATTGGTGGTCTTGGAAGGCTACAACAATCTGATTCCTAACAATTTTACCAACGTGGATCAAATCAAGACCGATATCTCTATGATGGCAATTTACTTAACTAAGTTGAGTGAGAGGCAGTGCAAGGGAAGACCGAGGCCCGAAGCTCCCGGATGGCTGCAAAGGCTACAGACAGAGACACACTACGTTGAGACTCATACCGTAGCGACTCTCATGGGACTGAAGGAGTTCCTTAATCTGTTACGGAAGGACTTGAATGTTCTTAAAACTTGCTGAAAGATGGACATCAGGACCATTATATGCAAGCCCTCGGCTTAACTGTTGCACAAAATCTGACACGTCTGAAAGAGTGGTGTGAAACTCTCAGATGCGTCTTCTAAATATGCACTTATTTATATATTAAATTATATATATAATACACACACACACGTTTGTCAAATGAATGTACTTTTCACATCATTTATATAGGGCTTGTGATACATTTTGCACACAAGGATATTTGATCACAGGTTTATTTAATGGCACAACTGTAGGATTAATGAAGAACTCTCATTGAGACTGATTAATAAAGTCTGTTAACCAGACGGCAGCTAGAGGAAACTTTATGGACGAGGCTGTCATCACTGGAAATTCCTGAAAACTGGACTGAAACTTGCTAATCTGTTACAGATGTATGAGGAAAGACAGGAAAGATGAAGGGCAACTTTTTTTGTGCAATATCAACAGCAGATCTACAATGTCTTAATCTTAACTGTGACGATGATCTAAAGATGTCTCGAGTAGTTTTGTACAGTTGGAACATTTTAGTTTTTCTATCGTATGGATTCAAGTATTAATAAATGTCAAATATTTTAACTAACTTGACAGTGTTGTGTTTATTCTTAAGAAAAAAGGCCCGTAGACCAGGTTATTTACTTCTTAGTTTTATACAGTCTTACAGACTCCACAGTGCTTTTTGCTCAATTAAACGCCTACTCAAATGCACCGGAGGCAAAGTGAGGTTCAGTCAACATGCTGAAGCGAAGGACAGCTCAATGCCAGGGAGCAAACCACTGACCCTCCAATTGGCCAACAGTCGCTCTTCCTCCCACTTAAGCTACACATAGCACGAGAAAAGTGAATGCCACGAAAATGTCATTATGAATGAATCAACCTGGGAATTGAGACGAGTATGGTTTTAATGCAACCATGTATCGATCAACAATTATCAAAAAAGCAATGCACTCAAAAACCCTTTTTGTACACATCCTACTTGTTACAGTTGTTAAAAAAAAAACAAAAAAAAAAAACATGAACATGGTTTAGGAAAACAAAGATAAACTGCACATAAATCTAGAAACGTATGGAAATCGTTTTGTACAGTTAAGATAAGAACAATTTTATTTATTCTGGAACTTTAGGATGTCAAATATAGAGGACGTCTTTTCTTCTGCACATCTTTCGCTCTACATTTCTCTCTCTCTCTCTCTCTCTCACACACACACACACACACACACACACACACACACACACACACAGATTTAACTATCAAACCACTTGCTTGTTTTGACTGCTGCATTCTTGTTGCTGCTCCCCATCAGTTTCTTCTTGTACTGCTCGACCAGACTTTCAAAACGGTCCCCATCCCTGCTTTTGAACGGCTTCTTAGAAGTTTTGACCTTCTGGAGAAAAAGAAAAAACAACAGCAAAAAAATGTGGAATGGGACAAATGATTTAGGGGAAATAAATCTGTGTGTGTGAGTAAGTTTTTCTCAAGTTCAAGTCTCAAGTCACTGTTTTCCCCATACTCAGATATGTTGTTTCAGTCTATCAATCATGAGTCACGTGTCAACAAGCACATCTGGTGATGTCAAAAAAAAACCCATTTGATTTTATGTTAGATATGAAGAACTGACATAGGCCATAAAAAGCCGGTGGTAGGTATAAAACACAAGCGTTTTGTGAGTGAACCGTGTAGTTATTTGTGATAAACAGCTTTCAATTAGTGCTGTGCGATATTACGATTTATGTCGTAGTGCGATATAAAAATGTATACCGTACGATATATAGCCCTCTACTGTTTATATAGTTTTTTTTTTAATTAAAATTACATGTTGTATGAACAATGAATGATGGCTAAATGTAACTGCAGCAACGATACCACTTAGCGGTAGCATTTTTACGTCACCCACAAAGACTCATTTACTGCAGTGCTAAGGGAGCGTGCATGGATACAAACAACATGGCAGAGGCGGAGAGTTTGGCGGAGAGTACAATGGAAAACACAATGGAAACAGAACCCAGGGAGGAATTAGTGCCGAAAAGAGGGAACCGAAATTCCATAGTGTGGTTTTGGTTTGGATTTAAAAAGTCCGACACCGACCAGACAACGGTAATTTGCAAAACATGCCGCCAACAAGTCGTTACTAGCGATTCGAACGGGTCTAATCTGTTCTATCACTTAAAGACAAGACATGAAGAAAAGTACAGAGACAGCGTGAAGATGCGACAAAACTACCTCAACCACAAACGAAGAAAAAGAACCACACCAAACGGGCCTGAACGAATCGTTGACCAAAGGCACCGTGAAATCACAGACGCCATTCAAAAATTTCCATTATATATATATATATATATATATATGTATAATTTTTTTTTAAAAATACTATTTTTGGGCTATATATCGTTATATAAAATTTTGTCCATAGCAGCACAGCACTACTTAATGAACTGCTGTAATCACTCTTAAGTTTCACCAGGTGACACCAGAATGACATTTTATACCAACTGCCATTTAAAAATTGCTTTGATTTGGAAGAGGAAGAGTCTTTCCAAGTACCTTGAGCTTTTTTTCCTCTGCAGGCCAATATGGGTTGAGAGGAAAATTCAACAGCCTGGTATTCTAAAATTGGGACTACTAAAACTCCTGGTTTCAATTTGCAATGGTCAGTGTTCTTTACATTCAAAATGACGAATAAGTATCTGCAACACATTATGTTAAAACAAAAACCTGGTTTCTGGGCTGCATAGGCTTTTCGATCTGTCGTTTTTGGCGCTCGTTCCTTTTGGATCCCGGCCTTCCAGGTTTCTTGGGAGGTGGAGCCTGTTGCTTTCCTTTGTCACGCATTCTGCAACGGACAAGAATTCATAATTGTAGCTCAATCCTGATGTTTGGGTAAGTCAGTCTCTAACTTTCTAACAGCTTAAAACAGGTTGCATTGGTAACCCAAGTTGGGATAGACCTCTTTAAATCAAATATCAAAACCCATCATTACTACATCTAACAACAGGTCTAATATGAAGATTGTTATGTTATATAGAAATGTACGCATATGTGTCCAAAGAATACATGAAGAGCTAATTTGTTAAGTTTTGTCTGAATAAATGCAAAGTAGTGAAGAGTGAACTGTAGACAGGTCATTGGTAACAGTGAGAAAATGGTACCTGATCTTCGGCCCCCGTTTGGAAGGCAGTGTCAGAACCTTCCTTCTTTTTTTCCCGTTCTGCAAATCTACGTGCTCAACCTCAGGAGTGGTGTGGAAACCTGAAAAACGTTGGTCTTTCTTGTTCTTTTCAGGAATACCTGATAAACAGAGAAGTGAGCAGAGAAACCATTTTAGAAATCCATTCCGTCCAGTTCCAATTTTTTTTTCTTATCAATTCATCGGATTTCTATTAAAAAGACAAAACCAATATCAACCCCCGTGCACCTCTGTATGTTGTCCCCGCTTTACAGATCTGCAAGTCTCATTGCTGAAATATGTGACCAACTTCTATCACTACTGAATTTTTAGTTGAGCTAAGAAATGATTCCGTGTATTGAGGGTGAAATTGCTTAAAAAAAGACAAAACATACATTCCCAAAATTCCAAATATGTTCTACCTTGCTCATTTCCCATCTGCTCTGAAGAGGACTGTGCTTTTTTTCCACTCATCCTTTGTCGATTACCATCTCCAGATGTTTGGGGCTGAGGTTTCACTCCTCCTTTAAATGGCCGATTTTGAAAGAAATCCTGCAAACATTAACACTGAGTTACTTATTCCTGGAAAGGAATATGAGCAGATATTCTGGGCAGGAGCTACCAAACAAATCATGACAAAACACCTTGCTTTTTTGCTGTCGCATTTCTTTTAACTTGAGCTTTCTTGTATCCTCCAGGGAGAACTCAACAATTGGTCTCTGAAGAATGACACAAAGCATAAAAGTCACGGTAAAACAAGGACAAGAAAAGAAACATGAAAGTGTCTGTTACATAACCTGAAGTGCCAAACCAGTGGCAGCAAAGTCCGAATGAAGTTTACTTTAAACACACCCATCCTGATTTCAGGATTAATGTACCTTATTGTGAAAATGTACCTTGTGTGAGCCGAAGATATCAGGGTTGTTGTTTAGGAAGCGAAGTGTGCTAAGAGCATGCTCATGGTCCTGGAACTGAACAAAGCCATAACCCAGTGACTGTCCCATTACCCGACCCTTCTCTGGCTTCTTGTCATACATGATCCGGCACTACAGGGAGAAGCAGGACACAAACAGCTGAAACAAATTAACTCGACACATACACACAATAGATTTAATTCCATAGCTGCCTGTGGCCAATACTCATTACTCACAGAATTCTACCGACACACAGCTGAAACAAACGAATCATCTATTCAACATTATCGTCACAGAAGCATACACCACTAAGGTTGAATCTCACCTCTGTTATGCGGACTCCTTTGACTCCTTTCGCATGTTGAAGGCAGAGTGCTCTGAGTCTTTTATTGTCCACCGACTTTGGCAGATTGTGGATACACAGGCGAGTCTTTGACACAAACACGCCAATGTCGCGAAGCTTGGCCCGCTTAATTTCCTCAAACTAGGAGAAATAAAGCAACGCCATTGATCAGTTAAAGTAGAAGTAGAAAGAGCAGTATTGTGCACTGAAATGTCATTCTCCAAAAATGAATGCACTCACCCGGGTTCTTTTGGCCATGTCTGCCTCAGATAGCCCCTCTGCAGGCTTGGTTCCAGGGCGGATAACTGAATGGTCAGAAGAGAAAAACTGAAAACTAGTAACGGGTTTAAGAGCATTTCAGCCAGAAAGTCCTAACATCTACTCTTTTAAAATTGACCTCAAAAGTCATACTTCTTGAGTAAGTGCTAATTGGAGTTGTCGTTTTTCTAAAGGTGTTAAGCCCCTTATTGTGACTCTAAGTTTTAAAGCGCAAGAATGATTTAAAGACAGTAAAACAAACAATGCGACAAAATACATTGACTCACATCCCTCTCTGGCCAAGTACAAGTTCCTGCTGCCAGTCTCAACTTTCTTCTTATTGTCCTTCAGCTTCACAGCGTCTTCTCTGCTCACTGCCGCAACAACAAACAGCTTTCTGCCATCCACACGGATGCCACCATTCTACAAGAGATGCAGTGAGAAAGCAACGTCGACTCGTATTACAAAACAGGACAGCTGTTGATGCCACAAAGTGGTAGATACAAGAGAGATCGATTTATAATTCAAGCATATTGGATTGTATATTACCTCAGTCTCATCTTGGGCTGCAGTTATACATTTGTCTGCAGCCTCCTTTGTCTTAAACTGAGCAAATGCACAACCTGGCAAAAAAAAGATGGGGAAAGAAAAGCTTTGTCAATCAGTGTTCTAAAACAAAGGGCTAAAGGGGAACATTAACCCGAGTTCTGCAGACTAACCCTTTGAATGTTCCGTGTCTGGATGGAGAACAACCTTTACATAATTAAGCTCTCCGTACTGCAGGAGAACTTCCTCGAGACCTTCCTCGTCCGTGTCAAACGATAAGTTCCTAATTCAAAGAAAAACAAATGACAGCGAAATATATGAGTGCAACTGCTTGGAGAGGACAAAAAATAAGGTCCAAGATTGAGCAGGAAGAAAAGTGACAGACCTGATGAAAATTGTTCGGCCCTCTTTCACATCTGAAGGCAGAAGTTTCTTTGAGGCTTTCTTTTGAGCTACAGTTAAAAACAGATGACAAAATATGTCAAAACTACCTTTGTACGAAAAGCAAAACATAACAGCAGAAAAATATGGAAAAAATAAGAATTGATACCCAATTCATCTTCTTCATCCTCCTCATCATCATCAAGTTCATCCCGACAATCATCTTCATCAAAATTTGATTCAAGACTATTCTCATCATCCTCCTCGTCATCCTCATCTTCGTCATCATCGTCTACCTCATCGTCCTCACTGGCTTGTTCCTCGCTGTCATTTTCGTCACTCGACTGAGGCTCCTCCACCTGCTGCACGGAGGCTTTTGAACTAAATCTGTAAAAAGATGCAACACGAAGACAACCAGCGATGTTTAATAGATTTTAACACCAGGTGACATATCAAGAGGTGCACTTATCAAAGGTTCACACTTTTTCTTCTCAGGCGCAGCTGGTTTCTCTTCTTCATCCTCATCTTCAGTGTCACTTTCTGTGTTTGCACTTGCCTCCTCTATATTCTTGTTGCCTAGGAGGGAAATAAAATTGTTTTAAGACCAATTCATGCTTTCAGCATCTAAGTGTGCATGAGGCTACGCAGACACTCAGATGTAAATGTCGTCATCTTTCCAAGTGCGCAGGGATCAATGCAAAACTGCATATACCTGCAGGTGAATGAGAATTTGTGTCCACGCACAACACTCAGACCGCCAAAAAGGCAACAGTGCATGAGGCAAGGAAACAAAACTGACAGATACTTAAAAATGTGCATTCTCTAATTATTTTTTTTTTCTGGGGGGGGGGGGGGGGGGCTTTTTATGCCTTTATTATATAGGACAGTGTAGAGAGACCGGAAGCAGGGGATAGAGAGAAGGGAAACAACATGCAGCAAATGGCCGTCCAATGCGGGATTCGAACCGGGGCCAGCTGCAGTGAGGACTATAGCCTCTTGTCCATGGGGCGCCTGAGGAAAGATGGTTTGAGGGGGATCTGTGGTTATCCATAGTATCTTTATCAATACTGATGGTATCACCATAAAATATCCACCACGGGTGCCCCTTTTTCTTGATGCCATCAAATAACCATTTTCCTTCTCAGTGCACTGCCCCCTTTATAATGAATGGAACCCCACGCACATGCAGTCTGTGTTCAGATTCTGCATTTGTCTACGTACATCGATGAAGAAACCATGAATCTGCCCTTTGTCATTACCATTTTGTGCTGCTATGAGCAAATGCAACATTTAAGTGAAAAAATACCTGAACTTGAGGACTGCTGTGAGGCCATATACTTGTCTTTTGGCACAGCCCAGTCAACTGCTACCTGTCGACCTGTAAATTAAAAAGATAGTAATATCATATGGACTGTACAATTCAACCTTGTGGTGTTTTTACACACATCTGCTCCGACCAACCTTTTATCTCCTTCAGGTTCATAGCTTTAAGCGCCTTTGCGGCCCCAGACACAGTTTTAAGCAGGACAAATGCAAAACCCCGCATCTTTCCATCTATGAAAGGGTCAAAGAAAACATCAAATATCAGGAAATTGCTCTCCTCTAGGGTTTGACTAGAATTCCTGAATTATCTAAATATTTTGTATTATATAGAACTATTCTTACCAGGTTTGAGGGGAATTTTGGCCTCAAGAACTGTTCCAAACTTTTCAAATGTTTCTTTTAGATCGTCCTCTGTGCACTGTAAAAGAGGACATGTATCAGCAAAGGTTAACGTCCAAGTGTGCTGCTCACCACCATGCGACCCACACCTTACCTTAAAACTGAGATTCCTTATGATAAGTCTTGATTTCAGCAGTTGTTTCCTCATACCGCTAATTTTCGGCTCATTTCTCTGCTCATTTTTCTCTGCTGCTGGAGCCGTCTCTTTAACTGTGAAAGGAAAGATGCAGCATTGTTCCATGGATAGGGGACCAGCATTATCTTGATAGCCAGCTTTGGATAAGCGTCTTTATACATACGTACCTGCTTTCTGTTTGTCTCTAAGTTTCTTCTTCGCCACTGTAACTGACAGCTTCTTTCCGTCGTATTCTTTTATTTCCTTTAAGGCTCGCTGGGCATCTTCTTCCATGGAATACGTGACAAATCCAAACCCCCGACATTTTTCTGTGCCTGTTTGCAGAGTTAAAATAGTTTACAAAAAAATGTACCGACTATTTATTTGTACGTGCTTTGTGTTATCAGGTTCATATGTAATTTTGTATGAAATAGCCTATGTCCGGCTAACTTAAGTGGCACAATTTCATTCATTTAGTAGTAACAATAATGATAAAAGTGAGTGATATCAGTACCTTTGTCTCTGACCACGAAGCATTGTTTTACAGGACCTATTTCTGAGAAGATTTCCTCAAGTCGCTCATTTGTCGCTGAATGTGGTAAAGCACCAACGAATATGGTCTGCGCTGGCATGGCTAACAGCTGACTGCTAACTTCTAGCTCGATAAAAACTCACAATCTTAAGTGTACGTCGTTATTAACTCAGCACTGCAAGGTTCGGTCAAACTACTCAACCGCTTAGGATCCCGGAACAAAAATAAACGCCATGGATAGTCTTCACTTGAGTACGCTGAAACACCAGACTAAGTCGCATGTTTACATGTGAGAGCAGCCATCTTAAAAAGTAAGCGGAAGTTGATATTTTCTTCCGTGCTTGCCTACACGAGGCTGGGCTGTGGCGCCACCTGTCGGCCCGAAGGTCTTGTTGCAGAGGCTACATACCTCATGAATAGTGAAAAACAATACTGTACATTTCTCAGTAGTATAGGAAGATCCTCCTATTTAATTCCAGCATGTTTGTCATGTCATCGAGGGGATGCTAAAAGGGTGTTTTAATGTACTTTAATCAGGACTTGCCACCGGCTGAAGCGTTGAGTAAAGCTGCATGGGCGGAAGTCATCTTTAATTCAAATTTCATTCATTCCAGAGGCTAATCGGGATCAAAGGTTAGGCATCCTTGTTAAAACGACTAAAGAGGTGAAACTGAAAGCCTCCCTGAATGGGTCTGTTGACTCAATTTTATACACGCTCAATTTCCAGACTGGTTTAATGTGCGGACCTAAGGAGTTTGTAAAATAACCGTGTTGCTGGGGGCGGGGGGGGGAGAGAGAAGAAAAAAAAAAGTTCACTCCTTTGCCCACTGGGAGGCGCCACAGAGGTGTAAAGAAAAGGGAGACGCACCTTCCACTCTAAAGCATAAAACAGGCAAATGATTAAGAAAAAAAATAAATCGAAGCCCAACTGATTTTTTTTTTTTGGGGGGGGGGCTTTAATCACAGTCAGTTTAACCTACATTTCCTTGGAAGTTCAACATCAACTTGTATAGTTCACGTTTTCAGCAGATGTCACTGGCCTGGTGTCATGTGGTTGCCACCCCCCTTTCCTGACCTAAACCCCTAGCTGGTCAAGGCAGATGGCCACCCTTCCTGAGGCAGAAGTTTCTTCCAGTTCAATGAGAGTTCACCTGCTGCGATGCCCCCTCCAGCCTAGCACCAAGGTCCTCAGAAAAGGAGATGGGAAGGAAGCAAGGCCAAGGATGCAAAGACGATGTTCAGCCACTAATGGAAACTTGTATTTGTAACAAGTACTTGACCAACCTTAAATATTGACAGACGAGGCATGTTGAGTTTTAGAAAGGCATTTATTTAGTCATGTTCAGTTGAAGGCAGCAACAATGCCTCTAGAATATGGAGACCTGAAAGACAAGGACAGTCAGTCAACTACCAGCAGCTACAGAGACCACACAGACAGTAAAATGAACCTCACCAGGAAGATCCTCAGAAGCCCCTCTGGACTTGAACTTTGTGTTGAGAGGTTTTGCCTTGGTCTGGCTCGTGAGATTCTGTTGGGGTGTAGCGAAACTGAGTGAACAGCACACGTTTCTTGTTGTAGCGTGACCGAGACTTGTGAGCGTAGACTTGATCCTCGTCCGTCACGGGAGTGAAGACTGGCTCGTCCTCGCTGCTGGTATCAGATGAAAGGCTCCAGCTTCCATCTTGAAACTGGTAGTTGCTGCCTGGAACTCCAGAATGACTGCCCTGTGTGCCGTGCTGCTGTGCTCCAGAAGGCTTCTGATACACTGGCTTAGATGGCTCTTGCCCATACCACATGGGTGAGGAACCTGAGAATTAAGGTTAGCACAAATCAGCCCAAGTCAAGTTTCAACTGCTGATTTTAGTTGAGATTTGATTAGCATCAGCTTACCACCTTGTGGAGGAAAGCAGGTGATGCTTCCAATCAGCAGACAAGTAATCCACAAGACCCTGCAGACACATGGACATCTCTCATCATAAGTTCACATATAGTTAAGATCAGCATGTCCAACCATCACCCAACATGCACGGTCCTGTGGAGCTTTAACGACATATTCATAGTAGAATGCTGTGAGCAAATGAGGTTGTGTTTGCCTCAGACATTTGAGACAGCCAAGGATCAGTGCCACCACTTGGAAGCACTGTGGCAGACTAGAAGTTACTCACCTCATTCTGGTGCAGCTAACACAGGGTAGAATTCCCACTTTCCAGAGACCCGCTCCTGACGAACTGCACCAACACAAAGCTCAGAGCCCTGACACTAACTGGAACCTGCATGAGTTACTTTCAAGTGATCCTCAGTGTAGAGGGAATTAGTTGCTCAGTGGTAACAGCTGTGGCCGAAAGTAATGATGGCAAAACGAGGCTTCATGAACCAATGAGGTTTTCCAGCCCAAAGGTTCGCCAAAAGGTTCATTACCCGAAGCCTCATTGAAACGGTCTCTCTAGTGACACCTGCTGTGCAAAAGGAATATATGACAGACTAAATTAACCCTGAGTTAGAGCATCCTGCAATATAAAATAAACAATTGTTGTCACTGTGTCTCAATGAAAATAAATGTGTGAAAACTGCATATATGGAAGTATTATTGAGTGCTATGGTGTTGATCACTCAAATGAAATATATCAATGATGTACCTTGACTACAGTGCTTATGGAACTAAAGTGCTTATGGGACCGGGAGTCAGGAATAAACTGCAACCGAGCAGTATGGGCAACAAGACAAATATAAGTTATTGGTTTTCATTTAAAGAAATGTGTGTCAATAACGTTGCGGTTTAATATGCCCAGAAGAAAAAAGAGCGACAACTACCGATAACTAGGCTATGTTCTTCTCTCGAAAAAACACACCTGCACCGCGGGCTTTAGAAGAAAAAAACCCGCTACAGAGCGGAGTCAGGATGCAGCGGCTCAGTCAGAAGAGCAGTGAAATACACGTAAGTCACTATTTGTCCTACTGTACTTTGTAATTTTTTTTTCAGAATCATTTTTCATTTTCTCCCGTTCTAATCCAATGACTCGGGTCGCGGTGCTGATCTCCGCAATTTGAAGCCTTCAGTTCGTATTGATGATTAAAATGATTATTTTACAGTACAGTAGTTATTTGTAAAAAAAAATAAAGGTTACTACTTCACGGATTTCGCCTATCACGGGTTCTTTTTGGAACGTAACTCCCGCGAAAAACGAGGGTTCATATCCTATATAACTATTCTAACACTATTCTAATAATAATAGATGATATGACTGATATAATAACTGAACTTAACCACTAACTCTGATACAACCAACGCACACTCTACCTCTCACCAATACCAAACGCCAACTCAAAACCCTCGAAGTGCCGCAAGGTTCAAACCCTTTTTATGCGGTAGGCCTACTGACGCTCAAAATGAGTCAGTGACGTGTACACTGAATCCGAGGCCTCGTTTGTCATCAGTCACGTGATTTTTATGGAAACGATACAAGCCTCGAACCAACGCTTCATCTGGCTCGCCCCTTTTTGCTCGACACATGCTCCGAGGCCTCGCTTCAAACGCCACATTACTAGCCGAAAGGCTGCAGTTGATTGGGAACAACGGACTAACATGTGGAGAATCTCATTAATGTTATGTGTCTGACATTTCAGTTCAGATGTCCATTGCTTTATGTCATCATTTTCAGTGCAAAAGCTGCTTTCACTGACTGGTTGTTCAGCATAGTGAATGAGTGCACAAGAAAGGAGTGACGACGGAAAGCTAATGGCCATCCTAACATGTCATATACAGTCTCTTCTCATTTGTCATTTTAACTTAACCAACACAACCGAGAACAACGTGGCCATATGGGGTGAGAAAGCCAACCCTGACCATGACTCGAGACCTGCTCTGTTTATCATGACTGAAAAACCCAAAGCACACACAGTTATGTTGCCATGTCTCTTCTTTTATCCAAGTGGATTTTCCGCTTTCCCTTATTAACGTATGTACTGTTGTCCCCTTTTGCACTGGTAAGCTATGTGTTCTTGCACAGGTGTATTTGTATTGTCACTTGTTTTAAGCCATTGGCGAGACCAGAAAAGAGGAATATGTTTCAGAAACTCAATTCACTTTAACAGGTCAGATTTATCTTTATTCTTTTACCCTCTAATTGTTTCTTTTAGCGTCTAATTGTAATGGCTCCAGACTGTACTTTGCCTGTAAAAAAAAATGACTCGTGTGTTTCTTGTTCATTGAATTTGGGGAAAAAAAAAAAAAAAATGGATGCACAATAATTTAGCTACCGACACAGTTCCACTGTACAAATGGCATTCAATTCAACCTGCAATTAGAATTTCCTGACTTTGGAAAAATAAAAAACACACATTCAAAATTCCAAACAAGGTTCCTTCATATTTATTTCCAAACTGCACATATACAGATTACCTCAACATGCTTGACAGATGGCGTCAGGCACCTTTTCACATGTTCTGCGTCTCACAAATGTTCTTCTGTGTGATCCAAACACCTCAAACTTTGATTTGTCTGTCCATAACACTTTTTTCCAATCTTCCTCTGTCCAATGTCTGTATTCTTTTGCCCATATCAATCTTTTCTTTTTATTGGCCAGTCTCAGATATGTCTTTTTCTTTGCCACTCTGCCTGGACGGCCAGTGTCCCAGAGTCACCTCTTCACTGTAGATGTTGTCACTGGCGTTTTGCGGGTACAATTTAAAGAAGCTGCCAGTTGAAGACCTGTGAGGCGTCTTTTTCTCAAACTACAGACTCTAATATACTTGTCTTCTTGCTGAGTTGTGCACCGGGGCCTCCCACTTCTCTTTTTTCTCTGGTTAGAGCCCGTTTGTGCTGTTCTCTGAAGGGAGCAGTACATACCGTTGTAGGAAATCTTCAGTTCCTTTGCAATTTCTCGCATGGAATAGCCTTCATTTCTAAGAACAAGAAAAGACTGGCGAGTTTCACACGAAAGTTCTCTTTTTCCAGCCATTTTGAGAGTATAATCGAACCCACAAATTAGACGCTCCAGATACTCAATGAGCTCAAAGGAAGGCCAGTTTTATAGCTTCTCTCACCAGCAAAACAGTTTTCAGCTGTGCTAACATAATTGCACAAGGGTTTTCTAATCATCAATTAGTTTTCTAAGGCGATTAGCAAACACAATGTGTCATTAGAAGACTGGAGTGATAGTTGCTTGAAATGAGCCTCCATACACCTATGCAGATATTTCAGTAAAAACCAAACATTTCCACCTAGAATAGTCATTTACCACATTAACAATGTATAGCACGTATTTCTGATCAATTTGATGTTATCTTGATTGAAAAAAAGTGCTTTTCTTTGGAAAATAAGGAAATTTCTAAGTGACCTCAAACGTTTGAACAGTAGTGGATATATATATATATATTTATTTATTAATGGTTAACACACAAACATTTTTTCAGTTATCGGAAATGTTCAAGTAATAAAACACAAAGCCCGACTACATAACATCACAGTGTAAAATCACCACCGTCAGACATTTAATTTCTTTGTAAACGGCCGTATCAGTGGAAGCTACTGAGCTGAGCTACAGGACTTTACTATCAGCTTTGGTATTCTGTGACAGTAGTGTTCACGTGTACAGACTTACTGTCATATGCTATCCGTCGACTCCAGGAGTGCAACAGACAGAATCAGGTCTCACAGTAGATGAACAATCAAAGATTTACCTTTTTAGAACATTTGCTTTGGTGAAAACAAAAGCTCAAAAAAAAAAACATCCACCACACATAGACAGTATTGTAACGTTGCATTGTTGCTTTATCATAAGTAGGTTTTGTAGAGTATTATGGGATGTATCGTGTCGTTTATTCGGGTTCAGCAGTGTCAGCAAACACTGCAGGGTGTAATGAAGACGTAACCCTCTGGACACTGGTAGACCATCACCGATGAGCTTATACGACTCAGTGAAACGTCCAACAATAAAGTCTCATTTCTGACTGTAAACGGGATGTTGTTTTTATTATCAAATAAGTGAAGTTGTCTAAACGCGGTCCCGTTCGATGCGAAACATGCCCGGTTACCTTCAGCATCACACGAGCAGTTGTCACAGGAATGGAAAAGGTGAAACTCTACTATGGAACGAGCTCAAGGTAGAAATTCTGTGAGTTTACTTCCTGAGAGAGGGAAAAACAGCAAAAGCTAAAGGCATTGTTGAAAACTTTGCCATCTCGCTTCAGTTGCTCAACGACCCAAGTTCCTTCGGCTAATGATACCAAACAAAATATCATCAGCAGTTTGTGTGTTTTGCAAACGGATAGTGCTGCAGTAAGGCACTGAATGTGCAGTAAAGTAAGGAAACATCCGTACGACCGTTTGTGCCTCGTGTGCGTTTGCAGCGCCGTCCACATCTTCCGTCTTCGTTTGCACTCAGGAAAATGTGAATGAACATCATTCAACACACAACTCCTCTGCAAACTGTAGTTTACACTCTCTCATGTAAACACTTCGTACTCTTCACAGTCAGAAGGATAGAAAAAAAAAAAAAAAAAGCAAAACATGTTTATTTAATATCGTATAACAAAAGCCTTATTCAATCTGAAACAGCTGTGATTATGTAGACATTTCAAATGAGGTACGTTTTACGTTTATATGAGGCACGGACAAACAATAAGTTAGTCAAAGCAATCAAAAAGGAGAAATAAAAAAACTATCAGTTATCAAGATGTTAAGAAGCAGATATTAATCGATGTGACTAAAATATGATCCTCATGCGTTTTGACCGTTTCCGCTTCATAGTGTTAGGATGGATGCATCGGGTAAATTGTAGTTTAAGTATATAGTGCAAATGATGAATGAACCCACGTACAGCCGGAGACGTACTCTTATTAGTGTACTCATGGAACAAATGCATTTTCTCAAAAAATGATAACAAGGGTTAACAAAAATCGAAAGGTTAAACCCAGAAAACAATGTGGAGCCCCTTAGGAATTAGGCTGAAACCTGTCTCACATCTTGGCCCTCAGTGAGGTGATGTGGAGTGAGTGGAGGAATGCGTCTAGGGTGGTCACGTATTCCTGTGGGTACCTCCTTAAATGACACGCATGTGTTGAATCCTCCCACTTCTTTGCGGTGATGCTCATCCCGCGCTTCTGCCAGTGAGCGGTCAACTCCTCCACAGTTTGCAAGTCGCTCATCACGTCGTTCTCGCATAAGAAGAGCAGCACAGGGGCCGTGACTGGAGTGTTCCAAAACACATCGATGCCTGTGTTAAAGTAGTCCACTGTTTGGCGTTTAAATATGCTGAAGTATAGGAGGCTTGCTTGTTTTACCAGTATCTCCCAACGAGGAAATACAGTTTTACCCAGACCTAAACAGAGAGAACGTTCCACTTTATCTATCTGTGGTGGAAGATGCTTTTCTTCATACGTACAGAATTGAAATGCATAAATATGTCATTTCACATTATGGACACTCATGATGTGAAACCAAAGAATGCCCTAAAAGTAGGTCAACACTAACTTACCTCTGGCCATCTGCTCTAACGAGCCCACCACCAAGCTATCATACACTTGGCCTCTGATCCGATTTGTCACTGCCTGGTATTTCTGCTGGTCCTGGAACATATGCACCAGCAGCTGAGCAAACGTGTAGCCGCCGATAGAGAAGGCATGAACAAGCAGAGGACGGGACATGAAACGGTCACTCTGGAGCAACTCCAGCAGCCTCTTTCCACGTTCCAAACCCCAGCGAGGCCACAGGAAGTCTTTGACCTGGTCCGAAAAAAAAAAAACTAACTCTGAAAATTGTTGCGCTGCTTATCTTAACGTCGGGTTTCACAAATTAAACAACTTGGTTCAAGGTTGTGTACAACACAGTCCATTTATTTTCTCATTAAAAAAAAAATTCAGCTAAACATGTAAAATGTTCGGAGCCCTCGAAAAGATCTAACAGCACGAGTAAACCAGCTCTGCGTGGATATACTGGTTCATACTGTGGATTAAATTATTTCTCAGATTACAGTTGCACCTGCGACTTTATGTATGAACATGAAAACTATATACGTGTGACTAAAGACAAATTGAATACGCTGTCAAACTGGCAATCAAGTTAGCAAATTAACAGATAAGCCACAAAAGCCTTTGCAGTCTGAGATTATGTCACAGCAAATCTGGGTCAGGACTGTTGTGTTTTTCTTCAATCTAAACCTGTCCAATGTAACACCCTGTGACATGAGCTTTCATCTGGATTGTGTGAGTGAGGATATTAGTGAGGATAACTCATTCAAGTTAGGCACTTGGGAAGGGACAAAGAGAAACTCCAGTTTTGTTATAGAAGAACTGTCATGGAGCCAATTTAGATTTAAAGCTTCTGCAAGAGTAACCCACAATTATTTGTTGCCTCAAAGCCCAAATCTGGAGCGGGTCACCAGACTTGACAGCATGTCCGTCCTCTTTATTTCTTCATAGTTTGACAGATGCACTGCATCCATCCCTATTTTTTCAGGCACATTGAACATTACAGTTGCACCAGTAAAATACATGTAAGCAGTCCAAGATGCAGGGTCTTGCATTGCTGTGCACTAACATTAAAATACACAGCACTGGCTCTTTCGGTGCTCAAGCAGAGAGCTGCCAGCAAATGGCTGCCACTGCTGCTGTTTTCACTCCAAAAGAACCTCTACAACTAAAGCAACCTTTGCACCCCGGGCTTTGGCATATATAGTATTTGTTGTTGTGAGTACAAGGGTTGCTGCAGGTCTGGTGAGGTCAGGTCATGTAGAAAGTAGTCTGTGAAGGAGCTCAAAACACTGTGCAAGAGCACAACCTGTGCGAGTTGAGCAAGAGCTCAACTCGCACAGGTCAACAACCAGCTCCTTATCTTGTATACACATGAATGGGCTTATGTGAATTTAGAAGCCTGAAATAGCTTTATGCCCAGTATTCTTTGCTGAGTCATTTGGCAAACTCTTTATACACATATATAACACACGTCTCTTCGACTATATTCTAACGTAATATATCCTAATTAATATGAACATCAGATGACTTTTAAAAACAAATAATCACCTTCATGTAAAACCAGGCTATAACTCAATCAGTAAAAGAGCAGTTGCATAGTTAATACTCAATTAGAGATTCAGTGACAATTCCATGGGTTTGATTGTCAAGATCATCTTTCATGCTTGGCTTATTTAGTAGATCTATCATACCCTTACCTCACTCTCCACTACAAGCACGTCGAAGCCAGTGCGAAAGTAGATTTCACAGTACTTGGCCACAGCTTGGGGACGCGAACCCAACCACGGCAACATCAGCAAAAGGGGTTTATGATCCTCAGAGGTCTGTCTCTGAACCCCTGCGACTGGAGATGCTGGTTCATTCATGTACAAGGTAACATTCTTACAGAGGCGATGGGCAGTGATGCCTCTGCTCAGGGTGGTCCTGGCAAACATAGCAAAGTAGCTGCTGTCAGGCCTCCTTATGAATAAGGCTTGGGAATGAATGCCGTCTGCAAAAAAGAGAAAACAAGAATGAAAAATGAACAAGAAAAGAGAACAGTGGAAAAAAAAACTGGCACTGCGCGACGGCTCATCGCTGAAAGCTTAAGCTGATATTTAGCTCGATGTCCTTTGGCGTCGGTAATGTTTAACACGAGAAAATGCAACTTATTTACGGTATTCACCAACGACATTTAGCGCACACGTTATAGTGAAAAATGGTGTTGTACTTTTGACACGGACGTGTTTTTTTGTTTGTTAGTTTTTTTTTTTTAAAGTTAGGCAAACTGTTCTCATGTGAGAGACGCGTTACTTCAAATGAAACGATGAGGTCGTAACTTTATTGAGAACAGGTTAAGTAACTGACCTGTTTTTCACTTTGTCGTCCAAGTGATCCTAGAAACAAGGGCTCTTTCAAATCACATAATTACCAACAGTGCAAGGCACAGCTAAATTTAACGCCTGTCTGATGAAAAAGTATTAATGCTGAATCAAACTTCTGCCCCGTTTACTTTCCCCCACTCCGTTGCGATGATGCTAGTCCTTCTTCTTCTTGACTTTTTATTGGCGGGTGCCAAACAACAAACTGGCGCGCTACCGCCGCCATCTGGTTTGGAGCGTGGCAGGACTGCCCGGATTTCTACATAACAGAGAAAATTATATTCCACTACTGTTGGTAATCTTTGGACGTTTGTCTCCAAACTATCCCATAATTTTGTGTGCCCCCCCCTTTATCTACATGGTATTCCTCTTCTGACCTAATGCTTTGCCAACTCGTCTGTTATCTTGTTTACAGTAATCGTATCGGTGCCCTTATGAATACTTCACTGGATCACCTAAGTAAACAATATCTCATACACGAGGTGATTGCCCGCTGATCTGTTTTTGATGCTCGACTGTATTGAAGCCAAGTTGAAGCCAAGTCATTACAGATGAGTATTTTATAGGGCATCCTCCCTGTAAGGTCACAGTTTGGCAAATAGCATCTGGGAATAAACACTAATGTAATCTGACTTTCTCTACACTACTGCTCAGTCTCATCGGCAGACGTGAAGTGAACATTTCCTACATTTAATCATTTAGCGGATACTTTTATCCAAACTAGTGATGTGCGATACCACTAATAAACTATAGCCACCCAATGACACCACAACTCAGATTATCTTTCTTATTTTTATTTATAGAGCATTTTCAGTTGTAATAATCATGAGAAATGATGATAGGAGAAATGATCTGCTGAGAATCTACATAGGCTATAAGTTTTAAATTATGGCAACTGACCGGTAGAACGAGCAAGTCAAGATGTACCTAAAGCTTATGTTGCATGTAGCGTTTTTAGGTAAAAAAGCTCCACACATGACTACGCTTTCGCTCAGCCATTCTCATCTCCTCAAATTTACTGAGTTTAGATAACTAGATACAAAACCTGCAATAAGTTTTTAAGCAGCACTAGTGACTTGATGTTTTTTTCAGAAGAGCTACAAATACTGGGAGGGTGGATGCGTAAAGTGACAACAGGTGAGTGATTAACATAAACAGGTGGGAATTGAGACCTAGGGACAAGACCAAGACAACTCAGGACATCTAGGGGTAATGACAAGAATAGACGAAGAACTGAACCAAAGACTGCAAACAACTGGAACTAAACAGGACACAAACAGAATGTAAACTCTAACAACAGAATCAAAGAAAGAGGACCGAAAACTACAACAGAACACACCAACAATAAAGCTCAAACTTAAACAGGAACTGAACCAAAACATAGAACGGAGACTAAACCATGGCACTAATAAAAACTCAACCAGGGCACAGGGATAATAAAGTCAGCATGAGAAACCAAAGGGGAAAAGGGCAGAAAATGAACTTGAATACTAAACCCACCCATAAATAAAATCTCCAAGAGCATTCCAAAACACACATACCTGAACAGAGATGGTAACAAATCCTAATTTTTCTCTCTTCACTTTTTTTTCAGTAGTGTAGCATCCATGTTACATGACAGGAACTGCACTCCATGAATAGTAAAATGTGTAAGCCTCAACTTTATATATTTGTCTATTTCTAACTGCTAATCCAGACTATTGGCAGGTGAGAGAAAGATATAAAAGTAAAAGTAACCGTCAAAATCAACAGTGTTGAACCTTGCGTTGTCTTAGGAGCGAGACTGGATGACATACATAGTCAGAGGTTGAGGTGAAATCATCACTTAGCAAGGCTTATGGAGATGTTTCACAATGACGAGATCACATATCAGGATGTATTCTGCATCTCTATGAGGAAAACATTGGGATCATACAATATTTATGAGCTTTTAATGTTACACCGCAACGTTTTGGACCGCAAACCAAGTTAAAAGTTTTGTCCACATCACCCCATTCATGAATTACAAGTAACCATTTCATTTATCTTGGTTTATTTGGTTCCAAAACTATATTGCACAAATTACGATAT
Source organism: Odontesthes bonariensis (assembly GCF_027942865.1). NCBI lineage: Eukaryota > Metazoa > Chordata > Actinopteri > Atheriniformes > Atherinopsidae > Odontesthes > Odontesthes bonariensis. The sequence goes on along the minus strand of NC_134512.1, from coordinate 16,153,495 downwards.
TACAAATAACATTTGATAGACATGTTTAGTTGGACCCTGTGCAACCTAAAATGTAAAACGTTTTTATCATACAAAAAACCTTCACCTCTTCCAAGGGACATCACATGCCTTTGTCCCTCTCCTTGCTGGTGCAATTTTGTTTCTGTGTCTTCTCGTGACGGTTCTCATCCCCAGCTGGAACCCAGACCCTGCTGACTTTGACTTGTTGGAGGATGATTTGTCCAAACAGAGACCAGTTGCTCAATGTATTCAGATATTGGCCATGTCCCTCACTGAGCTCATATGTTTGGCCTGTCATTGTTCCTCTCCAGTCCTTTTAGTTACGGCTGGGTTGATGCTTTCCTGATGCTTTCAGACACTGGGTTAATCACACCCCTGGGGTGGAAGTCCCTATCTCTACTAACTGAATGGTTCAATGATCTGAATTTGTCTTTACTGTCTCTCAGGCTGCACCTATGTGAATGTAAATCATATTGTCATATATGTTTTGTCCTGTTAACTTTTTTGTGCAAAGACAAGGTAAAATTAGGGATTCAGTATGTAAACTGATTTATCTTTAATTGTGTGTGCTCTCACAGCTGGCGTTGGTCTTGGGATGCAGAAGCAAAACCTTTTCTTTTTTTTAAATAATCTTATCCATTGTGTCAGACATATGTTTGGCAGATATGTTTTGGGATGCAGTTTGATCTTTTCTTATAAATCATTTTCAAATAAAAGAAGAATCAATGTACACATGACATGTCCAAACAACAATCATGGTTGGTATAGAGTTCATAAAAAATAACCTTTTTTAGAAGATTCTTTTCATCAGCCAGACAGTAAAAGTATACAATGGATGACTGTGCTTCAGTCACTGTTTCCAGATGCTTCCAAAGGTATGTGGATCAGTGTCTATTTTTGAAGTATCCATGGAATTTAATTAGGTCTCGAGGTTACTGGATTTCCCCCATTGGGTAAAACCAGCTCACGTGAGCAACTCTGATAACATTACATATAATACGATGAGACCGTCAAAGTCTTTTATTACAATGTACGTTTTCTCATTTATGCTGGCTCATTTTGTTAGAACAGGCTTAATGTTATTTAAACTAGAAGTGTGATCCTCACAAGTATTTAATGGGGAACCATGATTCTATTACACATCTGCAAGAAGTAACAACCTCCCCCAACATATTTCATGAGGCTTCAAAACCTATTTATTGGTCTTGTAAGTTGGTCAAGACTGATAGTTCTTTTGTCATTGTCTAACCTTTAGTGGTCTAAAGGTTTTGTTTTGTTTTTCCTCTTTTTTTCATACTGACAGTCAACCTTGGACTGTGGTTGTGGTTCCTTTTTTGAGAAAAGAAAATTCCACATACCCTTTAAGTTCTCATCTTCATAGAAAACAAAGACATCTGTGATGTCCTTAAAGGCAGCATTGGTTGCATTTATGAACTGAAACTTATCTTATGTCTCATGGTCAAATACTTTCCACCTCCATGCTAAAAATAACTCCTCCATCAGTGAATGTTAAAAAAAAAAGAAGAAAATATCAAAAAACATCACTGTATACTTATTCTTTCATGTTCAACAATTGTTTTGTTTTTTTTCTCCCAGTGCTATAAAGTGTTTTTAGGAAGGTCAAGAGGAAATGGTTATATAGACTCCAAGTGTGGAGCATGTGTGGTCACACTGCTGTGGTTTGGTGTCCAGTGATATTGCGGACACATCACCTGCTTTTTTCTTATTTGATTGATTCAGTACTGTTAGTACTGTGCGGTGTAATAGCAGACATTACAAACATTCCATGTTTTTAATATTCATGGAATAAACATCTATGTCAAATATATTTTGATCATTTCTACCATTTTTGCATGTGGTAGCCCAGAAAATAAAAAAGACTGGTTTGTTTTGAAGTTTTAACAGTTTGACTGAAAATCAACTCTTGTTTTTTTTTTTTTAGTTTTAAAGCCATTTTAAAGTTTTAAAGCCATTGTTGAAATTGCTCAACTGTACTCAGTCTTCTGCATGCTTGCGCCAAAAGAACCTCGAATTAGCTTGAATAGATAAGAAACTTGTATCAGTTGTGAACAATAAACTCTTTGTTGTGAAACATACAGGCACTTAAAGATATCGTACATACATGCAAGCATAATGGATTTGTGCAATTCAAACAAATAATTCTGCATGTTCTTAACCAAAAGCTGTAAATTACGCTCAATAGAATGTATTGATCTATGACACATGTTAGTTATGTCTGTTGGTTGGCTGAAAAGCATGTTCAGTTCCTCATTATGTACTTATGCATTTCCCCATTCTCTTCTCTTCTTTTCTACTCTTCTCTTCCCTTCTCTTCCCTCTCCTCTCTTTTTCTCCTCTTCCATTCTATTTTCTTCTCTTGATAATCATGATGGTGCTGCCTCGCACAGTATCACTGTTAGATATTGGTGTACCGACAGCATGTGGGATGGCGGGGGTTGTCCAGAGGAGGTGGGGTCTGTCCCATGTGTTGACTGTCTGATGGAGAGAAGAGGGGCACAGCGCAGTGAGTATGAAAGGACACAGAGTGCTGTGCAGACCGCGACTGCAGGCATGCAGCAACACAGAGCTGCATATATGTTTAAAGAGGCTGCAGCAGAACGGGCTGTTGACGAGGTAAGAAAGCAAAAAATTTAAACCGATGCAACATACAGAGCAGTTATGTTTTTCCATGTACTGTTATATTTTTGGAATTCTGTATTCAAATCTTATTATGACAATGGAAAGACTTTCTGGGGGTAAATCCTGTAAACACAATTTTCTCACACCTTTTGGAATTCTTATTGTATTTGCATTTGAATATTCACCCCATATGCTGGAGTTTAACCTCTTTGCTGTAGATACCCTCAGAATATGCAGAGTGTTTGCACTAATTGTGTTTCATGCATAATTCATCCCTTCATTTTCTCCAGGTATGTCACGAATGAGATTTTAGGAGACCGGATATTTGTGACCTATCAAACATGTGACCAGACTACAACCTCAAGTGGCAGTCAAGTTTGCAGACCCTCACCATGGTCTTGCTGTGGAATATTTATCTTCTCCTCCCCCTCGCTTCGCCCCTCTCACGTCATGTTGTGGCTTTAACTGGAGGAAATGCAAAAGAAACACAGCAGACGGACACCGACGGAGCACTGCAGTTTCTCACACAGCCTTTACATAAACCTCAAGGATCTGGTGTAGGACCAGCTAATCCCATGTTTGGACCTGAGAATGTTGACTTCCCAAGTCAACCTTTGGGATGGCCTATATCATCATCTGAGGATACAGACAGGCAAGGAGTGATTGGTGAATACAGTTATTGGCAGGAGAGCACTGATACATCTCTTTTACATCTTAATGAGAAGGGACCTATATCCAGACCCCAAGAGAATGTGACAGAGGATACTACCTCCAAGGAGAGTATGCAAACAATTTGGCCTTGGTTCGGAAAAAAAACCCAACAACCTAACCAGGAGCAAACATCTAATTATCAGTCAACTGAGAAGAACACTGCATCTATATTGCACCCTACACAGACCAGAGACAGTGAGCCAACATCGCAAAATGAGTTAACTGACAGCCATTTACCTTTTATTCTGTCTGACTCACTCACATCACACAAACCAGAGAAGAACTGGACTTCAGTGCTGTCTACTGGACGTGGAGCTAATCCAGAGCACCCTACTCCAACAGCAGGCCATAACAACTGGGGCAGGACGATAGGCGTTGTTGTGTCCACACAGGGAAATCGAGATGGATTGATAGATGTTGCAGATCATAATAATTTACACACAGGAACGGTCAGCCCAGGGGCAACCAGTGGTAAGAGTCCTCTTTTGAGTTAATTTCAATGCATTTACAGCATCTGTCATTTGACAAAATTTAGAATAAGTCACAGTTAACGCTTGTCATTTGTGGCATTTTTAAATAAATTGTAGACTTTATAAAATTTACCCTTTACTGCCTTTGAAAAAAATGCACGAGTCACCGCAATGTGTGTGATATATATTCTACTGGCAGACACAGTTGTTTATATTCACCCAACCATTGTCACTGCCTCACTTCCCATAGCTTTTACCCTCCTTAAAATTCTTTCTCTAAATGCCTCTTTTCCTGTCTCCCTCTCCATTCTTTTATCTCAGATTCCCTAACCAATCTTCCACCCCTCTTATATACACTGTTGTCTTAGTCCATCACCCACCTTCAGAGGTTACTGGGTAATGTGGTGCACACATGTATAGTATTTACTGAACACACTCACAGTGGCACTCACTTGTCAAAGTAATGTTGTGTTCACAAGCATAGGAGAGGTGTACTTTGAATTAATTGGATTAGAAATGACCCTTGCATGTCATACTGCACAGATCAGCCAGTTAGCTGAGTAACAACACCAAACATGGTTATAATCTATGGCTCCTTGTGTAACAAGAGGACAAATTAAACAAATATTTTTGACAAGATGAAAATTCTCTGTTTGTCCTAGTTTGTTTTCTGACTCCATAAAGACACAGTGGCTTCACTGCTAACTGAGGTCCAGAAGTAGGACACATTCCATTTATAACCAGTAGGTTGCCTGATTTTCAACTCCATACACCTTACTCTGAGAATGAGTTCCTAATAAGGTGTGTACATTTTTCTCTGTTCACACAACAATGGTCAGCTACAGACAGTTCAGCTCCTTTGCAGATTCTTCAGGATAGCAAAACAACTCGCGATCATGCTTATTAATTGCCTCATAAAATGAGAACGGCAATGAGGTCAGTTCTGGCTAATCAACACACATCTCTCTCTTGCCCACGTTCTCATGAACACACAACTTGTTCTTGCACCCACTCTCTCTGTGACCCACTTAGGGCTTCCCAGTTACAAGCCAGCTCTGTTTTATTATGGATTAACTCTACACACCCTACCCAACATATTCTATCCTGCTCTCTTTGTACACAATATCACACATGAATATTTTACAAAGATTGTAATGTTTATTTTATGGGTAAAATTGTCTTATCTTTTTTCAGATTGATAATTACTAACATGAGTAAACCAACAAAATAAGAGTGCACAGTTGCAAAGTCTGTTTTGGGTTCTATAAATTGGGTTCTATTTTTGGGCACAGCAAACCTTGGAGTATGCTAACATGCTCATGGTGCTTATGATCTGTCAGTAACGTTCTTGTTATACAAGTGTGATATTGTGCTCTCACCATTCTTTTGCTGAATACTTGAAAATATGTTTGTATTTAAGTTTCTTTTCTTTTTCCTTTTTGTTACCACAACCAATAATAACCAGAACATTTGCTTATAATGTGCCCTCTTTACAGATGACTCCAGGAAAGATAACCTGCAAGTCTCACAGGCCAGCGGTACTGTCATGCTTAGCAGTAACAAGGACACATCTACCACACCCTGCAAAACATCAGATCAGCCCTGGACTTCAACCTACCCAGACAAATCCACGCCTAGTGAGTCCTTGCACCCCCCTCTGGCTCTCAGTCCTGCCCTCTTAGTCCCTCTTTACTCAGACTGGAACTCTGCTCATGCAACATGGGGATTTGCATGGGAAGCACACATCTATGGCCTGGGATCTGTCTTTGCTCTATTTGGAATAATCTCCATGGTCTGCCTGTTAGGCTTGCCCCTGCTGTGTCCTCCTGGTTGCCCCTATTTCACAATGTTGCAATTCTTCATCCTGGCATTTGCAGGGATCCAAGCTTTCTGTTTGCTGTATGATGGTTACAGTTCTCAAGATCGTCTTCCCCCTCTCATCACTCTTCTGCTTTCTGAACTGCCATTGCCCTGTTTAATATCAGCCTTTTCTCTGGCTTTCATCCTCCTTTCCTTGCGCTCACGCAAGCATCTTTCTCTCTCATTTGCTATTTCTACCTCATTCTCAGCCTTGCCCAAGCCTTGCCTTTTACTGTGCATGTCTTTGTTGCATTTTATCATCTCACTAGGGTGTGTTGGCCTCCACCACTTCTTCCATAGCCTCCCTACTGTGATCCTGCTGCTTCCTCAGGGAGTGTTTGTCTGCCTTACCATCTTTCTTTCATGCTCTTACCTCATCTTCTACTGCTTAACACAAGTAAGCACCAAACACATTTACAGGCTGAATGACAATGGAGAAAGTGGCGGATCCCCTGAAATGATCCAACCTGCAGTTTGCCCCTTTTCCAAAGTAGAAGACTGGGATAGGGCAGCAAGAGCTGGAATAGGAACTTCGTTGTGTTTGTTAGGATGTGGGGGTCTTCAGCTATATGGGATTCTGCATGCCCTTGGTTTGGGTGGAGTTGATGGTTATGGTTTCCTGGCCTGGCCCTGGTGGGGTTACCAGGTAGGCTGCAGACTTTGTGAAATTGGGGTCTGTCTAGGTTTGTCCATCATTGGAATATATCCTCTATTCTGTCACAAACGCTCCTCTATAAAGACCTTAACTAATCATCGGCCAGGATCTTGGTCTCGTTTATCCTGCAGCTCCCCTTTACGCGAGCTCACTCTGCCCTCTCAGGATGGAGCAAATTCCCCAGTTTTCTCCTCTCATGAGTCCGTTTCCCAGAGTAAGCAGGAAAAGCTAGTCATCTGTGATGTTGTTACCAAGAGGCAGTCAGAGGCTCTTCCTCTTTGCTCAATGGTGGATACTTCTCCAAATGGAGTAGATTGTGTCCACAACCATAGCCGAACCCAGAGTTTGTTTCCTCTACCTACACCTCCAAGTCCACCACACAAACCTGAAGAAATAGTTGAGCCTCTGCGATCTCCACTGGAAAGTTTAGGTGTAGAAACTGATTCTACCGGGGACTTGCGGCCCCCATCTCCTATAAACTTGTCCCGCAGTATTGACCAGGCTCTGTTCAGTGAATCCCTATTCTCTAACAGTATCTTTGGTCTACCAAGACTCTACCCTGCTTCTTCAAGTGTTTCCTTGAGCCCTCCTAGCCAAGGTACAAAGCTAGATTCCTGTTCTGTGGTAGATACCCTTTACCGAACCTCTTCTTGTGGAAACATGGATCAAGATAACATCCTGTCCAGTTCAAGAGCTTCCCAACCGCATGGTAGTTTGATATCTCCCAGCCATCCACCAATACCACCAGAGCAGTTGGACTGGAAAGGAAGCCATACTGGCTCGACCGAGGGTTTGTGCAGTTATCCAAAAGAAATAGGGAAGATGCGTTCACATTCCTGGGCCAACAGAGGGCAACACTTCCCTCAAAGCAGCCTCCCACGCGCAATCCCACACCTGTCTTACCACAGGCGTTACCGAACCTTGAGCCTGGCCTCCCAGGACAGTCAAGGGTCTGGACGATTGGTAGGGTCTAAGCACCTGAGTGAAAGTAAACAGCTGGAATGGGATCTGGCTGTTCAAGCAGAGTTTGTCCATGTGTGCAGACAAATTGATGCCCTTAGTGTTTGTAGTGATACCATTGAATTGTAGGAAGCTATAAAAGACAAGCTATTATTGGACAGCAGCTTACATTATACCGAAATACTGTAGCTTAATCTAATTAGGTTACATGGAGGAATTAAACTGTACATCATAAAAGTAATACAAGTAAACAACTGAACTAAACTAAAAGGGGAATTGATTACCGATTTATATTGTAGACCCAAACGTTTTTGTAAATATTGTTGATATTGTATAAATTTGAAACCTGCTTTTTTTTATCTCATTCCATTCATGTGATGTATGGTTCTGACCCCAGGGGTCTAATTTCAGTATATTCCTTCAGCATTATTTTTACAGAATTAAGAATAGTTTTTATAACCTTCAAAGATGCTTCTCAGAAATGAACATTTATGCTATGACACCAGACTCTAATTTTCCCATCTGGTGAAGTCCCTGTTGAAGGGCCATTGCCATAATCTTCTAGAAAATGGAAGAGAAGCTTGTTACATAGTGTGGATGCGATGAACACTGTCAGAAGCAGAGGGGGATATTTTGTTCTAATCAATTATGCCTTCCTAAAACTAAGTTCTTTGGTGCCTAAACTTAACCAAATAGGCTCTGAGAACAAAAGATATCAACAACCAATTTCACAACGGAACATGTAATGGCTACACACTTTGCACATTTTGTGCTGGTCAACAGCACAAAAAGTTGTAGGTTCACTATAAAGGCTCAAAAACTAGGCAATAGTTTAGAAACACGTTTGACATTGACTTTCCGTGTTACACAACGTCTTGCTACGCAAAGACAGTTGACTCCTAACTGTGCTTTACAATGTGATGACATTAATGCTTGACAATTGACTGTGATGATGCACTGGCCCGACATTATTGATTTGGCCTCACATGGTTACAAGGAGGAAGGAGGCGGTATTGGGAGGTACTAGCATAGTTCCATACAAAAGACCAAAAGACTCCCAGACCCACTCAATGTTTTCCACAATTCTATTCCTTTTCTACTTCCGTTACTCAAGATTACACACTTTTTGACTTTGCTCCAAGTCAAATTAGCTAGGTTTAGAAATTGAAAAAAAAAAAATTATATACAAAGTTAGATTTAGATGTTGCGGTATACATGGTAAGGAGTAGACAAATAAGCATGGTTTGAAGTTATATGTTTAGCCATTACTTATTTATTTATCAGTGACACTGATGCTGCCTTACACAAAACAAGGGACACTTTGCCATCTTGCAGTTTATAAACATGGATTGTTTTTGAGGTGTGGACAAACGTAGCTATTTCATGTTCACTGCTGAGATTGGGTTTGTACAAAACCAAAAGTACAGAGAAAGTGTCAAAATTCTAGAATTCCATCACTCGATGCTTTCCTCTATCACCCCACCAACTTCCACATGAAGTAATCTTATATTTATTTTATCTCCATGCAAAATTAAAAACACTTTTAAAAACACTTTTTGAAAAGTATGTCAAAGGGTTATCCGGTGTCTTGAAATATGATGCCAAAAGACACCTGGTCATCCCTCAGAAAGGACGAGTTTGAGGTGCACCTTTAAGACGAAGTCTCTTGCAGGATTTCCATCAATTTGTTTCATCTTTTCCTGTGTAGTAATATTTCTGTGCCTGGTTCTTTTTTTGCTCTTTCTCATTCTCTCTGTTTTTTGACTGCCAGTATTCCTACTTTAAAACATGCTTATCTCAGATAGATGTTGAATGACATGAATGTCAAGAAATAACCCTATATTCCTTAAGCAGTGCTGTTGCTGTCAAGAGATTGTCTTATGAAAGAACTTGAATTTTTTTTTAACTGACTCATCACACTTTAATGAGAAAATTGAATTGTGTGTATTATGTAGCGTATAGCACAGGTACCAATAATATGTATCTATGTCTTTTTTGTAGTGCTTCTTTGCTGCTGTGTTTTAAAATATAGGAAAAGTGAGCTGCTCGAAAGAACCATAATGAAGTAACACTCACACTGAATTCTTAAATTTTCAAAGTAGTTTGGCCTTAGTGTTTCCACAAAGGATTATGGAGGAACCAATTTTACAAAATAAGAAAACATGGAAAAAAGTGAAAAATAAAATACACCACACTCTCCACCACCCTTCACAATTTCTCAAGAACTTTTGGCAACAATGACAGCTTGAAAATGCAGCTGTCAGTAGTTTGTGCCATCCTCCTTTGCTATGCATTCAATTTCAGCAACTGCCCATTTTACTATGATAGATTTTAGAGCTCTCCAAGCCTTTTAAGGGAATTTACAAATTTGAAATAAAAAAAAAGATGCAGTAATTCTTACATTTACATTGACTTTGATTTATTTTGAGACAGTATGAATGGATGATACATATAAATATATATATATGCATGTGTATTATGTACATATTTCTCTCTCATGTTCATCAACTGCATTTTATTCGTTAATATACAACCACAAATCTGAAAAAGTTGGATAACAACAGAATGCAATGATTGCAAATCTCATACATCATTCTAATTTTCACAGTAAAACATAGAGAGCATTTCAAATATACTGAGACATTTAACTTTTTTATGAAAAATACGAGCTTATCTTGATTTTGATAGCAGCAACACATCTCGAGAAAGCTGGAACAGGGTCATCTTTAAAACTGTATAGTTCATTCCTTACACATTGAAGTCTCCAGATTATGTTTTTATTATACAACATTCCATGAATGATAGAATATTCTAAATTTTCACAATTGCATGTTGAGTGACATTATTCTGAAATTGCTCCTCAATTTGTGGACACAATTTTCATGTTCGATTGCCTTTTAATTGAATTGTCTTTTTGGTGTTTTTATTAATCTTATTATGACTGTGAGGCATTTTGCTTTTAACATAATCACTCTGTGGCATTTGTTCTTTAAAAGTGGTTTCGATAGATTTTGCTTACTTGCACACTTACTGAAAAGATTGATTTAAGAGTTTTGCAAATAACTGCACTCTGTTTCTATTCTATCATTTTACATATTGTCCCAGTTTTTTTCTCTTTTTTTCATCAAGGTTCTGCAACACGTTCCAAAATTTTCTTATTTGAACTCTCTCCACTTATTCTCTACTGCGGACCGGTCGGGACTGCAGGCAGGCCAGTACAGTGCCCATATTCTCATTTTCAGCAGCCATCCCCTTGTAAGGTGTGCAGAATGTGGTTTTGAATTGTTAAAAATTGCCTGGACATCCCTAAAAAACTGTCATCTTGAAGACAGAGTATGTTGATCTAAAATCTCAAAATACATTTTTGCATTAATGCTGCCATCACAAACAAGACAATTTAAATGTCACTGTTTGGGCAGGTCGGTCACTGTTCGCGATCACAAGCGGCCTGTGCCCTGGAGGAAGGCGGGCACATGTTCAGCAAGATCTGGTCACAGTGCTCTTATCTTAAAAGTGCAGACCTTTCATAGTCGAGGATTATCTGTAGCAGCAAAGTGACAAGAATCAGAAGTTTTCAATCTGAGATACAGTTTTCGCCCAAGATTCAACTCCAGACAGCCTGGCTTTTGGATTTGTTGCTAAGAACTATTTGTATTGTTCTTTTTGTCTTTGGTCCGGAGGACACAGCATCTTGCTTGCACTCTTGCCCTTTACACACTGAAATTTCTCCAGATTGTTTGTATGGTTTGATGATATCATTTACTGGTCTGAAACACAGAAATGGTTGCATATTAACAAATGAAATGAAACATTAAAATATCTTGTGTTCATACTGTCTGCATTGAAATAAAAGTCAAAGCAAATGTAAGAGTAATTGAGTTTTTTTGTTCTTTTTTTCTAAGTTGCATTTTTCTTACCATCTCATCTTTTTCTTATTTGGCTTCTAAGTCAACAACCTCTTTCTTGATCAATTAAAATGACGTATGACAATGATAAATGATAATGTTTTGATGTCTGTATAATAATAATGTAATTATACTCAAATCAATGATATATTCATTTAGTACCATCCCTCCTGTTTATTACAAAACAGGAGGGAAAAAGATTATCGCTGATGGTTGGCTTCTGGGTTTACTTACAGATAGACACCTCCTTAGGATGGGGGACGGCTGTCTTGGTGGGAACTGCCAGGCAGTGGGTCAGCGTCTGGGTCTGAGGACGACTCACAATATACGTCACCACTCAAAGAAACCAAATAGGTGACGGTAATGACTGACAGTAAAATAGAATAAAAAATCAATCTAATCACCAGAAAAACAATGCCAAACCCCAACCTGGTGACCCTCCATGAGCCCTCCCGGTGTCTTGGTACCTTATTTGTTCAGTGCTGATGGGTTGAGGGAGAGTCTGTGTTATTGCTAGTAATATTATTATTACTTATTTATTTATTAATTGTATCAACTGCAGGGAGAGGGAACACATACATTTTTAAATGCCCTGTTACAATTATGCACACACACCAAATCAACACATCAACATGAATAATCACTATTTGACAAGATTTTCTCAGTCATTCTCTTTCTTATATAAATTGCTTTCATTTTTATAGTTTTTTCAGTTCCGTGCTTGGTCCTTCCTGCGATCTATATTATATTGGCATGTTATTAAACTTTTTTTTTTCTCTTTTTATTTATTTATATATTTATCTTATTACTGTCTAAGTAATTTGTTTATGGCTCAACACTGTCAGCTTTTTCTCTGAAGTCCCTTTCAGTATATTATGTTTTTGTCATGCCTTTTATTTGTATTGCAATAAAAACCTATTTTTAAAAAAATAAACTCCTACAGACTTCTGTTATCGAGTTTCTTCTTAGCACTACATTAGTTTAATAAAATGCTGAAACGTGAAAATTGGTGCTTTCGGTGAAGTCTTCGGAACTATGATATACTTTTTGATGCTTTGGAACACCATTGGTCACATTGCTATCTGTAAAATCATCTGTCATTGGTTAGTTCAGGTCATGTGAACACTGAAAGTTAGGCGCAGGTGGCTTATTTTTTCTTATTTTAGTGAAAAAAACACCAAAACATGAGATGAATTTTTCTTCAAAGCATCTGTCTTTTCACAAATTTCTGTGGAAATGGCAAACAGTGAGATTGAAATAGTGAAATGATAGAGCTTTCTGACTGGAAGAAAAATGAATCATGATCAGAGAAGAACACAAATAATGTGGTGTGCACAATCCCATCTGTCAGAGAAACGATGCCAAACTGTAATGAATAAAAACATACCAGTGCAGTAAGATGATCATGAGAAGTTTGCAATGTCAGGATATGTACCATATGATTGTTGTTGGCTCAGTAAGCTTTCTACATAAGCAAAAAGTCAAACTCCAAACATTAAACGCTGTGACTTTGATTTCTCTGTAAATTGAGAAAAAAATATCTGGTTGAAAAAATAAGTACCGTTACCCTGCGCTATGTCCTAAAGCAGCGTTGTCTGCATGATTTGCTGTTTACTTTCACTTTGTATTTTCAGTTCAGTTCACTTTTACTATATGAGCAAAAATAAGATTATACAAAGAAATAAAAAAAACGTGTGTTTGCTTATTGAAAGGGACCAGCAGAATACAGATAATAACATTACTACCTCTCCACCCTGGCTAGTGTAATAGAAAGACAGATAGAGGTAATTAAATTGACCGTCCTCTGTGACCGAGCTCAAAGAGGGCTGATTTGTCTGTGTTCTGAGTAGCCAGAGTTTGGATAAAGAAGCAAAAAAGTAGCTTGGTCACATGCGCCCATTGCATCTGGTCATAGCAGCAGGGGAAGGGATGCTGGGTCCTGATCGTGTGTTTCCTTTTCCTCCTGACTCATTAAAGCCACTTCTCGTAACTACATTTGGATTGGAAAGAGAAAATAAACAGACATTTCACTCCCACAGGAACCGTCTTCAAAGTATATGAATGAAGGAAAGATGGATGGAGATAAGACAACAACATGCAGGTACTTACATGGCACAAAAGAATATCTAATGTGAGAGCATGAGAAAGAAAAGAAGAAGAGAGAAGACAGTTTTCATGCTGTTCAACACAGGTAAAAAGATGGGATGAGATTTTACTTAACGATCGGTGCCACTAAAATATATGGCACAAAAAGGGAAATATAAAGAGACACCTCGACGAAGAGATGCTGCACAGGTAAGATAAAGATCACGGTTCAGACTTACGAGTGGAGGCCATGAACTCCCCCTTCCATCTGTGCAGACATGGTTCGCTTCTCAAACTTCAACTCTCCTGAATACATCATTGACCTGAAACCCAGGACACGCAGAGCTACAGACTCACAAAAATCTACAAAACAACAACAAAAACACACCGTTTTTCACTTACCGTAAAATGGACAAACTCTTAGCCCCTATGTCTTGACAGCCATGCTGTATACCAGCAATGAGGTATGGAACAAACTTTTGGATGGATCCTTTATCTTGTACTGATCCTGAGACCCCTTGAGCCACCTTCACCTTATCTCCCTCACTGGACACAAAAATACAATGTACATACAGAAAGAGATGAAGGTATTATCGTAGTATTCTGTCACTATACTTTTTTATAAAACAAGGGAAGCTTCTAAGAAAATCTTTATACCTAAAGTAACGTTTTTGACTGTTATTTTTCTCCATGGCATCCAAGGAGCCCATTCCTCTGTACTTCTTCAGACGCACGCCGTCCGAAAAGAAATATTCCCCCGGAGCCTCGGTGGTTGCGGCAAGCAAAGACCCCATCATCACTAGAAAATCATGAAAATAGGATTGGAAAAGTGGAATGCCGTCACTCACAACATGACACGGCCACAAAGACTATAACACATAAGCTTAAAATAAACAAATTATTGTTTGGAAAAATTAATCTGTTTGTTCAAAGGAACAAATTGATCCAAAAGTAAATTACATCACTTATAATACTCCGTGTTCCTTCTCCTACCCGTAGATGCTCCCAGAGCGAGAGCCTTTACCACATGCCCAACAGTCTGAATGCCTCCATCAGCAATTACTGGCACTCCAAAACGCCTGGCGTACTCTGCAACCTTGTAGACAGATGTGCCTTGGGGCCTTCCACATGCCATTACTGAAGAGCAAGAACATGGCATCGTTGTAAGTCGTAAAATATCTCCAATACAACTGAGATTAAAACATCAAGTGCCCCTGTGTTATCATACATGCTCTCATTTTCTGTAGCTCTACTCAAAGAGGGCGTTTTAATAGACTTAAACCAGCCAACATTCACAGTGCTCTTAATGTACCTTCCTGGGTGATACAGATGGAGCCACATCCCATGCCAACCCTCAGAGCATCCACACCAGCATCTATGAGGTTTTTAGCCTGAGCAGCTGTCACCACTAGAGAGAGACAGAGGAAAAGAAAATAACTCACTGAGGAGGAAAACATTTTGATGAGAGTTTTATACAAGGCAATATAGAAGAAAGGTTTTAGAGAAGAAAGCGGTCTAACCATTGCCTCCAACCACTTGTAGATCGGAATATTTCTGTTTGATGTAGTTTATCATGTTGATTTGATACACTGAGTTTCCTTGGGAAGAGTCCTGTAATAAAAAAGAATATGTTTTTATATGAAAGAAGAAACACCAATTCAGTATACTTGTGTATAGCTAGTCTATAATTGTATTGGTATGAAACAATCATTTAGCATTAAGAAAGCAAAAAGTAACAGCTTTCATTTTCATTTTCATTTCCTTTTCACCAGTTCACGCAGTTGGATGATATGTGCAAAGCTGATGTATTATTTGTTTATTCGACTTACTATACTTTGTGAATTCTAAATTGATCATGGATTGCAATGAAGGAAAACATTCAGTATAAATCCAAGGAGCCAGCTTTTGTGTTTTTACACTTCTGGCATGAAAAAGTTTTTTTTTTCTTAAATGAGCCCTTTTTATATAAATTGATTGACTTTTAAATTTGAAACTGATTTGACAAACAAGATGTCTCTGTAAAATTAGGATCCGTGATCCTGAGTTAATTTTGCTATAATTTGTTGGTTTCCCACAAAATGTAGAAAAAAAGGCAAATAGGTGAGTTTTTAAAGCAGGCTATTACCCGAAAGAAATATGTAAAAATGTAAAGAGAGTTACTTTCGGATTTTGCTGCTTAGAGCTCCTATTCTTAACTGACTAAAATCTTTATCAAACAGCGTTCCAAACTCACCAGCACTACCACATCCACCCCAGCCTGCACGAGGAGGTCCAGTCTGTATTTGTCGTCGTCCCTGGTACCAATGGCAGCCCCACACAGCAGCTGTTTACGTGAGTCCTTGGAAGCCACAGGATAATCTCTGTTCTTCTTTAAGTCAGTTCTAGCAATAATGGCAACCAGCTCATCATTGTCATTTACAATGGGGAGCTTACCTAAGAGAGTCAGATTGGGAAGGGTTAAGGATTAAAAATGTAGATTCCTTATTTCACAGCAGAATGACTTCCTGAAGCATTTACCTTTTTTGCTTCGTTGCAGTATATCATTAGCCTCTTTTAGTGTGACTCCAGCTGGTGCAACGACAAGGTCTTCTCTTCTTGTCATGGCCTAAATAAAAAAAGTGAACTGTGTGTAATAGAAATCTGCACACCTATGTGGCATCATGGTTCTTGCAACACGAATAAATAACTTTTTTGAAAAAGCATGCGCCCCAATCTTAACAGGTTCTCATTTACCTCTACCAAAGGTTTGTCACGGTCCTTCTCAGACAAAAAGTCTATATCTCTTGAGGTCACTATGCCAACCAGCTTGCTCCCCATTTTGCCAGTCTCTGTCACCGGCATCCCAGAGAAACCATGGCGTATCTTAGCTTCAAATACATCCCCTATTGTGTGATGGGGACTCATTACCACCGGGTCTGTAATGAAGCCCTGCTCAAATTTCTGGCAACAACAAAAACACAAGCATTGATGAGTTGAGAAACTCAGCATTTTTTTTAAATGTGCATCGTATTGATGGCTGTCCAGTTCCTCTGTGTCACAGATTATTTGTTTTCTGTATTCTAAACACATGTCTGTGTTAACTTTTCTTTCTTACCTTGACTTTGCGCACCTCATTTGCCTGGAACTCAGCAGTACAGTTATGATGGATTATTCCAATACCACCCATCAGCTGAAACCAACGAAATTGAGGTCAGAGAAATAAAGGAAATACAATCCCACTATAATTAATAATAAGAGGGGAAATTTTCAAGATTGTGGATGACACCTCACTGCACAGTTAACCCGTGTGTTCATTTCACTGTTTAGTGTTTGTACTCACTGCCATGGCAATGGCCATGGATGACTCTGTGACTGTATCCATGGGAGACGAAATGAGAGGTGTCTTCAGGGTGATCTTTCTTGTCAGTGCAGACGTCAGATCCTTTAAAATGGGATGGATTCAGAAACAGAAATGTCATCCTTAGACAGAGTGACACTTTATGCAAACTGGATCTAAAATGAGTGACCCAATCCTGCTTCCTTACAAACAAGATTCCTGCAAGGTTTTAGCTACCACAGCACGGAAGCAACACAATTGTTAAATAAGAATTTATATTACAATTTATTTTGCCATACAATGAGCCAAAAGTCCAGTATGAACTAATTAGGACTTGCTGAATTCACCTGCTGAGTGTCAAAAGACGCAGGGGTGCGTTTGTTTTGAACACCTGCTATCCAGCAACCACCCATGTGACCAGGGCATGAAATTAATTTAATGTCCCAGCAGAGCTTCAAAACAAAGCAAGGCTAATAAACAACTCTGTGCTTATGCAGCCTTATTAAGGAACACAGCAAAGAGGGGGGATGACAAAACTGCAACATCAGCAGCAATATCAGCTAAACAAAATAAGATTAGATAAGATATATTTTAAATAGTTTTGTCATTTTAAATAGTTAAATAAATAGTTTTGAAGCCCAAATGAGACATTCATTTGGGCTTCAATGATGACTTGAAATAAGGGCAAAAAAATGAATGATATACATACTGTATATTCCAGACTCCAAGCAAACCGGTCTCCCTTTGCCAGGCAGATCTAATAGTCATCCACTTTACTTTATAGCACTCAACTTGTGTTACAACTGACATAAACGTCAACCCTGACAGCCTTTAATTCCAGTTGTAGCCTCTCTTAAGGAAAAGACAATATCAGCTGCTACAATACATGAAAAAATCAATATGCTGGGGACAAAGAAACAGCATGTAAATGCCTTGTCATTTATCATACAGTGGGATGATACCTACCACCTCATCAGAAGTAAAATCAATGAAACCAGGAAGGATTAAGAAGTCACTGAAAGAACAGAGGAAACAGATGTGAGACAGTAGTTCATGATTTTTCCTCAGAACGGTACAGTATTTAATATATTAAATAAAAAACAAGTGTGATTCATGACAGTGACTGCCAAACCACCAACAGTAGTGAGTTCTGTGTATGGGAAAAGGGTACTTTGTACCTGGGGTGTTCAAATAAAGCTTATCACAAGGAATTCCATTTTTAACCCTTGATCACATTTATGAATGAATTGTTGAATTTCATTAGAAGACCTCAAGTGTCTGCAGTTTATAATTTCACATGGAATACTACACTTTTAAAAGTTCTCTGGACGCTGCCCAATCACAGGCAAATAATGACTGCAGCTCTCGCCTGTAACTCTAAAGCTCAAAGTAATGTAAACTAATGCAATAACATCACCATCGTCTGCACATGGCAATCTCACCTTATGTAATTTGTAATTTTCAATAAATATTGCCATATATCTGTGCTATTCGGACAACAATCATGAATATGATGAAGGATTGTTCACTTTCTTTGAAAAACGTGGTGTTATAGCTGACCGAGAGGTGGAATAATCTGTACGCTTTTCAGCCCACTGAAATGCTCTGCACTTATCCTTTGCACACAGATAAACCACACACATGGCCTCCATTAAGGAAACTACTCTGACACCCATTAACACACTGATATGTGCACACACACACACACACACACACACACAGGCACACATTGCTTTTAATGTCTGTGACACCACTCAGAATCCTTGAAAGTAGAATTACTCAGATAATCCTCCATATAAAACCCAAGCAGATGTGTCATCGCTGTTATTAATAAACATTTAATGGAAGACATTGCATTAGTGTATGAGTTTCTGCGAATGTACATGCATCATGTGTACACCTGCATCTGTCGCAGCATGTTAGTAGTGCCACAAACACGTCATTAAATGCATGTCTTTATGCAGATTTCTTACTTGTAGGTAAGCCCATCACCAATAGCAAAAAGCTGTTGTGCTGTGAGTCCGTCTTCAGGGACGTAACCTGTGCCACCACTGATCAAGTAGTCAGCCATGCTGGAATAGGAAAAAGCAAAATGCACACATCAAACAGGTGGCCATGTGAATACCTTAATGCCACACATAACCATTCAATTATAACGCCAATGAAAAGATGAAACTTCTACTTCTGGTTATTTATTTTTTTCACAAATTGAGAACAGATGTAAGGTGATATTAATGTACCTTAGTTGTATACTCTGAATACTGTGACTATTTTTTACAAATTACTTCTTGTAGATGCAAGCAGTGTATTTCAATCAGCACCTAATGTCACAAAGAGAAATATTATGTTTTTGTATCTTTATATATTATGCAAAACATGGATGTTGTTTATCTCCGTCTTGATCTCTGCTTGACATTTACTGTCATCAGATCTGGAGATGAGACAGGAATTGCTAGCAACAGGGGCACGTCCTTGTCAATGGAAACTCCTTCTATACACCTGTGACGGCAGTGCAGCAGGTAAGAGGATTTGGTCAGCTGCCCAGGTTGCAAATGGGCTTGTAAAAGCATGCAGCCATTGCAACTAGAAAGTGAAAACATCTCAACCGTGGCTGAAGATACAGTGTTCAACATTTCAGACCAGTTACTGCATTTAGAGAATGTGGAAGAATGTAGAGACTCACTTCTCTGGTTCATACCCAGCTTGGACACGTGTGGCACTGTATCGTTGGGCAGCAGTCTCATGACCATGTCCATGTGACGTTGGCTGGGTGTACGCCACGTCCCTGTTCGAGATGCAAGGCCATGCTGGTTCCATGTCTCCTACAATTCTTCGGTAGTCGATCTGGTAATTGTCCCTTTCCACATCTCCAAATCGGTCATAACAATGACTTTCCATCTTTAGTAAATCCAGCAGTTTGATCTTCACAGCCCTCACCCACACTCTTCAAGTACTTCTGACTTGTTTCATACAGACAAATGTAATCACACACTCACACTACGAGTAAACGGTGTCCTCAGCAGATCCCAACAGACATACAATCAATTTGCTGTTCTGTTATAAGCACTTATAGACCCAGAATGATTTAAGCGCATGTTCACACCTTTCAGACACACCGGATATGGAAGACAGCTTTCTTGCCAGCTGTTTAATAGTCTTAATAGTTGAAAAAGAAACAGTGTGCAGGGGTATGGTGGCAAATAAGAATTACCTGTATGAAAAAAAAGTGAAGATGCCGCTGCAAAAAAATATCCTTAAACCAATGTTGTTTTCCCCGCAGGAGAGTTTATGTTCCAGCTTGAGAGCAATTATCCCTGGAAGCAATCAAGGCCCTCAGACTAGGGGAGAGAGTTTTTAACTGAAGGTAAGTATCGTGTTACACCGAATTGATAGGTCCTTATATGGTCCCCAGCTGGAGGAATGAGCAGCAGGTCTAGCTTACGTGGCATAGATTTGTCCCAGAGGAAGCCCAGTTCAGCTTGGTTATCCCTAAGGCTGGGAGCTTCTCCCCTCTCTCTTCTCCTGGTGCCTGCAGAGCTTAACTCTGTTTCTGACAGTAGCAGACGTCACTCTCCCACAAAGAGGATTGGGAGCATTAAAGCAGGAAGGGGTGGGGTGAGGTGGGTGTGTAGGGTTGAGTGAGGAAGTAGGGCCAAGGCAGAAGGATGGGTCAAGATGACACTTGAACACTTTCCTCCAAGGACTAGCATGGTGTGAACCTGTATGTGTGCTCTTGCAGCACTCAAGGAGACAAAGTGTGAATGAGACAGAGGACAAACCCTGTTACGCTGCAAGCATGACTGACAGACATTTACAAGACTGTATGCACGTGCAGCACATGCACCAACTTGCTGCATTTAGCAGTTGTTTGAGTCTCAACACACATGTGCTTCATGCTTTCTGTCATAGCTGTGTAACAACACAAGTTGTAAACCGTTTCCCACATTTTGACGATACCTGTTGATGCATTACGGCCACATCAGGACAAACTACTCACACAAGTCTTTCCTGTCGCCATAGAATTATTCAGTCAGTATTCAGTCAGTTCATAATTTGGCGTGGTGGTAGTGTCCAATGGACCTGTAAACAAAACCCCAGCAGGAGAGTTGCTTTGTTTCCTGTAATGCCATCATCTGCAGGTGACTGACAGACTGGTTGTGACAGTTACAGAGGGATTGAACCAGAAAAGCCTCTTACACAGTCCCTGTCCCTCTCCGGATCCACGTCTCTCTGTTTTTCAACCACTCGAGCAAACGAACAATAACCCCCCCACACACACTCCCTCAAATCATCAATTACACAAACAATTAGTCATTGACACTGAAACTATTGCCCTTTGAAAAAAATATTAAAAAAGAAACAAAATATTTTTAACTGTAAAATATTTCATAACGAAACATTTAGCAAGCCTCCTGCGTAATAAACCAATCGATATCACAAGTTTATTAATTTTTTTTAACAATGCTCTTGTAGGATGTGATGTAATACATGCACGCTCAATAAAAGGCCATAAAAGCACAACTTGATGGATTTTTATTTCCCTTTACAGTGATGCTGTTTCGTTACATCAGTTCTCAACAGTTTCTTCATATATAAATAATATATTGACCTTCAAGGTGATTTCTAGCGTCTGAAAAATTTGTTTGAATTGGTATAAAAAAGAGAGGTGGGGGTTCAGTGGGATACAGTCAGATTGTTTTTTAAAGTTTTACTACTTGAAAGTAGTATTCTATTCTATTTATTTATCAAAGTTTTCATATGTGGTGAGGCAAAAATGTATTCAATGCAAAAATATAAGGAGGCAAACTGAAAGGCAGAGGTGTTGGGAAGTGTGTAGTTTGCGTGTGAGATGTTTTTGAGATGCAAACTTCTAAATTGTTGTATACAAAGGTTTAACAACTTCTTGTATAATAAGTAAAACAAATGGTAAAGAAAAGTTAAAAAGTATAGATAAAAAAATTGAAGGCAGGGATAAGTCTCTGACACTTTGTGCATAAATGCAGGAAGACCACAACTGCGCTGGAGTTAGCCATCTGAGGAGAAAAAAAGTGAAATTAAAAAGCTGATTGACTAATCAAAGATCTTAAATCTTGTGTGACCTACAAGAGCAAATCGTACCTAGCTTCCTCATCAGCTCGGGCGCGCGCTTTTTAAGGGCGTCATAGAAGGCTGCTTTGAGCACCTCTCCCGCTGAACGAAATGGCCCGTCATAGAGTGCTCTCATTTTTTCCTGGGGTGTCTTTTCAGCTTTGATCGTTGAGTAGGCTTCCTTGTGGAACATGTGTCTAACCTCATCTATTATATCCATTACCTGCTCGGTGTCTTGTACTAAATCTGGCATTTTGTCATCAACAAATTTTGCTATTTGTAAAAGGAGAAGAATAAAAACATGTAAAGGTATAACTGAAAATGACATCTTCCTCAAAGATTAATGTAATTTCATGACACAAAGAATCATGATTGTAAACTAATGGAATGGTACATACCTTTGTCTTCAACAGTCAGACATTTTGTACCAGCACTGACAGAAGTCTGCTGGAAAAAAAAAAGAAAAAAAAAGCGTGTTAGCCTATACTGTGTAACATACCAGATAGCAGAATGAACAGACGCACACAAACCACTGAGACTAAGTTTTTTAGTATGTACAAATTAAAAGAATGTTTTTCTCTTTTTTTTTTAGTTTGTCATGTACTAAGATTTGATTTGATTTTCAAGTGAACAAAGTACACCTGTGATGGACATGCAGGATTATCCACAACATCGACCGAGATTGGCTCATCTGAGAAAGACAAGGAAATATCTGGATTAGATTTATTGTGGATGATAAGGAATAAGTAGAAACATGTCCAGCACACACAAAAGTATCAGACAGTCTACCGGGTGTTGTTGACGTCCGACTGCTTGCCACTCTTAACCTAGAATGTTGGCCACTGGTTGGTGAGTCCTGAAACAGGGAGGAAAATAGTTTATTGGATTAGAATAATAAAACAAGACTTGTCAGTCCTCAATTTCCTTTTCTAAAATGACAATTTATACCAGTTTTTGCAAGACTTCATTGACAGCATGACGAATATCCTTCTTGTGCTTTGTGAACACACTGTCAGTGACTTTGTGGATCTCTGAAACAAAGCCATATGTTTCACAACAGAGGGTATTGTGTATAGAGGGATCAACATGCATTAATGGATAAGAGCTTAACAGATAATACATGTATTCAAAGTACTGATAAAAGACCAATTCAGTCTACTGTTATACAGTATTATACAGTAAATGATCTGAAATGGTGTCAATAAGCGTGTATTTACTATGAAAAACATGTATATGTACCACTGAAGATGGGCCTCTTAGACGGCTCTGTATCCCAGCACTTCCTCATGAGGTCAACCAGGGCCTTCAACCCCTCTACATCTTTCTGGCAAAGTCCTTCACAGTTAGGTCTGTCCCCTTTGGGGATTCTTAATACCACACGCTCGTAATCAGCACCTGAGGTTCAATACAATAAAGGTATATAAGCAAAGCAGAGCAGGCATGTGCACATAAGAAGTGTGAATAAACCATGGGTGTAATTATTAGGTTAGGAGTGAAGTGATGGATGGTACTTTTACTTAATAAAACTATTATAAAGAATTTAATAAATGAATTGTACCTGGATATGGTTCCTCACCAGCAAAGATAGACCAGAGAAGGATACCGTAGCTGAAAGGAATGGCGATTGATTGATTTTAGATTACAATGAGTTTGGTTTTTTTACTTACTTTAACTTTTAAATTCATAGAAGTATTATTCAATGTTTACCTGTATATGTCGAAGGAACGAACAGGTTTATAGTTTAAATCAAAAGCCTCAGGTGGCGTGTACTTTTTGGTGCCTCCAACTGCTGCTTCATCACTGTTCAAAATACTTGCGGAAACCCTGGACAGACCAAAGTCTCCCAGCTATAAACAAAAAGAGGGAAAATACATCATTCAATATAAGTTTTAGTTTGATATAAACCTTAAAGCTTTCATGACAGTTTACCTTCGCATTTAGGTCATCATTCAGTAATACATTGCCTGGCTTTAGATCCTGGTGTAAAAGGCCAATGGAATGGAGAAAGTTCATTCCCAGAGCCACATGATGGGCTAAACGGAACGCCAGTGGCCATGGAGGTGGGATGGCCTTACCTGCCTCCCTGTCAAATAGGGCATTCTGTAAGGTCTCAATAGAGCCTCTTTCCATAAACTCAATGACTATTCCTTGTTGCATTGACAATCCTTTAACTGGTGGGCATCCCTGGTAAATACCATAAATCCTCAGTACAAAGTCAAAGGATGCCTTATCCATATGAGAAGCCTCCTCATACAGGGCCTTCTCTTTGGGCATGATGGAGCTGGAATGAGACAGCTAACTGTTAACTGAATGAGCATTGATAAAGCAAGATAAATTCAAATTGTGTCCAGAAAAGTGATTTACCGAGGATCCTGACGAACTAACTTAATGGCCATATCAAGCCCCAAACTTTTGTGCCTGGTTTTATAGACATCACCAAATCCTCCAGCGCCAATCCACTCCCAATTCTCTCCGAGGTGGTCATTATCAATCCGCTCACCGCTCAGCAGTGCCATCTCCTGCTGATTTTAGGCAGACTGCTTGCAACTTCAAAATCTATTGAATGAAAAGAATATAGAGATCTTTCGGAAAAGAAAAGAAACATTGGTAAACATAGCTTGATTAATTCTATATTTCCCTGTAAGCACTTTGTTCGCCTTTGCTTTCACACTAACATGAGAGCAGCATACGACGCTGAAGTTGGCATCCGATTCGTCAGCCTCCGATTCGCGCATTAAAGGGGTGGGCATAAAGGGCCATTTCACTGCTTTTTTGCATTTTGATCGACCAAAACAAGGTCCTATATGGAAACTACAAAAGTTACACTGCTCAAATCTGGATGGAATTATTCTAAAGAGGCTATAGATTCATTAAAATCTTGTTTGGGATTTGTGAAACCTTTTTCTGATTTGTGAAACTACAGAACAGGGCCATTTCACTTCTTTTTTGTTATTCTGATCACCCTGAACTGGGTCCTGTATGGAAACTACATTACTTAGACTGCTCAAATCTTGATATAATTATTCTAAAGAGGCTATAGATTCATTAAAACCTTGTTTGGGATTTGTGAAACCTTTTTCTGATTTGTGAAAATACAGAACAGGGCCATTTCACTGCTTTTTTGGTATTCTGATCACCCTGAACTGGGTCCTGTATGGAAACTACATTACTTAGACAGCTCAAATCTGGATGGAATTATTCTAAAGAGGCTATAGATTCATTAAAACCTTGTTTGGGATTTGTGAAACCTTTTTCTGATTTGTCAAAATGCAGAATAGGGCCATTTGACTGCTTTTTTGGAATTCTGATCACCCTGAACTTGGTCCTGTATGGAAACTACATTACTTAGACTGCTCAAATCTGGATGGAATTATTCTAAAGAGGCTATAGATTCATTAAAACCTTGTTTGGGATTTGTGAAACCTTTTTCTGATTTGTGAAAATAAAGAACAGGGCCATTTCACTGCTTTTTTGGTATTCTGATCACCCTGAACTGGGTCCTGTATGGAAACTATATTACTTAGACAGCTTAAATCTTGATATAATTATTCTAAAGAGGCTATAGATTCATTAAAACCTTGTTTGGGATTTGTGAAACCTTTTTCTGATTTGTGAAAATACAGAACAGGGCCATTTCACTGCTTTTTTGTTATTCTGATCACCCTGAACTGGGTCCTGTATGGAAACTACATTACTTAGACAGCTCAAATCTGGATGGAATTATTCTAAAGAGGCTATAGATTCATTAAAACCTTGTTTGGGATTTGTGAAACCTTTTTCTGATTTGTGAAAATACAGAACAGGGCCATTTCACTGCTTTTTTGGTATTCTGATCACCCTGAACTGGGTCCTGTATGGAAACTACATTAGACTGCTCAAATCTGGATAGAATTATTCTAAAGAGGCTATAGATTCATTAAAACCTTGTTTGGGATTTGTGAAACCTTTTTCTGATTTGTGAAAATACAGAACAGGGCCATTTCACTGCTTTTTTGGAATTCTGATCACCCTGAACTTGGTCCTGTATGGAAACTACATTACTTAGACTGCTCAAATCTGGATGGAATTATTCTAAAGAGGCTATAGATTCATTAAAACCTTGTTTGGGATTTGTGAAACCTTTTTTCTGATTTGTGAAAAGAAAGAACAGGGCCATTTCACTGCTTTTTTGGTATTCTGATCACCCTGAACTGGGTCCTGTATGGAAACTACATTAGACTGCTCAAATCTGGATAGTATTATTCTAAAGAGGCTATAGATTCATTAAAACCTTGTTTGGGATTTGTGAAACCTTTTTCTGATTTGTGAAAATGCAGAATAGGGCCATTTCACTGCTTTTTTGGAATTCTGATCACCCTGAACTGGGTCCTGTATGGAAACTACATTACTTAGACTGCTCAAATCTGGATGGAATTATTCTAAAGAGGCTATAGATTCATTAAAACCTTGTTTGGGATTTGTGAAACCTTTTTTCTGATTTGTGAAAAGAAAGAACAGGGCCATTTCACTGCTTTTTTGGTATTCTGATCACCCTGAACTGGGTCCTGTATGGAAACTACATTACTTAGACTGCTCAAATCTGGATGGAATTATTCTAAAGAGGGTACAGAGTCTTTAAAACACATTTTATTATTTGTGAAAACTTTATTTGGTCATTGAAAATTCAAAAAGTTCCTCTGAGCTTTCTTTCTTCTTTTCATTTGGACCATCCAAAACCAGAACCTGTATGAAAAATGATTAAATATGGGTTTAATCATTGATCACATGATATAAATGACATCAAACACACTTTAGAATTTGTGAAACCTTTCTTTGTCCCAAAATTCACAGGAGTCCTCGCCTCTCCATGTTCATTTTAATTTCCATGAGGATCTCCTGTCTTTCACTACATAGGAAAAAGAAAAAGTTCATGCATTTTACGTCACTAACTACTTACAAGAGTCTTCTTCACTTGTTGACTTTATTATCATGTTCTTTTATCTAGAAACAATGACTTCTCTCACCTTTCTTCCATCTGCCCGTGGTCAACCTCTGCCACCGATTCAATCCGTTTCATTTTTCTGACTACTTCCAGAGCCTTTATTGTTGCCTGCATCAGACATCCCATAGTCCAACCATTAATATGCCCTATTCTGTATTGGATGCTTTGATGAAATCTGCATCACACATTTATTGCTGTCATCTCATGAATCTTTCCACTAACATGTGCTATCATTTCAGACCCTGCTTGTCTTCTCCTGCTCCCATCATAGTCATCTTACCTCCCATCTGAGTGCAGACAGGACCTTCTTCATCCCTTCATTAACACTATCTTAGATACTGTACCACAACTTCCTGATTATATCGTCTATCAAACCCGTAGTATTTTGCCATTATGTGTTATGTGCACTGATGAATTGGATATTAAACATTACATTTTGCTGTCAGAGTTCACCCTATACCAGACAATTTGTGAATGTAAGGTTGAAATACATTTACTTAATCAAGATTTGTCTTTCTGGAATGTTGAAGATGTCTTTTGGGTTAAACTATTTCTTCATATCTTCAAGTGGTTGCCAGTGAGAAATAAACTTCTTGTTAAGTTGTTGTAATATAGATAGAACAGTGTGTAGTTTGGTCAGTTAAAAATGTGTAGTGTTGTCGTGGCTCCAGAGTAGAGTAAAATAAATTACAATGGGAAAATGGGCTACTGTAATGAAGGTAATCTTCATTACTGACTTTTGGTCTTTGAGGTCACATGAGTAGTATTTTTAATAATGTGGCATAAATAAATTGTCAAATGTTTTATTGAATGTGTATATTAACAACAGGTGGGTGTGCAGGTCCTGTGTTGCCCTCAGCGGGGAGTGAGGGGGGACCAGGCCTGTAAAGGGAAACATCCAGTCAGTTAGTAGCCTGAAATGCTCTGTGATAAGGATACGTGTAGCTAAAGGATGTGATAAACTGTGAGGTGACTATGCTGTTTGGAATTGTGAATTCTGAAATTTGTGTGTAAAGTCATTCACCAATGTCTCCTCTCCAGGGTGCTCAGTCAAAAGAGTCCCTACATTCAGTCTGCAGCGTTTGAAGGTTCCGGGTCGTACCATGTGCTGATTAGTGTAGGGGGGAGTGCACCAGAATCAGTTAGGGGAAGTCTTTGGTAGATTTGGTACTTTTGTTTAGACATGCTAGGAATTGATTGATTTTATAATAGAGGGTAAATGTATTTTAAGGTTTTTGTGTGTTGTTGTTATGGGGATGTGTAATGGGAGGAGCAGAATCCCCTAGGGGTTTGGTTGGTGGAGCCAGAGTAGGATATAAGGCTGCCAGTTGTACCACGTGAGAGAGTTGGTCCTGTTACTACGAATGCTGCTAGGACCACAGTGCTCCTGGTCCGCAGTATGTGTCCATGTTAAAGTGTATGATTGATGTAAATGTTGGTGAATAAAACACCCGGTTGGTTCATCACTACCTCTGCCTCAAGCCTCCTACCTTGCGTATCCAGCTGCTACATGGCCATCCTAACAGATACATATGTCCATGTACAGTATTCTAAATCATGTAAGCACAACCTAATGATTACTTTTGGTCTTAACCACCCATTATTTTACATTAAATATGTCAAATAAAATAAATTTTTATTTTCTTGACGTGTCTTGTAAAATGGCAACTGGAAACAAACTTTAGCCAAATAGACAGTTTTTAATCTCATTATTACAATGGCAGGTTATCACATTCACAAATAGGCTAAAGGGCTGCAAGGCAAAGACAATGTTGAACAGTTGTTTTACAGACATCTAAGATAGTGTTAATAATGGGATGAAGAAGGTTCTGTCTGCACTCAGATGGGAGGTAAGATGACTATGATGGGAGCAGGAGAAGACAAGCAGGGTCTGAAATGATAGCACATGTTAGTGGAAAGATTCATGAGATGACAGCAATAAATGTGTGATGCAGATTTCATCAAAGCATCCAATACAGAATAGGGCATATTAATGGTTGGACTATGGGATGTCTGATGCAGGCAACAATAAAGGCTCTGGAAGTAGTCAGAAAAATGAAACGGATTGAATCGGTGGCAGAGGTTGACCACGGGCAGATGGGAGAAAGGTGAGAGAAGTCATTGTTTCTAGATAAAAGAACATGATAATAAAGTCAACAAGTGAAGAAGACTCTTGTAAATAGTTAGATGTAAAATGCATGAACTTTTTCTTTTTCCTATGTAGTGAAAGACAGGAGATCCTCATGGAAATTAAAATGAACATGGAGAGGCGAGGACTTCTGTGAATTTTGGGACAAAGAAAGGTTTCACAAATTCTAAAGTGTGTTTGATATCATTTATATCATGTGATCAATGATTAAACCCATATTTAATCATTTTTCATACAGGTTCTGGTTTTGGATGGTCCAAATGAAAAGAAGAAAGAAAGCTCAGAGGAACTTTTTGAATTTTCAATGACCAAATAAAGTTTTCACAAATAATAAAATGTGTTTTAAAGACTCTGTACCCTCTTTAGAATAATTCCATCCAGATTTGAGCTGTCTAAGTAATGTAGTTTCCATACAGGACCCAGTTCAGGGTGATCAGAATACCAAAAAAGCAGTGAAATGGCCCTGTTCTGTATTTTCACAAATCAGAAAAAGGTTTCACAAATCCCAAACAAGGTTTTAATGAATCTATAGCCTCTTTAGAATAATTCCATCCAGATTTGAGCAGTCTAAGTAATGTAGTTTCCATACAGGACCCAGTTCAGGGTGATCAGAATTCCAAAAAAGCAGTGAAATGGCCCTGTTCTGTATTTTCACAAATCAGAAAAAGGTTTCACAAATCCCAAACAAGGTTTTAATGAATCTACAACCTCTTTAGAATAATTCCATCCAGATTTGATCAGTGTAACTTTTGTAGTTTCCATACAGGACCTTGTTTTGGTCGATCAGAATACCAAAAAAGCAGTGAAATGGCCCTGTTCTGTATTTTCACAAATCAGAAAAAGGTTTCACAAATCCCAAACAAGATTTTAATGAATCTACAACCTCTTTAGAATAATTCCATCCAGATTTGAGCTGTCTAAGTAATGTAGTTTCCATACAGGACCCAGTTCAGGGTGATCAGAATTCCAAAAAAGCAGTGAATGGCCCTGTTCTGTATTTTCACAAATCAGAAAAAGGTTTCACAAATCCCAAACAAGGTTTTAATGAATCTATAGCCTCTTTAGAATAATTCCATCCAGATTTGAGCAGTCTAATGTAGTTTCCATACAGGACCCAGTTCTGGGTGATCAGAATACCAAAAAAGCAGTGAAATGGCCCTGTTCTGTATTTTCACAAATCAGAAAAAGGTTTCACAAATCCCAAACAAGGTTTTAATGAATCTATAGCCTCTTTAGAATAATTATATCAAGATTTGAGCTGTCTAAGTAATATAGTTTCCATACAGGACCCAGTTCAGGGTGATCAGAATACCAAAAAAGCAGTGAAATGGCCCTGTTCTGTATTTTCACAAATCAGAAAAAGGTTTCACAAATCCCAAACAAGGTTTTAATGAATCTATAGCCTCTTTAGAATAATTCCATCCAGATTTGAGCTGTCTAAGTAATGTAGTTTCCATACAGGACCCAGTTCAGGGTGATCAGAATACCAAAAAAGCAGTGAAATGGCCCTGTTCTGTATTTTCACAAATCAGAAAAAGGTTTCACAAATCCCAAACAAGGTTTTAATGAATCTATAGCCTCTTTAGAATAATTCCATCCAGATTTGAGCAGTCTAAGTAATGTAGTTTCCATACAGGACCCAGTTCAGGGTGATCAGAATTCCAAAAAAGCAGTGAAATGGCCCTGTTCTGTATTTTCACAAATCAGAAAAAGGTTTCACAAATCCCAAACAAGGTTTTAATGAATCTATAGCCTCTTTAGAATAATTCCATCCAGATTTGAGCTGTCTAAGTAATGTAGTTTCCATACAGGACCCAGTTCAGGGTGATCAGAATACCAAAAAAGCAGTGAAATGGCCCTGTTCTGTATTTTCACAAATCAGAAAAAGGTTTCACAAATCCCAAACAAGGTTTTAATGAATCTATAGCCTCTTTAGAATAATTCCATCCAGATTTGAGCAGTCTAAGTAATGTAGTTTCCATACAGGACCCAGTTCAGGGTGATCAGAATTCCAAAAAAGCAGTGAAATGGCCCTGTTCTGTATTTTCACAAATCAGAAAAAGGTTTCACAAATCCCAAACAAGGTTTTAATGAATCTATAGCCTCTTTAGAATAATTCCATCCAAATTTGAGCAGTCTAAGTAATGTAGTTTCCATACAGGACCCAGTTCAGGGTGATCAGAATACCAAAAAAGCAGTGAATGGCCCTGTTCTGTATTTTCACAAATCAGAAAAAGGTTTCACAAATCCCAAACAAGATTTTAATGAATCTACAACCTCTTTAGAATAATTCCATCCAGATTTGATCAGTGTAACTTTTGTAGTTTCCATACAGGACCTTGTTTTGGTCGATCAAAATGCAAAAAAAGCAGTGAAATGGCCCTTTATGCCCACCCCTTTAATGCGCGAATCGGAGGCTGGCGAATCGGATGCCAACTTCAGCGTCGTGAGCAGCATTAAGTTAGTGACCCACTTTGTCCTTCAGCACAATTTTGATTCTCTGATTACATAGTTAGAGAGCCTGCTCCTACTCACCGTGTATCTCCACAAGAGGTTATCCACAAAAGTTTTCAAGAAATAGCTTTGAACAGAACTGTGAGAAAACAACGCTAAACAAGTTCCAGTTTCCTGTCTCCGTACTTTGAGCTGCATCAAGCAACAGCTAAGGGGCGGGATTTGAATGGGGGGAAAAAAAATAAAAAATTCAGATGGTACAGTGAACTTAGAATAATATAAACTGCTCCAAATGAAACTCCAGCATGAAATGACAGCGTAGAATCATACAGCAAAAGCTGCAACAGGATCAAACTTGAACATATTTACAACTAGATAAAAATGTTTCCTGGAGCGATAGAGACCACACCCTTTGAGAGGAAGTTTGAGGGGCTGTTTTTGCCTTTCCCTTTTTTCTTTTTTTTCTCTCATGTCTTGTCTGATTCGTGAGGAGTGCCAAAAGAAAAAAAAACTTTGCTTATAGATTTCAGATCTAGACTGTCAAGTTTCAGTTCACTCTAGGACAGATGTTTTTTTCTTAATATGAACAAGGAGTTAAGCAGACTAAACGAAATGCAAAAAAGCTGTCTGAAAGAAGTTGAGAAAATAAGTTTACAAACTAAATGCAGAAAAATAATAATGATAAACAATAAGAACAATAATAAACAGTAATTCCAGATGGAAAAATATCTTTAAACTTGGTGGCTTTGTATTTACAGCTGGTAGCTTCTTGGCAGCAGTTTTAAAACTGTTTTTTTTTTTTTTTTTTTTAGAGCACTCACTGGCCAACACACTCCTACTAGGGCTGTGCGATACTGCAAAATTTGGTAGCGATCCGATGCTAAGTAAATACATGGCCAGTATTGCCGATACCAATACCAATACCGATACTTTTTACTACTACCATCTACTTTTGTGTAGGGGAGATCAATGTATCATAATTTATTAAGTGAATGCATCATCAATATGCAAATTTGAATGAAAACTTGAATTTTTATGATTATTTAATTAAATATATAAGTTTTCCTTTAATTAATCATGTTTATGATGATAATTAACACAGGACAAAGTTTGCAGGCAAATAAAAATACTTTTATTAAGGAACTCAGAAATGTTTATAGAAAACTTAAATTTCCCTTTTGGGGTGGCAATCTGCTGCATGTCTTCCCCATCTCTCTGCCCCCTGCTTCCTGTCTCTCTCTCCAACTGTCTGTCCATTAAAGGCATAAAAAGCCCCCAAAAAAAAAAAAAAAAAAGAATTGATCTCATCACACAAGTATCGATCAATACCCAATACCAACGTTAGTATCGATACTATCGATATTTTAAATCGATCCGCCCACCCCTAACTCGCTAGCTCTTGATGGAGCTCTTAGAAAGTAGGCCCCATCCACACGTAGCCGGGTATCTGCTAAAACGAATATATTTTTCTACGTTTGGACCTGTCATCCACATGAAAACGCATCGTAAACGAATGTTTTTAAAAACTCCGGGCAAAGTGAAGATTTTTGAAAACTCCGTTTATGCAGCTGCTTGTAGACAGAGATAACCGGAGTTTTGCGTTTTCGAACGTCACAATATGCGCCAAAACAACAACAAATCTGCTTTAAAGTCTAAAGTGCGACCTTTGTTTACTGAAGAAGCATGGATGCCTTGAGAACTGTGGTGGTTATTATTGTGCAGGCGCTGTTTACTGCCTTGATTTTACACGCCCAAGTCGTACTCCCAGAGGAATGGCGTGACAATTTCGCATGTCCCGGTCCTCACTCCTGTCGCTGTCGGAATTATTACGTCCTCATATCGAGGGGCAGTCCACTGTCATGCGATCACCTGTCAGTGTGCTTAAAACACTTTATTATTTAGCTGACGAGGGCAGATTGCGCAAAACAGCAAATGCATTTGGGTTGTCAAGACAGGTGAAAACGCAGATGTTCGGTTATGTGTGGAAGGTGTTTTTTCGAAAACGAGGTAATGTGGATACAAATTATTTATAAACGGAGGGGGGTAAATATTCGGTTTTAAAAATACCCGGCTACGTGTGTAGCTACATAGCCTTAGAAGGAGTTATGCACATCAAGATTATTTTCTGGACCCATTTCTGAATAATTGCAGACTTTAAGATGATCAGCTTAAACAACTGTTTGTTAAGCGCACAACAGTGAAGGCACATACACTTTGCCAGTGTCTGAAAGAAGACTTGAACTGTCACCCTTAGTTGAGAGGAAACTGGTTTTACTGGTCCAGATCAATCCAAGGGTTGGAAAGGTTGTTAATAACGTCTGCTCCAATGTGGAAACACTCAAAGTAGTATTTCTCTCCCAGCACCTGTAGGGTATATGTTACAGGGAGCTGTTATGGGTCGCATTTAAGTCTATGAACAAAAGGCTTATATGGTGATTGACTGGAGGTCTTCCAACCAGACAATTTCCTGGTCATTGACAAAGAGACATAAATCACCTATTACATATGTATAATGATGTATACATTTGTCTGAATATGTGTATTATGCAATCATTCTGCCCAAGAAAAAGTACAGTTCAAGTGAATCTTTGTGATTTGTTGATAATGTGCACAGCTCTAAAACATGTATGTACAGAAAATGACATACCCTTACATCACTACTCACAAAATAAATTATTACACATGAGCAACTTTGTTACACTAAGCATTGCTTTCATTGCTATAGAAGAAATCAGTTGTCCAATGACAGTTTCTTCTCAACAACAATTTAACAGACATTTCATGTTAAGTTGCAGGCTAATTTGATTTCTGATGTCAAATTAATAGATGAAAAAAATACAATTCTAAAAGCCACAAAGAAGTATATGTCCGTTTACATTCACTTTAACAAAGGCAAATGCATCTAAGTGTGATTACAAGTGTAAACCCTTTTCATTCAGTGAGCTGATGAGTATTCATTCACGCTGATTCTGCCATACTGCTTCAGTCAGCATCGATAGGCGCGGTCTGCTCTTGCTCTCTGCATTTCCATTCCTCTCTCCCCTCCCTCTTCCCCACCCACCTTCATTTACGCTCAGTTCAGTGTGAACCTCTGTCACCTAGTGGCTGCTCTCCTCCTTCTCTCTCCTCCTTGCTGGCTTTTCCATCATCATCTGCTCTTCAGAAACGGTCTATAATATTCTCCTTTATGTGCCTCCTTTTTGCCGCTGTTTTTATGCTAATGATACATGAGGCTGGGAATTAGGGTAAAGGGGAGCTCTCTGCACTGGATTCCTGAGTGGAGAGCTGAGGTGAACGTCTTCCTTTCCACCACAGAGGGAGAGTGCTTTAGATCGGAGAGTATCACTGATGCAGCCAAGTTACATCCTCTGGAGCAGTGAAAGGGCACACTCGAAGAGAGCAGGTAGACTGAAGAACCACGTGTATGCCTGGATGTGCTTTGTGTTGTGAAGATTGCACAGTGAAAAAGGGAGGCAGAAGGCAGCAACAGAGGGAGGGGAGCATTTAGCAAGAGGCGCGAGAGTCACGGGGGTTTGGGGGAGGAGGGTTTGGGGTCCGCAGGGAGTGTTTTAAAAGTGAAAGGAGGTGTGAGGGGGGGGGGGGTCTACGCTCTCACATCAAAAACTGGAAGAGGAAGCATTGATTTTCTGAAGAGTCGCAGGGAGACTGGGGAGTCGCAGGCTCTCCTGAGAGTGTGGAATTACAATTGGAGCTCAGAGACAGCCTACAGGACTGAATGAGATATAGGACGGGGTGATTGTAAGGACACAGAGTGGCAGGACCAGTCAAAGGTCTGCGGGTGTCCACCTGGACAGAGGTGGGCTTTCTTCCTGAGTGACTATACTCAGTTCAAGAAGAACGAAGAGGACAAGGAAAAGGGTCTCTCTACGAGATTGGTGACCGACATTCCCTTTTCACACAAATCTATTGGAGGATCCCATAATGGCTGTCCAACTCATGCCTGAATCAGCTGTGTGCTTGCTCATGGTGAGTCCCACAGGGATGTAAGAGACTGCTACTCCTATTCTATTTATTTTTCTTCTACTCTTTTCTCTCTTATCACTTTCTCCTCATAGCAAATGCCCATGTAGCCACTAAAGCAGGAGGTGAGCTGTCAGCTGACATTAAAGGGCATATTGCTGGTTTGCTCCTCCCCTTTACTACTATCTACAAGACAAAAATTCTTGTGAGATGCAGAACCTGCTTTCCAAACAAAAGAAATGTTCAGAATTTCTGTCCAATAAGAGACTCCTCGTGTTCAAACACAGTGGGAATAAATATCTGCTCCAGACAATGTGCTGCTGATCACAAGGTCTGCGCATGTTGCAATCTGATGTGATTGAAGACATACCGTGTGTTACTTTCTTGTGATGTGTGTGTGCAGAAAGACTTTTTGCCAGTAGTGTGAGTAAGTTTCTGTGCCGCTTGGCTTTTAGTTCTAGACAAGGTCAGCATTTAATCATTCCCCATATTAAAGACCAAATTAAATCAATGACCAACATTGAGAGAATAGCTTTGCTGCAACCCATAAAATAAGGTTTGTGGAATCTTGTTAGTGTTCTGCCCCGTCCCTTGATGACATAAAGCAGACTGGTTTACCTTGCCATGTTTCTGATCTGGTCATAGATATTGATGGAATAGAAACACACAACATGCTAAATGTCATTGAACTCCGCTAGTCCCTCTGTCCAGCTCAGCAGTGAAACAATGGCAGAGTGGCTTTGCTGCATGCATAGACTACATATAAGGACAAAAAATGCTTTGATCCATTTTAAGACAACCTTCGATGATTTGAATGTAAATATTGTACACCTACTTACTTTGTATAGGAGTGTGTGTTCTGATCATTTTTATTCTATAGTGTTGGCATTCTGCAGTCCCAGTGGGAGTCATGCATCGCCGCACTACCTGCTATCTCCACCTGTCATGGCTGTCTGTTACTATGGCGATAGGCCATGCAGTCCATGCTGGGGTGAGACAGCAGTGTTACGAGAAGGGCAGGAGAAAAGTGCAAGAGATGATGGACAGAGCACGAAAGGAAGGTAAAACATTAGTTGTGAGGAATGACGGCAGTAATAGAGGTCAAATAATTAGAAAAGGAGAACATGAACGTCAGCTGTTACTGCCTAAAAAAGTGACATCTAACTAATTTCAGAGCTCAGTGATTTGTTTGCAAAATCCATGGCATTTGCATTCAACCTAACAGGTTAGCTCGATCTAATCTTAATTATTAATGGGGGT
The DNA here is from genome assembly GCF_027942865.1 of Odontesthes bonariensis. NCBI lineage: Eukaryota > Metazoa > Chordata > Actinopteri > Atheriniformes > Atherinopsidae > Odontesthes > Odontesthes bonariensis. Next base: position 16,116,980 of record NC_134512.1, on the reverse strand, counting down.
TTAGCAGACTACGTATGTGTGTTTGCATCTGTTCGTGTGTGAGAGATTAATATTGATCATACTTCCTGTCACACTGTGTACTAATGTATTAATATTTCAGGTGAATAAGTGATAGTAATTACATGAGCTGTTTAGATAGATAGATAGATAGATAGATAGATAGATAGATAGATAGATAGATAGATAGATAGATAGATAGATAGATAGATAGATAGATAGATAGATAGATAGATAGATAGATAGATAGATAGATAGATCTACACTACATGCAATCAGGTCAAAACTAATGTGGGTGCCTTTGGTTGCGGGGCTCTGTTTGTACTTTACATGGGAACAGGAGCAGCACCACTCTTTACTGCACAACTCATCACTGAGCCGATACGCTCTGATTTGAAAATATCTGACATTTCTTATCTGTCTTCTAGATGTAAAGTACAAAATCCAAATAAAGCCAAATCAAATACTGGCTTTATCAAGAGCTGCTTTTAATCTGCACCTTCTAATAACTGTAGAACAGCAATGATTAAAGACACAAATCTGGCAATATTTCACAAGCTTGAGTCATTTTCCTTTTTCTGATTTAGCTAATCCAGGATTCACCATAAATTTAGCACATGCATCAAATGGAAATTGAATTAAAGAAGGGAATGGGGCTTTTAAAAAATGTGCGCACAGTTGGTCTGCCGCATCTTTTCTGTTTATTTTACAAACCTCTTGTCTGAATGGTTGTATTTTTCCACATTCAGAAGCAGTTGATCAATATGCATTTTGCTATCCGTTACACTGGGCACACTGTGCTGAATGAAAGCAGGGTAAATTGGAATCTTGACACACACAGAGGCTAAGTGGATTATCTTCATAATGCTGGAGGAGTCTGCTCTGCATGCAGTGGGAGAAGGACAACTAACGGAGTAGCATGAATGTTTTCTGTCGGTTTCCTGCATGAGGCAGATCCTGTGTAGAATATGACATCATTGCACTTTTACAGTGCTGCATATTTGTTGTTTACGCTTTGGCCTGTGTGGTCATGTTGATAGCGTCACAATGAAGGCGTTGTTTTAAAGTCAAGAAAACATTTAGCTAAAGAGAGAAAGAAGCAAAGACCTCAAGTTGCCCTTCATGTTGCTTCTATGTCTCTTCATTACTGTCCCTCATTCAATTACCCTGCCACTGAGGATGGAGACCAGATGACTCATTGTGATCAAGCCAGGGGATTCATTCAGCACTAATCAAATCGCTGCTCTATGATGTGATGTACCAAGTCAAGTGGGTGTGTATACATGTGACTTAAGTGTTGCTTGTGTCCTATGCGAGTGCATGCATAAATCTAGAAAAATATACAAAAGTTGTGGTCCAAACAATGAAAATGATTCGCAAGGAGCCTTTGGTTATAATCTTTCCCAACATAAGATAATAATCGCATATTTTCTAGTTTGTTCTGATACTCAACAGAGCAGCTAGTGTACAAATGGAAGAGGGCTGAACAGCATGGGGGAGGGCTAGCAAAATGACATCATACTGAGATAATTGATTACTCCCCTGTAACAGTAGCAAAGGGGGGAGGCAGACAACATTTAGTTCGTATCTTGATATATAGTTGTAAAAATAGTATGTGCTGCTTACTCTACTGGGGGAATCTGGAATGAACGAACATGATCAGTTTTGTCAATTAGTCGTCAATCAATAAAGTATAGTTATGTAGTAGTAGTCTCCTAATCATTAAATAATATTGTCACACTGAACCAACTAATTACTTTTAAATATATACGGTACCCACAATCCACAGATGTAGGTTTGGGTAAACAATTCCCACATACAGTAACCTCAGTTTCACTGCCACTATTGATTTCAATCTTATTATTCTACTGCAGAACAAATTTATAACCTGCATAGATTTCTACCTCTTACGGGTGATTAGTGAGAAGTACAGGCACAGATGGTGTTTTATTACTGCCACTGCTTTTATGACAATGTTTCAGTATCTGTCGCTTTATATTATTATTGTCTCTCTCTGCTTTGCACCCGTGCATTTTTTTCTTGATATTTTTGTTGCTTATCTGTATAATGTTTAGTACAATATAACATCAATGTGAATCATTTTACAGTATATTTTCCTCTAAGCTGCAGTCTGCCTGCAGAACAGTCATGCTTGAGTGATGTTGGGAGCCAGTACTGCTGATGTCAGCTAACGCTGAAGTTACTGCAGGGGAAAACACTTTTACCTTTACAAACAAAAAGCCTTCTACACATCATGCCAGTTGAATTCTTTCATTGTTTCTCTTACTATGAAAATGAACAATGATACTGACATTTGTTGGAAGATGAATATTAAAAGCTTGGCATGTTATGAAAGTGCTCACTCTGTTTTGGCATTGTTGTACATCTTGTATGTTGTAAGACTTAACAATGCATTAGATACACTAAAAGTAAACTTATGATATTATTGCAAACAGCTTGCATTACACCTTAGCATTTTTCTCATTGTCACTAATGTTGATTGAGGTGGGTTTGCATCTTGAACTTACATGAGCTTTTTCAATGTTCAGTTTAAGCCCATCTGCTGAGTCCACAAAGTCAAGTCCACAGCTTAGGTTCCATATTGATTAGGGCTTTGATTTGCTGCTATGCAGCCTTGATAGTTGTCCATGATCACAGTATGGATTTTCCCGTCTAAGATCAAAGGAGAAACATCAAGAAATTCAGTTTCAGGGTGGATTCGGCTCTAATCGTTTTGGAAACAATAAATCACAGATGTTACTTTTCTCTGTTTTCTTTTTTATTATTATTTTGTTCTACAGTAATAACAAAGGATGAAACGTTTTACAGAGAGATAAAAAGACATAGACATATAGTAACTAGGAAGAAATGCAGGCAATCTGGTCGGTATGTGCGTGTGTGTGTTTGTGTTTGTATGAGTGACAGAGACTAAAGCATGCCTCTGTTTACACTGCAGCTTGTGAAAGGAGTATTGATGAGCTGCTGAAGCAATGGTGCTTGAACTGTAATTGACTTCATCCGAGTTTCTCTTGCTTAGCTGTGGTCCTTGTGTGTGTAGGGGAAGGTCTCAGGTGTTTGCAGTGTGTGCACACTGTGCCTGCCCTCCTGCATTTTAATGCATACTGCAGTCTCTCAGTGAAGCATGACAGAATTCATTGTGAGTTAAATAGCAATGCAGTCGCAAGGCAGGGTATCGTCTGAGCTTGTTGCGTATGTGTGCGATAAATGAAACTGCCCTGATGTAGCATCAGCATGTGCACCCTGGCAGATGCCTATCACAGTCTGCCAGGGTGCTCTTTCTTTCCCTGATGTTTATTAGAACTCGCTGTCTCTGACCTGGCTAACTCTGCAGGTGCATTTACTCATTCGGATTAAAAAACGCTGGGTGATTCTGTGCTTCTTTGGCTGATGCGGTATGTGAATTTGTCCATGAATATGATCTTGTGTAGTTGCATTCACTGCAATATGAACATTTTATTGATCGTAGAACAGCCCGACTAAAAAAAAAAACCTGCATTTTTCTGTCCTTCTCGCCCACACACACCCCTACAATTTCATAGCACATGTATCCTCACACAGCACCTACTATCTAGCATAGTTACCCCTTTCATAGCAAACATGTTTAATATAACTCTTGCAACAGCCTTTACAGATTTTTTACATGGCTTGCATGATATTGCCCTCAATGAAGCCAATGCATGATGGCTGTTCCCTCACGAAGGTCAAGCTGTCATGAAAATAAACTTTCCAAAGCAGACAAAAGAGTCTTTTCTTTTTGGCTGTTTGAGCATCAAAACACAATAAGCTCGGTGCATTCCACTTTAATCAATAATGGCAAGACCTCTAAGAAAGCCACTGATTATGGCAACTGAGGAGTAAGGTGCCCCCTATACAGAATAGGTCTTCAGGATTCAGGTTTTTGGTTTTTTGCAGCATAATAGTGTTAAAAATTGCAAATACATAAATAATTTTCAGGATGAGGGCAATGTCACATTAGCAAGATGTCACCTGTCATGTGTGCCAGGATGCAGGTTTACAGCAGGGGCAGCAGGGGCAGCAGGGGCAGCAGGGGCAGCACGAGAGGTGGGCGTGGAGTGGTAGAGGCACCAGGAGGTCTGATTGGCTCACCATCTGTCCCTGGGACCGAGCAGATGTCTGAGTAGAAAGATCAATCTCTGTTTGCTTCCAAGTTCACTTTAACCCCCTTTCTTTGATGGGTGAATGTGACTGCAGTTGCATATGGGTGCGTGTGTGTTTTTTTGAGTGTGCGCACTGCAGTGTTAATGCATCTGACATTTCACACTCTGGCTGACACAGGTCCCATTGGGGCTGATCGTCCTCCATATGGAGCGAGTTAAGAGAGAACAGGTCCTTGACATAACGAAGAGCTGTCTTGTTAGCAGCCCTTACAAGACAGACAGGGAGAGAAAACGTGACAAGTGAAAGACTTTTCACGTCACACGTGTTCCTATTTGGATGAAATATTCTTCAAAGTAACTGAGATTAAGTCCATTGAATTTGGAGATAAAAGTCAAATTTAGATTCTGCCCTCACGCATCACCTTGTCTGACCGAGGATTTGGCTTTTTGTCAGGTTTAGCTCAGACACACAGACAAAATATTTAATGCACTCACAGTCATGAAAAGGACTTTTTAAATGAAAGAATGTTTTAATGGTGAGATGTTCTTCCTCCAAAAAAAGAATAAGTATTGACTCTCAAAGAGACAACCTTATGGCATTTGTGCAAAATATTGGTTTGACAGTTTTGTTTTCATCTGAGCCAAAAATGATCTTGTTTTATGTGGGATGTAAAGGGATTTTTCTTTTAGTTCATGTGTGTATTCTAGCAGCTTTTTAGCCTTTTTTCCCCTTTGTAATGCTTGAAATTAATATTTGGTTCTTGGTCTGTACAACATGATGCTTGTTGACCCAAAGCTCAATTTCTGAAGGGACAGTATGTTATTTATTTGTTTTCATGAAGTGTTTTTCTTTGTTTTCTTTTTGAGGTGTTTAATTTTTATTTTAATAATACCTGTTTTCTCCCAGATCAGCCAACTTAAAATAGTATGTGTGAAGAGAGAAACTAGATATAAGTTTGGGCAACTACCCACATCCTGCTTGCAAAAGGAAGCAAGATCCCTTTTCAGAAATGTGTTAATGTGTCCTAATATGTATATATACAGATAAAGAAACTCTTTGAACACTTTGAATAACTGTTTTTTACCCCACCAGTAGTGTCCCAATGATATTTTATACACACAATAATCTCGGAAAATGTGGCTTCAGAGTAAAATCCTAACCACAAAAAGGGAAGTATCCAAATAAGCACTGCCCAGAGGCTCTCTGCTCAGTCTCACTTCCACAGACAGAGGTAAGACCTTGGTTGCCTTAGCAACAACTGTCCTGCTGCAAAGCTCATTTGAAAGGTTCTGCTTTTGTCTCTGTTTACACTAAGTTCAAACAATACAAATGTATGATATATTCACATGGTAATGGTTTCCTTTCTTATAAGTTATCAACTGTAGGAATTGTGCATGTGTCATGACATCAGGCCTTTGGGACAGGCCCTGTGGTAGATGACATGTCTAGGATGTACCCTGCCTCTTGCCCAATGGAAACTGACATAGACTGCAGTCCCTGTGTGAGCCTGCATAGGATAAAGCAGGTATACAAAATCAGTGGCTGAATGAATGAATAAGCCTTTAATTTCTATATTTATTAAAAATGCTCTTCCAAGTCTCTGCGAATCCTAACATGATGACTGAAACTCCATGGCAGTGCTGGTTTTCGATGATCTGAAACAGAACTATGACTGGGAATATGTTACACCATCAAGCATGATTTATTGATAATTTATCTCAAAGTAAGGACCAAAAGAGCAAGACACAGAGAGACATGGTGGGGAGGGGACACAGAGGTGTATTGTAGTTTATCTTGACTGCCACTAGAGGGAGATAAAGACTGTTTAATGACAATTTTCATGTTATACAGAAGAAATTATGTTCATCTATGCTGTCAAAGGTGCGCCCTGAATTGTGCAAGGTTGTTCCAATCACTGGAGTTAGCATAATGTGTAGTGCATTTGTGCTTTAGTCAGGTCTTCTGAACATTGCTGTTAAAAAGTTGTCTGTGTGCCTATTTGTGAGGCAAATAGTCGGTTGGTTTATTTGTTGGTACAAATAAACCAACCGACTGAAAGCTGCTCATGATCGACACTTTGAAAAGTCTGTGTGCACCAGTTAATCCCATGTGTTGCTAATAGCCCAACAATGACTGATATCAGAGCTGTTGATTTTAATCATTGCAAGACCTTAGTCACATTAATTTCCAATTTAATGCATCATATATTACCCTGCAGAGACACAAGTTGGAAGCACATTTACAGCACAACGCTATAATAATCTAAATACATCTACGCATTAATGCAAAAAACAAATGATTTGTCTCAGCTTATAAGCTTTAGATGTTAGATGTTAAGGATTTTGTGCAATTTTCCTGTGTTTTCATGGATTTCACAGAAATGCATGTAGAAGACACCGTTTGTCGACTTAAATTTAGAGTAACCTGGAAAGGTTGGCAGTTCCTTGGCCCTCACAACTCTGTACATTTACAGTCAGGTGTCAGATTCGACCCTCAAAATCATGTCAAAATGTGCAAAGCAAGGAAGAATGGAAACTGATTGGTTTTCTTTTAATTGCATGACAACCACAGAAACGACAACTTAAAAGTCGTTTTAACAGTACTGATATACTGTTAAATAAATATATATATAGTGAGTGACTGCACTGCAATAAATTCCCTCTCCATCTCTTACCATGAACCTCATAAAATGTATTACATGTGCCGGCATGAATGTATGCGGATGCTTGTCGAGAATTCAATTTTAGTCTGATGACAGATGCACAACAACAAAGAGATGAATTAGATAAATAAAAACTGTTTTTGTTAATAATCCAGTAAGTGGATGAGAATCCACCTCCTATCGATATAGAGATAAAAGACTGTACTGTTTGTTGAGTGTTTTCATCATCTTTCCTATCTTTTCAGCATGCATTTTGCATTATTCACGACCACTGTAGAGTTAGCAAAGATAGATTTTTGGCAGACAACATGCTGGTTAATTTCTCATCCAGTATATTGCAAGTTAGATTTAAAATTCTCAATGACTTGTCATTAAGAGGTGATTTTTTTCATTTGAATTCAGGCACTAGCTATTATGTTTTGTATAAGGAGTTTTCAGTAGAGGGCAGTGTGTGAATATTCACAGATAATGCGTCAGGTCCAGTACATGCAATCGTGAGTCTCCAACTAAAATATCAGCATCTGCGTGAGTGCAAAACGTGTTTTAGAAATATAGAAAATAAGTCAAATCTTTCTGGGTGTCAGTGCCAGTAAATAGTACCAACATACAAAACACGCATACAAGGAACAAAAAGAATAAGGCTCTTCATTTGGAATTACACAGGTTGTGACACATGATGGTTTAGATAAATCTGGATAAACGATGTGTAGTTTGTGTTGCTATTAACCACATAAAGACATACAAACAGCAATTTAACAGCAGCCAACTCGCAACCATGCTGTCACTCTCTATGTGTGTCTCCTCTCTGCAAGGCTCGGTGTGCTGCATGCAGAGAATGCTGGTTGCCCCTAACGACAGTTGCTAGGAGACCATTTTGGAATGACTTCATAGCATCGGGCATGCAAATACCATGTCTAACAATGAATGAGATCAATTCCTTCTCTCAAAAATGTGTGTTTAGATACAGAAAATGTGTTAATTTCATATACAGATATTGCTGTACCAGTGCACACATATGTGATGCCTGAAAGTGTGATTAGCCCTGATTTGTGGCTTTAGTCGTATCAAGAAGGAGCCTCTGGGCAGCTTTGAGATGTAAATTGATGCCAATGTTTTTGTCGCATCTGGTATAACGAATAAAAGAAAAAAGAAAAGAAAAACGTTGTTAGTCTTTGGGATCACAACTGTTCATTCTTTGGCCCATGAAACACACAGAAATTAGGGTGATTAGATATTTTTTTCTTTTCTTTGTCTCTTTCTGTCACTGCTTTTCCCTTTTGGCCACTCTCCCTCTATCCCATATGTCCTTCTCCTGCTCACATTACCCACTCTCATCCATCTTTTTTTCTTCTTAATTCACTGTCTCTCTGCAATAGTGAGATAAGATGTCCCTCCCTCTGAGCTGTGGTGAGGTGTGAGAAAAGAGGGGCTCTCCCTCTCTCCTTATAACTACCCCCAGGACTGCAGGCAGTCCCTCTGGCAGGCAAATGTGTATCTCTATACGTAGTGGTGCAGGATATTTTCTCTTTGTGCAATTGTGAGGTTAGTGGCATATCAATGTGCATGTGCAGCATGTTTCCTGAGATTGCTGTTTAATGAACTTTAGATTAGATGTCAGACAAATTCCCTCTGGCAACAATCAACCCAGCTCTGTCAAATGTGGCTGGGACCCTTGGCTCTGGAAATGGGCTCAACTATTTTCACACTCCTATATTTCTCAGTAAATCTCAACTTTAGCCATCAGTCTGACACCAAACACCACCAACCGATTCTGCTTAAATCTTGTTGAAAGATCCTGGAACATAAAAAACAATCCACATTCGCTTTCAGTGTCTCGCTGCATAAATGATGCAGGTAAGCTCAGCTATAGCAGCTTACCCCAAATGCCCACAAGGAATGAGCATTTCAGTATTTAAGGAGGATTATGTAGTTAATTGATTAGGTCAGTTATTAACACTTTCCTTGGCTTACTACTAGAATCACTCTGACATATCACAAATCTGTCTATATTGAATTAGCAAATCGCTCTTTTGCCTCTCTAATTTGCCCTGAATCTGAATGGTGAAACAAAGTAGTCAAAGAATCAGAGTTTTTACTGACCCCAAAACCTTAAACTCTAGAACAAAAGGAACCATAATTTATTGTCCCACTTCAAGGCATTCGCGCAAGATTTAAAAATGCGCCCCAATCTCGCAAAACCTACAAAAGCATGTTTGCATATCAGTATCTTGCTTAGACCACCCCCAGTATTGACAGTGATTGTTAACAGGCACACGTCATGTCTCTCTAGGTCCCTCCTGAGTCAATGCCGTTGGCCTGTGAAAATTAGAAGTCTTAGTCCACTGTGGCTCAGCAGCAGCTCCCTCTCTTGTGGTATTGATTTAGCTGTAATGCTGTGACAGGATTGCACATTGACTTGTAGGTCCCCTCTGTTCTCAGCCAGATGCCTGGGAACATGTTGAATCATTTTGAATATGACTTGTCTTCCTGCTCTTTCCTCTTGCTCGTCCATCTCTTTTTCTCTGTTACATTCTGTAATTGAGCCAACTTAATTTTTTGATTTTCAATATGGTTACCTGGGTTGTTGGACGAGGTAGGTTTTGGTACAATTTTGCCTCAAGACACAAGAGCAAGTGGATATCCCTCGCATGAAATTCCAAAAACTAAACTAAATAATCAAACTAAACAAGTGCTGTCTGTCTTAATGGGCAGCGGGGCATTGGAACTACCACAATGGCAGATGGGACAACAGATAATAAGGCCAAAAGACATCAGGTTGAAGCATGGAGTTGGAGTCTCTCTAAAAGAAAGAATAGAACCTCTAATGCTTATTTTTTGCTGTGATGTAGTTTAATTGATAATCATTGCTATTCATTCCTTTGTTTCCCCATGAAGTTACAGTCTGTTTAGCAGCAGCTAATTACCTCAACCCATTGGATGCCTGTTTTTTATAGTGTAATTGCAGCTCTCAGTAGAAACACAAACAGCCAGAGAAAATTACACACCATTTTCACATTTGTCCATTTGGTTCTCGTGTATTAAATCAGTACCAATGTTATTGATAGTCCTGTAGCATTTGAATTCTGCTGCATCGACCATAATGCATTGTAGCCAAAAAGTAAAACCAAGCTAGAACCACAAGAAATCAGAGCAATAAATCAGCACAGTCATTGGACCAAGCTGTATCTGTTCACATCTGTGTGATGGAAAAAGTCACAAGGGATTAATTTTGGGGTCCAGCTGGGGTGACAGAAACGTGAGTGAGGAAGAGAATTGCTGAAGGGGGATGGGGAGACAGAGGCTGTGGGGATGGGTTTAAGGATAATGTGCCGTATAGTGCAATGTGCACTGCACTGTAATGTATTGTCCTGTGATTGTAGTGTTTATCACCCCCTACATGCCATCCACCTTTTCCTTCTTTATATATGTACAGGTTTAAGAGCGGTAGCTGTGGCGTCGAGACATGAGTGTGTGTGTGTGTGTGTGTGTGTGTGTGTGTGTGTGTGTGTGTGTGTGTGTGTCTCTGTGTGCAAATGTAGGATTTGCTGACAGATTCACTGTAAGCAAGAATGTGTGATGGTGATATATGGGGCTGTATGTCACTGTGGCTTGTCAGATACATGCACATCCAGCCGGTGGAAAAATTGTACTTCAGCCTTGCATCATCCTAAAACAATATTTTTTTATCCTGGAAACAATACTGTTCTACCAAAAAAACATCATCCTTCTCATGAACTCAGTATGAGGCTTTTTATTTGCAGTTTATATCCAGATATATTTAAGAAAATAAACTTGTTGGACTGGAAACGGAACAAATGAAGCCTTGTTTGCCAGGAGGTTAAGGTGCTCTCACTTTATCTATAAGCATACAGTTTGGAGATCTCGATCTGCTATAGCTTCAAGGTCAGAGGTCAGCTGCTTAATGAGATTTGAGTTCATTCCGTTGCCTTCCCAGAGAGACCTCTGTGGCACTTGTCCAATTCTGACCTCATCAATAAATGTATATGAGAGAATTTGGGCTTGTGTGTCTTTTTACTTTATCTTTGTCTGTTCATAGATGTGTGTGTGGGTATATCTTTGAGGATGTGATGTGATACAGTCATGTTGATAGCGATGTTCCATGTGAGGTGGTGAGTTGTCAGATGTGAAGTGAACCAAAGAATGTTCTCCTCAGGGAAATCTCCAGTTTAAATATTCTTTATAAATGAAATACATGGCTGTGAACCCTGTTCATGGAAATTAATTTAATTAGATGTTAATTAGCTCAGTGATAATGAATACTGCATCAAATTTCACCTTCTGGGGCTCCGAATCAGGTTTTTGTTCACTGCTTACATTCACATTTGTGATCATGCGGTCTAATTGAAAAATAAAAACGAAATTCTGCTACTGACAAAAAAGAAATGTGTACATTTTTAGGATACATTAATAAAGCATTTGAATATTAAAAAAAAAGAATTACTCAAGTCCAGCACACTTAAAAATAGAGACTCGCTGTGGCATCTGCAGGTTGAGTGTTATTGATCCTATTCACACATTGTTGTGCTGAAATGTTGACCAGGCCAGCATGTGATCAATTGTGAGACATCACAGCAGGTTCCAGTCCACTTGCTTTTCCGTTGGTGCAATGGTTATTTGACAGCGTTACCATGTGCTTCCAGTTTTGCACAAATCAATGAGCTGGCCTTTTACCGCTGACTTTTAAGACTTGAATACATTTCCACCCACAAATAATTGTCTATAGAAAATTGTGGAGGCTACCATGCTGAGTACTTCCATGTTCAAGTGTGGCATATGAATTCAATATTATTACAACATTGCAACATGTTTTACATTTGATCTTTTTTTAGATAACAGTTAGAAGCCAAATCACCTCATATCCCTGCCATCTTGTCACATCAATTCAATTCAATTCAGTTTTATTTATACAGCGTCAAAATACAACAAATGTCATCTCAAGGTGCTTCAATAATATAGTCCAATTCAAGCCAATTGGAGTTCAGTTCACCACATCATGGTGCTTTGTTTAGAACATGCACCGTTTCGAAAGGTCAGTATCACATAGTAATTTTGGTGGGTACACGTAATACATTTTTGCTACCAAATCCCATGACAGAAAAGGACAAAACTTTTAAAAACTGATCTCATATGGGCCCTGTGATAGACAAGTGAGCTGTCCATGATGTACCCTGCCTCTATGGTAGCTGGAATAGGTTCCAGCCCCCTGCTAAACTTTTCCTGAAAGCTAATGATGGATTCACAACATGAAGGTATCATGATTGATGTAGTAAATTCTATGCTTTTTTGGTTCTATCTGGGTCAATAAAAAAGGGACAGGCTAAAAATAATTGAGAGCGAAAAGAACACAGTAAGAGAGTGAGTGCTTCACTTGGAGTCATGTAGTACAGGCAGAGAAGGCTTGTCAAAGTCAGCAGGCAGCCACCTGAGCCACTTGTGTCATCTCACTACATATTTAGATCTAACAGCTGCAGCTGAGAAAGGTAGTGGGCAGTAGAACGTACGGAATTAAATTTTTTATTTATTACAATATCGTGTCTTCCTGCACCCTGATGGACATAGTTGCCATAGCAACCGTGAAATACAGCTCGGAGAGAAGGGGATAATTTGGTGATGTTTTAAAGGAAAGAAAAAGAACAGAAATTTTAAACAAACACACATATCAAGATGAACATTCAATTATGTTCATCCAATAGTCTTAAATAAAGCCTTTGATTGTAGCTGTAGATTGTGTGGAACAACCCAGAAGCCTTCGGAACGTGGGAGGAAGATCAATCAAGCCTTTATTATTAGTCCAACAATACACCAAATGAGTCACAAATATTAAAAATGTCACATGTTAACGTGTGACGATACAGGTGTAACTCTGAGTTTGCACGTTTCAAGAAGCAAGAGACAAGGTCTGTGTGTTTGACAGGGTGACTCATGCCTTGTCTATTAAGAGAATAGAGGGTGATCAGGTTGCCAGGCGATTAAGAGCCACTATTGTCCAGAGGGACAATAGTAGACCCAAGAGTGCCCTCTCTTCTCTTTCTCTGTGTATTTCACACACACACATACCTTGCAAATGTACATTTAGTGTGATCCCCCAGCTGGGCGGTAACAGGGAGTTGATAGTAAGAAAGAGGATCGACAAAGAGGCACTATGGGAAGCTGAGGGGTTGAGAAGAGACAGAAGGCGAGGAAAGGGAGTATAAGCAGAGGGAGAGCCCAACCAGGAGAGCAAAAAAAAAAAAAAAGACCTGCAATCATTTGCCACATTGAAGGGAACAAATGTAGCTGGAGGCAGTGAGGGAGAGGGAGAGGTGGAGAGAGAAGGGGACAGGCAGGGGCAGATAGAGAGAAGCTAAAAGGACAGAGAGGGAAAAGCAGAGAAGGGGGAGATCTTCCATGGACATCGTTCAGTAAAGCCACAGAGCTCTGTTGGAGAACAACCCACAACAACTGACAGGTTGGCGGAAGAAGAAGAGGCACTGGGAGTTTCGTGCTGCCCTCACGCCTCCTGCTCCCTGCTGTGTGTGTGTCTGTATGCCTGCGCTCACACACACATCGTACACAGACTCTCTCTGTGTGCCTGTCAGTGTGCTGGGCTCTCTGGGTGGGTAGGGAGCTGTAGAAGAGATGTTCGCTCTGAGGATGAGACAGCGTTTCTAACAGGATCTATTTGCGGATTGGGATAATACACAGACACAGTTGAGGGGGCCCAAGTCCGCCGGAACCAACCGAATCAGCCATGGAGGGACTGCTGTCTCCAATGAGGACGCGGGTAAGTTACCATGGGGATCACAGACAATTGCAACTGGTGTTTCTTCCAAGAATTCATCGTCAGAAAGGCATACAGGGAGATAGGATGTCTTGCAAGCTGCTGGACTGTTGAAATACATCAGTCCATGGTGCTGTCGCCGTGGTGATGCTAGAACTCGAACTGAGAAGTTTCAGAGCAAGCAGCGTTGCTAGGGGCGATAGGCAGAATGCTGTCAGAGTGTGGGAGACAGAAGAGGTGTCAGAGGTAAAAATGTTAAGGCAACACAGAGAACCGAAATACAGTTTCAGTTAACATATAATGTGTTTGATGTGAGTGTGTGTGTGTGTGTGTGTGCACAGATTAACTGCTCTGGAAGAATGTCTCAGTGTTTAAAAGTGGTGCCCATCTCCATTCAGTACAAACCACTGGCCTTTTGATTTAGGATAAAGAAAAAAGGAATGGAGACAGAGGTGCAAGGGAGGAACTGGCTTCAGTTTGTGCAGTGAATTGGATGAATGTCTGAAAGTGGCAATTCACTATTGTTCTTGTAATGCGTGACCTTCTGTATTAGATACTCATGTCTCTGTCCGACATGGGAGCCTGTGAGTTGCACGCTGTGCTCAGCATCTGTTCAACAGTGATTGTGACTGTACAACACAGAAAAGGGTCATGAAAGGAGTAAATTATGTGTTTGTGTGTGTGTGTGTGTGTATGTGTATATGCTCATGCTTATACCAGAATACTTATCTTTATGTGTGTGCCTACATGTGGCATCCAGCACAATAGTGTGGAAGGCTTCTAAAGCTGCAATAATGTTTTTATCATTTGATAAGGAAATATTGGCTTTTTTTAAGGAGAGGAGAGTGATTTGGACGGTTTCTTACAGGCATCACGCTATCTCTCAATCCACAACTGAATAAAATACTAAGCAATTATTAAGCATCTTTTCAGTCTAAAATATTATATCCTTTGCATTCCTTATTTTCTTATCTTTTTGCTTCAAACTGCTTCTCCTTTTCCCAAGAGGACAGAGATGATTTAGCATCCTGGCTTTCTCTTATATGTTCCCCACTTCACTCCCATCCCCCTTTTTTTATCACCATGGGTACTGACCTACACAACCCCAAATAAATTCTTGATGCATCCTTCACCATCCACAGATGAGAAAATGTACCTTTATTCTCAAAGCCTGTTTGATCGTATTCCAGCGTACTGGATTAGCCCAAAAGCGTCGGACTCCCACACAGGGTTTGACTTTGGGAGAATGCTGAGAAAGGTTTAAGCACTGATGGTGTTGTCATGCATGAGTACTTCCGTCTTCCCACCTCCCCTTTCTCACCTTTACAACTTGTGCTCTTCATTTCATATTTCGTCGCAAGTTTTGGCTCCTTCTCCCCCCTGTGCAGTATGTGTTGCATTTATTTTGCATTCAAGCCAAGAGTTTGGTTTGTCTGCCCACCTGCCTTTCTGTCTGTCTGTCTGCCCCTCACCATGTCTTTGGCAGTCAATATGAGCAGTATAATTGGTATTTGCAGATTGGCCCATCATCTAATCCAAAGAGGAGTGTTAGTGGGAGTGTATGGAGATAGACTTGGCCTCAGAGATATGGCGTAGAATCAAGTCTGCTATATCTGTGCTGTCTGCCACTCAGGCCAGATTTGCCAAAGAGCTGTGGGAGTAATTTTTAATAACAAAATGACTTTTTCATTTATCTTCATCAGCCACGTTGGGCATCACATGCCCAACAGTTGATCTGTGTTTCTCAGTTTTGGCATAAAAGTCTGCTTGGTAGATTTATGAATAACAGCACGACAAGACATGCAGCTCGAAAGTCTGTCAAAGTGTACACTGCAGGATCGCTTTAATGCACTTTCTCTCACAATTGGAGGTTAAAGAAGGTTGCCTGTGAGAACAGAATTGTTTATCTATTAATTTTTCTTTATATTTCATTGTCTTTCAGTGCATTACAAATAACAGGGATAGGGTAAGAAATGTGCAAATTCCAGAGGCAGAAGCAGATTCTCAGTGCTTTTCTCAGTGGAAATTTATCAGTGTGTTCTCATAGCCAGTGACCGGATCTAAAAGAAAAGAAAAATATATTTTCAGCATTCATTTCCTTGGTACAGTGCCATAAGGATACCGTGTTAATTTTTCCAAAAAAAGACGAGTCTTGCCTCAGTGATCCCTAAAGCTTAACCTCCTCCTGAAAATGACAAAGAATCGCAAAGCCTGTAAGAGTTGCATCATTCTAGTTAATCATCAGATGCTGAAAATGAAAACAACTGCGCTCATATGGTTCTGTAGGGTATCTAGCAGATTTTAAAACAGTTGTTTTCTCAAGGCTTCTTCTTTTCTACACTTTTTCCTCTTCGTTGTGTTTTTCTGCCTCAGTATTTTTATGCAGGGTGACAGTAATGGGCACCGAGGCAGGAAAATTGAATAAAATAAGCATCAGTGAGCTGTGCCCATATGTGTTAGCCTTGTGTAGTTATTTATAACAAAAAAAGCAGGTCAACACCAATACACAGTATAAGCTATATTAAGCAAGCAAACCTAAGGGGGGGTCAGGGTGAAAGTATCATTAACTTAACTCACATGTGGTCTCAGTAGTTTTTGTGTCTATTTAATGTGATCTCATGGTAGAGTACCACAGGACATTTCCTCTGACATCAATGTACACAATGCACAAATTGTGTCTCTGCGTAACTACAGAAACTATCCACCTCTTATCTTTTTGTAGTAAAGATTACAGGCTGGGACAGATGCTGGAATTCTAGGTCTGTACAAGTAGAAAGACACGCTCATGGACTCTAAAAAGGGAAAGATCAAGTTACCCATTGGTCTCCCCTCTTGTGTCTAATATATGCATATAGGTCAGTAGGACAGGAAGCTGATGCTTCATAGAAATATTTTACTCTAGAGTATGCATGCAGTTATTTGACACACGTTGTACATACTGAAGTTAGTGTGTGTCGTGTGCATTATCTCTCAAATCGGTTCCTGTCTGTGGATCAATAGGGAGTAGTTATCTAGTGATTAACCCTGTCAATGCTCTATCAGTCTGATCAGAGAGACTCCTCTGCTCATCCTCTTTTGCTCTTGTTTATCTATATGTTTGTTCTCCCAGACGGCACCACATTGTGCCACTGCCTCTCATTTCTGACTTCTTTCCCCGGCTGGTCATATCCGTGTGTGAGGGTCCAGCAGTCAATGACAGATGGACACTAATGTGCAGTCACCCACCCACCTATACGTATTCCATCATAGGGCAGCCTATTTAAATAACACACACACAGATTTTCTTTTCTTCTGAGCTAATGCATTTTCAGCTTAGCTTTCTAAGCATTTTTCTTTGCTCTCCTGCATTGTATCTGTCATCTGTTCACGCAAGCTATCATTAGCCTGAACTCCCCTCTCTTTCTTCACCCACGGAAAAAAAATCTTAAATCAATCTTTCTGCCCCCCCTTGTTTAGTCGAGTCAGCCATTTTTGGTTTATTTGCAGGTGGTGGACAATTATTATAGCTAAGTTCAGAGTTGGGAAGAGGGAAAAGCAGCCACAAGGAAAGTGACCAGACCCAGAGTGCCGAAGCTGACCGCCTTGCTGCTTGGATAAAAATAATTAGGAGAGAAAGGCAGGGTTGGTGGGCTTGAGGTTTGTGGCACAAGTTGGGACTGCTTTGGCAGCACGCTCAGACAGTCACACACATACTCTCTTGATGCACAGCAGGTTAGCTGGCAATATTTAAAGGCCAAAATAAGTAAAAGAGGGATGTCTGGTGACTGGAACCACATGGGGCCCATGCAAACCAACACACATGCTTTGCACTGACATAGACACACACACTTGCTTAATGAATGTAGAGCTCCATCTCCCAGCTGTCATCGTAGCCTACCAAATGCACTGTCGAGGATAGTTTAAATTAGGACAGGACATTAATAGATTTTTCATGTTTCAAATTTATTCATTAAATTGCCAATCTGTGAACCTACTGACTGTAGTCTGACGACTATTCCTTTGAGGGCAGTGGCCAATATCTCAGGACTTCCAGTGCAGCTATGGATAAATTATGGATATTCTACACAAAACTTTCTATGACCTGCTCAGGTCATTGTTTGAATACAAGTTAACTGTTAAAAATCTAATAAGAAGTCTAATTGTCATAACATGACCGACAATGCTTTTATGTTTGTATTTCAGGCAATGTGTTGTGCTTATTTTGTTCTGTTTATGTGCATATATACAAAGAATGCTTGAGGCATTAGTGACTCCCTGGGTGTGATAAAACAATACAACTCCTATTGTCTTTTCCTGAGACCTTGACCTTGTTGGAAAACATCATGGGGTTATGGAAAGGTGGTAGATGAAATTTGTATGGACTTTGTAAGGAGAAGATGAAAACACTGTGTAATGAGAATCCAACCACACTTAACACTCAGCTGTGATGTGGATCTGCAGGACTGACACTATGTACAGATGTTCCATCAATATTCTAGAAAAAGTGCTAGTCTGACCATGTAGAAACAGCCAGTGAATGAAGGAAAGTCAGCTCATGTTTCAGAGAAAATGCAAACCCTGCTGATAAATAATCATACCATCACACAAGCTGTACATGCACTTTAACTTTAACATGGCATGCAACACTGATCAATAACTCACTGTAAATGAATCACTGATCAAGTATAATGACTGTTGACCCAAATAAAATTGATCACAATCTAAAAGACAGTGAACACAATGGGCAAAGGGCTGAACCAAAATCTCCAAAATGACAAACAATCCCAGCAGAAACGCTTGTGCTTTAGTTAATGCTGTCACCCAGGAGAATTGTGCAAGCCTGGTGGAGTGGAAATGTTTCACAAAAGCCTTAGTTGTTTTTTTTTTCTGCACCAAATTCACCTCAGTGTTAGCCTAGCAAGCCAGACCCGTACAGCAAAAAGCTAATTCCATTTGCGGCCGCTAGGGGCGTCTAGATTTCTAGGCTGCCTCAGTGTGGGTCTTTTTTGGCTAACTGCATGGCTAATAAATGTCTTCCAAGCTATACAGAACTGGAAAAACTGGTGGGATGACAGATTGGCTTCTTTTAGATAACTCTTCACATTCCAGCACAAAGTGAATGGAACAGATTAGGGGTTTTATCAAAAACATTTGGTTTAGTTACAACTGAGGATATTTGAAAATAAACCTTTATACATTTGAGCCCAAAGGGCCCTAAAGACTCTGATTGGACTCTGATCGATCAGTATAGGAACTCGGAAAGCTTACAGTGCCAGAAATCTTGTCCACAGATTCTCCATGTTAATATGGAGAAATCTATCTATGGAGATTATTACAATCTGTGATTTGTATTAAATTGCAAATTACTACCCTGTTCCATTTTGAAGAAAGCACATTTTCTGAGATTACATTTTTCCATTTGAGCCATACCAAGACATTTTTAATGTAACTTTCATAAATTAATAACAGAACATTATGATATTGATACGCTCTTATTTGCCAGAGTTCACATTATTGGTCACATTATTACAAAGCTTATCTTGGATAATAGTTTTTATTAGATTCTGACTCACCACGACTATGAAAGAAAAATCTATCAAAAAATCTGAATTACTCCCATCTGTAATATCCACTTATTGATAAAAAAAATCAGTGAGGCAAATAAAGATAAAGTGAAGCTGAACTGTCCCTTTACTGAGTAAGACGAGTACAGTGGGGTGTCATATCAATACATCCTCCCACAGTTTCCCTTCTGAAGCTTTTCCCTCTCTGCCTCACATCTTCACTTCCTGTGTCTGAAGATGTGGTTTGTTGTCCGTAAGTCATCTCTGATCATGAGTGACTGTGTGTGCATGTTAAACGTGCCCTTGTCCTCTTGAAGAGCCCCCCAAAATTGGATCAATCAGAATGCAATTGAGCAACCATAGAAGCAAACCTGCGATGCACTTAATGTTAGGTGTTGTTATGGAAACGCACAGTGCAAATTTTCCACACCATTGGCTGCTGTCCGTCTGCAGGCATTTCTAAATAATTTTTCAGAAAGGCAACTGGAAACATAAACATTTGGTTAAGTGTTTACACAGACAGGTGCAACACACAGCAGCACACACATGGAAATACTAATTTCACTGTAATGTCATTCTTCAATTAAAGTATTTATTTTTGGTATGTCCGTGTTAAACCTATGCACCTTAGATTAAAATGCCTTCAGCAGCGCGATTATGTATATTGACTTTCTCTGCGTAAATGCATATAATATATGGTCCCAAGAGACCATAAGTACTGCTTCCAGCCTTAAGAGAATGGCAACAGCACCATTACATTTTCTACACTGGAATGTAATCATGAGTGCACACACAGACATGTCTAATGAACGAGCAGAAGAATTAGTTGTCACACCTTTTAGAAAGGGTAACCTTGCATTTAACAGGTACCATACGTCATCCTATCAGTAGATCTACATAACACAGACAACTTTATGCATATACAAATACACATGCTCACACAGGAAACAGGAGTTTGTTTCATCTCCTCACACCATTATTTGTCCTCTTATCTCCTCCAGTCAAAAGCACTTCTGCATTTCTTCCCGTCACCCCATTTCTCAGATTTTTTCCACCATCCCACTTTAAGTTCCCTTCTGTCTTCCTCTGAGCGCTGAACTGTGACCTCTTTACATGAGCAGAAAATAAGCTGGCAGTATTCTATAGCAGCTGTTTTGAAATTTGATTGGCTGTCCAAGACCTGGACTGATGTCAGGACTGTCCCGAGAGGAGTTTGAGAGGGGAGCGAGAGGTCGGAGGCAAAATAACACCATGCATCCTGGAACATATTTCTAAGGTTGCTGAAGTACATCCATATCAACAGAAAAACACAGTGCAAAAAAAAAAAACATTTAATACTCACAGTCCCCTGCGGCAACTGCTTTGTTCCAGTTCTGACCTGATTGCATGCACTGAGGTACACTGGCTCCATTACAATTACAAATGCAGCCTGGAGCTCAAGGTTGCCATCATTCCTCCTACACTGCAGAGACTCAGGTTCAGTCCATGACTGCAGTGTTTCTGGCTTCTGGCCTGGATGCTCTTTTAAGCATAATTGGCAAAATGGCTGATATGAAGCCGCAAAGGAGCATATCTTTGTGCTGAATGGCTACAACTGGTTGGCTGGAGCACACATTTGGGCTTCAACTGCCTCCTGGTGAAGTATCTCACAAAGAGATTATTCCATGAGTATCAGAGCTTTTTCAGGCTTAATGAGGGAGTGAGCTGAAAGAAAAACTGCAGGTCATAGGGAACTTCACAGAAGACCAAAAATTAGGATAATTTTTTACACTGAGACTGGTTTCGCTTGGCTTTTTTTAATTACTTTTACAAAATTTCATCTTATCTAAGTCCTCAGTGAAAACACCATTCAACCCTTTCACATATGCACTTTTAATGCTCTAGTAGGCGAATGACTAATTCATGGTTAACATACATGACTGCTCAAGGGAACAAAGGCATTGAGCACGTTTTCCATACACATGCAGAGTTGATCAAAAAAATATCCACATTTAGAAACACATGCACACGGCTTCATTTGCATGCTCCTCAACATCTACATGCACATACTCAGACATATGGACCCATATGCTGCCACAAGACAGCCTTATTGATGTTGACCTGTCAGCTTCCTTGCATCAGGGCTGAGGCATGCGGGTTAAGGGCCGCTGGAAGGATGGATGGTGGGCTAGATGGGTACGAAGATGAAATAGACAGAGATGAGAGATGATTATTGTGCCAGCATGTAGAAGGAATAAATCTGCTCATGTCTTGGAGGAGAAGATTTTTTTTTTTAACCAGTAATCCATGACACTACAGCCACTTCTTATTGGGTCTTTTCAGAGGTAAATGCAGTGCTGAGGAACATGCTCTTAATGGAAGAATCTGCATATAATTGTCCTGCAAAAAATCAAAACAATTAGACAAAACATTCACGCAACACAGACAAAAAAGAAAAATAATCTTTGTTTATAACCTAGAAATAACTCTGACGTTATGTCACAATTTAATATTGTTGATTTAAAAATCCTAGAGGAATCAGTTTGCCATCTGAAATCAACAACTAGCACTCTGGACATAATACCATCCGACTTTTTAAAAACAGTTTTTACCTCAGTAGAGAGTGATCTCCTACAAATAGTTAACAGCTCACTGGCATCAGGCATTTTTCCCAAGTTACTAAAGACAGCTGCCATTAAGCCACTCCTAAAGAAGAGAACTCTAGACGCCTCTATGATGAACAACTACAGACCTGTCTCTAACCTCTCTTTTATATCCAAGATTATTGAGAAAGTTGTATTTAACCAGCTCAACGACTTTCTGAGTGAAAGTGGAACTCTTGACAACTTTCAATCAGCCTTCAGATGTCATCACAGCACTGAAACAGCTCTGGTCAAAGTGTTAAACAACATTAGGTTGAATACTGATTCGGGTAATGTTTCAGTCCTGGTTCTGTTGGACCTCAGCGCTGCGTTTGATACTGTAGATCACAGAATCCTGTTGCACAGGCTGGAAAACTGGGTTAGACTTTCTGGAGCGGTCCTTAACTGGTTCAGGTCCTACTTAGAAGGCCGGAGTTATTTTGTTACAATTGGCAGCTATGAATCTGAGCGAGTGGCCATGACTTGTGGAGTCCCCCAGGGGTCAATTCTTGGACCTCTTATGTTTAACTTGTATATGCTCCCTTTGGGTCAGATTTTACAGAACTTTAACATCAATTATCATAGTTGTGAAGATGATACACAACTTTATGTGTCTCTGTCACCGGACGACTGCAGCCCAGCAGACGTACTGAGTCAGTGTCTGGAGGAAGTAAACACCTGGATGAGAGAGAATTTTCTACAATTAAATGAAGACAAAACTGAGATCATTCTGTTTGGTAGCAAAGAGAAGAGGGTCAGCGTTGGTAAATATCTTGAGACTCGGGACCTTACAATCACTGACCAAGTTCGTAACCTCGGAGTGTTGATAGACTCAGATCTGACTTTCAGCAGCCACATCAAAGCTGTCACCAAGGCAGCTTTTTACCATCTCAGAAACATCAACAGAATTAAAGGTTTCCTCTCCCAAAAAGACCAGGAGAAACTCATCCATGCATTCATCTCCAGTAGACTCGATTACTGTAATGGTCTTTTAACTGGATTTCCCAAAAAGAGCATTAAACATCTGCAGCTCATCCAGAACGCTGCTGCTAGAGTTTTAATCCGGACTAAGAGATCTGAACACATCACACCAGTTTTAAAATCTTTACACTGGCTTCCAGTCAGTCACAGAATAGATTTTAAAAGCCTGCTGATGGTTTACAAATCCCAGAACAGTTTAGGCCCAAAATACATATGTGATATGTTCAGAGAATATAAACCCAGCAGAGCTCTTAGATCCAAGGACTCAGGTCAGCTGGTCCAGTCCAGAGTCCAAACTAAACATGGAGAAGCAGCATTTAGCTGTTATGCTGCAAGCAAGTGGAACAAACTGCCAGTGGAGATTAAACTTTCACCAAATGTAGACATTTTTAAATCCAGGTTAAAAACATTTCTTTTCTCATGTGTCTATGCATGAAATCTGCACGGTATATTTTAACTTATCGAGACTGTTGCTTGTTTTTAATCATTTAAATTTTATTTTAATTATTTTATTTGTTTCTCTTTATATTCTTTGACGTATTTTGCTTCTTCCACTCCCCGCTGCAATGTTTTTATTTTATGTAAAGCACTTTGAATTGTTTGTACATGAAATGTGCTATACAAATAAATTTGACTTGACTTGACTTGACTTGACAATGTGCGACTGTTCCAGTATGTGCACAGAAGATTCTCTGAGAATCTTTCAACTGGTTTTGGCAATCAAACCTTTGATCTTCTATCATGCCAAGCATACCTGTATCCTCTGTCTTGTCACACTACCAAAGCTTACCATGTGCTTTAATGGACCATTTTTGTCAGCTTTTTTCGCCTCACCACTAATCCATTTCTGTGTTTATGAACACTGTGTAGTGGTTGCCAGGTATCCTATTACCACCTCTCTCCCATGTGTAGACAGCTGCCATTACGCTGAATTAAACCCAAATATGAAATCAAGGTTGCCAGACTGATGCTCATCAATCCTCCAAGGAATACTTACATCATCCTAAGTGTTTTGCTGACCCTCACTGCTCTCATTATGCCTTGTTAGAACAATTAAAGGTGACATGTGTCAGATTTATAGCTCATCCCTGTGTGTATTTATGTCTGCACATGTATGGGTGTGTGTTTTATTCTGAACAGATGTGAGCATCTGCCATTGCAGTTAAGGCCATTAATACATGTCTAGAGGTGTTTGTACGTAAATTTGTCTGGTTTTCAGCAACAGCTGTTGTTATTTGCTGTGCTCTCTATTTGTATGTGCATCTTTGCAAGTTGCCTGGCTTACCTGATTTTAAATATACATGTGTCTTTGTGACACATACATTGTCAGTGTATGCGTATCATCTCTGGCAAGGGCTGGATTTCAGGTCCCTTGGTTCAGTTTGTTTGCAATTTCAAAAAAAATGATGGGACCTAAAAAGGCACGACAACAGCATCTGGCAAATACTGATTGAAAAAGTGAATTCCCTTCTTTGCTGACCAAGGCTGTATGTACCTTGGCCACCAATTGTTTTGTGGGTAATTTATTCCTTACACACAGCTCATCCTTAAAATAATACCTAACACTTGTAAATAGTTCACTGCAAACCTAAAAAAAGAACATAAAACAGATTAGATTGCTTTAGCGCGCTATCAGTCTTAAATTAAATGTTCTCTGAAGATTCAAAAGTGGGTGCAGGAAGAGAAGTCCACTATTCGCTCCCATTTTCCAGAACATTTCATCGATTTAATGTTTTTCGCACTCAAACCACCAGAGTGTGCTGTGCGACATGATTGCCTGCTTTGGTTAAGTGTTTCCAAAATAATGAGCCTTAGCACTTGAGTGACCAATTGATGAAGAGCGGGTCCTCTAGGCCCTGTAGCTGAAGTGGGGTTTGTGCTTCTTCCTGTAGCTCCTATAGTCAAATGAAGGTTAAAAGTGTCTCTTCACTGCTATGTGTGACCATCAGGAAGGTCAGCACAACTCCTGATATTGCTTAAGATTTGCAGCTGTCAGGTGCAAACAGCCTTGTTTTTATTGTGTTCTTTGTGATAAATGGAGACAATATACGGAGACCTTTGGCTCTAATGGGCACTTGTCTGCTGCTCTGCTGCTGTGTGTGAGTTCTGGCTCTTTGGCCCTAATGAAAAACAAACCTTTAGCGGACAACTCCACAGTTTCTCTCATCTGTCATCTCAACTTCCTCCAACACACAAGGGCTTAAGGAGGGGACCAGGTGGGGGAGGAGGTATGGCAACCAGGGATCTGCTGGGTTTGTAATTAATGACCTCATCCTGCTCTTCCTGCTGTCCGAGGAAGAGACAATAAGCGGCTGAAAGACAGAAAGCAGAAGAGCAAGTAAAATCAAGAGAGAGAGAAATGCAAGGAGGAGGTAGGGGGGCAGCCAGAGACTACGGGATTGAAAGGGGGAAGCATATGTTAAAGGCTGAGCCTGATTAATAATTATGAGCTGTGGCAGTGACCGAGTGGCCACCCCATTATTACTGCTTTCTACTGGAGGGGCAATTACGCAGTTTATACTCCCTGTGCTCCCTCCCCCAATATATCTGCCAACTATTTTTGTCCCCAGCTTCAGTTATTTTTTGTGTCCTTTGCCTATTTTTTTAGAGCACAACCTCTGTTCCAATGGCAGGAATGGGAGCTGAATGTAAATCTGTGGCAAATATCAGGGGACAGGACCTTGGCTTGGGGGAAAAATCTGGGAGTGATCAAACCCTGTCTGTCACTGCACATCTTTGATGTGGTGCAGGCGAGGGGGTGTACCAAGGACAAAGGCAAGAGGTGGGTGGGAGGTGACTGGTCTGTCTGGAGAGGAGGGCTGCGGCCTCAGGGGGTCAGTCTACCCCTCCTCTGTAAGCCCATTTCCTTTCTTGATCCTTCTTTTATCCCATCCATTTTCCTGGACAGTAAAGAAACAAGTGAGGTCAAAGTCTTGGCATAAAACATACAGCATAGTAAGTATAAATTCCTATCAAATAACTTCATGTATAAACAAACTTATCTGCTTTGACTGCATTTTGCTTTAACAATGATGAGATTGATGGCCTGAAGTAATGTCAGGAGGTTGAGATGATGTCCTCAAATTACATCTCCCTTTCTCTGAACCCCATGGGGCTCTCCTTCCCTCCCTCCTCTGCACGTTAACAAAGACAATCTGCCTGAGTTGTTCAGCACTGGCTTGCGTGGTAGCAGAGGAGCTTCTGCACCTGTCAGAGGTGTGGGGCCCATCTGTACAGTAACAGGCAGATTAGCTCCATGCCTGCAGCAGGAGGTGGAGCTGGCACAGTCTGGCTTGGGTTACTGGACTCCTGGGAGAAAACATGCATGTGTGTTTACGGGTTATAGAAAGAGTAGTTCTTGTTGGCTCATTAGAGGAATGAGGAAATGCAAGTCTGAGTGTGTGTAGAAGGTAGGGTGCACAGGTGTATCCTCTTTGTACTTTGGATTTGTTGACATGCTTTCCTAGTTTGTGGTTCGCATAGCTGAGGGATGATACTGATTCATTGTCTATAAAAACGGAGAGTTGCGTAGTTACAACGGGCTGAGAGGTTTACAAGAGTCATAAGCACAGCTGCATCCTGAATGTAGAAAAACGTGTCAGAGGCAAAGGTTTAAACAAATACTGTTTAGCACGAGCGTGAGTTATACAGTATACTGTGCCTATTACAAACTCTCTGTCCACAGTATTAAAACATACGAATATACACAACTCACACAACATGAAAACTCAAATTTTCTTATTTTCCAGTATCTAGAGTGTTTTCTGATGGGAGCATGATCACACAATCCATTTCCCCTCATTACTTTTTCTGTCAAGATTAGACATGCAGTTATATCATCAAACATTTACTGAACACACTCCTACAGATCACACTCCTGTTCTTGTGTGGACTTTTGGGATGGAGACTTGCGTGCATGCTTTGAACCAAAGTTAATGTTAGTGTGCTGTTTGCACGCTGCAGTCATTCTTAAAAGTTGTGCAGACTTGCTGGCAGGCATCCCGGTCTGTTAGTGTTAATTGCTAAATCAGTGTAAGGGAAAGAGAACCTCTTATCCACTGAGTGGTGTTGCTGGGCATGTGGGCGTCTATCTGTGTCTATTTCTGGGCATGTTGTAGGCTGGGAAGCCTCCTCAGCACTGGGTAAAGTGGGCTAAGTTTACTGGGGCAGAAAATGCTAGAGCGTGACTCAATCCAGCGCCTTCACACAACCAGCTTCTAAAATATGCCAGTGTCGCATTCTGCCTGCTCAGTGCCTCTCAGACACACAGACACAGTGTGAGGCTTGTGTAACATAAGACACAAGTAAAGGCTCTGACCAAATTAGAGAACTATAAGATGTATATAATCTAAGGTAAGGTGTGTATGAAGAAAGTCTTATAATTTTCTACTCCTATATTCTTCGACTTTTATATTTCAAGGAACATGTTCCTTGGTCTGAGTATGAATGAGCCTCACTAAATGGCAAGGTGACTTTCATTGCTGCAAGATTGACATGAGGTAGTAGAGGCCATAAACACACACCTGCACCCAGAGACACACACAAATAGCACAGCGCCTTTCACCGTAATGTGGAATGACAGATTTGGGATGCAGAGTGACACAGCAAAATTTTAATGCTGCAGCGAATGACTTAGCAGCATCCTTTTAATTTGAACTAGTCGTCCTTCAGATCCCAAGGCTGCCAAAAAAGAACTATTGTTTGTCTAACAAATTGTAAAAGCGAGAGAAGATTAAACAACTGTCAGCACAGGTAAAAATTACGCAAAGACAAACAAGGTTAATAATAAAGTATTCACATGGTATTGTAAGCATTGGAAAATGAATCAAAAGGATAATAACTTATAGCACGACCCTCGTTTGAGTCAGTTAACCGAACATGTGAGCAAGTGAAGTACAGCTAGCTGCTGTCTGGAGACTTTAACGCCTTCATGTCAGGTGTAAAGACCGGCTCTAAACCTTTTAAACAGTTGGAAGCAAACAGGTGCTTAAGAGGCTTTATCATCATGTCTTGAGTAGATACTGTTTCTGAGTGTGTGAGTGTGTACACGCAATCCTTAAACCACCTGGAAGACGGCCAAGAGTTTGATTAGCACACATCCCTATTTTCCACACCAGGTGGACATTAGTCAGGCTCACACCGGCACACTCTTCCCAAACTGTCCTCAGAGATTCTAGTATGAATCAGAAATAGAGAGGCTTGCTCGGGCCACCGTTGCGATGCACAGTTTGAACTGCTGCAGTGACTACAGCTCTGGTGTTCTCCCTCCACTCTGGATTCCTGGGACAGTCAACGTACAAGAGGAAACTGGTGGTGGACAACAATGGAAACGCAACTCAGACCTTTACTGCTCCGGCATGATTCTTGTTAAGGTACCGCACACGTTAGCTAATATAACTTCTCATGTCATCAAGCAGTTGTTACTTATGGATGAGTTTTTGTTTGTTTACTTATACTTGATAATGACAAATATATCCAAAATTGAGCTAGAATTCACATGTCCTTAGGCTGCACCTTTACGACACAATGGATTTATTTTTTATTTGTGTCACAAGTAGACAAAAGTTGTATGCAAAGAAAGAATATTTAATTTAGCTCGCTCCTTCTCTCTGAAATGGCCATTGCACTTACAATTCATTTATACACACGCTGCATTAAAGACAGAATTCTAGGTTTTAAATAAAGCTGTGCCAAGACGGTGTCACACCGGGGCAAGCTGTCCTGTCTTGCCTCTTTTGGGGGTTAAGCTCTTCACAAGAATCCCTGTCTGGATAGGCTACCTGTCTTCACTCCTCCCTTCATTCAGACTCTGTGAGCCACCTTCTTTACAAGTCTTTGTGGCCATATACTGTCCATCTTCACTATGCTTAAAGGTATTTATAATGCATGAGCAGCTCACAGATGAGAATTAAAGGGATATTTCTGAGTTATTAATGGCTGGATGTTACATATTCACAGCAGGCAGTATTAGGAGCAGCATCAGGAAGACGGGGAAGTCTCCTGAGGGCAACAATGAACTGATGGATCTACTCTCTTTAACACCCAGTGGTGTGTATTATGGTGTATGTATGTGTGTGTGTGTACATGAGGCTGCACAAAATCATGGTTGTCCAATAGCTTCAGTCACACTCCAGTGCTGTGGACCACAAGAGTTGATGTGAGGATTGATGAGGGGCTGTTCCCATTGACCTCACACCCATCAGAGGTGAGAGGGCAAAGGTCATTGGTACTCTGGGTCGGAGTGACTGAGGTAAAGGGCAGGGAGAGGACAGGCAAGAGAAATAAGAGTGAGGAAAGTCTCCAACCAGCGAGGCTGCGAGAGACATAAGTCAGAGGACTGGGTAGAAAAAAGTTAAACGTGGAAGTTAAAAGAGAGACACGATTTGATTTGGAGGGTCAGGACCGTGGCCATGAGAGCAGATGAAACAATGATGTATGTAATATATGTATTTTTGCCATGTCTTTATATTTTGTGTCTTTATTACAAAATTTTCTACAATTATGATGACAGTATTTTTTCTATTTTCAAAATGAAAGGTCAACAGAAACTTTTTTTGTTCCTAAAACATTTAAACCTGGTTTATTTTCTAGGCACATGACAACAGAAAGGTTGGATGAAAAAAAAAACAGGTTTAGAGAAAATCTGTTTCTGATGCAACACTAACATTGGCAGGCATTAGATATTATAGAAATTCATTAGCAACCACCAATAGAGGTTTGCATTAGCTACACTGATACAGCAGAAATCCAATCACTGGTTTCCCCACAGTAGCCTGATTTTTGGTATATTGTGTGCATGTTAATGTAGCCAGTTCCTCCCTCCTTACACTCATATCCTGTTTTTTTGGTGCAGCACAGCTTGACTTCAGTCTGACCCTCTCTTTCTGTTTCTCTCTGTATGTAAGTCTCAGTTAACAGAGTGAATGGGGGCCACATTCCACAAGCACTTTCCAGAAAAACAAAAACTCTTCCCAGTGGCTGTCCCACTAACGTCCTCCATCCCCTGGCTTCTCTTCATCTCTTCTGCTTTCCTCTCACGCACCTTTATCCTCCCTCTCACCCTTCTTTTCCCAATCACCTATCTACCCCACATGCCCCATCCATTACAACTTCCACTCCTCCCTGCCATTGTTACATAAGCTTCCAGTCAGAGATCCAGGTCATATTGCTGTTGTTTTCCCCCTAATGTGTCTACGGGAGCCTCAGTAACCATGGCCAACCCTTAATGAGGCTTCCACAAAGGCCCATTGATGAGAGGCCCACTGTTAGAGAGGATGACCCCAGCCAAGAGCACCCAGAACTGTGGATCAGCTGCCCCAGGCTCTCCTTCTGCACAAAGACGTTCACTGTGGACAGGGACCCGAAAAAAGGCACAGAGAGGGAGAGGGATAGAGAAATGGAAAAGAGGGTGGGCATAGCAACGCAAATAACACACAAAATGTGCAATAGAAATATGTCTGAAAAATTAACACGACCTATGACTTCATCACTTAGTTGCTTCTTGATCATCAAGCTGTATGCCTCCTCAACTCTGTCTTCACTGTGCATCCACACAGGAACAGTGAGACCCACCCTCTGCCCTCCCTCTACCAGGGAGTTGTCAATGTCTTCATTACTCCCATGGATCATAACTCAGTTCTGAAGAGGGGACTACAATGCTCTAGTCTGTCACGGATCATCGTCAGTCACAGGTTTTTCAAGAGAGCGACTGAAACATTGTAAAGGAACCCCCAATTCTTTTCGGAAAGCTTTGGACCGCTGATAAAAAAAAACGCAGCCAGCTTTTGGAGCCAAACTTACAGGAGATTATTCGTATTTTGTTGATCAGATTTGGATTACAAGCTCTTGTTTGGGAATCTGCACTAGAGGGAGAATCAATGCTAACTAAAGACAAATTAAACGGGACAGTTGGAAGCTGTCATGGCAAAATTCTTTAGAGGATCATCATTTTATGCAACTGGCATGGTTTAACTACCTCCTTTGGCTCTTTTGCCAGTATAACATTCATTATATGGGAAAGGGAAATTGGCTGTAAAAAAGAGTTTTGAAAAGTTTTGTCAAAAAGTCCATTTTTTTTTTTTTTTTTGGGGTGGTGTTCTTTGAACAGCTGAACGATGACTCTTGCAACTCGACTCGAGGACTTAGAAGTGACCCTGGAACACATGCTTATGGATGTTTTTGTAAGTTCACTCACATTTTTCTTTGTTCGGTTTTATTTTCAATCTCTGAAAATTCAAAATATAATTTGATCTTTTCACACCGGTCCTCTTGCATCTCTCTGTCTTTCACATGGATGATCTCCTCAGTGCTTAATTTTAGTTGGAGACCAGAGGCCAACATATGTTTGTGCCTCTTCCAGATGCTCTCTGATTAATTGGCCCAGAAAAAAAGCTAGCTGATTAAGCATGAAAATCTGTGCACAAGGAGATTTGAGGAATAAACCAGCTGACCAAGAATCTAACCTGGACGGAGTGGCCCGATGTATGACTCAGCAGAGGGTTAGTCTTGTGATTTAAACTTTGGGATCGTAAACTAAGCTTGTAAGGAGCTTTCATCAAATCACTTTCATCATGGTTATCTGGGGATCGCAATAAATCTTCTGATTAGATGTGAACAAAATCTCCAAGTAAGGGAAATGGGGATTGAGAATAAGGAAATGAGGGATGAAAGAGGAATGAGAATGAGGAAAATCTGATCGATGTGATATGTTTCTGTTGCCCTTGACGCTTGGTTAGAGATAACTCAGGCCCTTGTGGTTTCCAAAGCATTTGGGCTTTAGGAATGAAAAACTCCTCTCCAACCCACGTACATGCATACATACACACAAATGAACAATTCCACACATATTTAGATGGCATACATGGTCTACCTCTGTGTAGACACATGCACACTTGATAACACCCGAATCCCTGGCTGCTTTGATGTGCTAGCTGCTGTAATGAGTTCCGTCGTTAAGCTGCTGTTTCCCTTTAACATTGTTTACAGGCACTGGCATCTGTTGGAGGCAACCATAATCTTCCCTTTCCTGAGATATACTATGCCTCCAGTGAGCAATATCAGCACTCAATCCACAGCTGCAGGCCTTCAGTGTCACTGATATATGTAGAGATTTGATGTTTGAATCCATCAACCTATTTTGGAGATTTGTCCATTTTCATATATTTAATAGGTGATTTATGACTGAGGCTGTGACGATTAGTGTTTACGACCACAATAGGATTTGGAATATTTTTGTTTGTGAGATGGGAAGTTGGGTTTCAGGAAAATGCTTCCTTGCATTTCCTGTTGACTTCCTAATTAGATGCTTATTTATTTATTTGTCTAATTGCTGGAGGAGGCTGGAAAACAGAGGGTTATCTGCCCACTTTGCATGCCTAAATGAGAAATATTCAAATTGTCTGCTCCATTTCTTGTGTGGTTGATGGACATATGTGCATAAGGCAGTGCATGCATGCATCACAAGCAACACCCTCACACACAAACACACAAATCATCCAGACATGAGCTAAGAGGAAGCCTACGTCAGTGAACCATCAAATAAAGACAAGGAATCTTAATTACTTTTATTTCAAGGCTTACCAGCAGTGAACACCAAGCTTCTACTGACAATATTTTAATTTGTGTGTGTGAGTGTTTTGGAACATGAATAACTAGTACCAGTATGCTGTATTGCCAATTTCTATGTATGTGTGAATTAGCACAACTAAGCCAAGAGATGGGGTCGTAGCAGGAATATTAAGGGTCATTAGAATAATGACAGCGATTCTCCGTACTCCAGCAGAGAAGAACCCCTAGAGGACTATCTATGCTGCTCATTGGCTCAGGGCAGCAGCAAAGTATATGGCCATATCAAAGAGTGTGCAGTTATTTTCATTAACACAGCAGCTCATATGAATGATTCAAGAAAGCTGAAAGGATCAGAGTCAATGGACTGCCTTTACAGCTTCTGTTACAACAAGAAAAGCAGGTCAATGTTCTATTGCCTCATAGGGAGCTATAGACAAAGTGATTTGATTTGTAGAGTAAAGATCATTCCATGTCCTTTTTACTGAAGACAGCAATCATAGCTCTGGATGCATGGTGACAATTTTTTTAGATAAAACCCATTGAGACAGTCACAATAAGATCACATTATTGAAGCAAGACTACACTACCAATGCCTTAAACCTGTCTATTTGACATGGAACACTTAGTGACACGATCTGTATCTGCTGATATGATCTTTTTCTCGATGCTGTAAATTGTCAGTATGTGACGTCATATCAAAGCTGCTTTGTATTGTGTTGCTGATCTGCTGAGCTGTGAGGGGAGGGGGAGATGGCAGCTCTTCCTTCAGAGGATGCCTCACAGTCTCACAAAGGCTGACAGTCACATCAGGAAATGTAGCTCCGTGATTAAAAATGCATTCAGTCCTTGTGCAGTTTAATTGAATCTCCTCCTCATGCACCTCACAAACATTGCCAATCTCCCAAATTGCTCCCCCTGCCTCGCCTCTCTGTTGAGGGCCTGGAGGCAAAGCCTCACACCCCTTCTCTCACTCCTCTTCCTCCCATATCCCTTTTTTTTCCATCCCCCTGGTCTCCTCTGACAGAGAAAGACCTCAGCTGGATGGGATTGTTTCCATTGCAGCTGAACTGCTCCGCTTTACACAAGCTTAGATCTTTTTGAGCGCTAGTCTACAAGAATGGCCTGTGGTCTCTGACAGCGTACAGTCTGCCAGGAGCACAAGAGCTGTGACGTAGCAATACCAAAAAGCTTCTTTATCACAATCACAAAGTGTGACAGCAGGTGCATACACACTTTAGTATTGCATTATTGTTCCCATTGATGTGGTGATTTAGATGGCTGCTATTGACTGGATGTATTATATGAGAATACTCAGTTATGTAATGGGTGTCCATTCTGCCAGTGGCAAGCACACTGACCTCCTCCCTTTTCCTCTTTCTCTTTCTCTTGCTCTGCCTCCCTCTCCACTAGTTGTCATTGAACTGAAACTAATCTGATATTTATATTGCAAGGTATGAAGCTGGCATCACAGTATTAAGTCTTTTCAGGACCAAGGCATTACTTTGAAGAAATCTTAGAGCATTTCTTTTTTTCTTCATACTAGCTTGTCGTATTATCTTTTCCATTAGAAAACTGAAACCCAAATGTGACAGTGCAAGTCTTAGTGTGATATGGTACCCTCCATTTGCATCAATTAGCCACAAACATCTTTGGTGCTGTCGACGATATCAAAGTTTTAGATTTAAAATGTGCTCCATAAATTAATTTGACCTTGACCTTGAAAGCAGCTCACAAAAAACTGGTTGTCAGCAAACTAAGGTAGATGTCAATAGACTTTGTCCTGTTCAAAAGTAAACCCTACAAAACAATGTCGGAGTATTGTTTTCTTCATCTAATGATCCTTGGGCTGGAGTGATGCAGACTCCAAAGGACGAGTTGTTAAAACAGGCTGGATTCAGGTGGATTTAAAGTAAAATACAGCGTAACACATGGTAGCTATGTTGTTGTTTTGTTTTGTGATTGTTTTGTTTGTTGTTAAGCAAATGGGGCACTCCAGAAAATTAATCAAATTTGAATAATATTATCAGCTTAAGCAATCATATACAGCTCATTCACTTGCATCATTAGAGAGAAGAATGATCACAAACTTAATGCAGTATAAGCATATCCATAAACTTCTCAGCTATTATCAGTCATCCTTGAATTTCAATTACATGCATAGATTCTGATGTCAGCTGGGCCGGCACACACCAAGGCACCAGACTTGGATGAATAATTCAGAAGCTATGAATTCTATTCACTGGAGCAAAATACACATCTAGCGCCCCATTCAAATCTGTTGCTTCCCTCGTAATAGACCACTGATTGGTCCATTGGAATGATATATTCTAATTCCATAAAGGCATAAATGACTGTATAATAGCAGTGTATGAGTTTGGTTATGGATTGCAGTCAGACAAACGTCTTTTTTTCTTTCACTTCAACGTCTTCAATGTTATAACAGTACATTCAGTCCTGCTACATTCCGCTGGTGCCTGTGCCTAAAATGTTAATCATATTGAGAGACACACAAGCAGATACACAAAATGTGCACACACCCTCACATACACACACAGTCACCTCACGGCAGGTTGAGCAGATGTGAGCTGAGCGGCACAATTCATCCAGGACAACCTGTCCCAGTGTTCCACCAAATCTCTTCGAAATACAAATATGTCCCATTTTTCGCAGTTAGTCACACAAATGTCCCTGTTTCCTCAAAAACAAAATCTCCTTGGCTAACTGCTCCTCTCTGAGCATGTAAACTTGTTACAGCAGATACTGCTGATGGGATGATAATTGAGGTGGATGCTCCCCTGTGGAGAAGTCATTATGATTGGTTCTGGCCCGATGAAGGGTATGAGACCCTGTTTGTTCTGCTCATCTGACACTCAAGAGATAGAAGAAAACAACACCATCATATCGTGAGAAGCATAAACAGAAGCATACCATGAGAAATTAATAGAATTACACTATCAGAGAGGTACAGTTAAGCTATGTTTATCTTTTTCCCTCTGCAATGTTGCCGAAACGCACCACTTTGTAATTTGTGGAGTCTCGACACACAAACATTCAACCCCCTCCTACCCTGCTTGTGATGGAGAGAGAGTCCAACTAGAGGACATTTCCATAAACACACACACCCACACATACATGGACAAAGACACACATAAGCAATGAGGAGCGGGATCGTCGGGATGAGTCAGACAGCCGTGGGCAGAGGCTGGCTGAGTTATCAGGACAGATTAATGCAGAACAACGCTGGGACGCTACAATCCTTGCTTCTTATTTTTACAACTTCCAACATAGACCAAGCAGACATGCATTAACACACAGGAGAAATTAAACTCAGACAATCCAGCTCCTTTGTTTCTCTGATTAGCATTTGCCATAACCAGAGACTGATTTCTCTTTCTGTTCTTCTACCTCTTTTACCTGCAGGTTTTCTTTCTTCAGATGTGTGTTCATACTTTCTGGTTCATTCTGATGACAGCTGCTTTTAGGACACATGACATGTCACAATCTTTGAGCTTTTTCATATCTTTATATTTATTTCTATATATTTCGTAATCTGTTACAGATTTCTCTTTTTTTCTTTACTATATGCAAATCACATGTGATCTTGATTGATTTTGATTTTGTTGACTAAAATAGGTAATTGTGCAGCCAGCCATGGACAAGTAATAGTAACATGTTGTTGTCTCCGTTATTTTCTTCTGTCAAGACGAGGACTTATCACCAGAGTGGTTTTGAGGCAGTGGAATTCAACCAATTTTTAAAACAAAGACATAGGGGAACTTTGGAATCATACTTCATGCAAACTGTTAAATTGGAATAATCTCGTTGTCAAGATATCAGACACGATCCCTGTGTGAGCAGTGAGGCTTTTGTCTCCCAAATCAGGAGTTGCTGCTAATCTCTGTCACTGCGATCTGAATTTACATCGAGCACATGCATCACACAGAACAGTTCCAACATACATAATTTCCACTGCAAAGAGACAGAAATGAATCACGTATTTTCTTTCTGCTTTTCTAGTTCCTCTGGTATAAATTCAGTAAGAACTGGGTGTCTGCAGAAGTTTTTCTTCACAGTCAGTCACTCACTGATGTGGGCCAGGGTGTTGAATAAATGATGCTTACTGGGGATCACCACTGCAAATTATTTTCTCCTGTGTGCTTGTCGCTCCACCTTAACTCTATGTGCAAGTGTGCCTGTGTTTGACATATGCATTAACAAAAAGCTCTCAGGGGTCTTCGCTTCAAGAAATAATATGCGGGATAGAAGAGTTTTGTTTTGGGGCTCATTTTGACTGGTGGCTTTAATCTGATTTTATAGCCTGTGATCCTGCATCCAATCTCATCATGACTCTAAAATTCGAGATATGTCTTTCAATTTATAGTACTGTGCCAGAGTATGGGTTAACAACAGCTACTTTATGGAGGTGTTTGCTGTTACGTTAGCACCCTTACTGCACATGTGTGCCAGCAACCAAAAGCCTTGCATGTGTGTGCGTGTGTCGATTCACTTTAGTTAATCAGCTGACAGCTGAGTATTGATGTGCAGAAACAGAGCCCAGCAGTGAGTGATGATGGGAATATGACAATAAGTCACTAGGAGCTGCTTTAACTCATGAGTCCAATAGCTTTAATGGACATGTAAAGACCACAATGGTTGATACAGAGTACTGACTCAGCTGATTGGCAGCTACCGCTCTCTGTGGCTCACTCTTAATTTGCCATAATAAAAAGGGTGCTACTGTCACAGCTTTGTGGGGGGGGGAGAAAAAAATCAGGACAATTTCTACAGTTTCCCTCATTCAGATGATTAACCAAGTGATGGTATGATTAATATCTGCATGCATGAGCAATGTGCATGCTTGACTGCAAGGATGCACGCTCATATGTGTGTGTCTGAATTCCCCTTTTGTGTCCTAGCTAAGACAGAGCAGGGAGAGAAAGCTGGATTTTGGATTTCAAAGATAATCTCCCTACCAGATGGCAAAACATCCCATATTCCTTTTGAGGTTCCCCACGTGATTCCCTGTGCAAGGGTTGGTTATGTGTGTATGTAAGTTGTGGGGGTATATATGTGCTCACACACAATTTTTACCATATCACGTGACCCATGTGCGTATGCTAATAAGAGCTGTAACGTCACATTAATCCAGTGACCTGGTTAAACCCCCAACTGAAGGAAGTGAGTGTTAGAGGGAGGGAGGGGAAGCTGCCGGAGCAGGAGAAGAGAGAGGAGAAGGGAGAGGGGAGACAAAGCAAGCCTCTCCCTCCCGCACACTCTCACACAGTCATTCACCTCATGAACGGCAGAGTGGCGTGTAGCTAAGCGGAGCAGAATGGGCAGTGTTTTAACACAGAGGGAGACAGAGGCAGAGAGGGACACATAGAACCGGTGTGGGACTTCTACACTCACATCACACACTTCCTTCTGTCATACACACCCACGCGTAAAGCTCGCGTGAAGCTCAGCTGTCAGGCTGGACGGGACAGCAGGGACACCCACTTCACACACTCGCACACATGCTCACACACCTACGGACACACACACTCTGGAGCGTACTATGGTGGTCCAGGGAGCAGTGACGCCCGGGAGAACCCGCCGGCTGATGCTGAAGCTGCCGGTGGGGACTCTTCGGAGAAACAGTGGAGAGAGGGTAAGACATAAGCTTTCCTCAACCGCTCTCTTTCACTTTCCCCCTGCTTCTTCGACTTTGTCTCTCTGTCTCTGTTGTTGTGTGTGTGAGGGATTTAAAATGGTTCTTGGCTAATCCAGGGAACTGTATTGGAGTTGCTGGAAGGCAAGTCAAGAGCAAAGCTTTTAATCTCTGTAGTGGACGATACTTCTCTGTGTTCTCTCCCTGTCAGTCTGAGCCTGTCAGTCTTTGCAGCTCTCAGTCTGTCTGTCATTGCTGATGTGTTCCACTGTCGTCCTCGGTTTCAAGGTTATGGGGAAGTCTCTCCGTGGGAGAGCTGTCTTTGAGCAGCTTGTTTGCCTGTCACTGTCAGTGCAATTAAACTGACATTTAATTTAGACATGAGATGGCTTGCTTTTATCAACATGAGCCCCACATAGCTTCAAGTTCAGCTTGTTTCAAAGTGCTGAATTCAGATCTTTTAGCACAATGAAAGTCAGCATGCCTGCTGGACATCAGAAGCTTCTGTGTTTATGTGTATATGGTGGGTGTGGACTGAAGGCTGAAGATAATGGTTCCCAGCTAAGCTTAGATATGGAATGTGTGTTGCAAACTTAGCCTTTATGTCAGTTGTTAAGACAGGCTGGAACCTGCCACACAATTCATCTCTATTGCTCTTCAGCAAACATGATTATACCACCAGAAGACTAAGTGTGTCTTTGTTTAAAAAGAAAAAAAGTTTGCATCTGTGTGTGTGTGTCTCTCCCAGGTGATTTCATTCTATGATGCATGCGCTCTTTCATGTTGTAAATACACTGGTATTAAGTGAATCAGACTTAAGTAGAGTGCGTGTCCAGGTGGGGAACCACTCAGGCTTACCGCTCTTCCAAACTTCATACCCCAGAACACGAGGTGCCTACAGGATCACACAGAACTCTGTTTAATATTCCTTCTGAAATCTCAGTCTTTCATTTTGAAGTAATGTGACATTAGTCTCATTAACACAGCTCTCTGGGTGACTGCAACTTCTAAGCTCTTTTGAGAATTGCCTTTCTCTTTGTTGTTTCTTTCACTGAGCATATACGCCGAGCATGCAGGACTACACACAGGCACACATTGTACACATGATCTCATAAATTACACAGCATGAATGGATATTGGATGAAAACCAGCTTTCATTTTAATAAGCTCAGTCAAAGATATCCCCACCCCATCACGCCCTTTCTTGAAACACAGTACAAACGTCGTCACCAGGTTGCTTTGCTGAAAATTGCCATTTATACTTAAGCTGTGGAGAAGTAAGAGACTTTATATGAGTTAATATGTTCTCATGCTCTCCGATCTCACTATGCAAAGATTTTCATTAATAATGTGATGAATGGAGAAACTGTGATTCGACTGAATAGGACTGGATGTCATAATAGCCCTGGATTGAAGGAAACTGAATCTCCACTTTCTTTTTGAGAGAAGTAATTGCTGCCGTTTGATTGCCTGGAACCACACACTCGCACACACACTCTGATACACAAATCACCTTAATTAATGGAGAAAAGCAGATTTTCAAATACAGGAAAGTAGGAGTCTTTCTCTCTCCTGATTGCATTCCCATTCACTGCCTCATATTTTTCTTCCAACCAGCTGTGTGTAGACAGATTGAAGGGTATGGTTTCTTGTTGTGATTTACATAAAGTCACTAGCATAATTATGCTTTTGTGCAGGAAGTACGACCAGATTCTTTAGGGGTGCATCAGCTTTATATGTATAGTAATGAATTTATAAGATTCCAAAAATAGTTTGCCATCAGACCACACAGGCGGAAAAATGTTTAATTTTGCTGACAGAGGCTTTTCGAAAAATGACTGTCCAACTCTGTCTGTCTTCTGTGATGGCACGCAAACAGCTCAGCTCAGTTATCTGTCAATTTCTGCACCAGAAGCAGTCATCGTGTCTGTTTTACTGAGACACTTAAATACTTTCATTTCTGTACACAGCACTGGCTTTTTCCTGCTCTGACTTGTCACGTTAGATAACTTACTGCATTCTTATCCTCTCTGCCCTATCCAACTACACTATAGAGGGGTAACAGCATATGAAAAATATGTATTGGCCAAATCTCCATCTATAAGCAGCTGACTGAGCAGAGTGCATGTTTGCTGTGTAAATTTATTGCTGAGAGATCAGGTCAATATCATTTTTGAGCACATGAAGGACTTGCTTTTCATATCCTTCAGCATTCAGCAGTTGTGCTCGTACCCGCCGGCTACACGCTTCTCTACAACCTTTTAGCACTCACCAACTTGTTTGAAGAGTGTTTAAAACTGAATACCCCAGATTGCTCCTAACCTCCC
The DNA here is from genome assembly GCF_027942865.1 of Odontesthes bonariensis. Taxonomy (NCBI): domain Eukaryota; kingdom Metazoa; phylum Chordata; class Actinopteri; order Atheriniformes; family Atherinopsidae; genus Odontesthes; species Odontesthes bonariensis. Next base: position 16,076,711 of record NC_134512.1, on the reverse strand, counting down.
AGACTGCAGAGCTAAAAGCCATCTTTTCATCTGTGTCTTGTCACTTTTTTAATTCAGATGAATCGTCCCGCATCCGCGTCAGTAGTTTGTGATGAATGTGGGTTTCTATCACAGTTAATTGAGTAATATGTACACGGACTGCCAATTTTGTTCACAGTCAGCAGCTATGACACATTTTGGGGAACAATAGAATGAGAAAATAACTCTATCTAACGCCCCATCCCCTTATTATCTATGAATCACAACTTTTACAAACCTAATTTTCTGCCTTTAAATCGTAAAATGTCATGCCTCTATGTTTTCTCTTTCTCTAGCTTTAGGAAAGTAAAACTGGCAACAAAGTAGGATAGATGTACTTATATACTTAAAAAGCAGACAGTGTTTACACCATAATATGATGAAGATAAATTACCCAGTTGGTGTTGACAGTTTAAAACAGCTTCTTTTGAGGGAATGTTTTCTGTTTAGATTACCTCTGTAGGCAGGCAGAGTTAGGATTATCTTCCGCCTTTGTTATCCTGGTATCATGTTAAGCTGCTCAGTTCTTTTCTGTGAAATTAAGTATAAAACAAAACAAACAAAGGAAGAGGCACTGCAAGAAACACTGGCATGTGTGTTTATGTGTGTGTGTGTGTTTTTTTTTTTGTTTGTCTAAATTTCAGCCGGAATCGCTCTCCGAGGAAACATGTTGTTGTCAGGGGCACAGCAGGGGGGCGAGGGCATGAAGGTGGGAGGGTTGGATCACTGTCAGAGAGGGAGAAGTTCACACACATACAAATGTTGGAAACACACATTCAGAACAGGAATGCAAACAAACAAAGCATGAATGTAATTTACCACTATGTGCCTTAAAGCTAGAAACATCCAGGCAAGGGATGAGGCAGGCATACTAATCAATCCTTGTTACCTTTAAACATCTTGTTTGCACCAATCACAGAGAAGGTCAGTGCTGGACTCCGGCAGTCTGTGGGTCAGGTTGATACCCTGTTGATCTAATTGTCTTGACATTAGTCAGAAATAATTGAAGCTGCTGTAAAGTTGATGTGGCAAATAAAGTTAAAACAATACCCAACAAAAGTTTCTGTTTAATTAATTTAGCATCGCTTTGTGGATCAGTTTCAAGCTTAGAGCTTTTGCCCCCACACCTCTCCTTTGCCTTGCTACACTATTGATTCACTGGGATTTCAACATGCCCGCAGGACTGTAGGTGAGAGCTGTGGTCAGTCAGCCCAATTAAAGAGACAAAGAGAAGGGGTACCGGGTAGGGGGGGAGAGACGGGAGAGGCGGGAATAGCACACAGCAAAAGGCTCCTGAAGGCCTCACACCACACCCAGTTTGGCATGAAAGGGGACCCCCCTTTTCTCCCCAAGGCAGCTCAGAAGGAAGAATGTTATTGAGCAAGTGAGGAAAGGGGGGCAAGCAGGAGACTCCCACCCTTTTCTCCACTCTGTCTCTTTCATCACTCTGTGGTATGACTTTTTTCCTCCCTTTATTCCGCGTCCAAAATCAACCCGCAGACCTATAGATATATGACACAGCTGCGTTCAAGTTCAAAGTAAATCTAAACTCAGCTCAGCTCCATCAAACAAGGAGATGATCGCCTATTGACTGCGAGTGAAGGCTGAAGGCAGTGAGCTGCTCATAATGTGTTTTCTCTATAGAGATGGACTGCTGGTAGGGCAGCTATGGTGAGAGTGGACTCTGTCCACTGCCAAAACACCCCTTGTGGATGGATGTGTGTTCCCAAGAAAGAATTCAGCTGTGAATCCTCTAAAAAAATGACAGAAAGACAGAGCAACAAAAAAAAGAGGAGTGTGGGTTGATGGTAAAGAGAGCGAAGTCCATCTCCCCCAAAACAGGATGTGGAGCCCCCGAAATGTTCCTTAAATATCCCAGCACAATCTGTGCCCTTTGTTACACAGAGATAACACATCTCAATGTGAACGGAGGCAATCTCTCTGACTCACTCATATGAGGGGGTTTATTCATAGTTTGTGTGTTGCATGAGTGTGTGTGTGAGTCCTGCAGTGACAGCGTAAGAGGAATAAAAAGAAGCGTTGGGGGAGAGAAAGAAAGACAACCTTTATTTCTTAAAAAAAAGTTGTGGGACTTTTTCGAAGATGGCGGAAGCAGCAGAGGTGTGCGTATGTGTGTGTATGAGTGACAAAGAGAAACAGAGCAGAAAAGGGTTAGAAAGAGATGCAGTCTCTTGTTTTCCCGTGGGTGTACTGCAGTAATATGGTAATCCTCATTAATATTTATCTGCGAGGCAAAGTGAAGAGAATGATTAGCTTGTGAGAGTGTGTGTGTGTCCATGTGCATGTTTTCATGAGTGACTACCCTTTAGTGCTCAGTTTTATTATATTAGAGTATAAAACACATGAACTAGATCAACTTCTACACTTAAAAGACTAATAGTCCCAATATTTCAAAGAATTTATGTCATCAGGGGTGTTATTCTTTGCTTCCATACATTGTTATTTATTTGAATTTTTCCAAACACCCGTGGGAATCTGAAGCCCGTTGGACGCTCATACACTCACACGGACACATATAGATGCTCCCTGCTGCCATCCCTGTCTTCAGCCACGTCGCTTTATGCCATTGATTTTCCTGCTTGCACCTCTAACACAATCACATTAAACCAGGCTGATCGGAATTGAATTTCAGACTGGGCCTACACACATAAGTCACTTACAGTCTCTCTTGGTGTGACAGTGGAGGGCTGAAAACGCACCTACGATGAAATTAAAACTGCATATACCAAATACTAGACAGCACAAAAGATGTAGGATTTCTGCTCTCTGTTTCATGGAATTTGTACCGGAGTTTTCTCAGCTGGCAAAGTTCTTGTGATTTTACAGCGTAAGTGACCCATTTCCCTCCACTGCTCTCTCCATTTCTCCCTCTATGACTTGCCTGCACTCCAGAATAACACGCTTGAGTGAAGATGAGAGAGCAGGAGGAAGATTGAGAGATAGAGAGAGATGTGAGGGAAAGATGAAAGAGGCAGTGGGAGACAGCAGAAAGTAAGAAGTAGGAGAAGATTACAGAATGAGAATTTGCTCCTGAATATCATGCGTCCTGTTTGTGTCAAGACGAGGTTGACCTCAAAACTGAGACAGGTTTAAGGTTCATATTGTATCATCAATTTGATGAAGTGATGAAATAATAGATTAATTTCATTCAACTGTCCACTCCATCTGTCCACCATAGCACTAAATGTAATGTCCCAAATAATGTCATCTCCTTTTCATGTTGTTACTATGGTAATAGTCGGACAGCTGACACTGTCTGTTTACATTGCAGTGAAGGTTTGACCTTTCCCAGGATTCAGCGGGACATTGCAAACACATAGAATCATGGGAACAGTGCACTGTCATACTTAAACTCTCGCCTCCCTCTTTACCGCAGCAAATATTTACACCCCTTATAAATTACAGTGGCTGAGGGCTGAGGACGGGCAGCCAACCCCTGTTTTATTTTGGAAAATTCACACCATAGAAATACCACACATTCCTCGCGGATTTCTCAAGACACCATGAGAGTACAACACGAGGCCCTGAGACAGAGGGATGGTTGTACAAATTTATTTAATTCTTAGAAAAAGATGAGTTTTTGGCATCTCAATTCAGAAAAACTTTTTTTTTTAATTTACTGCATGTAGTGTGACTGTTAGCAGTAACTTTAGTGGGTTTTGTTACTTTGAGTAACAAAGACATAATACAAGAAATCATAGAATTTGCATGCATGCACACTAACTCACACAAATGTCCACACACACCAGCTCAGCAGTATTAGAATAGCCCCTAGCATTAATAAAGCTCAGCATGAATCAGATTGGTCTGCAAAAGCCCATTTAAGCCACCCCCACAGTCAGACTGGATTTTTGTGGAAGGGTAAAGACTTACTGAGCAGTACAGTGTTATTGACATTTTTCTATTGATCAAATCAAAAGTCTCTGATGAAACAGTCTGAAGAAAATTGGAAAAAAAAAATAATAATGATCATTTCACAACTGACATTTAGAAAAATCCCAGATTACAGGCAGCAGGTAGAAAAAAATGTATTTCTGTGTTCAGTTTCAGAATGATTCCAACCTTTGTGTTACACATAAAAATCAGCAAACATTTATCATGCAAGCCACGTTGTTTCAGCGCTGCTGCTTAGCCAGCGTTTATAACAAACTGGCAGCAAATTGCACACAGGCACTGATGGCTTGGCACAGCTTGTATTTGGGGTTTGTATTGCCTCCATGTGGCCATTGTTGCAAATGGGTGTATTTAAGTGAATGTAAAACAAGGTCCATTGTGGATTTCTTTCTCAAATAAACAAAAAAAAATTGACAAGATCAATTATATTAACAATGTATTTTTGCATCCTGCACTATGATTATGCGCAGCTGGTTGACATTCATGATTTTTTTTTTTTTCCCCAAGAATTTGATGGGTCAGATCAGGACACTGCATGTTGGGAAAACTTTGCTCAGAGAAAAAAATGTGTCCTTTTTTAAAAGCATTCTGGCTAAAGGCCCAGTTCTGTTGGAGAGCAACATGCTGATGTCTTTGTAGTGAAGATGTTGATAATTGTGTTCAGTAACTGTAATTCAGTCTCTGTATATATAAGCAAGCATGCGTAAAGTATTTATGAGCATGAATATGTGACCTCATCATACAGATAGTGTCAAGTCTGAGCAGGTGTGTGAGAAGTTTCCAGCCTGAAAGCATATCCCTCAGTCCTGGAAAAATGACACTCTGAGAGAGAAAGGGAGAGGACTGTTTGCTCTCTGCAGTACGAGAGTGCATATCGCTTTAAAACCAGCTACCAGTCAGAGAAACTGAGAGACTGGCTGCATTTTTCTTGGTGGGAATGTTTGTGTTTGTGGCACTCAGGCCAAGGGAGAGAGGGTGCATTTCTTCACTGAGAAGAAAGGAGAGTGAAGGAGAGGAAGAAAAGAGAAAAAAGAATCAGCAGGGACCACTAGATGTGTGGGACTGTGACAGAAGGACTAGCTGGGTTTGACCTTGAGGAGGCATCAGGCTGGTGAATTCCAGAGAGACAGAGAACCGATAGGGACCGAGCCAGGAAAGAAGACGACCTGTCTGCTTGTGGCTTACCTTCAGGGATGACATTACCTACAGGAGGTGGTATCAAGAGGACACTAAAGGCTAATGATACAGTTTCATTACGTGGGCTTCTGTGAATTTCACCTGTTGTAGTTCACCTGTAAAACTAAAAATATGTAAATCTGAGAAGTGGGTGTCCCACTGATATAAACTCCAATTGCTTTACAAACCCTGGAGGTGCCTTGTCACAGAGTTAGCGCAGTAATGGAGGCTGTCTTGTTGGGTCTGGATGAGGTGGTCTGTACTCGCCAGAGTCTTCTGTGGACTCTCACCACCACAGCCATCCGACGGCTTTGTGGGCACGCCAGGAACCTTCCCGGGCCTCTGCATCTATTGCACACACACAGGTGTGTTTCAAGGCCTCTATACCAGGTAGGCTGAGCCTCAAATACACATTAAAAACATGTACATAAAGACATGTACATGTGCATACTCATGCAACAGGTAGTGGGTCTTCCTTGCCAGTTTAATTTAAAATAATTTACACCTAATAAGATATTGTGCATTGATTACATTTACAAGTTTCCATTGTATTTACATGCAGTGCTATTTGGCAGAGAAAACTATTCATAATAGATTATTTCATACTTGTGTGTCAAGATTTGAACCTGAAGGACAAAGTATCAGAGGGAGCAGGTGATGTTCTGCAGGTATGTCCTTCAGGAAATAGATCAGGATCAGAAACTGGAGCTGGGTTAAACTTGATTGACTTGTTTCAATAAGCACGAAGGACAGAATGAAGTTGTGAAATTGTGATTTTGGCTACGTTGGTCTACAGCCTAGCAGTTTTTGTTGTTGTTGTTGATTTTATCGCTGAAGCCACTGTGAATAGGGTTCTTTTGTTTTTGGGTTTAAGACACAGAAAAACAGGAAGTCATGTTGCTAGGCTCACTGTTAAGCTGGTAACTATGCTTCACAGAAAACACACACATACACTGTTTTATACGCTGTTTGGTCAGTCTATTTTTCTGTTGCCTTGAACTCCTTGGAAACTTTGGAAAGCATTCTCTCTGTCAGTATACTTCAATAACTAAAGCAGCTTCTCCGGGTGGATGTTATTTTAATGGTGTTATTAGTGAACAACTATTTTGTACCTCTTGTCCATCTAGCTGTGATTCAGCAAAAAGGATGATCAGTATTCACTTCGGCATGTCTGAATCGGTACTCTGGGCTTTCATGGCGTCATTAGTATTCCCCAAGCGTCTCTTCTGCCCTGTATGCAGCTGGCATCACCAGGACCAACCCAACAGGCTCTTAGAAAGACACTTACAGGGCCCGTTGTTAGATGACAAAGCTGTCCTGCATTGCTCAGATTAATCACACAGTATCAGTAGATACATGCAGGCACATAAAGATAAACACACACAAAACATCTGTGCTTTCCTGTCTTTTTTGCTCTGATTCCATCTTTACCCTCACGAGAGGAATAACTGAGTTGTTATTCTAACTTTTGTCTTCAGATATGTTTTTTTGAAGCTCCTAAGTTTAAGCATCCTGAGGGAGAGGAACACAATCAGAGGAAACTGAGACAATCCTCAGCACCACCTACTGCTTCAGAGACACACATAACGTCTAACAGAGGTCTGACTAAAACAACGTTCAGGCGGCGTTTTTTTAATGCCTTTTCAAACATCCTCGAGGCAACTGTTTTGATGAGCTGCAAACAATTTCTACCTCTGGCCTGATGGTGGTATGGCCCAAGGTGGAATAATGGAATTAATAGTGGAGGGAGTAGCAAAGACAAAGAGGGAGGGGTTACTGTGTCAAGCTGCAGGATGGGGATATCCCTGGCTCTCAGTGCACTGCCTCTCTGCCTAGCTTCCTCTGTTAAAGTAAATGAGAAACACAGCCCACGCACACGCACACACAAGTGGCACTCACACTTGAAGGAAAAAGACTGATGTATAAAAATGTTTTTTGACCTCCCTTTGCATTGAACACAACAGTTCCATATCAGTAATCGCACCTAATCTAACCTAAACCTGCCCCATCGCTCTCTAGCACATTTTCTATTTTTGCTGCTTTTCCAAATTAAATCACTTTTTTTCTCACTGGCAAAAAGTAAATTGATTCCAGTAGTCTCACTCATGTCACTGGCCAACATATCTTTGCTGCACTCCTGTGTGTGACACATACTGTGTGTGAGGTTGATGAATTTACACTCGCAGTGCCTTGCATGTTGTGTGAAGCAGCACTCTGTGTGATTAAGCTGTTGTGCTACACTAACCAGCAGACTGCAACATTTGTGAATCGTTGTTTTCTCACAGACGTGCACTTATTTCCCTCGTGAGAGAATGCCGCCATGTGTTCACACTTTCATACACCAGTCTGAGTAATATTGACTCACCAGCCCCCAGTCACACGTTTTCCTCTTGTGGTTTGACCCTTTAAACAGGGTTGGTATCAGCGGGCGTGTGAGGGCAGAGCTCTGCTGTGATGTGTTAGACATTGTCTCTGGGAAATGTTTTAGTCATTTCTCCCGTTGCTTTTCTTTTGCATTGATTCCAGTTGTTTGCGTTGTATTTTTTTTTCTTAGTTCCCCTTCTTACGTCCTCCATCCCATCCCAGAGGCAGGATATCCTGCAAGGGTTACAACTGGAGCAAACACAGGTGGTTTGGCTTCCCCTGACCTGCAGGAATCATATTTATCTTCACTCACCACTTTAATGCAACAAACAGGGACTGCAAGCTGTCATTTTGTTCTTAAGAATTTGAAGTGACATTTAAAGCAAACCCTAACATGTTCATAATCACTGCTGATCTTCACAGACTCGACAAGGTAAACATCCTTGTTATACTCTGTTTATTTCCTGTCACAGCACTAGCTAATAACAGGAGCTGACAGGAAGCTGGTTCTCCTTGAGGCCAAATTTACTTCGATCCAAGCTGTTTCCTAGCAACATAACTCCAAAGAAAAAATTTAAACATATTTCAAATCTCACATCAAGTCCCATCCATCATATATTTATTAGTATTTGTGTCTTTGCTTGTAGGCTAGTAGGCAAAAATCGCTGTCATTGATCATATTCCTTATCCCATTGATGAGTACCATGATGATACAAACCAGATAATATAAACCTAAAACATCCAAGTTGCACAATCATTCTTCTGTCACAGGCTAAGCTCATTTGTATCTGTTTAATTACTTATTTTGCTCATTGTCTGGTAAGCTGTGGGCACTCAGTCACTGTGGTTTTTTTTTTAAATGGGGTGATTGTCAGCACCTCTTCTGAATCAGGTCATGATTGTGCTCACTTCTTTTTATGCTGTTTCTGTGCCTCTTATGTTCATTTTATCATCCCTTTGTTCTCATTCTCCACTGAAGCAGAGGCCAATACATAACCTGATGGCAGGCAGACAAATATGGGGAAACCTGTGTGTCCTTGCTAAATCCCAACCTTCCATTGCAAGGCTTCTCATCCAAGTAACTTTTGGATCAAGGACGAATTTGAACTTGTGACTTTCGAGAATTGCAATCATTACTGCTGTCTGCCAGCGATCTTTATTCCCACTGCCAAAGTCATGATCTGAATGTGACAAAATCTTTTCCCAGGACCAGCAGTGAGAACTGTGCTGAAGGGGGGGGGGGGGGGGGGGGGGGGGGGTGGAAAACCAGAGCACACGTTTTTCCTACATTTTTCCAGTACTTTGTTTATTTCTATACGTTTTTATAATTTTCTAATTTGTTGGCAACTAACTCAAGGCATGTTTGTGTTTGATATCCCTGCACAAGCTCACACACAAACTCCCCCCTTTAGCTTGTGTTGGTGGATGAAGCCGTTTACAGCGTGTCCCTGGGGATATGGCCTTATTTGCATAGCTCGTCTGGAAAACATTTCCACTGCTCCATTCCCAGGTTTATCAAATGCTCAGTGTGTGAGTGTAATTATGAGCGTGTGAAAGAAAAAAAGCAACATAGGGCAAAGCGCGTTTGTGTCTGAGCATACTGTAAGAAAATGGCTAGATCCATTACCAGCTGAAGTGTAAATTTTAACTTCTTTGCCACTTGTTAAATCATAAATCATGCTCAAAACGTAGTCAGTTATTCATATTTTGTTGATAGCTGTGTTTTGTGAATCGCCTGGTGATTTGCAGCCTTGTTGCATATTAAATATTAAAAACACAACATCCCTCTTCTATACACATCCATGTGTGATGTTATCGTAGTGGCTGTGCACTTTAAGCTTCTAAGCCATGCCAGACTCTGATTTCTTTGGTAATGGGATAATGTGTAACACTACTTAATACGATGGACACTTGCTTGATTAATTGCAGGCGTTTCCTTGCTTGCTCACTCACATGCAAGCTATGCAGTCATCGCAAAGACATGATCTTATTCCCTGGCACACAAAATGAAAACAGGATACTTTCTCAAACTGAAATCATATATTAGTATTGCATGTCACTCAAAGACACACAAAGAAAATTCATGTTATATGTGTTCGGGTGATAAAAGCATTACCAATTAAAGATTGCCCAGTATAAACATTTTTTTCACCTATCAGTTCCCATCTTGGAGTCTGATCCGATCTTAACGTTAGAATTTACACGGTTTGTGATATCCAGTTGGTGTATATTGGGCCATGATTGAGCGGACAATTTAATAAATCTGGCTAGTATCCCTTTAAATCCTCTAAGTGTTTCTGAATCGTAGTCAGGGTGGGCATGATATCAGGTTGTTTGGAGGTGGTCCTCTTCTAGTGAGTGAAGTGATAAGTTTAACTGTGGCATTAGTGTTCGGGATAGAAGAGCTTATAATGTTTAAGTTCAGGGGTTAGGGCCTCGTATAGAGTGGTAATCCTGGAGGATTACTATGTGAATCTGGTAAATATCTGGGGAAATCCCACTGAGGGACTTTCAGATCCTTTATTAGAGTGGATATTCAGTGAATCTATGTGTTTTACCGAACAGAGGTTTAACGTTTTGATATATCATAATTTACCCAAGCTAGATTATTTAGAAAATCTTACTTTATCAATTACAATAATATTGAAAGGGAATACAAAAGATGATATACATATGTTCAGACAAAGTTGTGAATGTTTACTATTCAATTTCCTATGGAGAGAACCATTGCCACCCAATACACCGTACGACAAATAACTCCCCCACTTACCCTAAAAAATGAACTCCCTTCTCATCTGTAACTGTGGCAACTGTTTGATTGATCATATGTTTTTATTTACTGAGCGAAAGTTTTCCACCTCCTACCTTCAGATTCTGGCTCTCCTTGAGGCAAAATGGCCTAATGGAAGACATTCAATACCTTTACTATGACGGGATTCCCTTTGGACAAGAGGAATTGCGCACACACTCACACGGAGAGCACAAAACGCTGCCAAAGGGCTCTCCCTGCAGATGGATCGGGTCGTTTTTCATTACCTGGCTCAGAAGAATCAAGTGTGTAGCAATGGAGCACAGTCACAATGAACCAAAACTATGGATTGCTAAATCCTGACTCCAAAACACCATAGATGCAGACTAGACAGGCTGCAGGACAGAGCCTGTGAAGGGGCTAATAGCTCTTTTTTATTCCACTGTTTGTCATTACCTCAAACTAGATCCTGAAGGAAGATGAGGAAAGGTCACAGGCAGCTCTGTGTTCACCTCTTTCTCATATCTCTCAAATGCTGCTGTATTTTTATCATTATTTATGACCTTTATTTGCCTGCTTCATCTCCAGTTAGTTCCTTCTTTTTATCTTGCGTGTCTTCTTTACCCTTTTTAGATGCTCCCCCTTTGATTTCCTCACCTCTCTTCACTGCTGAAGCATGTGCTTGTGCTTCCCCATCTGAATACATATAACGATACTGATCATCCACAGAAAGCACTTACGTCAGCTGAGCCAGTATAGCCCGAAGGGCTGGTAAGATGGGGGTGGAATAGGATGAGTGAATTTCAAGAGCATGTTGACTTTGTAGAGCAAACAAATCTCTTGTTTTGGTATTGTTATACTGTCATCAGCTGGACTGGATAACTTTGCAAGGAAAGCCTACACTGCAAGGCTGTTTCCCTCAAGTTCACACCCCTGAGTCATACATTTGTCTCTTACAGTTTCTTAGAATTCGGTGACTGTGTCTCTTCCTCTAGATGCCCTGCATTTCTGGCACAGTGTGCATAGAGGAGATGGCTAAATCTCCTGCAAAGTTGTCATGACAACTTTTGTTTGCATCTTAGAGGGGCAAGTGCAAGGCTGTGAGGCTGGTCAGACATTTATGCGTATGTGCTGATGTGTGTAGGTGTGTGTGCACTTGACAGTGCAGGACATTTCCATGCCACTCGTCTAAAGAAGTGGTTGAAAACCTACAAGTTATTATGTGGATAGACATTCACTGAGGTCCTGTAAAGCCAGTGCTTTGAGCGATGTTGGTCTTTGACTGTCTCTCTAATTAACCTGGGGGACCCACACACATTCACACACTCGCTGAAATTCACACAATGGCAAATTCAGTAAAGAAAAGAGAGGATTAGGATGTTTTTCACCTCCTCTCCCCTGCTGTTCTGGTCTCAGGGTACATGTTTAATGGGCTGGTAGAATATATTAAAACTGTGACACACACACTCACATAGGAGACAGCACTGTTTAATATTCTGCAAGCTAAATGATTAGAGTGTTTGGTATTCTATCCAGTCACAGGACATGGGATAGAGGCCAATGGAGTTCAACCTCGCTGCAGCACACTGTGCCCTTGAGTTTCGGCCCCAAGCTGCGTGCCCCAGCGTGTGTGCACGTATGTTGTCTATTTGTGCATGAGATATAAAAGACTGAAAAGGCGAGGAAGAAGGAGAAGTCAAGGAGGAAGATACATCAATCAACAATGTTCAGTGTTTTTACAGCCTAGCAGACACACACGCCGTACACATTTATGTATAGGGTGTTGTTAGCAGTGCAGAACCAAACACCTCGCTCTACGTCACACTGTCTGCATGCATCGCCAGCGGTATCAGTGAACACAGGGTCACTTGGGTCTACAGTGATTTCTCATTGTGTGAATTATAGATGAAGAGAGGAGGTGTAGGGGGTAAAAGATCCTTCCCCTGTGAATGACTCACACTGCCAGTCCACATCCTGGCAGATCACCCCCTATTATCACAAAGGATATGTTTCATTGAGATAAAAGTCCTGAAGACATTACATCACTCGTAGCCTTCTGTCCTAAAACACCCTGCTCCTCTTGTTAGTTTGTCGGCACTCTGGCTACCCCTCTCTTCTCTGCCCTTCCTTGTAAACTAATTAGTTACTGAATCAGCCCTGATCAGTTTAATCAAAAACACAGGGTTAGGCTCACACACCAAGATACACTCAAAGAACAGCTTTATAAACCAAGAGCTCTTTTTGCAGTGGAATTTAAAGAATGCCCAGTGAGTGTCTGTGAAGGGCAAAGATGACCAGAATTATTAATCTGAGAAGTAGAGCAGGCAAAGACAGATTATCACGGAATAGAAGTGGCAAAGTAGGACAATCCCGTTTGACTATTTTCAGTACAGCTCATCCTCATAACAAAGCATAGCAGTGAAAGAGACATGGGTGACCATCATGTGCAAAGACATAAAAACTCTTACAACGTGCTAGATCGTGGTCTGTGTGCACAGTGACCAAAGATGTGACTTGCGCTCAAACGAACACACTGTGGCGCTGCCTCATTGCACTGGGCTGACGAAAGGCTTTTACTGGCTTGAATGTCATCTCTGGAGACATTTGCTGTGGTCTTGTTTGAAAATGTTCTCTTCTAAAAATAACTCCAGGCTCTATATGAGTGTCCGTGCACACGTGTGCATCTGTATGACCCAGTTTTTTCAGCCACATCGTTTTTACATCAGTGAACGCAATGGAAAGTACAGTTAAAATAAGAACGTGTAGTGGATGAAGAGAGCAAAAAAAAACAATGGCTGCAAGCAGAAGGATGATGTGGATATGAGAGGAGTGGCTGTACAAGAGTATTCATTTGCAGACGTTTTCATGCATGGTACCAATGGTCAGATAAGTAAGATATTCAATTCACGGCAAAAGATAGAACCCCTAATCCCACTGTTAAGGGGACATATTGTTAAGGGAACATGTTAACATATTGTTATTGTTAAGGGAACATATATATGTATATTAATGCATCACATTCAAAACAGCATTATCATCAGGTCATTTTAGGTTTAGGCAATGAAAACATTCACTTCAGAATGTTGAAAGGATAAAGTAAGGAACTTCAAAACATCAGGAATTCAACAACTTGAATATTACTTAGAGTTTGTACCTGTATCTTTCCAGTTCATTGGAAATGGAGTCCCCTCTGGATGCAAATAGCAGCAAAGTTGAACCTGAAATGTGAAGACAGAATCTGTGTTGATTCAGAACAACAAAAGTTTAGATCACACAAATCAACCAGTAAGCACAATTCATGATGTCTTGACAGTGCCATCTGAAAACACCTTGCAGCAGTGTTCCCAGCAAAAGCATCAATATAGAATTTGAAATTCAGAAACTTCTCTATCTGTCAGCTTCAGTCAAAGTCAAGATTTTATTTTTTTTATCTTTATTTTTTTTAAATGAAAGGAAGTGGGGAAGTGATAGTTTTTTGTTGTTTTTTTTGGGGGGGGTGGGAGGGAAAGTCTGGGAATGGAGCTTTGTAGTAAATTGAGAACAAAGCAGAGCTGGCTACAGAAATATCTCCAGTTTGTTTGAAGTGCCAGTATGTTTCTGATTTAAAAAAAGGCCTAACTGGAACCACATTTCAGTCCCAAAGTCACTCACAGGCAGGGAGGGTGGAGCTCACAGTCACACACAAAAACAGACATGCACACACACACACACACTTGAAAAAACAAAACAGATCTTTCCCGGTCAGTCGTTTCTCTAGACATTCCTGACTGCTTTTCCCTGACCCTCCCTGCTCCATCTCACTCTGCCACTGCTAGACGTATAAGAAGACAGGATTTGGCCCTGCTATTATTTTTGCATCAGGTTTTCAATACTGAACTGGAATGAAACTCTTGACTGTCTTTAAGAATCTTGTGTTGTAATCTAATCTGCACCATATGTAGGTGCTGTTACATTAAAACAGCAGGCGCGTCATAAGGCCTGTTAAGATGTAATGATCTCAGCATCATAAATCATCATGGGGCTCCAAGTTTCAGTTGATGCTCGCTTTGAGTGTGACATGTTTAAAAGCGCGTGTTTATTTTGTCTCCAGAAATACGGGGGGAGATGCAGACAATGGCAGACAGAGCAATGCAGAGAACGACTGCATGTGCGTCTTAACTGCCTACCGCAGCGTCCCACAGTCAGGGTTAAAGGGATTCTCCATGTTGTTTCAATTAAAAGTTCAGCTGTGTTTACATCATGCTCAACCAATATTGGTTACCTTTTCCAGCGCAGACCATCAACCGTGTTCCTTCTGCTTGTCCCTCAATCCTGACTCTTATGCCCACAGTTTGTTAATCCCACCTCACCCATTCAGATCTTTCCATTCTGGACCATAATCCATAGAAATGGACAAGATCAACACCTCATTGCAGCCCAGAATAGAACCCCACTGGCTCTGTAACAAAGCTCAGTCAGGGCCAAGATAACTTACACCAATAAGTGTTTCTCCCTACTTCTTGGCAATATTCTGTGTAAGTCATAGAAAGGTGTGTATATATGGGAAAGATAAGGGGCAGGGATGTTGGACAGAGTGGCTCATTAAATCAAAGGCGTGTTTCATTGTTCCTTCCAGCCTTCCTTCCTTTTCCTCTGTCTAAGTTGATGAATCTGCCTCCTCTCCCTCAGCCTCCTCACTCACATCCATTTCAAACAGAAACAAGAATTCATAAACTTGTGCAGTTTATATGTTTCAGGATCTTGCTCTTGCAATTTTTTTCTTTTTTTTTTGCTTTCTTCTTCTGTCATGGCCAGCCTTACCCCATTTCCCCGCTGCCTGGTCTGGACCCGTCTTTCTTCCTCTCCTGCTTTCTAACAACGGAGTCCTTGTCATAGCAAACTGAGGAAGCTACCAATAAAGGGAGATATGTATTTGACCAGAAAATGAAAACGAGGGACGGGTGTGTATATTAAAGCCAAAGAGAGTCATCTGGAGATGTTTAAGTTGGACAGGCAAGTTTCCGGTGTCTGGAGCAGGCCAAAAATATCCAGAAACAGAAAAATCCAACAGGAAGGGAAAGGATACACCTCATTTCTCATGTGACCTTCTACGTTTAGCAAACTAAGCTGATTTTTTTTTTATTATTTCTATTTGAAGAGGTTTGCAGCATATTCTATGGTAGCAACAAAGCTGTTTAAGCCAAAAACATTCAGTTGAACTGCATGATATTGCTTAATATGATGAAGATTAAGTCCATATTTTAGATATGGTGCAACTGCATCTGGCTCAAACAAACTGTTGTTTGAAAAGTCAAACAAATAACCAAGTCAAATACCAGTGATGCTGCTTTACATGTGGCCTGGCACTGTTTTCATAATGCAGGAACTTTACTTTGCAAAAAGACAAGCAGGGTCATACAGACACTTCACTGATGGTTGGAAGCCTATAGGCTCAGGCATATCTATGTCTTACACATTAGTATCTATTTATGGAATGGTAAACTGGACTGATTCTGTTATGGTAACAGTTTGTGGTTTCAACGGCTGCTGTTCCAGCTGTGTAAGGTGAACACAAGTGCCCAATTTTGATCATAGGAAAAAAAAAGAAGAGAAATCAGTTGGTCCAACGGCTGCTGAAGACTGAGTCAACACGCATTCAAGCAAGCCAAACCTGAGAGTAAGATGTGTGTTTAATGTGTGAACAGGAGGCAACAGGCTGAAGGGAGGCACACGAACAAGCATGTCCACTGAAACACTTAAAGCTGTGCACTGGAAATAACTTATTGGTATGGGAATCTGTCAAATACACGTGATATGAAGTGTGCAGTCATATGAGGTTAGAAGAAAAACAATTATTATCCCATTTCATGAAGCAGGCAGACTGAGATCACTGCTCACTATCATTTGTTTTAACGTCAGACTGTGTGCTCTGCACACTCAGATGTCTGTTTGGGTGGAAGCACGCACACGCGCGCACGGAGAGAGGTCTGCAGTTTCTCATGGCTGTGAGCTGCAGAGAATTCCCCCTCCTCTCCTCCTCTCCCCGCCCCCACATCTTGCCTCCATTATTCCCGTGTTTTCGAAGCAACTCCGGTGACAACGAGAATCAGATATCTGGCAAGCGACCGAAATAAGCGGTATCATTAAACGTACATCTTCCGGTCGTCCCCGTCGCTTGTTGACCGTTGGTGCGGTCTCGTGCTATCACTCACCGTTCGTGCACGGTGCCGGTAGCAAATAGGGAGGGCAGGTCGACCGGGACTTGCAGCGTGAGGCTCTCTCATTTCCGAAGGAGGGATGAGAGCGAGGAGCCAGCCTCGGAAGACGCTCCATGGTCGCCGTTAATTGGCGCCTAGTTATTTTTGGCTGGAATGACGAAGACATCCTCAACACCAGTGCTGCGGCGTTAACAGGACGCAGCGGATATTCAGTCAGCTGCGACGCTTGTAACTAACGTTAACTAATGGTCACAAACATGGATGCTGATGTCCCCGCTCCTTTAGGCCGGCCAGGAAAACGGGTGTTTTTTGATGATTTTGTGGCAGGAACACGACTCGTCTCTTTCTGGGATTAATACTCTTTTTTTTTTTTTGCTTCCTCTGCCCTTTGGTGCCAGTTTCTCTGCGTGAGCCCTGCAGGGAGCGTTTGTTTGCAAGGTACCCTTTAATGATAATGTCCCTGCTGCCATAGGTACTGACCAAGCAGCAGGGGCAATGGTCTGTGTGTGCCTGTCATTTTGGTGTGTGCACCAGGAAAATGATGAAACACTTCGAACATGACTGTTTTATGTTTTCGTCGTTTAATCGCAGCGTTTGTTGTCAGTGAGTCAGACCTGAGGGTGTATGACAGCCAATTCAAACCTGACAAGTAATGGATCAGAAATGTTGATGGGTTACATACTGAAATACTTATACGACATGCTTTTAGCTCCTGATTTTCTCTGCAGAACCACAGAGTAATGTAGCAAATATGTACTATATATTATAGTGTGAGCGGTGCCAAGTTGCTGCATCTATTCAGTGATTTTTTTGTCATGTAGAAAAGACCATCCGTGTGAACTATCAGGCTATTAGTCTCAGGAAAGCGTTACACCAAGTCAAATTGTTTAGGATTTATCAGTTTAATGATAATAAGCTACTATGGAGACTTTATTACATTTGATTTCATGATGCATAGAAACTCAGCAGAATGTGCCCAAACCCAAAAGTGAAATTCACTTTGTGGCATTGTGTTTCTGGCAGATTGCACTCCCGGATTTAACCCTCAGGGCATTGATTTGTTAGCTGACATCAAGGTTTGCTGTACTCCCAGGTGCTTGAAACTGATTGTCACTGAGAGTGCTCACTGGACAAGCTGTTCAGTCGGTAGTACACCAGGTTTTGTCATCTTTTTTTATAAAAATAACTACTTCTATTCAGACTCATACATTAGTGGCTTCTAAAGTTATATTTGGAATCTCCAAAAATCGGCTCTAACAAACAGTGTCTGCGCTATTTACCCACAATTTAGTAAAGTTAGTCAGTACTGTATACTGTGTAAACACGGAATGATTTGGGAAGGTAAGACAGGGGATAGGAGACCAGAACAAAAGTCAACAATGGAAAATGTAAGAACGTAAGGGTGTACATGTCACTGACTGTGTGCACAGGTGCACTCAATCTAAACACTGAAACCACAGGAGATTGCTGGTCAGTGGGAGAGTAAACTGAAGCCTCTCCCATGCACAAACACCAATAGCCATCCAGGAGAGTTAGCACTGGGATGACTGTTCACGCATACCTCTGTCACTTTTCCCCCTCTTCTTTTTCTAGTATCTTCATCTGTGTGCAACATCTCACTTTCAGCCTGTCACCCTTATGCAAGGAGGCATAAATGATAAAAAAAAAAAGAGAGAGAGAGTAGAAAAATAGGTGTACTATCAACTGTGACACTCTTATTAAATTGCAACAGCCTCAGGAGGCTTTGTGGTGAAGAGTTTCAAACCGGTTATGCCTGTGTTCATGTTTATGAAAAGTATGTTTTGATCTCTCTTCTTCTCCTTCTTACTCTTCTCCAACATCTCCTAAACCATGCACTATCTTCCACCCCCTTGACTCCCCATCTCCCAGATGTGGGGGAAGTGTGGGAGGAGCCGGAGGGTGTTTGCGCTCCTCAGGGTCCCCGCTTCCTGTTAAATTGGAGAGAAACTCCACATGTGCTGAAAAACAGCAGGATACAGATACATACAGACACATTCTCACATGTTCAAAACTAGCACACTTTGTTCATGTCCTTTGAGGACAACTGACTTCATGTCGACAGCGGTTTTATTTTAGTCTTGGATTGGTTTTGACGATGCAGCAGCCAATTTCCTGGCAAATTTTAAAGATACATTATTCTGACACATGAAATATTCTTATCCCTTGTTGAACATTTCAGAATTTCATCTACTTGGCTACTTACGCCTGAACTTGGCACGCTGACTTTTTTTTCTTCCACCTTTGTTGCTCTGTTCGGCAAACCTTGTGTCAGCAACACAAACACTTCAGTGAACACTGTCGGCAAGCAGTTTCCTGCTCAAGGAGGAATGTCAGAAATATCCGAGAGGGACAGAGAGCAGGACTTTGTCTCTGTTGGTCCATTGTGTCTCGCTCCAGCTAACCTCGTTAAGACTTCACTAAAATACTGCACAGACTGGAAAACATCAAACTTGGTGCACAACACATGGCACAGCTTGCTGTCCTAATTGATATAGGGATGGTTCATGTTTATCATGGACCAGAGAACATGAGTCACTTGGAGATTTGTGTCATCTTCGTTTTAAAACTAAGCGAGCAAAAGTTGTCATTTTTCCTGTTTTTGTAATGTTTTTTTATAACAAGTGATACCAGTGGTGAATTCATTCAAATACTAAGAGAACCTTTTGCATTTTCTTTTCTCCGTTTCTCAGATGACAGAGGGGAGGCGATGTCAGGTCCATCTCCTGGACGACAGGAAGCTGGAGCTTCTTGTACAGGTGAGCGTCTCCTCTTGCTCTCCTTTTGCTCTTTCTTCCCGTTCTGCTGTCTCACTTTACAGATTCTCATTTCCTTGACGCAAGAGGGAAGCAGTGTCTGCTGTCTTAGGGGACTTAGATTATTGCTGACAAAGGGGAAATTTGGTCAGGAGTAGGTGACACTGCACTTTCTTGATGCTCACCTGATCTTTCCACACACTCTTAAGAATACACACAGGCGTGCTTGCAACACTGATTTGATATTCTGTCGCAGCTATGCGTCCTGATGTAGAGTTCAGCTATAAGGGGTCTTGAATAAGAAACGTAACCTCTTCTAAACTGTCAATACTTTCAATCCACACAGCAGGTTTTTGTCACCTCTTTATTTGCTATTTGACCCCCTTAATCTTCTCAAAGTGCAGTTTTTTACTGCTCTGGCTCTATCGCCGGGTTTATCTGGTTATATGTATTTTTTTCACCGACTGTTCATGGCATCCCTTTAACTCTTTTATGGTTTGCATTGGACATTTTAACCTTACTTCATTAGAATTTTATTCTTCTTCCACTCCTCCCAACCTCCTCTCGGTCCCTGTGGTCTGACCATTACCTGATTCCTGTGGAAGCATAGAAAGATGAAAGAAAGTAATTGCCTGAGAACAGAAGAGGACAAGCAAGCATAGAATAGAACGACTGATACAGAAACTCAGGAGGTTGAGGGGAAGAGAGAGACGTGAGATGAGCGCTCAGGAATGGAGAGACAGGAGATGACACTAAAGGAATGGGAATAGAGAAGATAAAATGGAGGGGAAAGCCAAGGATAGGTCTGCTGACTTTCTGATTTGATTAGTCTGCCAGAACTGATCCTCTCTTTCAAATTGGTAGTTGTTTCTGCTCTTCTCCCACTTACTGTCTCTCTATCTCACTGACTTTCCACTCGTCACTCTCCCTATCATCTTTTCTCATTCACCCGCTGGTTTGCTTTTACCTGCTCTCCCCCCGACTCTGTCTCTGTCCTTCTTTAAATACAGCCGTGGCTTCTTTTTTATCTTACCATACAGTATTTTACGTTAACAGCTTAAGGAATCAGGCCTCAATTCAGGACGGGCCTGTGTTAAAGGCAGGCCTTTATTTGAAACTCTCATTGTTATTAGTATGAATTGCCATGTTTTTGTTTTTTTTTACTATGTCTCATTTTAGTGCCTCAAAATAAAACCTAAGACAGTGCACGTGAACACTCGCACCGTATTTCCAAATACTTTTGTGTTTAATTGCGACTCAACCGCAAGTCAGTTTATTCCCATGGGAGCGTGTAATCGTAAGGATGTGTGCAAAACTTTAGTGTTGGTTCTTTTCTCCTCCAGAATTTGCCTCGAGTCCAACGAAGATGTTTTACATTTTGCAGTGG
Source organism: Odontesthes bonariensis (assembly GCF_027942865.1). Classification (NCBI taxonomy): domain Eukaryota; kingdom Metazoa; phylum Chordata; class Actinopteri; order Atheriniformes; family Atherinopsidae; genus Odontesthes; species Odontesthes bonariensis. Next base: position 16,056,131 of record NC_134512.1, on the reverse strand, counting down.
ATTGCAGAGAGAGAAAGCACTGTGTGCCAGCAAGTTGACAAAACAAAGAGAGAAACAAAGTAGCAACCTGGCTAACAAACTGTTAGCTTAACAATCTGTGACTAAGCATTTAACACTTCCTCTTCTATGTTGAATTAGAATTCATAGGGTGTTTCATTGGATAAAAAACCTCCTATTCTCACCAGAATGTTTATTGTAAAAGATTTGCAGTAAATCAAAATGTTTAGCATGGTTATTTCATCTATTTGATCAGATAAAAGTGTTATTTTTTATGTAAATTGTAATGAGAGGTGACCTTTTTTTTTAAATTTATTATTCCCTCCCTGTACTGTATCATTCCCACCCTCATGTGTTTAAAAAAAGTCTCAACTTTTAACATAATCCTATTTTTTGATTAGAGGAAATACAGTATCCATCAATTTTGTCCTATTCTCATTCTTTATTCTCTTAGCATTTAAGAGTAGATAACTAGAAAATGAATGAAGAGGTTAATACCTAAATACAAACATAATACGGCTTGTGCAACTTTTGTGCAAGTACAACACAGTTGTGAATGATTAAAGAGATATTTTTACTTCATATATATATACACAGTTGCATTTTTACTGTAGCAGTAGCATCAGCAAAAGAGGAGGAATGAAAAAAGGCCCAGCAATGTGGATGTTATTAAGCAGCTGTCACATTAATCAGGATACCACTATCTCTTTTTCTTTGTCCTTCCACTCTCTTTTGGGCGGATGTTCTGTAGGTCATTGAGCTAGTAGGACCACAGAGAATTACCATGTTTTTATAAGTTTACCACTGGATGAAAAAGTAATGAAGTCCTACTGCAAAAAAAGGGATTTCTTCACGGGTTCATCCAATAACTCACAAGCAGTGCGAACAGTTGTGTATTTGAAATGTTTAAATTCAGCTAATTCCTCACTGATCACGTAGCAGCTCCACGGTCAGATCTGTTGCTGTAACCATGCCGAGCACACCAGCCAGCTTGGCTCTGAGAAGTTGCATCACACGTTTGTTACTGACTGCTGAGTCTCAGAGGTGTCATTCACTTCACCGCTCTACCTTATCCCCTTCCTAATACCTTTTATAGCACATCCTCCATGGTTTTGTTTTTGGAGCAATGCACCATTGGCAAAGAAGTATGCACCTAGGGGACACCTTTCAAAATAACCGTGTTGTAAGGAAACAAACTTTAAGTTTAAAGAGAAACTAACCATTACTGGATATGTAGCTGAAATCCCCATCTTTACATAGCCTTGGTCTCTGTTGGCTGCCACTGATAAACCAGTTAGCCTTTCATTAATTGAAGGTTCCAGGGGCCTGTCTTGGTGTTTGCACTTGCCAGACCAAGTAAACTACTGTTGTGTGTTTGTCATTTGTCTGTGGGTAAGCTTTTCAGTGTCTCCTTCTCACATCCTCTCCCCTGTAATTCTTACACTGTTAATTACCTGTGCTGCTGAGGAGGCACAGGCTAAATGTCTATTAGGAGTAATGCTGTCTAAGCTAGATGAGAGCTGCTCTGTCTGATAGATGGTTGCTAAGTGTGTTTATATGTGTGTGTATGTGTTTGTGTAATGTGTCTGCTTGCTATCTGTATGTATTTGTGTGTATCTCCATTATTGTGTGTCTTATCTCTTGTTTTATTGCCTGTCATTCACTCTCTGTATCACTGTTTGCATCATCTACAACATTATTGCACATCTGGTATACGCAGTTTCACAAATAGGCTTCACTGCATGTGCAGAGGAGACCGAAGTCAGTTATCCTGTCTAATTCTGTCAGTGTACAGTCTGTCTGGTATTCACAACAATGTTGAGGAAAGAAGCTCAGTGAAACCTTACACCTTACAGAACCTTATACTTTCTGCGCCGCTATTCATCTTCAATCATGCACTCCTGAGGTTCAACAGTGTAGCTGGGGTTTATGTCATCTCCATATCATCTTTCTAGCTGTTTACACTGTGTGACCATGTGGCTCTGCCCTCCTGCTTGTTGGTTGCTACCTTGTGGTGACATTGATCTTGTTTAATTGGTATTGTTGCCATGGTAGTTGGCTGTTGGGTAGTAATGAAAGACCACTATTGTATGTTTCTCAGACTGAACCAAAACATGTATTACTGCTAATACCGTGAAGCTAGTCTCCTTTCAAACCTAAAATTTCCACATCTGAAATGAGTTGAACACTTCAAAGGGACTACTGTTGATTTTGTGAGTTCACACTGTCCCATTTGGAGAAATAACAGTGCCACTCATGCTGTGGATAGGAGTAACAATTTTAGCTGAGTCACACAGGTCAGGACTTAAACACTGCAGACAGCACTTCTTATTATCACCATCATGTTGTCATAGAATACACTAAGTACAGATTAGTTATTCTATTCTAGCTTTACATCAAAAGTATCGAGAATGGTTTCATTTAGTTTAGTCTCCATATCGTTGTCTCTTTATCAGTTTCCAAACAAGTGTAAGGCATAATCAGCCTATATGTTAGCTTCACCTCAAGCTCTCACTTTCAATTCTCATCTCTTAAAAGCCACTATGTGTACCATGATTACTGTTGGCATCATGCTTATATTGGATCTAGGTCGGTAAGGATGTACGTGTGTGCGTGGGTGTGTGTGCGTGTGTGTGTGTTTGGTCTGTATGACATCACCCCTTTCTCTTTAAATAGCTCTCAGTAGCTTCTGACATTGAACTTGGCTGTGCAGTTAGTAGATAATACCAGACAGCAGGAAAATATTTATACTCATGTTCATGCTTTAGCGTTGTGTCTGTGTTGTGTATTTGCATTTCGTTTCACTCAACTTTAAGTCTTCCTGTCCTATTTTATGCCATATAGCACAATACATGTGTTCCTTCTGTAAGCAGGGATTGGGGTGCATGTTGTTAGTGGACTTGTGTGCGCATTTGTGCTTGCAGACATGTGCATGTTTGTGTGTAAATGCAGGCAGCAAGGCACACCCATGGTTAACCTCACAGTAAGGCGTACTGTTACTCAGGATGTGACAAACCAGCAGCATATGGCAGCAGTCCCTGGTCTTTGCTTGGCTTTGAGATGATCTGACTGCTCTGGATGTTGTGATGAATGATAATGCCTGGGCAAAATGTGTACTTGTTAGCTTGAAAGCTGGTGTGCTAGCTGCAGCCCTGTCTGCAGTACAGTGATTCAACCCAGAGACATGACTCTGCAGTGGAGGTGTGGGTCAGAAAGGAGACTGGAGGGAGGTAATGGGAAGGGCTTGGTACCTGCACTGTCAGCAACATCCACAAACTCCATCCATCTTTCTTGTGCTCGCTCTTTCTCTCACTTATCTCCCCTCTCTTGCTCTTTAGCTCTGTTCCCTGGTGTTTTTAGAAATGCTTAGTCATTGCAGTAAATCAATATCTGATCAAGTATATTTGCGTATATGTGCTCGCTCCAATTAATCTCTTAAGTTATAAATAACTGCACTCATACAAGGCAAGTTATAACAGGTAAATACAAGCATAACCTAAACCAGCATAATGTATTTGTCTCTCTGCAGCCCAAACTGATGGCTAAGGACTTGCTGGACCTTGTGGCCTCTCACTTCAACCTCAAGGAGAAGGAGTACTTTGGAATTGCATACACAGACGAAACGTAAGTCCAATTTCACAAACTAATCCCACTAAAAAAACACAATTCATGGTGCACCAGTAGCCCAGGGTTGTCTGTTGAATTCATGGTGTTGATTTAGGTTTGCCATTGCAGACCTATTACATTGTAGCTATATCTAGACTAAGTTGCTTGCAGTGGAACTGTCTAATCGACAGGCAAATCATAAATACTAGAAGAGGATGACAGGAAAAGTAAGAATCAAGGTTCAGGCCCCGCCTTGTTTTTGCTGGTAAACAGAAAAATAAGGGCAGAAGAATTTCGGGCGTGTCATCATGGTCATGCTTCTTAACTGCTTGAAACCAGAGATACCAATGCCGTGGCCAGCGTAAGATGAACACAGAAAAAGCCCAACCACATTTGACTGCATTATTTTAGAGTTTATAGTGTTCAGTGTTTTTGTTGCCATCGTGTCTAAAGACAGCTGTTTAGCCAGAACTGCTTTGATCTTACTCATGTACCCACTAATTTAACTTTGCTTCATCCATGAAAAACTTGAAAACTGTTCAAAAAGCCAAGAACTGCAGAATGAGTCAACTTTAGGTGCTGCAAAACAAAAGCATTAGTTAAAAAATGCCTGTTGGTTTTTCTTTTTCAAGGAAAGTGTTTAAATCCAATTCTTTCTACAAATCTAATCTGGAGTCTCTTTTGTATTCCACATGCAAACAGAATGACTTATTTGATGTAGATATGTTCCCTATTGACAAAGTCATTTTGATGTTATGATAAGGCATCATTGGTTTGCTTCGGCATAGTAAAGATTGTGAGTCTGTGTCTGCCCGAAGCCTTGTTATAAGAGCTGTGCTTGAAATGCAAAAGTGACATTCAAATTACTCGTATTGTGTTTTGTGACCTAGAAAGACAAAAGCACTATGGCATGATAGTCATGCAAACATGCCAGTGATTTACATACAGGCAAACATAGCTATGACCTTTGTGCCTCTCTGTTTATTCATTTATTTATCAAATGCACCCTCATATATGAAGCGGTTCTGGCCTCTGCTCTCTGGCATTTCCACAGCTGTGACACATACTGTTACTACTGTCAACCCAGCAAAGCAGAGTCTGCTTTTGAGCCTTAATTCCCCCAGGAAGAGTTCTATGATGTGCAGATTTGTTTCATGTGCCTCGAAAGCAGGCGTCTTAGCTCTGACCGTTCAGTGGTCAAAGAGGCTGTGTCAGGGGAACTGGGGAGAAAGACAAAGAGGGAGGACAGTTTGAGAGATATGTTGCTGAGAAGGCCGTGCAGGGTTACCAGGGTGACAAGCTGCCTCTGCAGTTTTTCTCTCAGTTGGAATCAGAGGCAAAAAAATAAAGAGGAATGCTGGGAGGAAGCAGATCGGAAGGCATTATGACTAAATTAAAATAAGGATGTTCAAGAATGAAATTTGGAGTTCCATATGATAAATAATAGACAATAATAGATCTTTTTTTTTTTTTTTTGCTTCATCAGGGGCCACTTTAGTTGGCTGCAGCTGGACCGCAGGGTTTTAGAGCATGAATTCCCCAAGAAGTCTGGTCCCATTGTCCTCTACTTCTGTGTGAGGTAAGTCTCGCTTTAACACCTTACATTAGCATCACTCACTGTCTGAGTGGTGTTTAAATGGCGGTACGACAGTGAAAGAAAGACTTGGTGAGTCTGAATGTGTTTATGTATGCACATACAGCACATTTATGTGGTAATGAGAACAGATTGATAAGATTAGTTATGAAATAGCTTTGACCTCAGTGTTTATCTCCCGCCACGGGGTCTCTGAGCCAATCATGAGCCTCTTAAAACTCATCAGTATGCGCTGCATGCAAATCCCATGCAAATGGCCTCACAGTGACTACACAATGCCAGAATTCTTCAAACAAGACAGCAGAAAGCCTTCCTATAGTGTGAGAAGTCTCTTTTTTTTGTATGTCGGTACTGAGCATTTGCTGTTCTAGAGTCATTTGTAGGTGTGTAAAGTCATAATTAAAACTAAGCAATGCAGAAAATATCCTGGTACATGACTCACCACATTATGAGACACATGCCCTTTCAGTGTGCTCCTCTTGGTTTTTTCCTATTTTAGAGTCGTCTCGACAGTTAAAAGCCAGCTTTCTTTAGATCTGCTGTGATGGGATAATAATATAATGTCTAATTTATTCACTCTTGATGCTCAATACTCACACAATGGCTCCATCCTTATATAAGCACTCCTGACTCATACACATGTATTGAATCATATGTGACAGCCATACAAAGTGTTCGCGTTTGTGTGTGTTTTTGATCGTATGCTTGCTTTAACCTAAGGCTATTAAAGAAATAAAGGAAGAAAAAGAAAGAAAAAACAGAGAAGCAGCACTCTAAATCATTTCTCCAGCCCGAATACAAACACTGTCTCATACACACACTACACATCCCCAGAGATAACCAGAAAGGGAAACTCAAACCATTGTTTGTGTTCACGTGTGTTCTCTGTTCTCATGTACAAGATATCTCGATGTTGTTAGAAACGTACATAGTAGTGTGACGCACATTATGGCCATTAAACAATGTCACTGAGTGCTCATTTCCAGGGTGACATTTACGGCTCAAGTCATAACACAATGAAGCAGCTGTACGCCAAAATCCTATTCCATGCACATGATCCTCCTGCACATTCTGTTTAGTGAACAATGCAATCACTGCACAATTGTATCAGTAATGGAGTCTAAATTCACAGATTGTATTGATAACCACTTACTAATGTCCCCGTTTGTATCTCAAGTCACTTATAAAGCTGTATAAGACTGCTTTGTGTGTGGATTAGTGGTGGTGGTGAGCTGGGCCGGGTGCAGGGTAAAGGTCCCTGTTCGTGTATTTACAGACACTAATAGGTGTGTGATTTTGTGGCGGGGCTACTGGGAACTTTGACATCATTTTAAGGCCACATCCTTCTCTTTTCTAACACGATTCAGGCCAGTCTCTAATCTCTCCAAATGTCACACTTGAGGACACCCCTTCCCAAACAAAACCCACCCCCATTTCTAAACACACTCTCTACATGTGCAGATTCTGAGCTGTCACTGAAGAACAGTGAGCCTAAATGTCAGGCCTGAATCTATTATCAATCTCATCACATTTTTTATAAGCAGAAAGGTTGTTGTGTGCGGGTGTGTGTTTGTCTCTGCACAGGTGCGTGCATTGGTTCAATGTGTGTGTTTCCTATGAATGTTAGGCAGATACCAGCCCCCTGCTGATTCAGTTGGGGCCTTTTTGCATGCTTGCTGCTGTGCTGGCAGTGTGTTTATGTCTCATCAACACTGTGGCTTTAATTAAATGTTCACACTGAATATTGACAAGGCTCCTCTCATTCTCTCTTGCAGCTCAATAGGTAACGCGATTTAAACCCTCCAGTATTGATCTGCCAACAGTCCTTATCACTCAATACTTATACACATTCAGACAAATCAACACACTCAGTCACATGTGCATATAGGAACATGTGCTTATGTAACATGGTACACATTTGATGTTTACCACGTAGTGGTGGACAGAGTGTACAGATCTGTGCAGATGGGGGACTTGATGAGAGACATCGCCAAAAACATGTAAAGGGGCAAGTGAGAGCATTTGAACCACATAGAATCTTTTTATGTGTGTTGCCACGAGAGGAGCTAACAAAGTGTAGCCTCTCGGTGCAGCGTCTTACCTCCCTTCTGGCTCTGCATGCATTCAGGAGCTAAATTTACGACATTATTATGTTAGTTCCCTGCCCACTGCTCTGCCAGAAGTGGGTTACTGTGCTTCTCTCTCCAGCATGTAATTGTGTGCGCGTGTTTTTGTGCTGGATGTGGGTGTGTAATCACTGCACTCTGCTGATGATGCACAGATGCAGACAATTGTGTGAAGTGCATCATGAGCACATTCAGTGCGCGTATGTGTGCGCAGGTGTCTGCATATTCAGATGGTGGAATGTGCACACGCTAACAAACTAGCAATGAATCACTGCTTGCCAGCCTGGTGAAAGGGAGATTTGGTGTAAATGGAAATGAAATGATGCTTGGCGAAGGGGTCAGCCTTTGGTATGGCGTGCCCCCCTCAGGTCATTTTCATCATTGCACTCTTTCTGTCACATCTATGTGAAATTACAAAAGACTGCATACCCTGTAGTTGTGTGTAACAATCTCATACGTCAACACATATAAAATAAAACTCTTTCAGATCCTTTTGATCAGACTGAAGGTCAATGTATATCCCCGCTGGCTTTAAAGTTGCAGCAGTATAAAGGAACTTTTTTCTGTGTTTTCAGGTTCTACATTGAGAGCATATCTTACCTTAAGGACAATGCTACCATTGAACTGTTCTTTCTTAATGCCAAGTCCATCATATACAAGGTAAACTCTTTTTCTTTGTTCTCATGATGCATTCCAAAGGCCGCTGGCTTCTGATAACAGATGGATGTGTTTATGCGGGCAGAAGGAATCCTTTTTATTTGAAACCAAGATTTCCCTCTGGTCTTAAATCATTTTACTAAAAAAAAGCTGTAGAAATTCAGCGGGTGTTTTCGGGCAGACGTTTGTGGCATGTCACTGTTTTTTCAGTGGCATGCCGCTTCATTAGCCCATTATGTGGTTCTAAATGAAGAGATGCCACATGAGAAAAGCTTGCACCTCGGTCCTGCACACTTATTTTTTTGGAGCAGTAAATGTAAACTCATCAAGATTTGTGGTGCTCCACATTCCAGCAACTAAAGAATCATTTGACACATTTACCGCCATTTGGCAAAGTTAAAGCACATTTTTGTAGGCGTCTTGAATAACAATTGAAATTATACCTTTAAATATACAGCCAGTAATATCATCTCAAAGGCAAAAAAACACAAGGAACAATTTTTCAAATTTTTTTGTACATCTGTAAACTGCTTACTGCGAAAGCAGATTGTTTTTAAGTGAGGAGAGCCCATGTTATTTATTTACCTGTTGGCAAAATGTGCCAACAACAATGTGGCAGTCCTTCAGTTAAAAATTCACTTTGAAATAGAGTATACTTGTTAGTCGTGCAGATTCACTTGGGTCAGGGCCCAGTGCATTGTTTGGCATCAGTGTCAAGCAGTTTCTGTCATATCCAGAAGAGGGCGTGTGTAGCCTGATGAAAAATAAATGGGCAGGAAAGTTCCTGTCAAAATCACGTAGGAAGCTGTGATAATGTCTTAAGACCCATTATAATCAGTACTGCAATCAGTGGTTTAATTGCATAAAAACAATCAATTTTGTTACAGTGAATCATTCACAAAGGAGCACAGAGCAAGTACTCCTCATTTGAAAGTTCTGGTCCATTCCCACTTCTGTAAATCTGTTAAAAAGTCTCGAAGAACATGCCCAGTCTATCTGTTCAATAATCACAAGGCAGCTGAGCGGAGGAACAGGGTTAACCCCTCTAGCTCCAACAATAGATGGCCATAACGACCCCACTTTAGGAACAAGACAAAAAGAGAGCAAAAGAATAAACGTTACATATTGGTCTTATTGACTACGTTGCTCATACACGATAGATGATATGTATTTACTTTCTTCAGTCAGTGTTTGAGGTTATAAACATTTAGCTGTGCCGAGAAATCACAAACAACATAAAAAAAAACTCCACTGTGTCTCGATTTGTTTCCATGCTGGCTAGTACGCCCTGGTGGGTTTACTTGGTCTGGTATTTCATCCAAGCTGCTTGATCTTCCGAACAATTAAGAGGTGAATTGTAAAGGAAATGTTTGTGGCATTCCTCACCCAATACTTAACTGCTAACCGTAAGCTCGTATCCAGTATTGAACATATAGAATACATATGTGGGTACACTCACAGTGGTGGTGAATACACAAACCTACAACACAGTCGTACGTTAAATTATCAATCCTTGCACCTCTATGCCTCTTACCCCCCGCCTGCATATTTTCTGTTAATCTACCATTTCATTGTTTGCCATTAATTAAGTAAAAATGAACAGTAATTCATTGAAGAAAAAAAAAATTATTTAAAATGTAGCCAGTAATCAGTTCACCAGAACATCCATGCTCACCCTCAACCCCTAAATCCCTGCTCCCAACCCCCTTTACTTTGCCTCTGACCTCTGAGAAGATGTCATGAAATTAGAGAAGAAGCAAAAATGTTGGCTGCGGGGGAGGGAGGACTAGCAATTTATCTTGAATGATGAAATAATTGAGGATTTATGGGTGTATCAGCTTTTACTCCCCATATCAGCAATGTGTTTTGTTTTAGCAGTTGAATAATGCTTCATTCATGACTTCTGTTCTGTTTTTTTGCAGGAGCTTATTGAAGTAGACAGTGATGTTGTCTTCGAATTGGCCTCTTACATCCTACAGGTAAGACAAAGTGTTGTTATCTGTATCTGATTATGTGTTTTTGAGTATCTTTCTTGATATCTTTTTTTTACACAAATCCAACCATAGAAGTTATTCCAGCAAATGCTGTACATGAAACGGCTCAGTTGAAACTGAGCTATCTTCACTAGCCTTTTATATGAATTGCAGATAATTAAACTCACATGATTTACTACAGTCATAATAGTCAGTGATTTAACTCACATTATCTAATGCAGTCACCAATCTGTCGTTAATCTGCAGTGATGCTTGAAGCTTTTTTCAACCTAAAACCCTCAATTGTCTTAAATAGTAGCAAATTTCTTGTCACACATTCTGGGAGATTTTTCACTTTAAGTCCTAACTGATCACAAGGCATCACCAAAATTGTCCTACTTCAAAGTCATCCTCCACTCCAGCCCTTTCTCTTTTCTGTCCCTTTCTCAGAGTAGGTCAGTCCATTAACTGTGATTCTGTTAGGTCATGTTACACATAGACAGGGCTGAGTGGTTTGTCTGTGTGTATGTGTGTGCAGGTGCAGCTGTACAGTATCAGGTATCTGTTCTGCAGGCCTTCAAAGGTTTTAATTCAGATGGAGGTTTTATGTTTCTGTCCGCTTCCAGCAGTGCAAGCTTTATTGCCCGTTCACCTATGCAAACAGAACATAAATGCTCAGTTCTTACACATCACTGTAAATTCTATCATCTTTTCCCACTTCTTTGATCTTTTTTCTCTTTGTTTCACAGGAGGCCAAAGGGGATTTTACCAGGTAAGCATACTAGCAAACGCTCTTATCTTATTCACATGTAGAAAATGTTCTGTCTATTGTTTAATTTGTTGAAATGGAGAAAGAGCCACTTCATACCATCAACCAGGGCAGTGAACCAAAATGAGAACTCATGTGGTTTACATCAGTAGCAGTAAGAGTGGCACTTTGTGCTGCATGTTTCTTGCTTTGGAGACAAAGCTCTCTGAGGAATTTATTTTATTGTCAGTTTTCTAGTCAGACACATAACTAACAAAACAGCTTTATACTATTTTGTCTATGTATTGGATCTATGATGACCTCATTTAAAAGATGGAGCCCTTGCTGTTCACAGAAGCATATCATAGCGGGAGGCTTTTTTGCTGGAGATGTGCTCTCCTGGCTGAAAATGGCAGCACATGATGCAGAAGTTACGCTGCGTTAGTTGTTGTGTTTTCTTTACAACACATTGAGAATAGCAGATGAGGCTCTTTGTCGTGTTGATATGAGTACTGCATCTATCTGTACCTATCCACGATAGCTGACATTGAGCTGACATTCTTACTTGCAGAGCAGCACCAAATGCTCTGGAATATTTGCTGACGCGTTTGTGCATCATATCTATTGCTGATGTCTTGGAGGCTTGGATGGAAATAACCTGTAGGAAGTCCGAAGTAAACGTCGCAGACATTTTGCGTTCTCACGTGCCACTGCTCCGGATAATCTCCAAAACATTTTAGGAGTCCAGTTTGTTGGTGAAAATGGCTTTTGTTTCTGTGCTTGATTTGACATCACTTGTAAATAAGAATATAATGACAGAGATTCACTCAAAGAGTGTATTTGTCGCAAGCAAATTTTAAGAAAAAAATAAAGTTATTTACTATTCCTATGAAATTATGCCATGATAAGTATCATCCTGACAGTATAGCGTCATTAAACTTGAATTAGGTCGAACCTATAACTCTGGAACTTTGCAGACTTGTACGTGTTTCACATGAGCTGCTCTCCTCAAGTGGCTCTTCTTGTTGGTCTAAATGTACATCATCCCTCATCCCTATGCTGTAGCATGGACTACAGCAGCCATCACCTCTGACCTCATTTCCGCCATTGAAAGGAGTAAATAAACACAACATCCTGCAGAGTGCTGGAATGTGACACTCTCTGGAGATATTCCTTTCATCTTCCTCCCCCCTTGCCTTATCCCTTCTTTCCAAACACACACACACACACACACACACATACATCACTCACACATACATCCCTTCTCTTAAAGGCCATAAGGCCTGCGGTCTGCATAACCACACACTTTCATATGTTCCACATGAATTTACTTCACTTTTCCTCTCATAGCTTCTTCTGTTTTTTGGGGGGGGGATTATAATAGTAATGATAATATATCCCTTGATAATCTAATTTAAAATAATAATTAACTGTTTTGTGGAATGCAAATAAGTTCATTACAAGAAAGATTCCATACATTGAGTTTGTTTTAAATGAGGTTAATTGTAGTGGGATATGGTTCTCTATGTTATACAGTTATTTGTAAAGATGTCTTTGCACACTGATTGTATTGTCTCATCATTTTCAACATGTACAATGCTAAAGTTGTGCACAAAGACACATGGTGATACATGATGAATAGCCATAAGACTGTATATTAACCAAACCCGGCATACAGCTGTTTTCACACATAAAGACATGGGCGGGCAGGGTGAATGGGATCACTTCCAGGGCTTTAGCTCATAGGTTGTCATTTTCCCAGGGCTTTCCCCAATCTTCTGGGGCCTTGGCGTTGGCTGAAGAGAGGCTAGGGGATTAGAGTAGGGTATTAAGAACTCCTGCCACTGGAGGTCTGAAAACTGAATCCGGGGCCAAGTCCCCTTAGCTCCCTGCGTGGTTCCATGTCTCATTTACTCAATCTCTGTTGTAATCTTTTCCAGCCCTGTTTCTTTATCTCCTTTTATCTTTATTTATCTTTTGACTTGGTGTGTGTGTTTCTATCACTCTTTTTCTCCTCTTTCCAACTGTCAGTGTTTCTGCAGCTGTTCAGAGATAGACCGCACCCAGTGCTTAAAATAGAGTGCATTTCGGCCATCAGCATTTATTCCTCTTTCTCAACTGAACGTCTTTCATTCGCGCCCATTTTTCCAAAGTTTATTCTACAAATGTTTTTGTGGTATCTTGGCAGGTTTTTAATTCAACGTATTGATACTTTTTTTGTGAAAATTGACATTGTCTGTACATCGTAGGATGATCATTATCGCGGAGGTAGCGTTGACCAGAATTCTTTTGTTTATTTACCAGCAATGAAGCAACGAGGTCTGACCTGAAAAAGCTGCCTGCTCTGCCAACTCAGGCCTTAAAGGAGCATCCATCTCTGGCCTACTGGTAATAAACTATTCAGTTATCCAGACAACCACATTGTGTCGACTCACTTGTTGTTAATTTCCATAATAATCTCTGTTTTCCTCTCATTGCACTCTTACAGTGAAGACCGGGTCATAGAGCACTATAAGAAGCTTACTGGACAGTCTAGGGGGCAGGCTATTGTAAAGTAAGTCTATATATACTGATTACGGTTATGATTGCCCGGTTTATTGAAGACTGTCTTCCCTGTAACTCCTAATATGTGTGTCTTTCTTCCCCTCACAGTTATATGAGCATTGTAGAGTCTCTGCCCACATATGGAGTGCATTACTATGCTGTAAAGGTACAGTTTTACTACTCTGACTTTGCTTTTTTCACACACATGCACCACACCCATTTTTTGTTCACTCTGAACCTGCAAGCAGACATTTGGGAATTCAGAGAAGCGATTGAACACAATTCATAATGGATGTTTGTTGTGTTTTTAGGACAAGCAGGGGATCCCTTGGTGGTTGGGTCTGAGCTACAAAGGAATCTTTCAGTATGACTACCAGGACAAAGTCAAACCCAGGAAGGTGAGATGATGCTCTCTTTGATCGCTATACAAACTAAAGTGTTCCCTACACAGTTCCTCTTTGTCTAATTTATCGCTGCATTATTTGTGAAATGTTTTACTTCTCGTATATAGAGTTTTATTTTTGGTGTGTTATTTTGGTGAGTTTGTTTTTCTTGCTCCCTCAGAGTAGTACATTCTCAATATAGATTCTATGTTGTTTTAAATGGAAACTTATTTTCTGTGTCTTTTTGTGTCTTTTGTGAGTTTTTTTTGTTCCTATTGTCTTTTTAACCATTCAGCAAGTCAGGATATTGTGTTTGTAAAGAGTACTAACAATGTTTTACAATTACAACTGTGTGGAGACTTTCAGTCTTGGAATGTTACATCCTGTCCTGAATCTATTTCTGCTTTTGTAATGGTGTCCTCCTCCCAGTCAGTTCACCCACTGGTGGGTGTCTGAATTAACTGCCTCCCAGTCGTCTGTCACCTCTTTCTCCTTGTCTTTTTTTGGGGGCCTTGATTTCTGGCATTCCACCCTGTGTCACTGGGGGTTAATTGTGTTAACAGCATTCCTGCAAACTGACTGACCACCAGAGCACTCACTCATACTTACACGCAAATTCTGTTGCTCATAAACACAAGCACACACTCCCAGGAACTTGAGTGAACACTGCTTTCACCATCCTGATGAAAACTTCCTGTCCCCCAAATGCTTTCCTGTTTGCCACTTATGTTGTGCTTTGCGTGTGTGTCTGCATCTTAATTTGTGCATTTCAGTCCAAATGAGTGTCTCACCACTAAGCCCTATGCCTATCCATTAAAGTACCCCTAATCTTGTGGATGGCTAGGTGTTAAATCACCACGGTAATAGAAAAAAATGTAGTCCAATTATGCCACATCCTATTAAGAGACACATTAGTAAAATGTGTGAAAACTTCTGGATGGCACACAAACATATTTCCATAACAAACCCATATACATTAATACTGTCTGTATAAAAATTTGGGAGAGATTGAGATTGAGTAAAGAAAGAGTAAATAGTATTACCATAAAAGTGACTTATCAATATTCAGCTGCCATAGCAACATTCAGTGTGACTCATTGGTCTGTTAAGCTTTAGTACTGACCCCCTCATATTCTTCTCCTTCCTCACCCTAACACATACATACAATTAGAGGCAGAGAATGAGAAAGACTGGGCCTCTTCAGGGTGCAGGTCTTATTGTAGTCTTAAGAAGCCTGACCCAAATACGATTTGGGACTACATCACAGTGATGGTTTGTTCAATAATCATACAGACAAAATAGGGTGGAGGGTTTGTTTTCCAGAGCTGAGGACTGGAAAAGAGGGAGGTCACTAGACTACATACAGATGTGATGTTAGTAAAAAGTGTCATCACCATTTGAACTTGAGGAAGTGCAGATCTGGTTATTAGTCAATCAGCCAGCCAGTTCGGTACCAGTAACTACTGACTCAGACCACTTGTTCCTCACTGGTAAAGTTTTCAGGACTGTGACTCAGGGAGTTGGAGACAGAGCACCAGTTCAGAGACACGTAGGTCCAGACATCTTTAGTCACAAAAGAAACTGTTTATGTTTTCAAAACAAGCATTTCTATTCTTTGATAAAGGAATAACTGTACATTGTTTTTATATTCAGTATACTCACGGGTGGTAGTTGTTTTTAATTAGTTGGTCTTTTTAAATGCAGACCATCTACCACATTTATTTAGGGATGCTATAATAGATCCCCCTCTGTTTAACACAGGCCACATGCAGACACATTTACAGCACACACATGCTGAGCTTTACAACACAACCACATACCGCTGTAATGCTTCATTTGTGTCTTGTGACTCGTTTAAGCAGAGATTATAGAGTTTGTATGTTGATAGACTTCCTTACTGACTGATTGTGGCTAACCTGTCAGCGCTGTTGTGAAGTCACGAGAAGTTTCCTGTTAAACATGGCAACTGTGCTGTAAATTAACTGAATCTCACATGAATGTTGCTGCATATTGATAGACATTTTGCATTGTGAAAGAAAATGCGAGCAAAGCCACCTAATTTCATCATCTTCTGTCTGAGCAGCCACTTAAAGCCTCTCCAGGTTGGATTCTTCATAAATTTCATCCCTCTGAAATAGTTCAAAGCAAAACACAAACAAGAGAAAGTGACTCCTGTTTGTGTGCATCTCTATGACAACTGGTGGTTATAGTATTGTACACTACAACCCCACCCATGGATGAAACAATATTCCTGGAGCCCTTTGGTCCAAGTCTAGAAAAACAACAATACCTAGCCACACCATGGTTGTACTGAACTAAGCTATTTAAACTTTCCATTCTTCAAGCAATCTCCAGGGAGTCCACTACACCAAAGGAAGGCATTTACACCCCATCAGATTTGACCTTTTCATCTTGATGTATGTGCGTTTTGTTGCACAGACATTATTATGAGACAGACTGGGGTCAGTAGACATGACCACCCGGCGATGAATAATGACAAGTCACTTCCTCTGCTTGTGTGTGTTTGTGCCATTGTATATGAGTGTTCTACAGTGAAAAGGAAGAGGATCTGATGTGTGTGCACACATCATAACAGACCCACCCACCAGCTTTTACTGAGCTCCTCTGAAAAAAGCTGTCAGCGGGTTTTTATCAGATATTCAGGCTGCTAACAATCTTTCACAACTACAACGTTTTTGATAATACTGTAGGCTTATGTAAGTTTGAAACAGTAGAAAAATGCAACAAAAAATGATGGGTTGATTTAAACTTCAGGATGACATAACTGCTCATAATAATGTGCCATTCTGGGAGTGTATTCAAATATTGTTTATACATGTACACCTTACCCTGAAACATCAAAGCCGAGAGCTGAAATGCAGCAACTCTGTCCGGTTGATGGTGAGGACAGCTTTAGTGGGTTTTTTTTTCCAGAACACTGTTACAAACACCTATCTTATCTTTACAGCTCTGGCCCATATGTTGCTAACGCACGCACACTCAAACAGCCTCTTGGTATCTGCCCTGCCTGCTATATTTAGCACCATGCTACATTAGCACTTCACACTCCATTGAAAATGCACGGTACAGCAAGAGTTTTGATAAGGCAGCTGATTTTCTTCCCTCATGCTTTCACATGAAAATAGACACAAATACTGACATTATATTGCGTTTGCCTCCCCCCTTCCTCCCTCTCATCCTTCTGTCCATTGTTTTACTAAGCTGTTAAAATTCCTGTGCAGTGACCTGTTCCTCCCTTCACTGCTTTCTCCCTCTTTTCCTCCCTTTTCCTGTCAAAACAGGAGTCTTCCACCTCATTTCTTTTCTCTTGTTTGTTACTTATCTTCAGGTTTGATGTGTGTGTCCAGCTGATAGATGTAGACCATCCTGTGCTCTTAAATAGCTCACAATCTACCTTTTCACTAACAAGAAACAGACTCAGACATTGCAAATGCGTGTATATGTGTGTGTGTATGTGTGAGAGAGAGAGAGAGAGAGAGAGAGAGGTTTGACTAACAAAGCCAGGGCACTTCAATCGCCAGGGCCGCAGAAAGCTTCTCTCCCACTTCACCACACCACACACACACTGCCACCACTCGGCCCGACCCCTCGTATCACACACATACACACACGCACACACCTCCCAACCGCAGCCTAGAGCAGAACGCACAGTCCCAGAGGGAGAGAGGAGGGGTCACGAGGAGGGGAGGCATAAACGCCCCCTCTCTCCTTAACCCTCCCAGCAAAGCTCCTGGAGAGGAGGAAACTTAACTTTACACACTTTCTTTCCACCAACACATTCACATGCCTCCAGATGGTGAACACCCACCACCTCATAACTTTCAGTTCCCTTGCGTCTGGGAGGACTGAAGATACACACATGCTCTGGACTACGTCTTGATGGAAGTTTACGTGCCCAGCTGGCTTTGGCTTCTTTTAAAGAGGAGCTGATGGTTCATGAAGGGAACGATATAAAAAGAAAAAAAAAAGTCACGCTGTGGAAAGGAAGCCTTCTTCCGCTCACAGTGTCTTTCTCCAGAGTGAGATCATCCAGTGCTGGGATCCATTGTGGGAAGACCGCCTGGTCTGGACCTGATCATAGACCTCCAGACTAGGTCTCTTCTCTCTATCCGTAACAGCTCCTTTTTTATCGGCTTTTCTATTTTCTCCTGCTCCTCCTTATAATTTACATTTTCTTGCAAAACGAATTGCAGTATTCAGTGAAGAGATCAGCCAGAAGGCTGCATGGATTTAATGTGAAGCACGTTTTTTTGAGAGCTGTCCTGAGGACTGTCTGTTTCTCCTAAACTTCAGGTGTTTCAATGGCGTCAGTTGGAGAACCTCTACTTCAGAGAGAAGAAGTTTTCAGTGGAAGTTCATGACCCCAGGAGGTAAATTTATATCACAAACTAAAGCTGGTTTTAACTCCTAAAACTGTTGACTTTTCTTTGTTTACCAAGAGATTATCCTCTTTAACAAATTACAAGTTAGATGTCGCTTACATCAATTCTTCTGTATTTATTGAGTTAGTGACAGGATTTTTTTCACAGTTATGGACACTTTCCAGTAGCTTTAACTGTAAATTACCACTATGGCATATGGGGATATATTAAGATTCACAATACATTCTGTGTCTAATTTGAGCAGAATTTGTCTTGGCAATAGAGCAAGACATTGGGGATGTCCTGGTGGAGCCTCACACAGATTGATGGTCTTGAGTATTAACAAACACATGTTCTCGTGATCACATGCACACACAGGAACACACAGAGTAAACCCATGATAGATTACCACAGAAGGATTGATAGTTGTGCGATAGCTCTTTTGCCGAGGAAGTGACCTCACTTGTGTTTATTTAACATGGCTATATATATTGAGTGTTATTCTACAGACAGAAGGAGGGAGGGAATGGGAGAAAAAGAGACGGACGGGTTGAAATGGGGAGCAGTGGTGTTTTCTTTAAAGGAAGCTGTCATTAGAGCGAGCTGGTCTGCTGCTCTGCTACAGATGTGTGTTTAAAAAAGGATGAGTAAACAATGGGGAACATCGTGTGTGGCTTAGCAAGAAAACTGTCTTTATCATCATCATTATTTGTCCTTCACAGTAGCGGCAGTAGTTACTAGATTAGTCGAGCAGAAGTGTTTTATCTAGACGTGTGGCCATCTCTTCTATTCAGTGTATATAAGGAGGCCTTGTGTCCGCTCCTACTGTAGGGCGTCGGTAACAAGAAGGACTTTTGGTCATAGTGGCATTGCTGTGCATACCTGGTACGCCTGTCCTGCACTCATCAAGTCCATCTGGGCCATGGCGATCAGTCAACACCAGTTCTACCTGGACCGCAAGCAGAGCAAGGTCAGTCTTTGACACAAGGTGCCAGTTCAAAGCACAACAGATCACAGACATGATCAGAAATGCATGAGTGATACTTAAAACTAAATTCCTTTTCCATATGTGCAGTCAAAGATCCATGCCGCGCGGAGTTTGAGTGAGATTGCGATAGACCTTACAGAAACGGGAACTTTGAAGACCTCCAAGCTGGCCAACATGGGCAGCAAGGGAAAGATCATCAGTGGCAGCAGTGGCAGTCTGCTCTCCTCAGGTCAGTGAGTGTCTGAGAGAAAAAGAGACCATGAGGTGAAAGACTTACAAAAACACAGAAGGAGAAAGATTAATTTGCATGGGAATTTGCCTTCGAGTTTGTATGTGTTGGAGATGGAGATGGAGTCTTGTTGACAACTTGAGAAATAGGAACAGCTGCCGCTGGAAAGAGACTACTCATTCTCTGTTAAATGTTCTCACACACATACTGTACTGTACCTACTCCACCCAGTGTCTTTCAGTACGTACAGAGCAGCACTCCCACCCTCCGTGTCACACAGACTCATCGTCCAGAGGCCCCTGCCTCCTCTAAATTTAGAGGGTGAGGGAATGAAAGGGGCAGCGGTTCTGTGTATCACTTTGCCATGGCCTTTAAAACAATGCCAATCTGTGTTAAACAAATAATGAGTGTGACAGGAAGATTTGTAGATAAAACAGAATTAGGCTTGAGAGGAAAATGCCCTTTTAGGCCCAGACAGCCATTTATGGGACTACTGCTGGAGTATTTTATTGTGAAATGATATGCTTTAGACCAAGCTAGCCTCATTTTTGTTAAATAGGCAGGTATTTTTTAATTTACTTATGTATTTTGCAGTTCTTACAATAGAAAAACAAAACACTGTTCAATTTGAATAATAATGTTCTACGTGACTTTTTAACCCTTCCATTGCTCATCCCAATTTGTTTCCTCTTTCCTTTTTTTTATCCTCTTGTGATGTTTCTTAGTTTTTCCTGCTATCGGTGTTTGTCCATCTTATCTTTGTTTTGTCACTTTTCTTTCTGTTCCAGGGTCACTAAGCTGATTTCATTATCTGCTCCTAACTAAAACTATACATTTGTCTCAGGAACTGTCACATGTTATTCTCTGTTTGACCAAAAATGTTTCTTCTTTTTTTTTTCTTCATGCCTGGAAATAATGTGTTGCAGAAATGGGGCTCTCACATCAGCTTGCTGATCCCTTGTAAAGTCTGCATGCATGCCCGTCAGTAGATAGTAGGAACTTAATACGGTGTATTTTGTAACAATAGAACAATGTTTTTGATTTCTTTGTGAAAAGACATTTTCAACAGTGGTTACTTTTGTAGTGTTTGAAATTTCAACCACACAGCGAACCACATTAGGTCAGTGAGAGAGCAACAAAGAGAAGTGTTGCGTGTGTGGGGGAGTGTATGCCTTGTTTTCAACAAGATATGTTGCAAACAACACTGGCACCATCTCAGGGCCCTGGAAATGTGCGTCACATGCTTTGTCCCGGACTGCCCTTTCTTCTAAACACTCACATGCTCGCACAAACACAGCTCTGAATCTCAGTTTCCTTATCGAAATGTTCCATTCACTTCCTTGTAAACATCCTGCAAGACTAGCAGGTGCATATACCATTTTTTTCCCTCCCCACTGTTATCTGCCGTACAACTCCTGGCCTTACATTACATGTTGTCTGCACCCTGCAGGCTCTCAGGAATCAGACAGCTCCCAGACCGCTAAGAAGGACATGCTAGCAGCACTGAGGGCCAGGCAGGAAGCTCTGGAGGAAACACTAAGACAGAGACTGGAGGAACTCAAGAACATCTGTATTAGAGAAGCGGTATGAGAAATGATTAACAGAATTGGCCAGTGTTTTAATATCTGAAATGCTTTTTAGCTCTCTTAATTTTACTTTATTGCTATGGTTTCCAGGAGCTGACAGGAAAACTTCCAAAGGAATATCCTCTGGATCCGGGAGAGGAGCCACCCACAGTCAGGCGGAAGATTGGCACTGCTTTCAAATTGGACGAGCAGAAAATTCTACCTAAGGGAGAGGTAAAGCGCCAACTTCCTATTTTCCTCATTCACACTGTATCACACTCTCGGATCTCCTGTTACCCACAAAATCTGAATAAAAACATGAGGTCATCTGGTGGTGTCAGCATATAAAATAAATAGCCTTTAAACTGTGGTGATGATTCTTCTCATGTTAGGATCTCTACAGCAAATAAAATTCAAATAACAAAGGAACCTGAGAACTCTGAAAAGCCCACAATCTGAAAAGTCTTGAACCTGAAAGACGTTCTGCTCAATCTTTGTCTTGCTGCTGTTTTATGCCACGGGTAGATTTTCCAGAGGAGCGGAGCTTCTAAATATAGTCTTGGCAGCATTCTCGCCACAGGAAGTGGTGATAGTAGGATTGTGTGTGCGCCTGCATGTGTGTGTAACGCTGAGGTTGTATGCTTTGAAAAGAATCCAGGCACACAATATCACAAAACTGCCTTGCAAGCAGAAAGAGGTTGCTTAATTTACTCGGAGCACCTTAAACTCTTCACACAGAAACAGAAGCCGCTCTGGTAGTGGTGCTAAGCCCCTGTTAGTGAGAGATTCCTCAGAACTGAGGTCGTCCAATATTGAGTCAACCAAAGTGGATACATCATCGTGTATGTGCTCTCAGATGTGAGCACCTAATTACATGCTAGCTATACACAGGGTATGTCACAGGACACAGACACGTTTATTTCCATGTCTATAATCACATTACCAAGTTTGTGCTATACTATTCAAACATTGCACTATGTTGATTTCACTCTGCAGTTCAGTCAATACATATAGTACACTTGTGCAATACATTTACTGCGTGATAGAAAATGGTTTACTTTGTCAACCTTCTCTGCTCCACAAATCCCCGGAGAGCTTTTGTGTGGGAGAGAATAGATTGATGTAGGGATGTTATTATTGGGGGACAGAGTGCCTCAATAGAGAATATCCAGTGGTGAGAAAATGCGCAGCTGCAGCACAGATAAATTATTTCCGCAGTGTGTTTTCTCTGGCAAGTCTTTCTCTCACCAAATGTGTAGCATGGGAGAGTTAGGATGAAATTGTGTCTGCAAGCTAGGACTTGTTGTTTTTGGATTTTTCGTTGATTTCTGTTGCTAAAACAGTGAGAGGATCATTTAACTTTGTGCCTGTTTCACTCAAACGTTTGCACTCGTGTTTGTGTATACGCCAGGAAGTGGAGCTTGAGCGTTTGGAGCGTGAGTTTGCTATTCAGTCCCAGATTACAGAGGCAGCCAGGCGTCTTGCCAGTGATCCTCATGTGAGCAGCAAGAAGCTGAAGAAACAGAGGAAGACTTCTTATCTGAACGCATTGAAGAAGCTCCAGGAAATTGAGAACTCTATCAATGAGTACCGGGTCCGCTCTGGCAAGAAGCCTACACAGAGGGCGTCACTCATTATAGAAGGTAACAATACACTATTTGTACATTCCCTATTTGCTACTGGGAAATCAAGCTGTTTTCATATATCTCTTTGTTCCTATGAGCTATTACTGATAATACTGATGGCAGCGTTGTCTGGACACTGCCAACCTACAACATGGTTTCTTTATTAAACAATCGAAGTTTATAAATGGGTCTATAAATACTTGACAGGATAATCTCCAACCTTTTGTTTTTTGTTTTTATGTCTTGTAGAAGCCAATATTTGTTCTGAAGACAGCTCATTATCTGATGCACTTGTACTGGATGACGGTAAGGCTCTATTCTTTGCATCTTTTCTAAGTTGTGTTCTCAAGGCTTCTGTTAATGATTATGTTGATCCATATGTTAACTTTTTTCCACTTTTTTTTAGATGACCCTCAAGTTACAGGTACCCCGACCTTCTCTCCAGTAGCATCGCCTCATAAGGGCCTCCCTCCACGCCCACCTTCTCACAGTCGGCCCCCTCCACCACAGTCACTTGATGGCCTGCGACACCTGCACTACACACGCTCTGACTATGACAAATCTCCCATCAAACCCAAGATGTGGAGCGAATCGTCACTGGATGAGCCCTATGAGAAAGTCAAGAAACGCTCATCTCACTCCAGGTATGAGGGAGTTTCTTTTATCGTTGAAATAGAGTCACAGTATATTTATATACAAGTGGACAACCACACCTACATTTTTGCTTTTGTTGTACTTAAAATGAAAAGCAGTGTTTATGGAAGAAGGAGAATTTCAGACCAGAGTTGCAGGCTGTAGACATACAGTAGCTTTTTGGTGGATGAACAGGGTCAAAATTAGTGTGAAGGGTGATGATAATAATTCTTCATAACCGTTTTTCTGTCAAGTCACAGGCGTTTCCCAAGTTCTGGCAGTGCTGACGCAGGAGGTAGTAACTCCCTGCAGAGCAGCCCCATCAGGAACATGCCTCACTGGAACTCTCAGTCCAGCATGCCATCGACCCCAGACCTGAGAACCAGGACTCCACACTATGTACATTCCACCAGGTCAGTCGGTTGTTTACTGATCATCCAGAGCAGAGATAATTCAGCCTAACAGAGTATGTTGATATAAAAATGTCTAAGAATGACGAGTCTTTAAATGGAAATGGAGTTACATCTTTTGCCATCCCCCATATCACAGGTCAGTGGACATCAGTCCCACACGTCTGCACAGTCTCTCTCAGCACTTTAGGAACCGCAGCTCCAGCCTTGAGTCTCAGGGCAAACTGCTGGCGTCTGATCCTGACGCACAGCCGCACACCTTGGGCAGTCCTGACTTCTTCCTTGGCCCAGGACGCAACTCCAATGGTTCCGACCCACTGGATGACTGTTCATCCTGCACCAGCCAAAGCAGCTCAGAGCATTACTACCCCTCTGGTGGACCTCCTGGCAGCAATCCAAACTACTCTACTCTGGGAGAGGACTCACCTTCCAAAGCAAGGCAGAGGCAGCGGCAAAGGCACAGGTAAGGGCAGGGACTACGAATTTTTCTTTTTCAGAAGCTATCTGTGTAATCTTAATTCTAAAAATGTATTCTAAATTAAGTGGTCAAATGTTAGATTGACACATGTATGGTCATTTGTTTTCTCTACAGATCTGCAGGTCATTTAGGTTCCTCTAACTCGGGCTCTATGCCAAACCTGGCAGCTAAGAATGGCTCTGGTGGAGGCTCAGGTGGAGGCAGTATGGGAGGAGGACATCACGGAGTCTACCTCCACAGCCAGAGCCAGCCCTCCTCACAGTACCGCATCAAGGAGTACCCTCTATACGTGGAAGGCAGCCCCAACCCTGTGGTGGTGCGCAGCCTGGAGAGCGACCAGGAGGGCCACTACAGCGTGAAGGCACAATTCAAGACCTCCAGCTCCTACACAGCCGGGGGACTGTACAAGGAGGCCTGGGGGGGTGAGGAGGGAGGAGAGGGGAGCGGCCGACTCACGCCATCACGCTCTCAGATCGTACGGACTCCGTCATTGGGGAGAGAGGGTGGTGGAGGTGGAGGAGGCGGGAGGGCAGCAGTGTCAGAAGAGCTGCGTTGTTGGTACCAGAGGTCTTCAGGGAGCCTGAAAGAAAGGAGTCACTCACATTCAGGATCTACTTCTTCTGAAGCTGGGTCACAGCAAGGCACTGTGGGACATGGTCGAGGGAGTAGAGTTGGGACACTCGCCAAGGGCTCACCAGGTAAGCCTTTCTGCATTCCCATTAAACCCTGAATTGTACAGATAAAGTAACATCATCAGTATATGCTTCAGATAACATCCATTGTTGCTCCCCTTGTTGCTTTAGTTCAATGAATTTACAGTGATAACAATGTAGTGTAAAATAATTATTTTCATGATTTAATTAAATT
Organism: Odontesthes bonariensis; assembly: GCF_027942865.1. Classification (NCBI taxonomy): domain Eukaryota; kingdom Metazoa; phylum Chordata; class Actinopteri; order Atheriniformes; family Atherinopsidae; genus Odontesthes; species Odontesthes bonariensis. The sequence goes on along the minus strand of NC_134512.1, from coordinate 16,031,326 downwards.
AAAATGCAAGACCGTGACTGGATTAGGCAGATTTATAACACAAATCTCTGCAGGGTAAATTATTAACTTCTTTGGTTCAAATAGTGTTCACTGGAGAGAAGGCTGGTAAAAATAACCTTCTCTGTTGTATGAATTAGAACTTTTTAAGGGCAAATTTAACCGGTATCCAGTGTGGCTTGAAGTGATTGCATTCAGATCATTTAAAGGGAGCCATGCTTGGTGATTACGTGTAAGATTTGTTTCTTTTTAGGTGTAAGTTTTAACTGACAAATTGTGCCACTCTGTGATAGCAAGTAGTGTTGATTTAGAAATAAGAAATGCCTTTTTTCAATCATTATTGGTTTTTTTTAATGACCTTTTTCTAACTGCGCCAATAATTATTATTGTTCATTATTGTTAATGTTCAATGTTACATCCCGGCTCGGCCAGCGGGTGAGAGATGTGACATTAATTATCCCAGACAAGTTTGATGTTGAAAAAGAAAAAAGGGTTTATTTTGTTGGATTAAAATTGGTCCAAAAACAAAGATAATATCCTCCAAACAGGAGTGTGGCACATGAGAAACAAAAACTAATGAAAAACAAACTCCATACAAAACAAAACTGGGACTCAACTTAAAGCGAGGCCATAAATGGCTAATAAGGAGAAAATCTATGTGCAACACAAAATCAGGATACCCAAAAGGGTACTAGCAAAAGCTACACCAGCTTTTAGCAGTCTCGACACACAAGCAACAAAGCTTAGGATCAGACTCCTCACAACACACAAGTGGGCAAACTGTTCCAAACCAGAGGAACAGCTGCCGCGAGCAGAAGGAAGTGACGGTTTTTTGGGATGGATAATGGATAAGTTACCAGCAATCTGGACTAGGTCAGCTTTGTGACAACTAGCGAGTTGCTCGAGAGAGACGGATTCTCCAAAAAACCCTCAACATCAAATTGAGACATAGCGCAAACCTTACAATATCACAAAACCAATTCAAAACCTCAAACAATGAATTAAACCTCCTTTTCTGTTCTGGGATCAGGATTAGGTTGATTATAAATCCTGGACGAGCCCCCATTTAATGTTACATCCCGACTCGGCCAGCGGGTGAGAGATGTGACATTAATTATCCCAGACAAGTTTGATGTTGAAAAAGAAAAAAACCGTAACATGTATCCAGAGAGCAGAATGATGAGACTTATTCAAAGATTCAGCACATTTGTGTTACAACTACACATATGTTCAATTTCAAGAACTGAGTGAAGAGCCACAGTAACAAAAATTGATGCAGGTTAAGCTTTTCTAATGTTGCATTTTGATTTGAAATACAAAAAAAGATCAAATGTAGAGTATGTGGAGTGTTGGTGTCAGGCGAAGGAATTAGGTACAAAGGGAAGTTCTGTTTATTAGTTTATTAGCTGGGATAGGCTCCAAAGATATGTACTCCTGCAGAATCTGCACCATTTGTGTATGTAAAGCAGTTCAATCACTTTGCACAGTGCAGGGTTCATACAAAAGACAGCTTCAAAGCAAACTGGATCCTCACACCAAGTTATACAAAACAAAACAGTGTCCAAGTACCCAAAATTTAACATTGTGTGATGTAGACTTCAGATTCCCTACTCGCCTAGTGTGCTCTGGTCTGCTTGTCAGAAATTTGGCAGTAAATAATGGTTATTATGATGAACTTGGCACTTTGTGACTCTCTGTAGAAGCGAAAAAAAAACGACACAACAAGCTGAAAGAAGAAAAACACCCCAAAAGCACAAAATAAAGTCTTCAAACAAAGGTATTTAAATGCTTCGTAAGTACAGATAAAGTCTAAAGAAGAAAAGTGCTGCCCCGTGTGAGGCTCGAACTCACGACCTTCAGATTATGAGACTGACGCGCTGCCTACTGCGCCAACGAGGCTTGCAGTTCCAGTCTGTGGGACTGTTTTTGTCACATGACCTTAGAATGAAGGCCATGTGACCTTTTTTTTTTTTCTAACACTGGGACAATATCCCCCAACCCTATATGTGAAGCATAGTTGGAATTCCTTTGCCCCTCACCCCTCTGTAACCTAGTATGTTGCTTTAATAACTCTCAGTTCTCCATTTAGCGGCATCCCCTCACAGCCAGAGGAGTATGACGCCCTCCAGCGAGCACGCAGCCACACCCACACCACCATGTAGCCCACAGCACATCCTCAACTGGAAGAGTGGGTAAGAAAGATGCTTTATCTTTTACTACTCATCTTCTTTTTCTACATCTTTGTCCGCAGTTTGCTCTTAACACAACCCACCAGCTTGGACGGTCTGTTCTACGTGTGACAGCTAGCATTCGTTTTCATCACAGAACACATTCACACTCAAGTTGTCTTTATGTGCTACTGGGATCATTTTCAAGCCTTTCCACTCTAGCTTTAAATGATATGTGTTTGTTTGTATGCTTAATGTTTTACTTCTTACATTTCTCTTCCTTTTTTGTCTTTCTTTGTCATCTCTCACACTCTGATTACCTTTTTCTCTCTGGAAAATGATCTTATCACTAAATATTTGTCATTTCTCGCCTGTTTGTCTTTGTCTTTACTAACCCTCCTTTCCTTCTGTGTGTGTCCTCTCTCCTGGTTTAGAGGCACAGCAGACAGCTCTCCTACTGAGGACGTCTGTCAGTCTCCCCCTCAGCCCAGCTCTGATGCATAGAGGTACCGCCTGCGGTCTTGGCCTCCCATTAGTCTAAACTTACAAACTTGTAGCATTGTTTGAAAACACAGCAGCAGCATAAGCAGATTCTTGAGAACATCATCTGGAAGCAGGAATTGAAAAATTATGTGACATCAGGGCCAAACTTAGAGTCAGACTAGTATGCCTAGTTTTTTTTATCCAAACACAACTCCCCAAACAGTACTGCTTCAGTTAATACTACTCTTTGATATACAGCAAGTGAATGTTCACTGCTTAGTTACGATTGATCATCAGCCATGGGGGGCTGACAGTGGGGAGGGTTTACTTCTTATTTCTTACTCTTTGGTGCTGGAGGTATGTCTTGTGTAATCCTTTCTTTGGCTGTTTCTGTACCTGATCTTTGCATGTGCTCTGCTGTGCTCTGACTGCTTCACTGTGGTTCGCTCCTCACAGGATTTACTAATAAAAATGAGCCAAACAAGCTCAGCAGCATTTGGACATTTTTAATGTTTGAAATCGTTCAGAAATGAAAGAACCATCCTGCAAGTCAGTGATTCTGGCCTGTCTTCTTCCACAGGTCTTTCAGTGACAGCTGTTTTCTCAGCAGCCCCCTGTGTTCAGAGCTGGCAGATGCGCAGTGGTACGGACAAGACAAGGCCAAACCAGGAACACTGGTCTGAGACCTTCCTGTAGGGCATAGAAAAGTCCATTTGCCCTCTCCTACTGCCTCGTCACTTTCCCTCACTACTACCCATCAACAACTGACAACCTCATCCTCAAAGCCTGGACCGGACGCGAGCCTCCCTTCACCGCTTTGTTTCATCCTGTCTATCACAGCTCAGCTGGGCAGGGAAGCACTCGCTGGGCTCTGATAAGGGCTTATTTCACAGGACAGACTGAGAAGTGCCACTGCAGCTGTTGAACTGTTTCCCCACAGCATCACAGAGCCCTTACTATATTTACCCTCCGGAGCACACAAGCAATGGGACGAGAGGACATGAGCAAGGGAAGACAGAGCACAGAAGAATCTCACACATGTTACACAGTCAACAAAAACGACATCGATAAGTCCAGGATCTGTTTCATATCACATCTTGTATCACTCCAGTGCACTGCCACCCAGTCAGAGGATACCTGCTGGATTTGAGCCACAAGTTTAAAACCCATTTTAAAGGCATGAATGAACCGTGCTGGGTTGGCATTATTCCCATACATGTTTGTCCTTTTTCCTAATTTCTCCATGCACATTGAAAACATCAGAAGATTACACATTCCACATTCTTGATTCAGTCCACCACCAAGGACAACCGCTGAATAAACTGGTCACATCATAGTCCCTGAGCAGGTACCACTGCAGAAAAGTGACTGTGTCTGTCAGCAGGATCAGAGTGAATTCACAGTAACAATATCAGAAGGCTTTCTGGGACATTATTTGAGATACACCTGTGGACTATAGCAATAACAAACACTGTATGAGTCAATGAACTGGTTTTAATCAACAGTTGAAGCAGGCATTTGTCCACGTTCCCTGCCTTGTGATGCTTGCAGTGAAGGATCTCTAGTGCATCATAGGCGGAATTCAGAGTTGTGGGTTTTGGATTTGTTTTTTCCTTCAGCGACTTCATCATTTATTCAGCCTCTGCCCTCAGCAGTTTGTTTGGCCACATGGCGATCGGTTCTTCAGCCAGAACATATGGGGTGAGGGTGAAAGTGTTGCCATGGCCACATCAAATCATGGCCACTGCATCCATTTAGTTTAACTGAAATCTTAACTTTGAAAATATACATTTTGAATCCAGCTTTTCACAGTTTCTGAGTTTTACCTCTGACAGTAAAGGATACATATTGACATCTGATGTTATAAGTTGTAGATTGATGGTGAAGCTCCTCAGTGACAAACTTCTATGGTGAATTATTTTTACTGGAAGGCTCCACTCTCCCCCTTTAGTTTTAGCTCCAAACTGGTTCTCACCTTGAAGATTGTCTCTCAGTCCCTTTATAGCACTGCGTTTTCTCATCTATCCACTGCAGGAGTATTGCAATTGAGCTCTATCAGTTCCAAACAAGTTGGTGCTTCACATTTGTACTGTAATTTAGCACTGATACTTTTTCAGACAGACATACTCCTTCTGATCCCCTCTGTCCAAAGCCATTCTGTAAAACTACAGCCATAAGACACTCAGCAAACGTGTGAAACGAGTTCATTAAAGCATACTTTAGTCTGAAAGCACAACATGAAAGGTCTTTAAGGGGCTGAATGTGCACTCGGTGTGCTCTTATAAACATAAGTGGATGTCGTGTTGACATTGAAAAGCTATAACCAGAACAGAGAAAAATCTTAAACCGACTCAAACAGAGAATTATTTTCTCACACACACACACATCTACTATTAGCTATTCGAAACAGGGTTAGAAAAGCACACCTGGTTTTTGAATGAAGGAGCGTTTTTTTTTGTTGTTTTTTTCCGTTTGGCTGCCTTTTAACCACTTTTCACCATTTGTCTCTAAGAAAAAAGTTAGTGGTGCAAAAAAATGCCAAGCATTTTTCAATTTTTGCACAAACTTGTAATTACTCGTATGTTAATCTTATCAATATTGTATCTGATTCAAAATCACAATAGCAGAGCGAAGTGGACTTTTTTTTTTTTTTCTTTCTTGTAGCACCATACAGACTGGACTACGGGTTTACTCTGCTGTTTGCTGTGGGAGGAATGGTACAAATCTCACCCTAAGTTCTCACACATCGTCGGTTGGGATTTCCCATGTTTTGCATTATTTTAGTAGGAAAGTATAGCCCGCTCTCTGCCTGCGTGGTTGGTTCTCTGAGAGCCATTGCACCACGCTTGGTCAGATTCAATGAGTCCTTATGCAAGACTGGAACCTGCGATTACTGGTTACGATCAAATAGGAATTCATCACCACAGTGTATTCAAGTTTCATTATCTCTATGAAAATCTTCGCCCGCTTTGTACGTGTTGAAGACACAGTCCCATGCATGTCCGGCAGATCCGCTGAGAAATGACCCTCAACACAGCGCTCAGCTTGTTCTTGCTTGTATTCGCTTGTTTATTTTCTCCGTAGTGTTGCTCAAACCCCAAAAAGTACCGTTTTGATCTTGTTATAATCTCTGACCGCTGAGCCCATTGTGAAGACGTGTGACATCCCTTCCCTTCATAGTTCCGTGCAACACACTTTCCCTGCTCCATGAAAAATGTATGAGGTTTTTTTTGTAATACTCCAAGAGAAAGGAGGTAACTGTTTTATCAGTCTTTTCCAGTAAGAACAGAGGAGCACTGTAAGGTTTCGCGGGGTTTGTAACATTCACATTCATTGTTTTCAAAGTTCTTTTTTTTTTTTTTTTATATCAACCAGTATTTCTTTTTTTGACATTGTAACAACCCTTTCAGGTGCTACAAAATGACCAGTTACTGCTTTGTCATGTAGGATCTAGACATCCCTTCATTCTTACCAATAGTTTCAAAACCAGATGTGCAAAGTTAAGCTTATTTTAACAGACAGTTTAATAGTAGAACACTTCCTCAACCAGACAATAGAGCATGTAACTCGATTTTATCAGTTCTGTTCAACTGTAACAATACATTAAAAGTGTTGTAGAAAAAAAATGTGGAATTGATTAAAAAAAACTGAATTCCACAGTTAATTTATTCTTTTTTCTATTAAGAATTTGTATAGTAACTTTACATTTTGCAAAACTGTGTTGTTGGAAATTGATGATGAATTTTCAAGATGAGAAGCCGTGGTGGTTCTTGATAGTAAGAAAATAAATTATTGATGAATGTTCTCAAAATGATGCCTTTGTCTGTTTTCTTTCTTCTTTCACTCACTCCTCCGGTCAACAAATACTCCTCAACGAACAAATACCCCCTGTAGGTTCAGCTGAAGGGTCATAGATTTATCAAAGAGAATCCCCTCATGTCGTCACCACTTCCGCTTCTCTGGACACACTCACTTTCTTGTCATCACATCCAGGCTTCAGTCACATCCGCCTTAGAGGATTTCCTATTGAGTCAAAGGAAGGTACACTGAACACAAAAGACGTGACACAGCACAGCCGAACGCGAAGTTTATCAGTGTCTGTTAACTCATCTTTATTTCACACACCCTTAAGTCACACAGTTGGCTGTTAAAACTCTTTGAGTGGGCGAGTGCTAGCAGGATATGCAGACATTTGACCGTGTGGATTATGCATACAACTTATCATACACCCTCCAACTGTGAGCACTAATCCAAAGGTCACAAATGCAACAGCATCGGTTCATACATGGTTTTTATCCAAGCAATTGAAAGGAGTTTCTGTGAGGACACTCGGCCTCATCACCCTGCTTCACTTTGTACTAGATTTCTGGGTCCATTTATAAATGAATCCCATGTTTCTCTTTGTACTCCGTGTGTTCCCATAGCAGCTCTCCCAACCAGGCAACAGCTGGAAGCTGTTAGTCAGACATGCCGTGAGAAAGTAGCTGCACTCTGGTTTTTTTTTTCTTTTACTCATACAAGTCTGTTTATGAATGTTGGTGAACGTTGGAGTGCTTGCTAAAAAAGAGGTGTATGACCTTGCTTTATATTGAAATCCATCACCTATAAGATCCTGAAACATGCCCTCCGACGTAACTGTAGCCTGCTCTGTGAGCCAAAACAGCAGATACACAATGTCTTTGAAGAGTTTTTGTATATTCAAACTTCAGGAAATACGATGAGTTCAGTATAAGACATCCACAGTCCCATTTAGATCAACAAAAATATGTGCTCATGGTAGTATTAACAGGCTTTCTGAAATGTATTTACACTCTGTTACTATTAGAATTCAGCTGTGAATGATAGCACGTATGCTGTATTTTATTGATCATACTTTGTCTTTTCACTCTACAAGTTTGCCTCAAGTGTCCTGGCCACAAAAGAAGCACCTTCATTGATATGAAGGGAGTGGATCAGTGTCATCAGTGGGTGAAAAACCACATGAAAAACCTCTGCCAATGCTGCCCTCTAGTGTCCATTAAAGAGGAACTTCTGTGAAAGTTAATAGAATTAATAAATGGAATTGTTTTCACAAAAATCATATTGCACAATAATCGGTCCTTACATGGCCTTGTCAAGAACAGTAACTCAGTTTACAAATTATGCGCCCACGGGACAAACCCTGAAGAATTTTCGGGTCGTTGAATTTCACAGATCCAGCTCCTCTTGTTCCAGCAGAGGACCGTTCGTTTCATCTGGGTCCTGTCAAGAAAATGATTCCTGATGAGGATTTATTGAAACCACAAGAGATGTTCAGAGAGAGAAATCTGTATCCGAAACTTGTGGCATTCACACTGTGTTGTATTTTGATTTGATTGGATTTTTCCACCACTGGGGCTTGCAGTGTTTGTACCTGTGAGATGCGACTGTAGGCTTGAATGTGAGGAGAACTGTAGCGGCGCAGCCCTCTGCAGGACAGGAAAAGAACGTACACTGACCCCAGAAAGCACAGCACAATGAATACTACGGAGCTCACATTTGCAACATGTGAACCAGCCTGATGTTCATAGGAAGACAAGAAGAAGAGAGAGTTAATAGTTTTTTTTGTCATATGGGTGCACTGTCATATATCTGGAGCAAAAGTTTTAAATCTGAATGAATAGGGCCACAGAACTACCTGCTGGTACGTGCTTAGTGTTGAAGGTGTTGCAGACACAAGACTGTTTGCCAGCAGAGCAGAAAATCCAAACAGCAGACTGAAGAGGTTTAGACCCATCAGAGCAATAATCTGTTTGTTGTCAACAAAAAGTCAAATGATTATTCTATGATAATAAACTGAATGGGGGAAATAGAAATTAATCATTAGAAATTATTAAACACACTGTTCACCTTTATTTTGCTGGCTTTCCTCTGAACCTCAATTGCCAGACTCCCAGCAGCCACATACTGTAACAGCACAAACAGTCAAGACCCAGAATTTTCCCTTTTATCTGCATTAAATTAGAGAAAGAAGGCGTTGACTCACAAATAAGCTCGACCATACTGGAGTTAGCATGGAGACAGAGCAGTCATACCTCATACATGCATGACTGACTGTCGTGAGTATGCTAGAAAAGGCACTTAGGACTTGAACCACCTGAAGGAAAACACGGGAGCAGGTAAAGGGAATGAAAGCTTAGAATATATTTTGGCTTGGATGCTCAGAAGAAAGCCGCGTCTCACCCCAGTGACTAAAAGTCTTGAGTTAACCACAGTCCCAAACCAACGATGAATCCGGACGTTGATTAGCGCCCCATTATTGGTAACCTGGGGCGTGGGGCGGGGCGTGGGTGACTCCTTAAAAAACACTTGATACAACCCTTCCTGAAACATGTTCTGCGTCATCTGTTGTAACAGAATAAAGCGAACCATTTCAAAGAAAGAATGGAGGTTGAATGGGGCTCAGTTCAAGTGTTAACAGTTAACACGATCAAATCGTGACACAGACACACACCCTAATTTCAGATTTCACAATTCCTTTCAGTATTTTAATGCTTACCTTTGCAAAATGTTATAAAACTTTAACTGGTTTATCCACAGGCCTTCATATCAAATCTCAAATAAGTGAAAAAAAGCAAGAAGAATCATGAAAGAGTTTTTCAATGAGCTGCCGTAATTCCTCAGTGTAGAACATTACCCCATGGGGGTCAAAGTTCACTTGAGTTGGATGATAACGAATGGTTAAAGTTCACTCTTAAGACAGAGATTCAGGGACATCATTGGCCATGTGTAAAGCACTTATCAGTGTGTAGGGAGGAGTCATTGAGGCATCAGAGGACAGGTTTCACTTTAGTAACAAATTCAGAATGTTTTCAGCCTTCTAATTATATTTCCTATTTTCACAGATATCTCATCTTATCTTGTATTCTATTCCATAGATGTATATAATACAAGTAGCTCAGCTATGAAATATAACAACTCATACACATTCAGATAAAAACTAATGTTATTTATGACACAAAACTCAAATATGTATATTTTTTGTAAATTAAGAAAACAATATTAACAGACAGAGTATGCCTGATCAGGATCGAATTGGGAATACTTCCATACATGTGAGCGTAAGATTTAACAATGAGTGAGGATTCACTCCTTCAGGAATTCCTTGAGGATAAAAAAAAGCAGTGTTTCTCAGTAGTGACAGGGGATACTTTATTCTAATCACCGTTCAATGATTTTCTTTTTTTTTAACTACTGCCTTATTCTGATGGCATTTCATATTGTTTATTCCCAGATGTCAACAACATATTCTTCCTCAACAGGAGAGGCAACCCTCCATGTCTTCCTCCTCTTTCAGAGCACGAACATCATTAAAAACAGTGCTATGATTATTATCATTATTATTGATATTAGTATTAGTACAAATAGTGTTTCTTTTTTGTTTTTTTTGCATAACCGATTGAAGATCTTGGCACACATCTGTGCCCAAAGTGCTGCCACTGTGCAACATGCCAACATCATAAAAACACACCTATATGATAGTTTCCTTTAAGCAATCCTAGTTTGGATATCATATACATTAGAAGAGCAGAGGCAGCTGTGACAGGAAACAATAGGACAAATGTATAGTGGTATTTTCTCTTCTAAATCAAATAATCAGTCATTAACCTACAGAAAATTTACAAGTGTGTTTTGGTGTCCTCTAAATTGAAATCATCTTGTGTCATTATCCTACATTATCCTATTCTCGTGTCATTGTCCTCTTTACAAGTGTGTTTTGGTGTCCTCTAAATTGAAATCATCTCATGTCATTATCTGAAAATAGAAGGAGCAACCTGATTAGATCCAAAACAGAACTATGTGAAACAAGTTGGGCTTAAAACTATGTGATCTAAAACATCATTATATCTATACAGAAGAAGAAAAACCAGGACATAATTAAACAAATGAGACAAAAACTTTGTACCTCACGATTTAGTCTTAGAGGAAAACAATTGAATGATTCATTTTTGAGAATGGCAAAAGTGTGTGAGTCTTCGCTTACAGTTACCCGGTGTGAATCTCCATTTTACCTTCAAATTTTCTGCTTATCTTAAAGGTTAATGTTTTTCCACTTTCTGATGTGATAATGTCTTATTTAACGCATAAATGACTGAATGATCATTTCTGTCTTGCAAATTAGTTTAAAATGGTTCTCTTTATCTAATTCCAAGATTTGAAAACAAGTGATAAAGTTTTAAGTCACATTCCTGCATCCAAAATGTGCGTGCAATTCAAGTGCGATTACGTTTTCTTTATATAACACTCCTGACCTCTGCCAAAAATCTCTCATCCACAGTATAAAGGCCCTTGTTCTGTGATCAGCCACGGGTCTGGAAATCTTTTGCACATCAGAAACCTCATTTCATAACTTAATTTAGTTTGAAGCTCAACCTTAAGGATATTTCACCAATGAATGAATAATGATTCACAACCACTGCATGTCAGTGAAAATGCATTCAAAGCAGTTTTAACTATTTATTGATAGTCAGCGTCCACAAGAAATCCGAGGTATAGACCACTATCACATCACCAGATCACAGGAACAAAATTCCAAATTACCAGACGGAACTACAAGCTCCATAACCTATGCAAAACTGCCTGCTATGAACACAGTAAACTTCATCAGTTCTACTGTTCTTGGCAGTGAACGTCCAAAATAATCCACTCGAGTATTAAAATGTCCTCACAAAAGCAAGCACTCTCAGCTGAGGCATACAATCAAATGTTATTCAGGTTCTAATTTTATTGCTTGAAAAAAAAAAATCCCAGCAACGAGATCGACAAAAGCAAGGAAAATAAAGAGGATTCATGTACAGAGCTGATATATCTCTCACAAGCATGAAAGACACCAGAAAGCAGCCAAAAGAGGTCGCACAGCACTCTGAGGATTTTTTTGGGCAGATGGTAGCAAATTTAGAGGGTCTATTAATACATGGGGTCATGTCAGACCCATTCTGTTTTTCCTGGCAGAGTCTCACTGTCATGGTCCTCCTCTCTGCCCCCCGTGTACAGGTCTGCCAGTCTACTGAAGCGTGGTCCCCACTGACCCAAGCTCTGAAAGTCCTGCTCCTTATCTGAGTCCAAGGAGTTGATGGAGCTGAACGAATCCACGTCAGAGCCTCCACCCTCATAGTCAAACACCAGGAGAGAGTCAAAAGGAGGAGCTGCGGGGTCACCGTCTGCGGTGACCCAAAAACGGCTCCCAGAACTGGGGTTGCAAGAGAAGGAATGTGCAGTTGTGGGGCAGAACGTGGGATGAAGCAGGTAACAGCAGTCCCTTGGCACTGGCACACCTCAGCACGCAGTGTACTGTCCTGGGACAGCATGCCATCATCATTGATGCGCATCAGGACATTATAGTTCCCAGGAGAAAGGTCTCGTCTGGGGGCCAGGAGAGCCACATCACCTGGAAAAGAAGCAGAACCAAAACTTCAGAAGTGGGCTTGAGCCGTGAGCCATGCAAAGCTGGATGGTTATGTTTCAAGTTTTATAACATTACTTAGGTAGCTTCCTGGATGCTAATGAGCTACAGATTATGTAGATGCCAACTTCTACATCCTTTTTTTTTCTTCGAACATAAACCCACTTGCAGAAAAGCGGGGAATTTTTCTAAAAACACTACAAAAACTTAATTCTGTTATTTACTTTGAAAAGGTATCCAACAAACAATTTGTAATGGCACACACTGTGTGCCATTGCATCTAGAAATTTACCCTGAAATTATATTATATGAAAAATGCCACTGATTTCTCGGAGCAAAAGCACATCTCAGATGGACAGAAAAACAGTAGATGCATGTACTGTAATCCGGTGAGTACTGTGATCTGGTGAATCAACACTTTATATTGCTGCTGTTCATACCCTGTATATCATAGCATGACAGAGACTGTCCATCATCCGCACAAGTATTTAGCATCTCCTGGGAAGTCCCATGTTTCATCTGCATGGTCAAACCTGATGTCAGTTTCCATGTACCAGAGACCAGGAAGACCACCCAGGCTTTTATGAGCATGTTTTATGATGGCACTGGGGGTAATTTAGGTATGTGTGATTGTGCAATTGATGCAGAGGTGTTTGTTTTTCACCAGGACAATGCCAGACTTCTCTCTGCATTACTTTCAACAGTGGTCTTCTGAAAACAGAGTTTGTACCCCGTTGTGAGCTCCCTTACTAGTAGAGTTAGCGCTAATGGTCCAGTTCATCTTGTGTCCCCCTACAAGCTCCACAGTAAAAGGACCAGCATGACCGGGTCCATCCAGGTCCACTATGTCCAGGAGGACAGGGGAAGGGTCGTTGTTGCACAGGCTGACTTTCCTCTGCTTGATCACAGGACGATTGTCATTTACATCCAATAAACTCACGACCAGAGTACCGGTGCCTGTAGCTGGAATATCATCTTAAGCAAAGGAGAGGGATTCAGGGCTTATTACTCAATTGTGTATAAAAACTGGTTAAAGAAAATGAACATTATCAGAGTTTATTAGGTCATTTCTAAAGTAGAACTTTACCATCATCATAAGCCAAGATTAGAACTGTGTATTTGCTGTCTTTAACATATTGCGATTCTCTGTCCATGTTGTTTTTAACTCTGATTGATCCTGAGTTTGTATCGGTGCGCAGCCAGCTGGCAGTGTCGTTGTAAACTTTATATCTGAAAACAAAAAGTTTAATTTATTCATTTCTTTATTCATTTTCATGAGATATTTGCGATATTAGCTGGTAAAGTTGTGTTTATTACCTGATGCTCTGTTTCCTCGCTGTGTCTGGGTCCTTTGCTCTGAGTTCGACCAGCGGAGTGTTTGTTTTCACATTCTCTGAGATAACCACATGCATCTCAGCTGGACTGAAAATAGGAGGCTCGTTCCTGTCCACGACTCTCGCGGTCACCGTGGCGGTGGAAGTAGACACAGGTCCAGAAAAGGGTGCCTCATTTGTTGCCACCACCAGTAGCACAAAGACAGGAATGCTCTCAAAATCCAACCGCTTAGAAATGAAGGAGAGAACAGAAGCATACGTGACTTACCACACATGTTGAGACATGTTATCGAAATGTAAAGGTTAACCCAAACCTTGGCAGTTGTGATAATTCCCTCCATTTCATTTGAACCTGTAGTGATGTTGAATGCTTCACCTTCGTTGCCTTTGATTATCATGTATTTGCTGTTGGTATTCGGAGATCCTAACTCGTTCATGTCAGTGACTTGTAGTCTCGTTACCTCCACTCCAACCTCATTCTCAGGGACTGATGTGGTGATCTGGGAAAAGGTAAGAAACTCTACTCAGTGACATCACAGATTAAACTTGACATCTTTTTGATATCGTCAAGTATTTGTGCAACTCACAGATGTCAAAGTGAACTGTGGAGCATGATCATTGCAGTCAGTAATGATAATGACAGCAGTGCAGGTGGTGACCAGCCCTTTCCCCTCCATATCAACGGCTTCGATGATCAGCTCGTACTTTGAGTGAATCTAACGCAAGAAAATGAGTTACAGAAGAGATGTAGAATGAGAAATATTTCAAAGATTAGCTTAGTTATCATGATTATGTTCACATTACCTCTCTGTCCAGTCCACCTGCCTTCAGACTGATCATTCAACTCACTGAGTTTATGGTGAACATGTTCTCTAAAGGCTCTCGAGGCGCCTGAGATTTTATTTTAAATCTAATAATGGCATTGTCTGTCTCTGGATCATCTTTATCCACTGCTGTTACCCTTATGATGGGCTTATCTGTTAAAGACAAAAAGAAATAAAGACCAAGACTGAGTGGACTTCATGCTTACATTTCAAGAAGTCTGTTGAGTTTTTACTCACCAATATCTGCACATTCGCTCACTCTGCCAGTGAAAGTGTTCTGAGTGAATTCAGGCGCATTGTCATTCTGGTCAATGATGTTGATAATGAGCACAATGGGCTCCTCCACCTTGACTCCCTCACTCAGAGCATGGGCCCAGAGCTGTAAAACACATGGCATTCCCGGTTGCCTCAGAAAGTAATCAAACAATTAAACTATAAACAAACTTCCAAGAGGACATGGTTTCGTTCACAAAATACACTAATAATCAGAAATGACTGAAACGGTGGAAAGTGAGATTCCACTTTGCCTGAGCTCACAGTGTACTTAGCTCTTTTCTCCCTGTCCAGTGACCGGGTCACATACATCACACCAGACCGCTGACTGACAGTAAAAATACCCTTGGGGGACTGATCTGCTCCTGGTCCACTGATCTTGTAGGTTATCGCCACATTTTCATCGTTGTTGGACTTCAGCTAAATGGCAGTGAAGGGGGATCGGGTCAATGAGGGTGCATTCAAAGAAATTTGAATTTCAAAATAGTACAGCAGTTACCTTCACCATATATTTGGGGTATGGGCCCCTGTCATTTTCTGGATAATAAATGGGTGGAATAACCCAATCTCTCTTCATCCGTTTCAAATCACCGGACATTTGTGGAAACTCAATGATTGGGAGCAGCTGGAGGATAGTGTGAGAGTTGTTCGGTTTGTATCAGAAAAAAATTGCTGAAGTAGAGACAATCACTTGTAATCTTCACCGTTAGACTAAGAAAACAAACACAACTTTTTATTGTACCTCAAGATTGCTCTGATTTGCACTGTTGAGTCCGTTGTCCAAACATCTTGGTTGCATCCCTGCAGCGGCTAGAGACACCAAACTCTGAGGAACAGACAATACTCAAACATCAGTCAGCAAACATTTATCACAAAGGCTTTTACAGCAGTTTACAATGGTACTGTACAGAAAGACCTGCTGCAACACTCCACACACACACACAACCACAATACAATTCTGTGTGACAGTTTACGTACTCTGCTCATTAAAGACACGGATGGCATGGCAATGTTAAATTCTGGTAGGGTTTAAATGATGTCTGAACCTTTTTTTAAAGGAGCAAAATGAATCCAAATCATTGACGGGATGAAAATACAAGAATTTAGTGCACAGCTTTTAATCTATTGTGTGCTTTCTGAAATCAACACAGAATTAAAATGAGACGTCGGGATTAGAAAAACGAAAACACTTCCAACATTTTTTATTGTTTTTATTGTTTTCATTTGAGCTGAAAACGTTAAAAAGGGTCGGTTTGATGGTGCGGACCGGTGACCTGTCCAGGGTGTGACCCTGCCTATCGCCCAATGACGGCTGGGACAGGCTCCTGCCCTTCTCAAACTCAAATTGTTTTGGGACAAGCTAAAGAAAAATGGAACTGACAGACTCCATGGGTGGAAGGCTCAATGCAGACATTTATAAAGGCTGGGTGTAGCAGTCAGCAGATATAAAGGCAAGAACTATCTTTTGTAACATGGTATTTGGTACATTCTGCCATTGATTTGTCACTCCAGTGCTAGAAACTGAGAACAATCAAACAGATCACAAGGTTTTGTAATTCAGTTGCCTGATAATTCTCCAAATGGATGTTTACGAATGCTTCACTCCTTTATAGTCTTCTAAGAAAAAGATAAAAACTCACTCTTCAATTACAGGTTTTAGCTTCATTCATATTTTGCTTTGGACTGAGAGCACTTTATCTGTTCTACAATAAAATGAATCCTCAGTAACAGTTTGACTGTGTCACAAAAAAGGATCGTCTTTAATACCTATGCCACAATGAAAATATTGAAAATAGGAAACAAGATTCAGGTAGGCGGGGACATAGAGACATGTAACTGTCAAAAGAGTAAAAAACATGTCAAACACTCACCTGGATCTGGCAGAACAAAAAGATCATTTCTCAAGTCCTGCTGTTTCCCGTCAGGTCCCTCAGCTTAGAAACCCTACAGGTATGACCTCTGGACCTCTGTGGTCAGGACAAGAGCCACCGCTATGTTTTAGTGGAAAACTGCCAAGTTTGTGGCCTTTACTGAACCTCGTTATGGGGCGTATTTGCGTTGCTATAATTTGTCAGTAAGCGTGTTAATTAATCCTTTCTCAGACCCAGGTGCTGCTAATGAAATCTTCCTTCAAACTGCCTGTGGCTACAGTGACTTACTGTTTGATCTTATCAGCAAAATGTTTGGGATAAACAAGTCTGAGGCGACTGCATCAGACATGCAGGTGCGTTTATGTAGGTGAGGCTTTCGACGCTCAAAACTCGTGGTGTTTCTGTAATGCGTGTTTAAAATGTCTTAAAGAAAGGAACAGCAGACAAAAGTCGTTTAACTGAGAGCGCTGGTTAACACTTAGACTTCCCCACGACCAATTAATTAAGACCAGTTTAGCTGAAAGTTCTTTTCTAAAGACTGCATCTGTTTACAAAACACTGTGTGGATTAGATTGGGTCACATTACACTCAGCAAATACGCTGGCGGTTTATTTCTCACGTTTTGATGTCAGAACATCAAACTGCGTTCGACAGGGTGCCAGTTGCCCTTTCAGTGGTAGTTTTTTCAAATCCAATGAAAAAGGAATGAAAAAAAACCCAAAAAAACAAGATAAAACAAACTTTTTTTCTCATTTGTTTAATATAAAACATTTCATCTTTTTCTTTTTTTTCAGTGAGGACACTGATGATTTAAAACCATTTAAATTAATGAGATGGTCTTGATACAAATTGGAAGGTAAATTTCATAGCTTATACAGATGTAAACAGGAGAAAGGGCACAGATGGATTGTCTGTGCTGAGAGGACAAACAAGAAAGTGCTAAAAAAAAAATGGACCAAGTGAGCCAATGCCTTATTGCGTACCCAGGTATTCACTTTCTACAATTGACCTGACACATGAACACACTGTAAATGAACCATTTTTTTTTTCTCTCCTTCATTTTGACCTAAAATTATCAACATGCAAACTAGCTGAGCTAGCTGCATCCATCAGTGATTCATTTTAAATATTACCGGCACATAATACAGCACTGCAAACTGTCTTCTCCCTTGAATATCTATCAATTAGTTCATGTAACTGGTGGTATTTTTTCTTTTTGGACTGACTATGATCCAAACCGGGCTTTGGTGGATGTTCGGAAGAAAACCTCCGTTAACTGTGGCTAGATCTGGCCAAGTCATAGTTCAGAAACACCACAGTAGCTGTGATATCGTCCCTGTACATTCGAGCTAGATCTTCTGGCAAAGCAAGCATTGAGGCCAGTCTCTCCTGGGACAGTTCTCCATACTCCCCCGTGCCAAGTGCATGTCTGATGAGGTGTGTGGCAGCGTTGGTGTCCAGCGCTGGAGAGGCACGGGCTTGTCGTTTTAGCAAGAGCTCATGCATCTGACCCAGCTTCAGCTGCCTCTCGGAGGGAGAAACTGGAGCCTGGAATTAAAAAAACAAAAACAAACGGGAGGTTTAAATGAAAGACGGTTGTTCATTATATCATTTGTGCAAAGGCTATTGAGAGATTGAAATATTTGTTATGCTTGCTCTCACAAACCTGTAAGTGAATTCCACTCAAGTGCTCTCCAACAAGTCGCACCGCCTCCTCACTCCCGAGTTCATCCCACAGCCCGTCAGTGCCGAGGATCAGAAAGCGGTCCTGAGGTCTCAGCTTGTGATAGGTTATCTCAGGTGTCACGTCCAGGTAGGGCGGCGTTAGATAGTTAGGCGGAGTATAGTGGTACAAATTGAGTGAGTCAAGGTCCACTCCAGATTCCAGGCTGGCTAAAATGCTCTGCTGTAACTCATGGCTCCATTTGAATCGCACATCACCAAATGCACGCAGGGGCATCAGAACCTGAAAGCAAGATGACGGATTAAGTCTGGGATTTATTTGGTCAATTTAATGGTCCATTTTTTTTGTTTTTTTAAAGCGCTGAGAGAGCAACTCACCCCCAGCAGTCTGTCATCTGTGACAACAGTGTCTCTCTCTGAAGGTGGATGCTGGGCTTTGATACGTTCTATCTCAGCCTGGTTTTGTGAGTTGTGGTCCTGAGAAAGATTCAACGCGCCCCACGAACCGTCTTCATTCTGCACCCCTAAAACTGCGCGGCAGTCGCCGGCGTTCGCAACATGGATCCCATCAGTGCCGACATGAGCCACACAGGCCGTGCTCCCTGCAAATGCAACCTGGACAGAAAATGTTACATGTATTGTCAGCACACAGTGTGAGCTTAGATGCGATGAAGCAGCAAAGACAGCTGTTATACATCAAAATCAAATCAATCAAAAATACTTTATTTATCCCAGAGGGAAATTAAATGTTGATGTAGCTCAATTAAATCAAGGAGTTATTATAGATGCTGATGGCTGTGGGCAGGAATGATTTCCTGTTGCGGTCCGTTTTGCATCCAAACTGAAGAAGCCTTTGACTGAAGAGACTCTGTTTTCCGATAACAGTCTCATGGAGAGGATGTTCAGGGTTGTCCATAATTCTCTTGATTTTATGCAAAATCCTTCTTTGCATTATTGTCTCCAGAGGTTCCACAGTCATCCCCAGAACAGAACCAGCCTTCTTTATCAGGTTGTTGAGTCTTTTTAGGTCCCTGGTTCTGATGCTGCTGCCCCAACAGATGACGCAAGAGGAAATGACGCTCTCAAGAACAGACTTGTAGAATATCTGCAACATCTTGTTGCAAACCTTGAAGGACCTTAGCTTCCTCAAGAAGTACAGTCTGTTCTGTCCTTTCTTGTAGATGGCTTCACTGTTGCGTCTCCAGTCCAGTCTGTTGTCCACATGAACACCAAGGTATTTATATTCCTCAACCACCTCCACTTCTTCTCCCATGATGGAAACAGGGTTTGATCTGACCCTGTTTCTCCTGAAATCTACAATCATCTCCTTTGTTTTGTTAACATTCAAGATGAGATGATTGTTCCCACACCATGCCACAAAGCGGTCCACCAGCTCTCTGTACTCAGCTTCTTGTCCATCTCTGATACACCCGACCACTGCAGAGTCATCTGAATATTTCTGTAGATGACAGGAGTCTGACTTGTACTGGAAGTCTGAAGTGTACAGAGTGAAAAGGAATGGTGAGAGTACAGTCCCCTGTGGTGCTCCTGTGCTGCTGATCACCTGGTTAGACACACAATTCTTTAGTCTGACAAACTGTGGTCTGTTTGTCAGGTAGTTATTAATCCAGGTGATTGTTGAGGCCTCCACCTGAGTCTTCTGGAGTTTCAGACGAAGCAGATCAGGCTGGATTGTGTTAAATGCACTGGAGAAATCAAAGAACATGATCCTCACAGTGCTGCCTGCTTTGTCCAGATGACAGTGGGTTTGTTGAAGCAGGTGTATGATAGCGTCTTCAACTCCAACTCCATGGCGATAAGCAAACTGCAGGGGGTCCTGATATGTGCTGGTTTGCTTACACAGGTGGGTCAACAGAAGTCTCTCCAGGACCTTCATGATGTGGGATGTCAGGGCAACAGGTCTGTAGTCATTGATGTCTGAAGGATGAGTTTTCTTTGGTACCGGAACCAGACAGGATGTCTTCCACAACAGTGGTACCTTCTCTTGGGTCAAGCTAAGGTTGAAAAGGTGTTGCAGAATCCCACAGAGCTGCTCTGCACAAGCCTTCAGGACTCGGGGGCTGACACCATCTGGACCCGCAGCCTTGTTCCGGTTCAGTCTCTCCAACTGCCTCTTCACCTGACTTCTAGAAACAGAAAAGTGGGAGGGGGAGGCAAAGGGGACAGCAGCATCTCCTGATTGGGTTGAAGACAAACTAGTGGAAGCAGAAGAATCCATGACTGAGGTGGAGGTGGAGATGTTACAGGAAAGCTGTGGGTCAGAGGAGGGTGGGATGTCTCTTTGGCTGGGAACAGGAGGGGAGGATGGTGAGCTTGTTCCTGAACTGAACCTGTTGAAGAATGTGTTCAGCTCATTTGCTCTGTCCAGACTTCCATCCATCCGATCCTCCCTCTGCTTGAGGCCTGTGATCTTCTTCATTCCTGACCACACATCTCTGATATTGTTCCTCTGCAGTTTACTCTCAAGCTTCTTTCTATACACCTCCTTGCTCTCTCTGATCTTGACTTTGAGCTGCTTCTGTATACTCCTCAGTAACTCCCTGTCTCGTTCCCTAAAGGCTCTTTTTTTCTTGTTCAATAGTTCCTTTAGCTCACTGGTGATCCAGGGTTTGTTATTAGGGAAGCATCTCACTGTTCTGGTGGGGATGGTGTTGTCCACACAGAAGTTTATATAGTCAGTCACACACTCAGTCATGGCATTAATGTCGTCTCCATGTGGCTTACAAAGAGAAATCCAATCGGTTGCATCAAAACAACCCTGTAAGGCTTCTTCAGCTTCCTGTGACCACTTTCTAACAGTCTTTTTTGTGACAGGTAGTCTCTGGACAAGGGATTTATATGCTGAGCAGAGAAAAACAAGGTTGTGATCTGATTTACCCAGGGGAGGTCTTGATTTCGAAATGTATGAATCCTTGACATTTGTGTAAAACAAATCCAATGTCTTGTTTTCTCTGGTAGAGCAGCTGACAAACTGTTGAAAAGTTGGCAGTGTAGCAGAGAGTGAGGCATGATTAAAATCACCAGATATTGCCACAAAAGAATTGGGGTGTTGTGTCTGTATCTGAGCAAAAACGGAACTGATGACATCACATGCAGTGTCGGCAACAGCTGAGGGTGGAATGTAAACAGCCACCAAAACAACACTGGTGAACTCTCTTGGCAAATAATATGGACGAAAACTTACTGCCAATAGTTCAATGTCAGGACTGCAGAGACGACTCTTCACAGTAACATGTCCTGGGTGACACCATCTGTTGTTGACAAGCACTGCCAATCCACCCCCTTTCCTTTTCCTGCTGCTATTTAAATCTCGATCTGCTCGTACAGTCAGGTAGCCCGGCAGAGAGACGCTGGAGTCGGGGATATGATCCTGCAGCCATGTCTCAGTAAAACACATAATGCTACATTCACGATATTCTTGCTGAGTCCTTGTCAAGGCTAGAAGTTCTTCCAACTTGTTAGCTAACGATCTTACATTGCCCAAGCTGACGGATGGCAGAGATGGTTTGAACTTCTTCTTTCTTTCTCTCCTCTTTGCTCCTGCTCTGCATCCACGACGCCTCCTTTTCAATTCCAATGGGATTTCTGGCTTCAGTTGTCGAATTATTTCTGCTTTTCCAATGTTAATCAGCAGCTCCCCGTTGTAAACCACCTTGTTGCTATGGTTATGCATCATAACAAAAGAGCAAAATATACAAAAGTATTGGGAAAAATCAATCCAGCTGCACAGCATCCAAGGCAGGAAGGAACAGTTGTCCAAAAAATGCAATTTCTTCCAAGAAAAAACAGGAATGAAATTTAGAAAAAAGAATAAATCTCAATGTGAGGTACAGAGCTACTCCAACGTGCTGCCACCCTCAGTAGCGCATTCTAGAACAGAATGATAACGTACCAGATCAAACACTACTCATACTGTTACCTGGATGGCTGTACTTTTCATCAGGTCATTGGAAAGAGGGACTTGAGCCTCCAGGGAGATGTCAGCGTCAAGCCGCTTGAAAGCGCAATCTAAAGCATCCCAAGGACTGTAATAAAAAAAGATTGCAGAGTTTGGCTTTCTGCTGTTCTCTTGGTATTTTATTGCTGTGCTATGTATTCTAAAGTACTATCTTGAGAAGACTATTGCAAAATAGTTAAGGCCAAAAGACCAAGGCATGTGACATTTTGCCAGAGAAACACACACGTGTACTTACCTCATGCCGGCATCATGGTCCTCACTGTCCAATAATTCTTGCCAGAAGACTCTAAGATGGTTGATATACAGGGAGGCAGATTCACGATAATTCATATCTGCATGATGTTTATACCATTGTAAGATGGGAGGAACGGGTCTGCCATGCTCCATGCACATTTCAAGTTCCTCCAAGCTGTGCTTTGGCATCATTGCGACAGCTATATAGTACAGAAGTCGCTCACTGACAGCCTGGGCACACGCCCAGCCACCGTGGCCATCGAACAGTCCGAAGAGCATGCCCTTTGACTGGGGATGAGAGAAAAAAAACGTTATAATTATATTCTATAGGAGAGGAGAATATAGGAAAGAGATTGATGTGGGGACAGAGAGTAATAGTTGCATACCTGTAAACAGGTGGCTGCACTGTGACGGTCCTCATTAGGTGTGTTAGCAGCTAACTGATTGGTGTCAAACTTTCTCACAGCACTGAGTGCTCTGCCATCAAACTCTGGCACTTCCACAGTCTAAAAGACAGACAGACACAGACACAGAAACACAACACACACGCACAAACGGTTACTCATAATTGAACAGCAATATATGTAAACAGATCAATTAAAACAGATGTTTCATCTATGTGAGGAACAAGTTTGGCGACTGCATGCTTTACTTTTAAATCTTACAGTTGTAATAGACTAAAACTGAGGCTCCATGATAGTCATTACCTTCTCATTGCTTCTAAGAATACTGTTGATCTGCACTCTGCTCAGCTGGAAGTCTAGATCCTGATGTGTTGAAAAAGGTCGCCCACTTTGAGAACAGATTACAGACCCTTGACCAGTGCAGCACCACCCGTCTGATCCAGAGGTACCCCAGGATGAGAAATGACAACGGTTGGCTGTCTAAGAGAGAAAATATGGGGGGGGGGGGCTATGAAATCATGATGACATAATTACATTACGGTCATTTTGCAGATGCTTTTATCCAAAGCGACTTGCAATAAGTGTGTTCAACATCGGTAGGCAAAATAACTTCAGGTCACAAGAAATCATAAGTGCATTTCCACCATGACATGTAATGTACATAAAAACACAGTCCGATATGGATACAAACCTGAAATGGAACTGCAGAACAAAATGTCAGTGTGTAGCTTGAGGCTCTCTGAAGGACGCTGGCGTACACACGTCCATACATCGCTGCTACAACGCTGCTGATAAAGTGTTGAACTGCTTGTTCACGTTAATATCTGTGCAAAGGATTTTAACACGTCACATGTTAGTGAGCTTCAAAACAGGACTGCAATCAACCACCAGCGTGCCTAAGATATTTTATTGACGTTACACGTCTAATCCTGTCTGCCTCATGACAAATAGTTTTAACAGGTTTTTCGTAGTTAGCATGCTAGCTCTAGCTGTCTCCGTTACCGCTTTGTTATCCCAGAATCTCTACTTAAATTAACCACCTACACACATATATCGATATAACAAAGCGTACAAGTCAAATGCCAAACATAATCAACTTCATATAAACATACATATAAACGTTGTTACGAATCAAAAAAAGGTCCGTTAACATACACATCAGCCCCAAACAAACATGACAGCGACGTGCAGCAGCGACGTCTGACGTTGGTGTCAGACGATCATCTCGTGTGTGGTGGAGAGACAAAAATCTATATTATAGAGACTGTAGACAAGTTGTTTCCCTCATCTTCTTAAGTAGCAGTCATTTCTACTAGATACCTTGACTTCTGTGTCTATGTTGTAGAATTTAGTCAAACTGGGACCAATGTGGTTATTGCACGATTTTAAACAGAGAAAAAACAATCCACTCATTATTCACAGAATTGATTCATATCTGGCAAAATATTGTTGTTGATATCTACATTGACAGCTTGTTGATATCTACATTGCCTTCGAGACAAATGTAGCAATCCAAAACACATCAACATAACATTTTCGACTTTCAATCACGTGCAGAGTATTTAAAGCTGCAGTCGGCAAGTTTTCAAAATTGCGAGTCTACGGTCGGAAAATTCTAACTGTTACACCTCTCAGGTCCTTCCCCCAACCTCCAACAAGCTCCGAATCGCCCCCCAAACCCCTCCCCCTCTGTGGACGAGGTTGTGCACGTGAGTTCACAGCAGTGTGAGCGCACACAAGCTGGGGCACGCTCAGCAGCGTGTGCACAAGCTGTGATTGACAGGTAGGATTCCTCCCTCCACCCTAACTTGATTGGTTAAAAACAGCCGGGCGCGCTCGGTTTTTGCAAGCATGATTACAGGCTTCAGAGGGAGCTACAGATTTCGTTATTTTTTCTAAACAGCCTATTTAATATTCTACTTCCAGAATCCCATGACAGTTCAAGCTAATATGACTAAAAAACAGTTGCCGACCGCAGCTTTAAAGCATTAAGGCTGATTCATACTCGGCGCAACCTCGCTCATACTAGCTGGTCGCAAATGGCGCAAACGGTCACGTGTCCCAAAATTCCACCACGCCCCCCTTCGCAAGCTAGAAAATCCTCGCGCGGCGCAAGGGCGCGCACACAACTTTTTTTCTGACTTCGCGCGCGCTCCACCGGAAACAGCTGACCAAGAAAAAGAAAAAATGAACACTGCAGAGACCGCGGTGACCGAGAGGATGCGCCTCTACAAACATCTGTACGACACGTCTATGAAGTTACACTGGGACAACGTTTGACAAAGTTCGTCTTGTTGTAAAGGACGAACAATCCACCATCTCTTCTGTTTTTGCCGCAGCCGCTTAGCTCTGAGATACATATACAGTTCTACACCCAGAGTAAATTCATTCCGCATCAGATGTGCCAGCCTCTGCTGACGTGACACCACAGGTGGCATTGTGTATGCTTTCTTCATATGCTTTTCAGCTTGTTTCCTCAACAGTGACGCTCGCTGGTCTGGAGAGAACTGCAAATGTGACGCATTCTCGGCGCAAACTGCGCTTGCGCCCCTAGAATTGTTGGTTTCCATGGTAACGCTGAGTTCCAAAGTTCTGTCACCAATCACCATTCCAACGGTTATTCATTTCCGAGCGAGACTGAGAAATGGTGGGCCAAAATAACTCTGGCTGACACTAATATTTTTTTAAATCTTTAGTTTAGTGACACTTTATGAGTACTTGTGAGATTATTTATTGAATTACCATTTGGAGAAATTCTGCTCTCAAAGTGCGACTTTAGCCGGGATTTTTTTTATTTAGGCCTACCTTCATTAGCTACAGTGATTGCTCTTAAGCTAGCTCTAACTCTGGAAATAGCAATCCATAACTTTAATGAAAATGTCAAAAGTTGCCATAGACAAAGTGTAGGAATGAAAAAAGCATTTAGCTAACCGGAAACTTTTGACACTTAAACACCGAGACGTTTAAACAGAGGAAATGGATAAGACAAGTGTTTCCAGCAACAGCCGTATTAGTAAGTGACATTGTTAAGCCTTCACTTTAATTATTTTGTGTATGAACTTCGTAAATACAAAATAAACATGTATGCCTAGTGGTTAAATTTTATTGCTCTTCTTTCAGCCACAAAAACAGATCTCAGCTTGCTGCTCGAGTGCCTGAAGTTTCAGATGAAGTGTCCCGATTTACAGAAACAAGCTCTCCTCACCATTCACTCAATCTGTGAAAAAAGAGGTAACGGTGCAAATAGGCGTGCGATCAGTCTGTAGGATTTGTGGTTTAGAGTAACACTTGGCGAAATGGTTCCCGTCCACTGTCTGTTTCACCTTAAGTTTTCATTATTTCAGAGGATAATGTGGACCTGCTGAGGGAGCTGGGCGGTGTAGCATTTGTCTACGACCTGTCCAAGTCCAGCATTGTTCATTCAGATGTTAAGGAGACAGCTCTCTTTACACTTGGCACACTGGCAGAGGCGAATGGTAAGATGCCTCGTCTCAATTTACTGAAGGAGCATAACTTTTGAAAGCTGTAGTTACCCGACCTTTTGTCAATGCGCTTGGCTTTAAGCTTCATTGAATATTAATCGCTCTAGCCGACAAAGGGACAAAGTATTATTACGTATTATTAAGTGGTGCTAAAGGATGAAGCATATATATGTGCATGCATTTGTATGCACTGTAATATGAATGAATACTGTTATAACAAGTTAAAAGTACTGTTACAAGTAGCCTACAGAATCGTTGCAGCTCTACGTATTGACGAAATACCTTTATCTCTCCTTCTGGTAGTGTACTGCAAGAATTCTCTGTGCAGAAAGGAGATATTTGCAGACATTGCTGGCTTGCTGGTCAAAGAAGACATCCCACTGACACAGAAAAGGGTGTCTGTATATATGCTGTTTGTGCTGGTAGCCAACAACAGTAAGATCAAAGCTTCTTAACTGGCAGAATAGATTACAGCCACACCACTGGTTTCCCCCATTCAGATGCACGTTTTCTCTCACGTCTTATGGTATTTCCTTTTGTCTGGATGAGTGTCAGGCTCCAAAAGCCATTCCAAATTTGTAAACCAAAATATTGTAAGACAATTTGTTTGGCTTCTGAGAGGATCATCTTGCTTCTGTCAGGCACACATTTAGAATTGTTTGTGTGTCATTTCAGAGTCAGGACAGACTTTGGCTCAAGCTACTGGCTGCCTGGACATTCTGCTCAACCTCTTCAGGTATTTTGCGCTGCTTAATTGCAGATAATTTTCATCAAGTTTTGAAAGACACCCTGGTTTTTGTTAAAAATACTTTATATGGATGTGATTTTTTTTTTTTGCAGGACCACTTTTCCCCTCTCCACAGGGGATAATTTCAGAATTGCCTCTCAAACCCACCAACTATGGGCATCTCTGTCCAGTGCTCTGTGCGGATGTGTCAACAATCCTCAGAATGGTAATATCATCTGTGTATTTGTGTTATGTAGTGAGCATCTCAAGATCCGGTGTGATCTAGCATATAAAAGTCATTCAAATCGGTTGTGTTTTTCTGCATTTAGTAAGATGTTTCTTTTGTATTGCAGAGGAAGCTCAGCGTATTTGTGTAGCAGCTTTTCCCAAAATAAAAATCTGGCTTCAGCAGATTTCTCTGCCCTGCACCGAAATTTTTCAACCCATATGCTCCTTCATCGCAATGACCGTTGCCAACAACTGTAAGTGTAGAGGGCGAGATGGCTTCTGTTCAAACTGTTTCTCATTTCTAGGCAAACGCAAACTGACTCCATAATTCTTATCACCTCTTTGTTTTCACAGCGTGTGTGCAGGAGAGTTTTTCGGCCTCTGGGGGTTTGGAAACTCTTACCCTTGCTCTGGTTCGTCAAGCCTCTGCTGCCGATACAAGCTTATTGTCTTGTCAGCTGTCTGTCATTATATCCAAGACCCTGTCAGCTTGCGTCACTGATAACTGTGCGTGCTGCTCTTAAACACGTGCACCTTCGCAGTTCACTTACAAAGCCAAAAGTATGTCCATCTCCAATCATATTATTTTCCTTGTAGGTGTGCTGGCTGCAGGTCTGGCTCGGTATGGGGTAGTGTCCCACCTTTTCTCTCTGCTGACAAGCTCGCACCTGGACCCTGATGACAGACTCGCTGTTTTACTAAGCATTGGGCAGTGCACTCAGGCCTCTGGTGAGTCCTCACTGTGTGGTATGTTTGTGTTTGGAATTTTCTGTGAGTCTTCCTATTGATATTTTTGGCACTTACTGGAGGTTCTCACATGGCGTAGATGTTGAAAGTGCTTATTTGCTTTTCTGTAGCAGAGCACCAGTCTCAGCTGGTGCAGTGCGGAGGCCTACCACTAATAATAACTTTCCTCACAGAGGACACAAGTGAGGAGGTTAGGAAGGCAGCTGCTTTCATATTGCAGACTTGCAAACAGGCCAGTAAGTCAAACCACTTATTCTAATAATGCTTTTATTCTATGTATTTTTCCATTTCAAAATTGGTATGTGACTTTGGGATTTAGCGTTGTTGGTCATCACCATCTCCATTTACTGTTATATTGACATTTCAGACATCATTTGACTTAAATGAGGTGGCAAAGAGGAATCGCGTGTACCTTAGAAAGCATTATATCGAAACCAAATGAGTTAACAGTGATCTTGGCAGTCTTTTTATTCTAACCCATTTTATACGTTAAAAGCAGTCCTTGAATTCCCTTTGCTTTACCAATGCATACCCTTTTCTGTAGATTTTTCTACCTGAGACTGAAAATTAGATTATTTAAATTGGCACGCAGTGAACAATTTGTGGCTTGACTGCAAGATACGGTACCTTCGCGATGACCCGTTTGACTTTTTTGTGAAGCTATGTGTTTCGGAGTGCCTGGTCTGATCGCAAAGCATGCCGAAAACCAGGAGCCGCTAGCAGACATGGAGGGTTTCAAGAGTTCAGCCATAGAACTGCTGCACAGGATTGGTTTATTAGAGAAAAGACAGCTGAAGGTTAGATGTGCATTCACTTACACACACACACGTACAGTGCTGCCTGATCAATGCCTTTGTCGAAGTGATTTATGATGCTTGCTTATGCTCATTAGGAGGTCGAAGATGAGCAGGAAGACATTAACCCATCAAATTCAATCGAAGGTCAAGTCCTGCCCTCTCTATACCCAGCTTTGCGTGTACCACCGCAAAGGAGGGAAAGCATCAAAACCATCCACAGGCTGAAGAATACGCAACAGGGCAGTGAAAGCAGCATTAAACCTCAAACTGCCGTAAAAGTGGCTGACAAAGGGATTAATAGTGAAATCAAGAAATTTAGTGACAGCTTAAATCTTCTGGAAGAGAAGACTAAAAGCAATGGAGGGGACGTGAGGTGTTCTATGTGCAAGGGAGGAGGAGCCCAGATGTCTTCTCATGTGCGGCCACTAGAGAGAGTCAGCGAGTCAAATTCAGTGAACTAGTCAGTGGAGTTGATCAGTGATGAGTTATTTTTTTGGATAAAAAGAGTAGATAAGTGCTTTCATAATCACATTACCCACTGTTTTTCTATTCAGTAAATCATTCAAACCCCCCTTACCAGTGTGGCAGACCAAACCAAAAGAGAGTGAATGCACTGATGGTAAGAGAGACAGCGCTTTACTTTTAGCACACAATTGTTTCATTTTTTGTTTTCAGTATAATTTCCAACAAGCTTTTCTGAGTAGTGTGTTTTTTTTCTGTTCTGATTTACAAGACTTTGAGAAAAGGGGGGTAGACAAAATTCCAGCGGAGGAACACTCAGTCTCTCATATCCGGTGCGCAGGTAGGGAATCTGAAGATGTATTATCAAATGTTTGTTTACAGATCAAACAAGTTAAGTGTATCAGACAGGCTTTACCTCACTGTGTTTTTGGAAGAAGAAGACTCTTCCTTTTTCAATCTTACTTTAAATTTGTTCTGAAGTGCAGAAAATCTCAATAATATGTTTTAGACTAAAATTGTAGGTCAGTGTATTATGTGATCTTCTTGTCCTGCTGACCTGCTCAGGCTTTGTTTGGACGGCACTAGAAGGCAACTAAAAGAATCTTCGATTATACCTTTAGACTTGAGCAGATCATTCAGATACATTAATGTAAACGCTGGATTTTCACAAGTTCTGATTAAGCTAATTCCTTGTACTACCCCTCTTTCTTTCCTTTAGGGTGTGCGTTACCTTTTAACAAAGTGACCAGTCGCACTTTTGCGTCTCTCCAAAGCTCATGCCGCAACAGCTGTGACATGCATAGAGTTCTCCAAGAAGCCACAGAGCGATTCAGCATGCGTCGCTTCAACTTTGTGCCCATGAAAGAGCACCAGGACGACGCTGTGGAGCACTCAGAAGCAAACACCGTGAGAATATCAGCTGCAGAGTCACACAGAATCTGTGCAAACTGGAGTGGTAAGCCTTTAAAAGCCTGACTGCTTTCCTCAATTGTTAAGTTCTATCTAGATTTGATATAGTTAGGCTAAATGATAGGAAGAATAGAAATACAGTTCACAGGGAACCTGTAAAGATAATAGAACATGGACGCGGCCTGTATTTCAGAGTATTACCTTGTGGGTGCACTGAAGCTTTGTATTGAAATTGTAAATTTGTATTCCTAAATAGTTTGTAGGCTAGCAGTAAGTCTGCCATCTCCGGACCCTTCAGTCCACTTTTATGTTTTCATTTAATTCGTAACTATAACTTGAATAACCTACAAAAGAGACGCACACCATATCCTGACTACTGCAGTCTGTACTCTTAAGTGCTTCCTCAAGGTTTAAAAAAGGATATGAGTACTCGCAAGCTGTTCCCTGTCATTGTAAGACGGAACACCATCCATCTCACACATATGTATCATATTCAGTAAGTGCGTATTCTGGATATCTTTACAGGCATCAGTTTGACTCCTCTGCGCAGAAGAGCTGAGAAGGAGACAGTTCCCTCTCACTGCAGGATTGGTATGAAATATGATCATACTGTGGCAACATGTAATTTACCGTTTGTGCATATATTTCAAGTTTACCGTGTTCGACAACACCAATTCCATCACTCCTCTTTTGGTCCAGGCTTGGCTCCCCTAAAAAGGCAACATTTACCTGAGGATGACGATCCAGCGTTTGATCGGGGTGCGTACAGTATTTTACTTTTAGTATGTGTGTGAATGTTATGACTGAGAGCCTGTGGTGGGAGCTGTCCTCTGCAATGTGTTCTTGGCAGCAGACAAAGCAAAGAGCAGAAAGAATGTTGAGCTGAGGCCAGTGTTCTCACAGCACAGACCAGAGCTGGTTCAGAGCACCACAGCTGTATTAAGCTGTTTCACACTCCGCATAACACAGTGTGGGTGTGCATGTGTGTGTGACAGAGAGCGAGATAAAGTCAGATATCGCAATGATTTGTTCTGATGCTTTTGTGATGGCCTGAGACTACAAGGGAAGTAGAGGGATTATTATTTGGCAGTAAAGCTCTTCTACTTTTCATTGAATGTATATGCTTATTCGTTGTGTTTTTGTCTTTTTTCTTTACCGCCACATCATCTCCATAGTTAGACATTCTGTTGTCAAAAACTTCCGTTGCTGTGGTGTTGCAATGCTGAGGCATTTTTATACAGTGCAGTCTTACTGTGTCTCTGTTTTACTGAGATTTATTGTTTCTTACTGCCTCCAAGCCAAATGGTTTTTCCAATGCACACTTTGTAAGAGTCCCGACCAAGTTTTTCTTCCACTGCTCGGTCCAGATTTTCAACATGGTTCACCATTTTTTCAGGGTTCATTCTCTCCGTAATGCTTTTAAAGTTTGTTTCGGTCTCATTTATTCCGCTCCCTCTGTCAGCATATATTCGCCTGTATTTTGTTTGTCGGGCAGCTTTTTCTCTGCATATGAAGTCTTAGTAATCCAGCCAGCTGACATGGTATATTGATGAAACAAAACAAGTTAAAAGGCTTGTGACTACACCATCCTGACACAGTTTCATGTTCCAAACACAGGGAGAAGAGGGAAGAATAACAGTGTACAGCACGCTGTTGAGGACCAGTCAGAGATAAGCAGAGACCACTGCTCCATTGTAAGTGTTTGAAAGAAAATCGCTTTTTCAAATGTTGGTATTTGTAAGTTGTGAGTTTTTCAGTCCCAGCAAATTGCCATAACATACTACAATGGGCCAAAGTACATACGTATCATACTGTGAATGCACTAAAATGTGCAAAACCATAAATCTGGTATGTTAGTATTTGTCACAGCCATGTTGGAATGAT
Source organism: Odontesthes bonariensis (assembly GCF_027942865.1). Taxonomy (NCBI): domain Eukaryota; kingdom Metazoa; phylum Chordata; class Actinopteri; order Atheriniformes; family Atherinopsidae; genus Odontesthes; species Odontesthes bonariensis. The sequence goes on along the minus strand of NC_134512.1, from coordinate 15,999,419 downwards.
AAAAAAATAAGATGTTTGACTCATTTTCCCCCATTTAATTTAGTTCAGATTTCATATCAGGCGCATATGTGCTTGTAATGTGTCCCATAATCCTCACTCTCCACCTGAAATACTGTCTAATCTTTATGGAAATCCGGCCTCCTCTGCCTTTCTTCTAAATACTGAAAGAGAAGGAAGAGGCAGGACTTCAGCCATGAGGAGGTCCACTATCTGCTGTCTGGAGTAAGGAAATATGGATTCTCTTGGAACTCTATCTTGTGGTCATATCCCTTCCAACCTGGACGCACCAATGTTGACCTGTCCAAGAAATACAAGCGACTGATGGTAGCGTAAAGCCCCTGAAATGAGGTGTTTTGGAAAATAACCATCCAGCTTCATTGAGATTAAGTTACGATGGCACTATAAAATTCAATGAGTTAAGTCAGTATATGCTCTCTTTAAATTGAATATATTGTATTTGGTTGTTAGTACTTTGCAAATTGTTGCAAGTTTCGAGTCAGCATCTTCTCTGTTCAGTACATCTTGATTTTTAATTCATGTTACCTGAGTTTAATAAAGATTATTAATTGAATATGTAGCTGCAGACAGTATTTATTTGCGTGTCTGTCTTTCACATCACAAGTTGTCATGTAAGGTCACCGACCTTTGAGAAGGGAGCACAGTGTTGTCACATTCACACGTGCCAATGTGTCCTTGTGCGTAGCCAAAGTAAAAGAGTCCTTAACATTTCTAACTCCTTGGGCCACGTATTCGACACAAGGACTTTCTTTAAAACAAAAAGAGATCACCTCTTCACTTCTGAGTCGGACTATTCTGATGTTTCAGCCGTGTGGAAGGGTGTTTTTTTTTTTTCTACGATGAGAGAATAACAAAGGAAACTTACAGACACAACTATTGTCCTGTGCCCATAAAAATCTAATGTGTGAGCTCCTTGACACATGGTCTCACGGAAGCAAATACCAGGTCCTGTTTTCTTTGTTTTTATGCTTCGGCCATCGCAGTCCATAGAGAAACAGGAAATCAACAAGGGGAGAGGGGACTCAAGTCCACCCCTTTTGTTTATTGAGCCGAAAGCCTCTGGTATGACAGGAATCACAAATAGTGAAAATCATGCTGCTTATCTATTCTGTGTGTGCATCAAGAAGCAGCTTCGTCTGCAAACTGTATCCTTTGCTTAAGCTGAGCTGGACTGAGATCACTGTCTAAAACATGCCTCTCCCACTCTATGGGGACTCATCAGTACGCTGCCAAAACCATGGGATTTACCCATTTGCCATGCCCTGAGGCAGAGGCTGTTAAAGTTAGGTGTGTCTGGACAATACATGTTTTTTTTTTGTTTCTTTTTTTTTTTGGGATTAAGCTTTGCAGTTTGGACTGTATTTTTATGCATTTAGCTTATTCGTCAGCGAGTGCTCCTGTGAAACTGGCAAATCTGAGCTATTTTTCATTTCGAAGCTCCTTTCATTCCGGCTTCCTTGAGTTCTTTGGTCAAGATGTTGGGATTACAGTGCAGTGAGAACGGAGGGAATGTGGTGGGAGAGGCATCCGAGGAGCAGATTTCTCATGGACTGAAATGCAGTCACACTGAAGACTTTTGACCCAGGCCCCCCAAAAACCTCCTTCCTCTGGAAAGAATGTGGCCCAGTTTCTCCCCCTTCTCCTCCCTCTGCTTGCGTCTTCTCTCCCACGAGACTGAAAAAGCACTGTCTCTCTTACATGATCTGTGCTGGGCTGGCTATAACTTGACTGCCATGTGTACACGGTGTCCAATACAAGCGTTCGAATGTTATTAAATACGCTCTGTGATTTAAAAAGAAAAAAAAAAAGCTCAGATACGTGCACCAACAGCTCAGTAATCTGCACTTGCTTTTTTCTTTTTTTTAAAACTTATATTACATCTACTGTTCTGTTTGCTAATCGTAGTCAAATATCAATGATGCCAACCTGCTTTCACCTTCATCTTATATATTCTGCTTGTCAGATAAATGGGGAGCGGGACTGTAAGTCATCTTTATATATTTTTATTTCCACAAGCAAGCCACTGTTTGAATTAAAAATACAATCTTTACAATATTATTGTAATACGACTACTGAAGTTTAAGGCTTTGAGTGTTTTTAGGGCACTTCTCTCATGTTATATCGTGGAATGTGTATCTTTGGTTCCTTATGTGTTGTCTCTTATCAATCCAAGTGCTTCTCAGTTCTGTTCTTCTCAAGAGAGCTTTTACTTTTTCTTTTATACAAACTCATTTTTACACAAAGTACAGTAATGGTAACTAATTGCTTTAATACCTGACAAGAGATGCGTTTAAATATTTTCTTGGCAAGTTTGCATAGAGGAAGACCTCTGTTGTCTGATGATATACTACACATGCACACAAACTGGCTGCATAAATGTATCATACACAGAAAAGCATCGGTATTTAAGTTCAGCCTGTTGTACAGCTCAAATTTGGTTCATTAAAGAAAAAAAGAACTGGATATTTGGCTTAACTAGGGCACTTAGGGTGCCATAAGAATAATGTTTCTTTGATCCATTCTGAATTCACGTGAAGTGGTCAGGAAGGTTTCACAGAAAAATATCTGTTCACTTCTGTCATTAATCCTCTTCAGTGGATTCACATGAGCTCGATGGAGGCGCTCATGTCTGTGACGGGAGAGGCATCGGGGATCTTGACATCACTTGAAATGAGGTCATTAAGAAGGTCATTTCCTTTCAGCTCTGAATTTTTCAGGATTTCGCTCACGCTTCCCTCGTTGATGTCACTCCCAAGCGTCTCCAAACGCTCTGCGGCCTCCACCTCGGTTTGCTTTTCCAGAAACTCCAATGTTTCTGTGGACTCTTTGTGCCCCGGAGGGGAACCCTCAGAAGCCTCAACACACTCCTGGTGTTGCTCACCTGCTGAGATGTTTGATGGCTCATCTGAACTGAGTGGGACTGGGATGGGAGCTGGGGAAGGAGTGTCATCCGGGGCGCTCAGCTCGATCAGGGGAGGCGAAGACGACACAGACTCAGGAAGAGTCTCTTGTTTGAGCAGGTCCACATGCTGCTCCAGATCCTCAACTGGGGCTGGTACTGGTTCTGGGATGGGGGCGGGATCCACCTCAGAGGCGGACTCGGGCTCAGGGACAGGCTCTGGGGCCGGTTCTGGAGCCAGCTGAGCTTCAGCAACAGGTTTGGGTTCTGGTTCCGGAGGGTTGCTGGCAGAGACGAGAAGTTCAGGTTGGACTGGAGCTGGCGTTTCCTTTAGTCTCGGCTCTGATTCTCCATCATTAATTGGGCCGGGAGCGGGAGTCTCTTCCTCTTTGGACTCTGTTAGGTATTCTTCTTTGGGCGAACATGCCGTTGAAGTCACCGGTTCCTGTGCCAACTCGTCTAGGTTCTCAGTGACCTCCTGAGTCTGTGTCACTGCAGAATCTTCTGGGTCAGTGGTCGCGGGTTCCACCGCTGTCTTCTGTTCGGCGGCCACAGTTTCAGCGCTGCTGGCTGGTGCATCTCGCCTTCTGCTGAATCTGTTTCCCATGATGTACCTGTACACAGGGGGGAAAAGATTAGAGTGAAAACATGTCTATTAACAACGATAATACTAATGCAACGTGTAGGCCTACTCAGAGCAGTTTTCAGTTAGAACCAGTTTTTAACCGAATTCCTGCTGTCAGCTTTGGAGCTCCATGGATTCATCATATGAATTCATGAACACAGAATTGCTCAGGGCTGTGATATGCAAACAGACTCTCTTAATGTCATCAGGATTTAATTAAGTGGGTGAGCAGAAACATTCAGTGGTACATCGTGTCCTCCCTTGCTGCGCGTAAGCAACAAAATGTGCTGCAGGTTCGGGAGACGAGCGTGTCTAAGAAGTTATTTTCCCCTGGAGGGCTTAACAGCGCGTGTTTGATTGATGCGGGTTTGCTCGCTTTTACAGTTTATACCACAGACATTGCTTTCATTAATATCGAGTTCCTGACAATGCACCGAAACCGTCTGCTAGAAAGGAAAATCAGAATTTGTTGAGTCATTTAGTTTTGAAATTTCTAATTATTGTCTTATAAGAACCACACCTTGATCCAGCTCCCCCCGCATACCCTCGTTTAACTGAGTTTTCTTTTTGCCGACACTACACGAACAGAGGCGTGCAATTCTAATTATTAACACAAACCGTTTCAATAGACTATTCGTCATTAATTGCTAGTGAAAGCAATACGAACAAAGAAATCCTTTCCGACGACCCCGCCTCCCTGTCCAGCTGAAAAAGACCTGTTAAATCTATCCAAAGCGCAAAGAAGTTCCAACAGCTCCGATATGACGTGAAGTTCAAATCACGCTGCGTGTTTCTCGACTAACCTTTAAAACCTCTTTGCGTTGCAGTTTAAGCAGACAAACTTGCGGATGATCTCGCTCTCTCAACTTGGAGGAGTTCGTGCGTTCAAGTGCCCGTTGAAGCGCGCACCAGCGGGGCTGCTCCGCTCCGCGCGCGTCCGCGCTCTGTGCGCGCACCAAGCCACAGGCCACAGAGCTTCCTGAACAGAAACGACTTCGACGCTGATTTTCTCTGACTATGGACGTAAGTAAACAACAGCAGATGTAGACATACATTTACTTTACTCGGTCCAATTCAGACACGAATCAGCAACCTGTCTACTCTGGACGAGATTAAATTAAGCGTTCATTTAATCACTAATGCTTCATGTGTCAAACAGCCACTGCTTTGGTTTAGAATCTAAACCAACACCTGACACCTGGATGATTGATAATCTAAACTTTAGATTATCAATCATCCAGGTGTCAGGTCATGGTACCCCTAGCGTCTTGCATGTAAGGCTGTTTGACTTCTTTACTTGTTTTTTTTTTTCACCACAATGGGAATGATCAGCTGATCTGGGTTGAACTTTATGCATGCACTTACAGTTTCTGAAGCTGACAGCTTTCACTTTCAGAGCTCATCAATAAAGTTAACTGGGTGGAACTTTTTTTTACCAAGTATATTCGTGTCATTTCTAGTCAAAATATCTCATTACACTTAAAATAGGACAGAATGACCTAACAAGTACCATTTCAGCAAGATATAGGCCTAGGGACTTGTTTTAAGACAATACATGTTGAACATCTTGTTAAGTGAAATCTTGACAAGCTGATTTTCACTAGTTCCATTTGCTCATTTCAAGCAAAAACGTCTTGTATTTGTTGTTTTTTTACTTATTTTTGGAGGGGCGTTTTTTCCAGTATAACGAAATCATACAGTGTTTGTATTTTTTGTTGTGGCCAATGCAAACATCCTACTTTCGATCATCATACCGTTGCTACTTGTCAACACGACTAATTAAATCTACAGGTCAAGAGTCATAGGTCCTAAGAGTGTCCACAATGGCAGCTTCCTCCCGGAGGTGCCCCACACGGGACCTTCTGGGGATCTCTGTGCTTCTACTGCTCGCCCTCCTTCAGATGATAACCTCGCTGGTCTACTTTGCTGGCGTGTTCGTCCTGTCCAAAGAAGTCCTCATCAGCCCCTTTTTCTTCCGTCACGCACACCAACACGGCGACCTATCCTGTGATGGGTGGCACGGGAACTCTCCCAATGGAGCTGACTCTAGGACAAAGACTAACGCCTTCACGACGCTGGTCACCCTGTGTCTTTATGTCCCAGTGGTGCTTGTGGCCTTTGCCCTGCTGGCCGTGCTGTTAGCTGCTTATGCCAAAGACAGAACATTAGTCGGGTTCAGTGTGGCCTGTCAGGGCACATCAAGTTTTCTCACCCTGGCTGGCATTATTGTCTTTTTGCTCCTGTATCAGTCATGTTTGAGTTGGAAAGACATGACCCCTTGGTTCTATGTCTGTGTAGGCGTGCAGGTAGAGCTGGGGATCATAACTGTGCTAACCAGTATGTTATGGAAGAGGTTACCGGGCGACTGGGAATAAACAGACTCCCACTCTACCTGCTTCCTGCAGGGAGACCAATAATTATTTGTCCTCCGTCTTTGTCACCATGTTGTACTTTTTTAGTGTGACCTTTTTATTAGATCCACTGTAACAAAGTCTGCGCTTTCTAGACGGAGAACTTTGTAGAAACAGAGGAAAAATGTGCGGGTTAATGTTTGACTAAATGCGAGGAAAAAAACAGCCTTTTCTTTTTCTGATGTGCACCAGTTGGTGTTGGACTCATTCAAGAGATACTGGGGAAAAAACCAAATACATCCATAAAGTCAGTGCTGACTCCTGAGACTGCTGCAGTATCATTGTCTGTGATATTTGAAATATATTAAATGGAAAGACTGAAATAGAAATTCCAATAAAAGTATTTTTTTTTTACAAAAACTATTGAAGAAAAGTTTTTATTCAACACTCGTAAAGGAATTCAATTTTTGTTTCTACAAACAGGACACGAGTACAGCTGCAAAACAGAGCTCAATCAGTGAGAACTCATCAAGGTCATCTCCCCCAAACCTCTGGTGATGAACTGAAACAGTCCTGCATTGAGTTTTAAATTTAGCATGACACCATTTTGTTAAAAGTAAAGCTCTCAGTCACCATACAAGAAAAAAGGTCTAAAGGAAATTTCCACATTTTCATCGTAAAATCAAACAAATACTTTGGGATAAAGTAAAGGAAACACTCCAAAAGCAACGTTAACTGAAGCCTTCCAGTGGCCACGCTGTAAGATGAAAATGACGCGAGTCTTTTCACCAAATAAATATTATTTTTGTCTTGTCAGTCAAGGTAGATAAAAGCATTTAGCTCTCAATTTTAGTGTAAATCTATTGATGAATTATCTGTGTCTGTGTTGGAATCCACCAGAAGTGGAGCTCCTCAAACTGTTTCTTTTATTCAGTAGCTGTGTTCATTCAAGGTGTATTGGTTGACCCTGTTTTATTTGAGCTGCATGGTCTTTAATTAGAAAAGGTTTTCAATGAACTGCGAACCCTTTCAAATACAAAGCATGTTTATTTCACTGGGCTTCTGAATAAATTTATCGTCAGGTGAAAAAAATTTCCCGTACAAGCCGTAGGGCATCGTCCTCTTCTGTTGCGCCTCGTGACATATGTAACTGCCCCTTTCTCGTTTCAGCCTTCACATCGATGTTCACGGGTCCACAACCATCCCGAGCTGCTCCTGACCGCTGCGGCTCACATCCAGGATGCTGTGGGCTCTTTGTGAATGGCAGCGTTTCCATCTCTGCTACGTCCAAGTCTGTTTCTGAGACGCATGTGGTCTCCAAGTCATCACATTCCTCAAAGTTCTCTGGCCTCGCTGTCATTTTTGAACTGACGGGATCCTCGTTCTTTGTGGAGTCCTTTGCTTTTTCTTCAGCCTGTAAATTAGAGAGGTATCAGTCGGTTTTCTGACAATAGGTCAAGGGACTAAAAGCATAAGAAATGATTTAGGAGTTTGACTGTTTAAGAACTTTTACCCACAGCACACACATACAAAATGTAATTACGATTTGTATGGTTTACGTGATTCAAACTTCATATTTAAATGGAAAACATGACACATGACGTGCTTTCGTTGATAAGTTTAAAGTCAGCTGTGTTATTTCCAAGACACGATGGAAACGTGCTCAAACATTTAAAGCTGCAGTCTGCAGGATTTGTTGTTGTCATATGTAAAGTCCTACTTTTTGGCATTTTAAGAGTTTACATGATCTATCAGAACGCTTGAAGTTGAAAACGGTGACCTCCGTAGTCGCAAAATGCAAGAAATGCTTATTTTTTAACCGAAAAATAAAAAGTTATTCAACTTCCTGTCCCGCCCCTTCAAAACACATGAGAACTCGTGCACGTAGACGTGCACGCCAGATGCGCCTACACGACTCCTCATTCATCAACTCACCTGTCATTTGCGATCATGGAAGACACAGTAAGTAGACTAGCCCGAAATGAAGTTCAATAGTCCAGATAAATAAGCGTGGGGACGAGCCTACCTTGTATCGCGCGTGCACAATCGGTGATTGACAGGCAGCAGAGCCCAGCTCGTAAACCTGATTGGTTACCTTTTACCGGTCCGGTCTGCAATTTTGTAAACAAACCTGCTGGCTTTGGAGGGACCTAGCGGGACATATAGGGGACCTAGAGAACTCATTTTTTTTTTGTATTGGGGTATTTAATGTACTACTTTCAGAATCCCCGGACAGTTCCAGGCATTATGCTTGAAAAAGAGTTGCAGACTGCAGCTTTAAGGGTGGAAACAGCACCACCTGCTGGTGACTCGGGAACGCCCCATCCCCACTGGCGCTGCTGGTAAGATAAGAAACAGCTGCTTCCACGAGCTCCGCCTCGTTCATACAGTAGAAAGCAACCCTGTGGACATATAGTGGGCATATGTTACTAATGAATTCTAGGAAACTTAAGTTAAGCAGAAAACTGACCCAGCCTCGTTCCTTTCGTTCTGTACCTTGCAGCTTTCCGTTTTCGCTGGGTCTTCAGAGGCGCTTTCTCTTTGACTTTAACATTCTTCTTTCCCATCCACACCGGCAGCGCCCGCTGCTTTTCTGACATGCTTGGTGTTCAGTTACAAACGAAGCCTTTCCACCATGATGACAATAACGAGTGCGGCGTCGTGGGGAAGTCACATGATCATGCTTACAAAGGGTGCTCTTCAGCGCCACTCAGCGGATAAAGAGTTTAGTGCGGAGCTCATTAAACACTTCCTTAAAAAGTGATGACACAAGTTTTGAACAATTCAGATTAGATTAACATATATTATGTCGAGCTAATTTCAACCTGATTATTGGTTGTAGCTCTTAGCTATATGCATTTTAATTCTAAGTCAGCAGAAAAGTAACAAGCTCTCACATTTTTTTTAAAAGCATTTGTTTTTCATTAAGTACATTTTGAGTTCTTGGTTTCTGACTTTTGGTAAACAAATAAAATCAATACAAAGACAACCTGTCAAATTTTCAAAATGAGCATCATTTTTCACTGTTTACTCAGTCCCCCAACATTAGAAAAATATATATTTTTTGCATTATTTGCTTTGCAATAGTAGTTTAGAGAGTACATAATTTCCTTCTTACAAGTAGTGGAATAGACTGATGTGGTTGCGTTGAATGGTAACAGAGTGAACAGAAACCCATAAACTGTGGTATCATAGTGCTTGAGTAAATACATCAGAATATTTAGCCTACCAACCATTTCAAATATTCCTATCTAATTTTATTACAGATTGATGATTTTTTTTCTTAAACTCATGTGGATTATGGGTCTTGGTGTTCTCATAAAGATGTTGAGTGAATTTGGTTTGAATGGGCCTTCAGATGTAGATCAGAGTGATTATGTGGTTTTGGTGAGTGCCGTGGTGGATGTGCATATCACTGTATTGACGTTTCTTCGAAATGATCCATGAGTTCTTAAAATGAAAGTTGTTACCCTCTTAAAGAAGTGTGTTTGTATTTTCAAATGTGCACAAATGTGCAGAACAAAGGTCAGAAAGTTTAACCATGACAACATAATCTCTCTGTGTGCTCATTCATTTGCATCTCTTGGCCCTCTTACATTAACACACGTGCACCCACAGACATACGCACGCTGTAGTATGTTAGAATTAATCATGGTTGCGGTTAGCATGCTGTGTAATTAAAATTGCACTGCAAGGCTGATCATCCAAATTCCCATCTCCCACCCCGAGTTTCTGTGTTATCAACTCATTTGCATTTACTGTCACTGGTGGATTTTGAACTTTTCACTTTTTTTTTTTTTTTTTTGCTTGCTTCCACATACTTTCATTTGTGGCTGTATAATTACTCCAGAGACATGAAGCAGCACTAAACCAAATAAAGAACTAAGCTTGAAAGATCTATAATCCCTAACACTCTTGTCTGAGTGTTTCACCTCTATTTCTGAAGATATCGTCAGATAATTACAGTTGTTTGATGCCCTTTCTATTCTTTCGAATAGAAATTCTATATAAATGTTATTATTTTGTGCTTTATTGTTACTGGCCAGCAGCATATATGATTTAGTTTCATGACACTTTCAATTCTCTCTGCTCCTCTCTCTATTTTTTTTTTATCACCCTCCCTCCATAACGGATGTTCAAAACAACCCTGTGTGTGTGAGACTCTCTGTCACTCTGTACACAAAGCTGCCATTTCTTACTCAGGCTTTTTAATTATCTCTCCTAAGCCCCCTCCTACAACTGCTTAAGCCTTGATTGCAAAGAGCAGCTTTGTATATTTGACTAAATTAAAAAGAGGGAAAGAAATCTCAAGGAAAATAGCACATTGGAGACAGTGTAATTTCCACTAAAGTTTTGTGCCTTTCAGGAGTAACGTGTAATCATGGGAAAAAAATCAAGTCAAATCCTAGAAATTACCCACAATATTTTTTGCTATTGTTTACAGCACATGGCACTCAGCAGAGGCTCTTTACTAAAAAAAACTGTACAGCTGACCCACATTTGCCCATAAGTTTGTGTGACTTTACGTGACACCACAGAAAAGCTAAAGTTTCCTCAAAGCGCAGATAGATTGTTATTGAACAAAACAATTTACTAGTCTGTGAAACCCCTGCAGACCTTGAGCTACTCAATCTCCTTTTAAATGCAGCTCAATCTTTCTATTATTTAAGAGTCATCCTCATTATCAGCTCATTATCACTACAAAATGTAATTTATCTTCCAAAATTCTCAAAATGTTTTTGAAAAATCCGTTGAATCTAAAGTGACATCAAACTCATCCTCCCACAGGCTTGCTGCCACATCTACAGATCAGAGGACTGTGCTCAGAAGATTTCCTGTTTTCTGATGGACTAAATCTTGCCTCTGCTTTCCTTGCTTTCTGGCTTTCGGGTCAAACATGGCCAAAATGTCTGTTAGCTATTTACATGAGAGGTTTAGTTTAACACCAATACGATGCAACTGTCAGGATGTTCTAAAAGCTGGAACGAGCCTCGATTATAACAGCTAAACAACAGTGAGTTTACATATAACTTTAGATATTACACATATCTTTAAATAGAACTGATCATAATTTAGTTGGTCTGCGGTGTCGAGGGATCATTTTTACTTTTTCTAATCTATGTCTGCCCTCGTCTTCCACAGCCTTCCTGTCGCATGTAATTCTTATCTTAGTTGTCTCAAAGGGCTTAACCCTGCTTTGAGTAAGGGTCATCGCCATTAGCCATCTGTCTCTGAAACCCTCCTTTCAATTGGCCATATGGTGCAAGACAGCATGGTTTAGAAAGGTTAGGATTTTTAAATTCAAGGAATGTATTCCTTTAAAGGGTGTTATCTATTGGAAAGAACTCTATCTTCTTATGAAATACAGACTCGTATCATATGGGGGGGCAGCCGTATCTCAGGAAGCAGTGCGGTCATCCTTCGGTCGGAAGGCTGCCAGCTCAATCCACTGCTCTCTAAGTCTAAGTGTTGAAGTATCCCAGCACACATTCGAGTAAAAGGATGAATCATGTTTCAGTACCTTTCAGTGCTCTTTGATCTCTCTTTTGGCTTTGATTGCTGCGCTTCACATTGGAGCGAGTCGTTCCTTTTTATACAACCACCTTCAAACACAATGTGGAGCACCAACTTTCAGCCCTGTCTTTGTGTCTAAGTGCAAATGTTTTTTGATCAGAAGACTAGCTGTATGCTCGACTAAAATTATTTACATGACATAGACGTGGCTTTGTGGGGGCTCACACGGCTCAGATTATTGAAAATCTGAAACAGACATAAATCACAGCAACACATTTGTGCATTTGAATGTATATGCAAAGGATGCAGCTCCTCACTGGAGATGGGCAGGAGCAAATTTGAGATCCTTTCAAACAGAGAAGGAACACTGTCAATTTAAAGACACAAGATTGGGTTTAAAGAGAGAGTAGGAGCCAGTAATCTCAAATATTTTACAAGTGGCCGAGCTTGTTTTACTTTGAGATGCTTTAATTTGTTTCATTGCAGTAGTTTTTTCTAATATTTGTTGAATGCGGTCAGTTTATGTTCTTCCTTCATTTAATCTGTTTTCATATGGGCTTTGGTTTGAGTTCTTCCTGCAGCTTGATTGCACATATGTCTAAATCTGTGTTGGTTACAGATTGGACTATTAATTGTTTGGAAGGCTTACCCACACATTTGTGTTATAGGGTCATTTTTACTTTATTTAATCTGTTGTCATATGGGCCTGAGATAAGAACAGAGTTTGACATCAGCTCTTCCTGCCCCATGATATGTTTAAATATGTCTAAGAATAGGATGTTGTTTGTTTACACTCAGTGGCTGGGGCTCCTGGGACAGCACAGCGTTGAACTCTAAGCTGGGTCTTATGTAAGAAATCATCTATGCAGATGATTAAATTTCAAGTTAGATTTTTGTACAGAAAATGTCTTTTACAGACATCCTTTAAGAACCTTGTGGGAAAAGAAAATGCAGAAAATGCAAATTGTGATGTGGCTGCACCAGTAAAAGGACTTTTATTTGCAGGTGGCCTGTTTCCTTCATCAGTGGGGTGTAGGATTAAATAAAGTAGACATGCACGAGGGTGATTTGCTGTGACATAACCTACAGTTTTAACATCTGATGAACCACTCACTCACTGGGATGTAGAAATATGTTCCACCATGTAGTTGGGAGTTGGCTAACATGTTTGCTCATCAACAGTAATCGGCCGAACCCACCGGGTTATCCTGCAGTATCTTAATGAATTTTCCTTGGAAGCTGATAAAGATTCCTGGTTTTACTCAATTTATCAATCTGCTGAGACACTGGGACTGTCCAGCAACTGTGGAATAGACTGAAGCCCCTCGGGGACTCTTGTGGGGGGTGCTCCGGGAGTATGGAGTGCCGGACTCCTTGATAGGGGCTGTTCGGTCTCTGGATGACCGGTGTCAGAGTTTGGTCCGCATTGCCGGCAGTAAGTCGGACATGTTTCCTGTGAGGGTTGGACTCCGTCAGGGCTGCCCTTTGTCACCGATTCTGTTCATAATTTTTATGGACAGAATTTCTAGGCGCAGCCAGGGCGTTGAGGGGGTCCGTTTTGGCGACCTCAGAATCGGGTCTCTGCTTTTTGCGGACGATGTGGTTCTGTTGGCGTCGTCGGGCTGTGACCTTCAGCTCTCACTGGAGCGGTTCGCAGCCGAGTGTGAAGCGGCTGGGATGAGAATCAGCGCCTCCAAATCCGAGACTATGGTCTTCGGCCGGAAAAGGGTGGAATGCTCTCTCCGGGTCGGGAATGAGATCCTTCCCCAAGTGGAGGAGTTCAAGTATCTCGGGGTCTTGTTCACGAGTGAGGGACTTTTTTAAAAGAAGGTTTTAAGTTAACCTAATGCCTTAGAAGACAAACTCATCTTCAGTTCATGTAAATATCTATTGTATGCCCTGCGCTTGTCACAAATTACTTAAAAGTTTAGAATGAAACATCTTTATTGGGGACACATGTTGGCAAAAACTAGGTTCATTAGGAGACGTTTCAAACCGAGATCAGGACGTAATTGTGTTGCCAAAATAAATAAAAATGGCTTCCTACAAAGTTTTGTGTAAAATGTACAGAGAATAACACTGCACCTTGTTTTCAGTGAAGACCTGTCTGTTAATACAAATTACTCTCTTTCAAGCAGCCTTTTTTTTGATTGCTTTTCAATGAAAAGATCAAAAAATGTACAGCACTTCCCTCAGGAATACCAAAAGTGTACCACCATTACAGTACCTCGCGGAGGATTAAAAGACAGAGCAGTACTTTCACTGGCTTTAAATTACCACGACACAAAGCTTTCTCCACAGCACTGACACATCTTTTGCCCCAAAAACCTATGCTTTCTCGATCTCGGATAACCTCAGAGGACACATTTAAGACACCAGCCCTGTTACTATAGCAACAGATGCAGATTTGAATACCCTCGATGAGCAGTGAAGGTGTGGCTCAAAATGTCGACAGTAAAAAACACAGCCTCACACAGCACTTTACAGACCAAACACACTCCTAAACTACACGATTTGTGCAAGTTTGAGACAACACGTTCACTCTATAATATGTTTAAATTTCAAATGGAAATACTGTACTTTTAATTAGAATACAATTTGAAAATAATCTGATTATAATAACTTTGCAAACTAGGCTTTAACATATGGTCATGTTATGATGAATTATTATTCAGCCTTAAGGTTTCTACAGCTAATTAAGGTCCTAACAACTTGTTAGAAGTTTTCTGACAGCTCAAATACTCCCACTACAACTATAGCTACCGATAATAATAATAATAAAAATCATAATAAAAGAAATCATAAAGTGACAAATATAGCTTAAAATGAAAAAAATCTAATCTTTAACTTAATGCCTTAGGAGACGAGCTCATCTCATCTTTTGTGAGCTTTGTTCTTGTCCAAAATCGACTTAAAAGTTTAGGATGAAACGTTGTTGTGGACAGATGTTGGCAAAAACTTGGTTCACGAGGAGCTGTTCCAGCCTTTCAAGATGAGATCAGGAAGTGATTATGGTCAGCTTATGATGAAATATCATTCAGCCTGAAAAACGACGAGTACATGTACAACAATAACACATTCTCAGGAGCTGTGCTGCTTTATAGGATGTGCTTGAAATAAAATAATTACTACATATGTGTCAGTTACTAATCATTTTCACCAAAGTTAAATGAGCTCGGTTACACTGTCCCAGTCTGAAACCAAAGGTGCTTATTCAAAACAATCAGAGTCATCTTCAAAGATACAAATCTGCCAGGACATGGTGGCAGATTTAGTTGTTGATAGGTATTACATTAAAATGAAAATATCCTTCAATGTAATGCCAGACTTTTTCAAATCTTTTTCCAACTCGTTTGCCTTTTCAGATTTTGGAGACCTTGGAGGACACGTGCAATAAAGGGAATCGACGGGGAATGGTCCATGCTGTCTGCTCTGCATAGAAATAGGCAGCAGACTCACAGCCAGTGAGTGTTTTTGCACAGAAATGCTGCGTGTGTTGTTTGTGCGTGAGCAACATAGACACAGAGAGGACAGGGTTAGAGTATATTTGCCTTTTGATCACTTAACCTGAATCAGCAAAGTAAATAAATAAATAAGAAAAATAAATAAAAAAGATAATTATACTAAAAAAAAGGGAATTCCCTGTTTAATTCCTCATATGTCAAACAGCATATGGGAGGGTTATTGAATCACCCATCCTCAATCAGGATCCACATGCGCAATCAGCTTTACTCTCATCAAGCGCCAACTCAGCTCAATCCTCAAACCGCACACGGATCATCCGTTCATTTAAGAGGAGGAAGCTCAGCCTTACGCACTCTGAGCTCTGTGGGAGCGGCGTGTTTATCCTGGGAAAAAAACACAATAAAAAAATGGGGGGCAAAACCGATAGTGATTATGATCTTTGCAGCAGAAGCGTTTCTCGTGTGGAGCAGTGAGATTAGGATGAAAAGGTGAAAGTTGCATTGTGTGAATCCGAGTTTAGACATGTGCTAACTGATTCAGACCAGGATGTGAGTGACACGCGGTTTGATGGAAAACTAAACTCAGATTCCAGCTGAAAGGATGCACGCAGGTGAGTAAGCTCATGCATTATGTTGGGTTTGCCTGAGGGAGGGAATGTGGGAGATGGAAGGGAGACGGGGGCGGGGGGTAGTCTCATCCTTTAGACGTCCTCGTGTTACACAAACTTACATTTTGAGTTTGCATTTTGCAGAAGAAAACAAAAAAATGAACGGGTTGCAGGACGTCTTGTATTTTATTTTCCTGGAGGCGCTTTTAAAGTTCTCCTGATGTATTAGACCTGGTGCTGAAGTGACGGCTCTTTCCCGGCCCTCCGCGTTTGACGGTGGCAAAAGGAAAAGGAAAATTCGCAAAAAGACCCCACGAGAAATATGTTTTCCCGTTTATTTATTCTTTTTTTTTTTAATCTGTTTGTGTGGGGGCTCAACGTCTGGACAGGGGCATGATTTGGGTTGCTGCTGTCACTGCCTCAGTCCCTCCTTCACACACTGAACATGACCTCTGTGGATGTTTAATTATGAGATTTAACTTTAAAATCAAAACTTAAACATAAAGTTTGTGGGGTCACAGAGCTTAGAACCCTCATTGCTCAATCAGTTCATTAACAGAAGTCATTCCAATGGAATATAGCTCTGATTTACTGCCATATTATGAGCTTATTTTAACATTTGAACTCATTGTAGTAGAGAATAAAGTGTTTGTGTATCAACAAGGATGCAGAAACCAATAGAAGCATGTTGGCAAGACCAATATCAATAATTGGATTTAAATTGTTCCCCTGTTAGGTTCTGAGCTGTGATGATCACATATAGTCAACCATTAGATGTCTTTGCACAGCACTGGGGCAGACAGCAGACAATCAGAAGTTCCACTACTTATATAAGCCCTGAGACAGAAGTGGCAGTAAAATAAGAGTAGGAGTAAGAAATGCATTTAAATGGAAAGTAAACAGATGGAAGAAACAACTTGATCTCTCCCTGCATGTCCCCCTTCAAACTCTTCACCTTTAACCTGTTATGTGCATGAAGATGATTCACTGTGATTTCATACATGAACAAACAAATCCAGCTAAGCTCTTCCTGTCGTATTTTTATTCCTTGAATTTACTCCTCCTCATTGTTGTATTACTACCTGATGGCTTCCTGTACAGTCTGGATATTTCTTCTGTTCTCTGAGGAGGGATTTTCTCTTGCCCAAAAGATTAAAGGTAAGGTTATATCTACTAGAACCACATAAATTCCATAAGTTCCTTTTAATTCAAGATTTGTTCACAATTTGCTGTTTTTGCTGTATGTTAGCTGTCAAAAAAAATTGTACATCTAATAAAACGGCCATGTGCCATGCAGATGGAGGTGCAGGATCAAAAGGAGATAAACCCTCTGAGAAGTCGCAGGATGCTCGTCACTGTGGAACCTGGGTTCGGAAAACAGACGGTGGTAGCTTCAGCTCCCCAAACTACCCAAATACGTACCCTCCTAACAACGAGTGCCTGTACGTGCTGGAAGGTAACAAATGACAGGCACCTGAGCCTGATCCTTTCACTCCTTGGAAAAACGTATCGCTTCTATTTCTACTTTTTTGAAAACGTTACAGATTTTAAGACTGAAATGGGTCAGTTTTTGGTCACTTTTTAGTGTTATTTAAAAAAAAATGTGCACACAGTTGCAGCCAACATCTGCCTGGCCTGTTGAGTGCGATACTAAACATTTTCTCCCATTATTGTAAATGACAAACATGCCAGAAGAAGCTAAATTTAAAAAAAATCTACATCTCATTATCTTGCCAGCCAAACAATGATTCAAACTTTTCCTTTTCAAAGGCACTGGGGACTACTAAACAGCCCCACCCACAGTTCTAAACAATAAATACACCCACACAGAATTATATGAAGTTTGCAAATATCACTTTCCCTGCACCGTCCGTTGTCTATGTCCCAAAACTGCCTCTGTGCCAGTGGAAGTGACACACTGCCAGTCTTTCCACAGCCCTGCCCCGTCAGAGGATAGAGCTGCAGTTTAACAAAGTCTTCCGCATTGAATCATCATTTGAGTGTCGTTTCGACCACATTGAAGTGAGGGATGGCCCCTTCAGTTTCTCGCCGCTAATCAGTCGCTACTGTGGCACAGACAGTCCTGGCCTCGTCCTCTCCAACGGGCGCTTTTTGTGGATCCGCTTCTACAGTGATGAAGAGCTGGAGGGGAGCGGCTTCCATGTCCAGTACAAATTTACAGCAGGTGATTAAAATGCACAGGAACGGTTCATCCGTCTTTGTGTGTAAATGTTCTTACTTTACCACCTTCGCTATCACTGAAAGCTCATCCAGTGTTTGAATAATGCTCAATCCGAATGCCTTTCAGCTTATTGAATACCTGTGGGCTGCCTGATCATGTGTCTGTGTCTATAATTTCCTCCAAAGACCCTGAATTTCATCTACACACAGGAGGACTTTTAAATCCCATCCCAGGTAGTGCAACCACATGTCTATTCAAACAGCTTTAGGTGTATGTTTTTAGATACAAATGTGAAGCAAAGTCATAGCAGTTTAGCCACATCACCTAACCCTAGTTTTGTGGTTTTGTTATTTTTTTTTGTCTGTGGTTCAGATTGTCAGTTTGACCTGTTGGGGGATGACGGCCTGATTCGCTCCGGTCAGGTGGAGGAGGAGAACAAAGTGAAGACAGGGCAGGCGGTGGACTGCATCTGGACTATACGAGCCCCAGCAAAGACAAGGGTACAGCACCTGACATGTTAGGATTTTGTCAGTTATCTCATGTATAAGCGTGTCCTTCCACCTTAAAAAGATCTTTGGCAACCGGTTGCTTATGTAATGAAAAAGCATTAAGGATAATTAGAGAAAGATAGTAAAGAGAAGTAACGTTAAGTTTAGGAAGGGGGTGGGATTCTTGTGATGTTTGAATGATGAGATGCCCGTTTTGCATCTTACATTTTCTTCATCCACTTTCACATCTGATGGGATGCATTGCTTTCCATATCCTGTGTTAAAATAGAGACAAAGCAAGTAGATTTCAATTTCATATCACAAAAATCCAAAGTCCACACGAACATTCGTGTTCTTCAGCAATTTTCTATGCTGTGGTCTGCTGGAGAGGGGGCAGTACGGACAGAGACAGAGATGACTTGACATCTATCATGGACAACTCCTCTCACCCCCTCCATGACACTGTGGGGGTTCCTGTACAGCTCCTTCAGCAGCAGACTTTTACACCCACGGTGCAAGAAGGAGAGGTTCCGCAGGTCTTTCATCCCGGCAGCTGTCAGACTTTTCAACACATGCACCCACTGATCGTGTTGTTGCCTTTCCCATGACAATCATATAGAGATTTTTCTTTATCCATATTATTTATATTTAATTCATTTCAAATTCACAATGTGCAATATTATTTATACTAGATCACTTTACTTTTTGGTGACTTTACTTTTTAGTACTTGCTTTTTCTCTTTTTAAATTTTTTTTTTTCTCTTTTTTTAAATTTCTTGTTTCATGTCTGTTGTTGCTGCTGTGTTGCTGCTGTGACAAGTGAATTTCCCCGTTGTGGGATAAATAAAGTACAATCCAATCCAATTCCCCGAGAGGACATTTACAGCTTGAGATGCCACATGTGAATTAATATTGATAGTGCAGCAAACTGGATAAGTCATGCAGGGATTTGTCTTTCTTGTAAATCATTCCAGATTTACTTGAGATTCCTTGAATACCAGATGGAAAACTCAAACGAATGCAAGAAGAACTTTGTGGCTGTTTATGATGGCAGTAGTGCCATTGAAGACCTAAAGGTAATATTATGTCTAACACATGTAAGTCCCCTCACAGTCCCCTGTCGTGTTATTGTGCAGTGCAGTACTTCTCAATATATTATTAGTTCTGGGTTTTCATCTCCTCTGTTCCATTACATGACTCATGTTTATTTCTCTGCCATACATGCCTCTTTTTTATTGTCATTGTTTATACACATTTATGAAGAATAGTTGTCCTACAGATCCTGATCTCAGTGAGACAACAGATATGCAAATGTCAAAGAAAATGCTCTGTGGTTTGTTGCAGGCCAAGTTTTGTAGTACGGTTGCAAATGATATCATGCTGGACACCAATTTCGGAGTTGTGAGGATGTGGGCTGATGAGGCAAGCCGTCTCAGTCGTTTCCGGATGCTGTTCACTATTTTCTCCGACCGTGAGTTTCTCCTTCAGATCATTGCTTGCGTCTGCAACTGTGCCTTTTTACAAATTTTCTGTTTAGTTTCTGCAGCTGTGACAAAAACAGTATGTGGTTGCTGTCCAACACTGCAGCTGCATATTGGAGTGAAGTTGTCACAGTTCAGTTAAATAATGACTGCAAATACTAAATTAGCAAAAATAAGCACATCTATTCATTAATAACCACATTTATGATTTATAAGTTGTTCCCTGTTACACAATTCTGGCTTAATTCTACATTTGATAAACAAATTGCCTCTTCCTGGTATGGCTTATGTTGCTTCGCCAGCTTGTCTGCATACCTCACATAGAGCACACCTGTCTTTGTGTTTTAGCTCCCTGTATGGGCAGTGCGTTCTTTTGCCACAGTAACATGTGCATCAATAATTCTCTGGTTTGCAACGGCGTACAAAACTGCGTCTTCCCCTGGGACGAAAGCAACTGCAAAGGTACCCCAGCTCTGCCAGAACAGTCTGGCAGAAACACTCACTTTGATCCGGTGTGCTTCGCTGTGTCACAAAGAGTTGTCTCGTGCTGTGTAAAATTATGCATGTCATGTTTACTGTCGATGTCAATGTGTCACATTGAGCCTCCTTGAGGACCCATGTCTGTACTTCTATCAAATATTTGCACAAAGACACTTGACTACTTTTCAGGGTTTTTTTTTTATCTAAAACTACAGAACAGTAAATATCGGTACATTTTGAACAGTCGTGATTTCTTCTTAGTTGGAAAGTCTCAAACATATTATCCTGAAATGTTTGTATGTAACAGATTATATAATCTTTTTGGCTCATGAGTGGAATTTGAGCGCCTCAGGTGCTGGAATGGCGGTGTGTCATTGCTTTAGCTTCAAGTAAAGGCTTTGAATTGTTCCTGTCAGCTGCCTGTACAAACCATCCTGATGAGGGTGGCAACAAGTAAATGATTGATGCATCACAACTGCTGAGATGACATGATATGTTGACGCATTTTTATCAATCTCTTCATGTCCATCATGTAGAGAAAAAGAACAAAGGTCTTTTTTTCCAAATCACAAAGACTCAGGGAACAATAATCTGTGTGTCCACTGGGGTGGTGCTGTTACTCCTCATTTTCTCCATTTTGGTAGAAGTCAAACAGCCACGTAAAAAGGTAACTAAAACAAGTTACTAGCAAACATATCATGCCACATATTTTTGATCAAATTGTTAATTCATATATTGTGTTTGATCATATTTTGAAGGTTATGCGTAAGAACAAACAACATGCTGACCTCCAGAGTGTGTTTGACCCCCCACACTATGAGCTCTTGGCTCTCAGAGACAAGGTTAACTTGATTACTTTGATACATATATATCTCTTCATGCCTTCCTTATGTTAGAATGGCATACATAAAAATATTGTTCTTTCTAGGAAATATCTGGGGACCTCAGAGAGTTATCAGAGGAACTCTATTCTCTACAGACGCTTCGGAGATCTTCCTCAGGTTCACGCTGCGTTCATGAACACCACTGCGGCTCTTTCCCCTCTGTCAACTCCATCAAAACTAGTCACAATGCGTATGTCCTGGGAAAGGGATCCATGGAGCTTCCTCCTTTTGGAGGGGACTGCCAGACCAACTTGCCTCCCTTTAGAGACCTGAATAGCAGTTTGCGTAAGACAAGCTGGCCTAGTGTGAAACAAAGCAGAATGCTGGAGCATCCCAGTATGGGGGATAGAGTGCTGTGGTGTCAGGACAGAGTTATGGAAGAGGACGAAGAAGAGGAAGAAGACGGAAGGTATGACCTGTATGTGCGAAGAGCAGGAGGTCAAAGAGGCAAATTTGATATGGCTCAACAAAGATCCTTGTCCATGGACTTTTGAAAATAAATGGCGAGGTTGCCACAGTATACACATCAGCAACTTTGGGACAAAACATGAATGAAGAAGATAACAGTAGAATGAAATGTGCTATATAAATAAATTTGATTTGATTTGATTTGATTTGATTTAGAATCACTTGTTTTTTGCCATTCTTTTCACCTGCCTGGTTCTCAGTAAGGTTAAAAAAAATCATGGGTTTAATAGTGTTCATGCCTCCGGGAACTTGAAGGAACTCAAGATACTCGAGCACTGCCAAATTTGTTCAGACACTGAAACGGCCACCAGGGAGCTGTTATCACATTTATGATAAAAATGAAGAAGTAAAGACATCTGATGATGATTTGTATTGTTGTTTTGTGTTTCGTTGAATACCTTTTAATATAAAGCAGAACGATTTTGTTGAGCTATGTTTGATTCAATTTTTTTGGTGCGTAAAATGTTTCAAAAGGAAATGGGATTTTAGTGAAAAACTTATCTTTCAGTTTTTGTTTGACCCATTAATGAATGCATTCAACACTGACAACTAGATTCCGTACACTTGAGAAGTTTCATATTGCCAATGATTTAGAGCCAGTTTTAACCTCCCAGGAGGGAAGAGAGTGTTGATCTCTTCTGACAGGCGTGTCTCACTGGTATGCTGGCTGGAATTTCCCTCTCTCATAATGTGGTGCTGTTTGACCCGCTGGAAAACACTATAAACTTCAAGTTTCATTTTCGTTTTGTACAGCAGTCATAAATTGTCTAACAGGTTATCTGATGTCAACTTACTAATGGAAAATAGCCAACATACAATGGTGTACAGATTATTTAAGTTCCATCCATCCATCCATCCATCATCTTCCGCTTGTCCGGGGATCGGGTCGCGGGGGCAGCAGCTTGAGCAGAGAAACCCAGACGTCCCATTTAAGTTGCCCTGGTAAAATTTCAATTTACAGATGTAAAAGTATAAAAACAGAACTTTTATCTAACATGTTTAATATCAGTGATGATATAACCATCTGCAAATTGCTCCTGTGTTGTATTCAGGACATGCAGCATTGTCTCAGAACTACTTCCTTTTTTTGCCCTGAAGCTTGAGCACAGACTGTATTTAGAAAGTCTTGGCGTTTAGTCAGCGAAGCTGTTTGGTTCATTTATCGCATTCAGCAAATTCACTGGGCAAATAATTAATGGAGCAACAATGCACTTTTAGGAGCTTTGCTTTGGCTGGTTATGCCACTTAGACATGCCATGCATTTGTTTTTCTTTTACCTTAAGTCTGATATGCCCATTAATAAAGACTGCAACAAAAAAGTTGGCTTTGAGTGGCTGCTTACATGACCGATAAAGAGAAACTATTACCGAACAGATGATAAGATAAAAAGTGTAAATAGTTATATGTTATGAATTTGTACATTGCTGGCCGAATGCCTCCAGGAGTTGTGTGAGATGGTATTTATCAGATGCCACGGTACACAGTTTTTGTTTTTATCCCTGTCTCCACAAATAGGTAGTATCTGGGACACTCCAAATAATGGATGGCTCCAAGGAGAGAGCAATCAGGTCAACGTGCTGCACAGCCTTTTATTACTGTACAATGACTCAGCAATTTGGATCTACGATAAGAACACCGCATGTCTTCCAAGGAGTTCTTTATTCTTCACTAAACTGAATTTACCATTTGAGAACGAAATTCAATCCATTCATTTTTCCAGACAAGTAAATCTTTGGATGAGTGATGAATTAAAGGAAAATTCGGCATAAAGTGTCTTGGTAAGCTGGTGGGCCGAGAGACTCCTCGTGCCATGAGGATGAATGGATGACGGATTTCTTATCTAATGCAATTATGCAATTTTTTAATTATTACAAGCCTTTAATGATATTCTTCATTAAGCTCACAGACACCTTCTATAACTGCACCTTCTATTGCTTTGTTCTTTTTATTTGAAATCAATAGAATCAGCCTTACATTCTATTAATGGCAAAGATTTTAACATAATTCTCAAATGTATCTTTTAGAAAATAGAAAAACCTAATTTTTTTTTACATCTAACAAAGTTGTCTCACCCTGGTAGTGATCATGTTTTAACCCACTTGATTTACCAACCTTAGGAGCGTACAACTTGACAGAAGTCACCTTGTGTGTGCAAAATTAGAATAACTGGAACAAATTCATGAATGGGAGATACTGTGGCTTACAAAAGTATTTACCCTGCTTAACATTTTTCCTGTTTTTTTGGGTCACAGCCTGTAATGTATTATTTTTGGGTGGTTTTATGTGAAAAACAAAACAAGATCCGAGCCTACATATGTATTCATCGCCAGAGTAAGTATTTTTATAGAGCCACCCTTTGCACCTTTAGAGCTCGGCACATCAAGCCACTGGGATTTGTGCCCATTCCTCAAAGCAAAACTTGGGTGCGGCTGGTGTTCCGCGATATTTAAGTCATGTTAAAGGATTGGATTGAGTTCGCTTTGACTTGGTCATTCCGACACTTTTTTAATATTCTTTTTTAAGATCTATCATCTGACCAGAAGACCTTCTTCCATATGGTAGGGAGTCTCCCACATTCATTTTAGATAACTTTTCTCTAAGCAATGTCTTTTTCCTGGCCACTCTTCTATAAATCCCAGCTCTGTGGAGTGTACAGCTTAAAGTGATCCTATTGACAGATAAACCGGTCTCCTCTGTGGAGCTTTCCAGCCTCCCTAAGGATACCTTTGGTCCCTCTGTTGCCTCTCTGATTAATGCCCTCCTTATCTGGGTCTGTGTTGTTATTTCTTAAAGTAATTGGTGGCATCCATTTTTAATTTTCTTTCTTTTTTTTTTATAATTTTGCAAGCACTGTGCTGTGTGTATCAAAGTCCCACAACTAAAATATTGTCTAGGAACAAAAACAAAGCCATCACATCCTATGAACACTCTGCTAGATTAGATTAGGGTAAGGGTGTTACACCAAATAGGTTCCTGAAAATATAATGATGTTTATCTAATTATATGTGCTGTATTAAATTGGAAAATGCACACTGGATCTGAGGCTGTGATGATAATTCAGTACTGCTAACTGGGGCTTATGTCGGTTAAATTATTACAGTTATTAATTATCACTAAATCTGTGCTGTGTAGGATTTTACATGTAATATAAGGGTGTGTTGAGCTTGCCCCTGTGTGTGCGTGAACACTAATATATCACACGTGCCTTTTATGTGACCTCTGTTGCACACATGTGATTTTTTTACGAGAAATATTAACAGTTGTGGTTGCGCACAGACATGACAAAGCAGACAGCACATTCTTTTTCTTTTGTGCAACAACTCAGCATTCCTCAGTGCTCCAACCCCTATGGAATCCAAACACTGAACTCTATAAAATCAGCATAATTATGGAGCGCGTGCTTCTGAAATTATCTATGCGTGATTGTAAAGAATGCAACGCTGTTAGGATTTATGTCACTTTTGTCTTTAACCACAGACAAATGAGTAACAGTGTCATAACAAGTCAGTAATACAATGGCTGGTTAAAAAACACAAAAATGATCATAACAAATAAATTAGAAATCGCACATACGAATAAGACATTAATATTCTCGAATGTCGTCAAAATATTTGATAAAACAGTACAATAACGGCAATTTCATAAATAGAATACAGTTGTATAATTTATCCAGAACTCATTAAAGCCCCGATTTACTCCAACATATGCTACTATATACCATTATGACTTTGCTTAATAAGTAGCAAAATCCACAGCAGCTGCAATAGAATAAAAACTAAAAAACTATTTTAGTTATTGCTCCTTTGAATAGTCTTTATGTCTCCTTCATCTTTTCGTCCTGTTTCTTCCATCTTCATTGCACAAATGAGAACAGTTTGTGTTTCAGTCCCAACTGTAATGAAGGTGTGAATTTTCTCCTCTTAAGGCCTGTACTGTAGGTTGCAACACATTCATTATCCAGTGCACATCAACAATTAGAGAGAGTTCCTTAAGGATTCATCAAAGAAGGCCATGCTGTTGTGTTCCACCAGGGGTGTGTTCTCCCCGAGAACAGCCTCTGTGAAGTTGGGTCTTTTCCAGGCATAAACCATACTGTTCAGGAAACCTTGGAGAGACACAGTAGCAGCCTGAAATAAATCAACAAAAGTGACAGTGTAAACTTCAACCACTTTATTTGAATTTTTTTCATATCAGGTCTTGCTCTTCTGAAACATACCTGGATCATATAAAGACCAAATAAACTATGTTGCTCGATATTTGTCCATATCATGAGGGTAGATAGCAAAATGAGAACAAGAGCTGCAAGAGAAAGAAGCAAGCGACATCAATTTCATGCCGATTTAAAGCCAGTTACTTTTCAACGTAAGCGTGATCATGTGTGTGAATACCTGGTATCCAACAGATTAAGATGACCAACACCATATTCCGTGCCGCTGAAATCCCGCTTTTCAGTCGCTTTCTTGAACGTCCGTCTCCCTCCACAGGAAAAAGCCAGTCGTGCTCATGCCTTGCATACCACTTCCCAACCTTGTGGTAAATAACCTGGAACAAAAATTAATAATTGCACTGCTGACTGATATGCAAGAAAACTATCCGTGTCTTTAGACACTATAGACTGAATATGAAAATGATCTATGTTATTGTTGGAACAATGCGATTTTTTTTTGTAACTCACGGAGCAAGACAACGTCACTGGTATCACCACTAAGAAAAGAAAAACTCTGATGAAAGTGTCGTGGATTATCTCCTGAAAGGAAAAAAAAAAGAAAAAGATAGAAAAGTCAAACACGCTCATTAGCATCAAACTGTATTCTTTTACTGACGAAAGGTTATGATGTGGTTTGAATCTTTAAATCTAACAGTGCCACTGGGTGCAGTCATGGAAATAGTCATGCAATTCTGTGAAATAAAACTAAATAAAATTAAAATATGCACGAGTCTGGATGAAAGCAAATGTCATGAGACTCACAGTATCTGGGCAGGAATCCCTCCAGACGTGCAAGAACAAAATACAGCTGTGAAAAAGAAAAATCAAAGGGATAAGGTTTTTTTTTTTAAGGCTGTTTTATAACTGTGATACCTTTGATTTACCGAGGAGGGGGTTAAAGGAAAATTTATTGTGGCCTGTTCTCACCTGGTGCAATAAGTGCTATCATTCTGTTTAATGTTCCTCAGTGGCCTGTCACTTGTTGGATTCACCGAGGCAGTTGTCATGAAAGGAGTGAGCACATAGGTTAAGTACATTGCCAGTGGGATGAGCCTGTGATAAAGGGAGAGGGACAGATGAAAAATGACAGGCTCCTTGGAGGCTCCTTGGTTAATTAATGATTTAGTATGAAATATTAGGTTCACAAACTCACCAAACAATGCCATATACACGTAACGCTACTATTTTCCTTCCACATTGACTCTGTAAACCGAGACAGATAGAAAAAAGCATACATTTACAATCAGTCTTTGACCTAATTGCTAATAATCTACAAATTAGTGCTGTCTCACCTGTCCATCCTCATCATCTGCTGCTCTTTCCCTCCATCCTTGGATAGCAGTCTTTGACTTCCAGGCATAAACAACCACCAACAAAAATGATATAAAGTAAAATGTCTGGAAAAGGACACACACACAGAGAATGATTTACAATGTGACCATTTGCATCATTAAAGTAAATCAATCATAGCTGATCGACTGTGCTTTCATTTAGCTACTACTCTTTTGAATTCCCCCCATTGGGGAATGATTAAAGTATTTTTCTATTCTATTCTATTTCTATTTCTACTAAAGAACACTTCATTTAAAGGGTTAATTTAAGGTTTGCGGTGAGCTGAGAAGTTCATAGTAAGTTCAGACATGTAGTTCTAAGAGGACAGTCTTTATGATTCTTTGCAAGAACTTTTTTATTGTTTGATTTAGATAAGCTGCTCATGTGGAAAGAAAATAAAACTTGCAGCAATGTACAAAGAAAATTCCCATACCATCATTTTTTCTTTTTAAAAGCTAGACTTAAACAAAAAGAAAGCATGTTGCAACAGGGAGTTTTATTAAAAGAAAACTTTTTTTTTTATTGATTTGTTCCCAATGACCAGCACCTAACCACAATCTTTGGAGTGCTACAATATAAACAGTGAATTTTGTACCGTCACTTTATTATGTCCACAGACTGTATATAAAATATAGGTGCAGTCACCATGATGTAAACGTGACAGGGAATGGACAGAGCTCAGCATAAACTCAAGAGCACACATGGTGTCCTGTCACAAAAAGAGGTGCCGCTTACAACAATACATAACTGGTGAAATTAGATAGAAACTCTCATGAGTTTCTAAGTCCCCATTAGAAGCCAAAACTATCAACATTTTGAATCTGGGATTTCCTTTGTTGAATGATTGTTTTCTTCTAATTCTTGATAAAGTCTAATTTTCCATTGACCTTCTGTCAGAAATGTTAAGGTTAACATCCTAAAATCGTGACAGCAGAGTTATCAAATACATTTTTTCTTTTTATTTGTCTTGGCAGAGAAAGTGAGAAAGCCTTCTAACTCTGGGGTGAGTATTACATAACAGCTATTATGTTTTTTGTTTTTTTTTTGTAGAAAGTGACGTCACTCCCATTTTCTACATATATGGTGGGTGGGACTAAAAATCATCGCCTCGGGTCTTCATGAAATCCAGAACTATCTTTTTTCTAGCGAGGAAGCCAGTTTATCAGGTTTACAGTGACAATAGCAATTACATCGCTACTGGGGTTCTTACCAAACCATCTTGGCCTAAGTTTGACATATTCTTTTAAGGCAGAGGTCTTCAACAGGGGGTCCGCGGAGGTACTGCAGGGGGGTCGCGAAATCTTCGGTTGTTTAGACAATTAAAAAAAAAAAAAAAAAAAAAAAAAAAAATTCAATTTTTTTTTTTCTTTTTCAAACAGTTTTTTCTCACAAATTGTGTGCAAACGTGTGCCTTTATGGGGCCTTAAGCAGAATTTCATTTGGGGCCCCCCTACCATCACCTCAGCTCCAGATGCCTCATTATTCCATAGGCTACACTGTTATGTGTGTAACAGACCCACAATCATTAGCATTATTTGTAATCATCTTACATTATACAGGTGTCAGCAAACTCATAAATATGGTTTCATTAACTTCTACATAAAGAGTGATGTATAAGTATGGCTCATTAATTTAACTATTTGAAAGTAACATCAGCAGACTGGAGACTGCATTTATAGTAAACACGTTAAATAGTTTAATTTCTTTCAGATGTGCAATGGTGTGCAAAATGTTCAAAATCCAAATCCAAAATACAATCAAATGACAGTCACATTAGCTTACATAAAAATAAAGTTGTAATCAAAATTAAATTCAAAATTGCTCTCGGGGCCCCCTGGTGGCGTGGGGGCCATAAGCGACCGCATAGTTGGCATATGCCGTGGGGCGGCTCTGCATCCACAGATGATTTGAGGATTCATTGTCCCATCTACATGCATGTTTAAAGTTAAAAACTGTGGATTATTTGAATAGCTTAGTGTTGTATGCAAGATGTTTGTTTATAAAAGGCAGTGGCACAGCCACCCTGTACCTTGCACATGTTTAAAATTAAAACGTGAATATATTACCTGTGTATTATTTGAATAGCTTAGTACAATAACAGAGTAGCCATGTTTATACACGGCACTAGGCCCCGTTAAATATAAAACACAATTGTATGCCAAATAAATAGTAGGGGGGTCCCTGCTCCAACTCTCCATCAGTTTGGGGGTCCCTGGCCTGAAAAACGTTGAAGACCCCTGTTTTAAGGTAAACTTCTGTCAATAACAGTGACTGTGTCTCATGTGTTGGAGCTTCTGCTCCACATACAAGACACACACACAGGCTGGCCCCTGATCTGGTCTTGAATTGACCAAATAACAACAACCCTTACAGTCAACTTCATTGTGTGTGTATCTTCACTTATCTTACTCAAGATTCCCTCTATTATACTCTACTGTATGAGCAGTTCGTGCAACTGCTGCTTTATTACAAGTGAAGCACAGTATTAGTATCATGTAAAGTAGTAGCTAAAAGGAATCTTTGCCAAATGTTGTCAAAGAGCAAGGAAACATATATCTAGTTCAGGTTGCTTTCACTGCCAGGCTGCTGAATTTGAGATGTACAGTGCTGTTACTATCAAATCTAAATTCTTGAAAAAGAAAATGGATATTTTCCATTTCTACATATTGAAAGAAATCCACAATCTGGGGAAAATTGAGCAACAATGTTCTTACATTACATTCCTTTCAACTGCTCTGCTCTTAACAAAGTGTGAATTCAAGAAACTTTGAAACCAATCGGGTTCAAACCAGACTTGGAGAAGCACTTCAACACTTTCAAAATGGAACGCTTAAAGCAATTGTTACATAAAACATGCAGCCTCTTCTTCCAGCACGAGGGCAACAATCATTTTCATAACTGAGGACATGAAAAAAACTGTTTACCAATTTGCTTTATAGATGCAATAAAAGGTTTTGACGAGTCTACATGTCCTAGGTGACATAAACAAAACTGTCCAATTATGCAAATCTGATCCTTAACTCTGGAAACTTCAGGTACTTCAGCTGGGAAGTTTCAGATTCCATGTGGCTCTAAAATCTATCCAAAATCCCCTTCTCAGTGAACCACATTTTTTTATGAGACATGAGAACACAGTCTTGTAAATGATTTACTTGTGGTGATACG
The DNA here is from genome assembly GCF_027942865.1 of Odontesthes bonariensis. Taxonomy (NCBI): domain Eukaryota; kingdom Metazoa; phylum Chordata; class Actinopteri; order Atheriniformes; family Atherinopsidae; genus Odontesthes; species Odontesthes bonariensis. The sequence goes on along the minus strand of NC_134512.1, from coordinate 15,969,253 downwards.
AGTTGCAGCTCATATACTAACAGTTCCTTACCAGTGATAGAGGAAGCATGTATTGACATATAATTACGCTCCTGTCAAGTCTAACTTTGTTCATGACACTTGTGGACATCAGGATCAGAGCAGCCAAGAGATCTGCCAGAGCGAGCTGCACCAATAGGTGTACCTGCAAACAAATACACATGAAGAATGGTACCTTGTGGTGCAATGCATCATTTAATCAGCAAGTGTAACGCAACCCTTTGTACCTCTTACCCTTTCTGAACTCAGACACAGAGCATCACAAAAACTGAGTATTAACAAAGACTTTGATTATACAGTAAAGCATACAGCTGGACTCACCTGTTCCTTTAGATTTCTCCATCTAACTATGGAAACCACCAGGACTGAAAAACTCCCAATTACACTGTAAAAAAATGGGAAGATATAGCAAAATATGATAATATGTACAAATGTGTGAATTTTGTCTTAAACTTTAAATCACTTAAATCAGTTTAAGTGAGGGAAAAAAAGGACGAACAAACATTGAACTGAAGGCGCTGCTTGGATCTAAGGTTATAATTAAAAGGAACAAAAGTAAAAATTCAAACTAGGTGTGTAAAATCATTGTAGTTTTTGTCAAATATGTCATCTCAGTCACAAATGCAGGGCACTAAGTATTGTGTTTATGTTTACAGGGCTGTGAGTCACAGTTTTGGGTCCACTGTACATAGTCTGAGCTTCATAGACACTGAAACAACCCTTAAGCTTATTATAAATGTAATATAAAAAAAAAAACTATGATAAAAGCAGCATTGCTGATCACTAACAACTGAAATTATAAAGCAAACCACTCTGGATACTAACTGAAATGAAACTAAATTGAAACCAAAGATTAAAACAAAATCCAAAATAAAGACTTGTGAAAAGTATAAAACCATAACATCTCTGTCATGTAATCAATTCTAAAGCTGCCTTTTGTTTTTATTGTTGAACTTTTGAGGACAAGATAGACATGTCTGTGTGCCAAGCAGTTTATCTCGGACATGTGACACCGGCATAAAAGCTGTAAAATGGCTCTCACTTTCAATCTTAACCTTGCTCTGGCTCCATGGACACTAGAGGCATAGAGTATTTTTCAATCGAGAACTTATTAACAAAAACACAGAGCGAGACAGAGGGAAACTTTTCGAAAGTGAGTCACAACTTCGAATTATGAATATTACACAGTGGCTTCATTCAAGCACTCTGCTGGAATTCAAAAGAAAAACATATGTTCGCTTCTTGCCCAGCTGGTTTGGCAAACCTTCGCTGAAGAAATCATAGAACTGCCATAATAAGCTACTGATTCAAAATATATAGAGATAAAACCATAAGAAAGTTTGTAAAAGATCGTTTTCTGAATGTTATTTGCGGATATACAATTTTTTAAAATGAGAAAGTAAAATGAGAGTACAATACCTGAGAGTTAGTGACACTATGTACGCGTTAGAGATCATATCAATCTGCAGAAAAAAAAATTAACAAAATTTCTGAGATCTACAATCTGTTTATATTCCTTGTATATTTACTTTAATATGATTTATTGATCCCTGATATGAAACCTACCTGATCCTCACTCAGTGAACCATTGAGCTCCATGCTGGTAAATCAGTGCATCCAAAAGTCCCACTCAGTATGTGCACCATGAAATGACCTGTATCTATTACAGGCCTTTGTGAGAGTGTGCTTACTTGTAAGAGGGCACCTCTATAAAATAAGCCCCACCTTGTCACGTGCTGCTGTTTTGACTCCACCTGCTCTGAGTGAGTGAAGTGCAGATAAATTGGTATTATGGCAATGCTTTGAATGGGAAACTCCACGTGGAACAGTCCTCAAATATTCCGAGTAATGAATTTCCTCTGGAATACTTGGAGTTTACATGTCTTCTGGTAATTCCAAACAAACAAGATAAAAGCTGTGTATACTTTCATTGCATCTGCTGCTACTATACTTCACATTGGTGAACAAATTAGCTTACTCGGTGTATTCACATATAGAAAATAGAAATATATTCTTATAGATATTATGTATAAAAATCATACTATAAATACAGCGCATGGGGTTCACTGCAGTAGATCTATTTCTGTGCTGCATTGACATCTAGTGGGAGAAATCTAGCTTCCTTCTTACTACAAAAACAGTTTTCTAAAAATATTTAGAACAAGCATTAAAACGCTTATTTCATTTGCTTGTCAGGTGTTTTTTTCAATAAGAGCCAAAACAGTGCCCAACGTAAAAAACATCCCGCAACCTAACGCTTTTTCCACTAACCCGCCCGTTAACTCAGACTGCAAGAAATATTTATGAAAAAATGTTGACCCGACCCGCTTTTAAAAAAAGTAGCCAATGGTCTTAATGAACATCCTCAAGTCATTGGCAACGCACAACGGACCTCATATAGCCTACCTGCATTCATTTTCAAGGTGTTAAAATTGTAAGATGGCATTGCTTGTAAGTTTATGTTGACAAACTTGCCCCGCTTCAGCATTCAAAAGTTAAATTTGCGCTCAGCATCTAAAAGAATACAATAGAGGACCTCTCTCTTGCCGTCTCCATACCTACGGTACTTCTGACCACGTATGTCATCTCTGCGGAAGTTATTCAGCCAATAAAGTGCATTTATTTAATAGAACATTGTGTCTACTGTTTGAATTACAAACGTTTACCACGTTATTTTTTAATGTTTATCTCAAACGACATTACGACCCGCAACTGTGGGTGACCGCGGATGCCTGCAGGCGCCCGCTGGCTTCGGGTCAGCCCGCGCATCACTGCAACGTAACTCAAAAACACAAGTAAAAGGGCTCGGGCACGTGACGTCACTACGTGAGCGGCGGCCATACTGGAGGCTCAGAACTGTTTTGTTTACATTGTTTTCCACTGCGCGCAGACGTACTCCCGCCTGGTCTCGGAACTTTCTTCGTTGGTTTATGTATTTTACTTATTGTCTTTGCCACTATGGTCGCACGTTGCTGTGTCGTGGGGTGCAATAGCGTGACAGGAATGGGGGGGGGGGGGATCGTAAATGGTTTATCTTTTTAACGGTTTCCTGCTTGGAGGCGCACCCACGGATATATCAAAATATCGTTTACAGTGAAAAACGTAAGACGACCAAGCATAACTTTCCACTCAATCCCGGTGTCGATGAGAGTGTGTTCTCTGCATTTTCATTCTGGTAAGTTACAGACTTTTGTGTGCTGAGGTAAAGATCCCCGCCTTCACAAGAGGACACTGTCAGTTGGAAGCAAGGGATGTCTCAATGGGTTAAAAGCGGAGGACAAATTTCGTGTGTATGCATGTATACATGACAATAAATCTGATCTTAATCTTAATTTAATGTGGAAAATTGCCCATCTCCAAATTCACATGGAAAGGGCGATTGGAACTGTCAGAAACAATACACCTTTTTGTCAGCAAAAGTACCTATCAACATAGTTTTGCCATGCGAAGGTGAAGACAAAACATTCTTTGACAAGATTGTGTCTGTATGTTGTACTCTGACCACCATGAGCAGGAGTGTTGTGCAAAGTTGAAGTCGTCTGAAATAAATATGCTTTGAGATACAGCCAAGTGTGTGTGTTTCATTATTTATTTACAAGTAGAGTAACATGACAAAAGTGTAAAGTGTCATAATTGAAACTGTTGCAAAGTATAAGCACTGACACCACATACTATATACGCAATTATGTCCGAAAGGGTGAACTTAGGCAGTAAATCTTCGTCGACAGTCCATTCCTTGCTCGGTATTTCATAAGGGTCCAGTCCGTTTATAACGCCAATCTTCTGTATGTACCGATCTCTGGCTTCCTTCTGTAATGTATCCCGGTATATCCCACATCCTTTCTTCGATTTTAACATGCTTTTCTCTCACTGTTTTTTCCTTGATCTCCGTCTTGCCTCAGGGTTTGTTTACGAGATTGTGCCTCCAATATGGCGACCATATCCCAGAATGCAACGCGTGTGCCCGAGCCATATTGTCCGCACCCTATGGTCCGCACCGTGTTTGTGTCGATAAAGTTGATTCAAACTGATGACGTCGTGTCTTCCACGTTGGCCCGGACGTGGCAGTCGGCAGCTCTACTCCTGTGTGGAAATCACGATCACCGGATCAGAGTGAACTATTTCGCTTTGCTCTTGCCTTGTCTGATATCAGCGTTGCTTCCACAGCTCCAGACAACCCGCGGACAGCTATGGGACTCACCATCTCGTCCATCTTCGGCCGCCTCTTTGGCAAAAAGCAAATGAGGATTTTGATGGGTGAGTAGAAGTTGTGTTTGGCTAACGGCGGTTAGCATCAGGAGAGCACTGGAGAGACTTGACAAGTAGTTGGTTAAGCTGACTGATGAAATACCGTTAAAGCAGTCACGAGGTTGTTTATGAATGATTGTGTGGAAGGGGGGAAAAATGAACTATTTTCCCCTTTTGTTCTTCTTTTTCTTTTCTTTTTTCAAGAAGTTTGGCAATGAAGCCCGTAATGTGGCCTCTTCCTTTATGCATAAGAAGGTCGAGCAAGATCCAGAAAAATGTTATGACATCTTTTTTTGTTTGTTTGTTAGTTTGTTTGTTTGTTTGTTTTTGTTTAAATTGTCTGCGTGTATTATGAAGCTGGTGAATTCTTACAAACCTGTATCCAGGTTGTCATATCTGTTGGATATGTCTGAGCAGAGGGTAACTAGTTCTCTGATTGGGTCAGGTTGATACCAACCCATTAACTCTCCACAGAAGTTAATTGTTTTTACTGCACCGTTATTGACATTTCATGGAGAGAGTCGTGAGTTCAGTGTTGATTTTCTGCTTAGCGATGGAAATATGTTGACATTGATCATTCACTTTGGACAGTCACGTGGTGCTCTACGCCATATCTCCGGCTGTGGGATGACGACACGATAAGTTATGATCTTGGGAAACATTTCTACAGCCGGCCGTATTCGGCTGCTCTTACATCTGCTCACCTTTTGATATAAATGTTGACTTTAATCATCTCTCTTTCCCCTGCAGTTGGGCTGGATGCTGCCGGAAAAACCACTATCTTGTACAAACTGAAGCTGGGGGAAATCGTAACCACTATCCCAACCATCGGTGAGAAATTCACTCCAAGCTCATTTACCAGTAACAAGCTCCCATTGTCGTTCTCTGAGCGTTTTTTTTTTTTTTTCTCTTGCCTCTGTGAAGGTTTCAACGTGGAGACGGTAGAATATAAGAACATCAGCTTCACTGTTTGGGACGTGGGTGGCCAGGACAAGATCAGACCTCTGTGGAGACATTACTTCCAGAATACACAGGTACGAGTGCGACTGCTCCGGGGTCTGGAAAAAAGCCAGTGCGCCCCTTTGATGAGAGGTTTTACAACTAATGATTTCTGTCTTGGGGCCCAGTTTATCATTTATTAGGTCTTGAATAATAAAAGTTTGACAGTTTTTTTTTTTTTTTCTCTCTCTCTCTTTCTCTTGACATCTATGGCACTGCCGTTCTAACTGAAACCTTTTTTCCTCTCATTTAGGGCCTCATCTTTGTAGTGGACAGTAATGACAGAGAAAGGGTGGCTGAGTCTGCAGAGGAGCTCTCAAAGATGGTATGTATGTCATGCCTCCAGCTCATTTGGGTCAGCAGTGCATTATCAGAGTTTTTATTGTCGTGACATTCGTCATGGAGGTGATTGCTCCGTGTTGACAGCCCTTCCCATTGCTCCTTGTCAGCAAATATCACTTTATTTTGTGAATACAATGTGTTCACGGATAGACTGTGCTATTTGTTGGACTGATTTAATGTGCCACAAATTGACAGAAGCGTCGATAAACCATCCTCTGACTCTCCGAGTCGTCAGTTTGACGGGGCTACGTCGTTGGACTTTCCCTACCGGCCATTTGGAAATGCTGGAACATGCAACTTATACGTGCCCACGCACACAAAAAACAGACCCATATTCAGTTTTTTTTTTTCTGTCCAAAAATCAAGAAAACAGTTTTACTACATCTGAAGCATAAGGTCAGTGCTTGGATAATTGACTGTGGAGTGTATGTGTGTCTACGTGGATGTGAAAATGTTCCGTATCAGCTGAAAGTCGGACAGTTGGAAGCGTTGTAAATAAAGCAGTGAGACGGCGTGTAGGAACCTACGAATGTTGAAAGCATTGCGTAATGGCTGATTTCCTCTGAGCCATCCAACCAACTACACAATCTTTCTTATTCCTCATGCTGTAATTGTCAGTGTCACTGACGAAGCCTTTCAAAACTTCAGTGAATCCTATCAAAAATATCTGACATCTAAAAGCATTTTCAGATGTTTGCCGAAGGAGATTCGTGGGCAAATTTAACACAGTTTTAGATGAAAATTGACACTAATGAAACTTGGCAGGGTATAATGTAATGTCCATGTATTTAAATATTGATCCATAAAAAGCATGACAGATTGTTTATAAACTCGGCCGTTTAATTTGTGCCTCGGACTCGCCGCGTTTCTCCAAAAGCAGCTTGTAGGATGTTTGATCCAGGAAAAAGAATACAAGTGGGAAGCTGCCGCTCTTCGTAGAACTTCACTTTACACTTAAGAGCACCTTAAATCTTCACAGCACTACATGGGAGAACTGGTTTGTGGACCGAAGAGATTAAGCTTAAGTTGTTTGGGGCAAAATACGCAGCACTTTCTATGTTGTAGGATGATGCAAACGCCCCCCACACGAGGATCTCGGAGAGGCTCTGCATCAGCTGAGGCACCACAAAAAAAAGTGCCTTTAATCATTGACGTAAATCCATTACTGAATGGCCTCACATCAGGAAAATAGCTTTGACCCACACCTGGCATCTTAAACATAGCTGATTTGAAACTTATGTCTGCAAGGAAGAATTATCCAGAAATTCCTCCACAGTAACTGGAAACACTTGTTTTAGGTCATCACTGCCAGAGGAGGTTTAACTGCTTATTAAATCAAAGAAGTCTTTGTCATGTGATTGTCTGATATGAGCTGGATACGGACACAGTTCAATGTCGTTGGCTTGAGAACTATGCATTTGTCTGCAGCAGTGAGTGATCTTTTTGGCACCAATATTTACAAAGAAAAGGATAACTCAAAGGTTTCACTCTGTTTTTGCCTCTGTTCCAGGAAGTAAAACAGCTTAGTTTTGTGTGTCAGCACTTTTCTTTGCCAGTTCACGTTGAGTGATATCAGGATTTTGTATCGCCATTTCTTGCGTGGTATTGTAACCTTGAGGTGCGGTAGGCCAGCAGGAGATAAACAGAGTTTGGATTTAAGTATGTCAGGGTGCTTTACTGTATTTACTCCAAGTACTTAAAGAAGTGCGGAACTTCCTAAAGTATTTTGAGACAAGACACTTGAAACTGGAGGTAAACCAGGGTTTGGGGATTATTTTGCCATTTAAAAAAAAAAAAAAAAAAAAAATATATAATAATTTATGATTTCTGCATTTTTGATCTTTTTTTTTTTTTTTTTTTTTTAATATTTGATTTAATGCATTTTTTCCCCAGAATCCTCAATATGGACTCCTGATAGATATCTTTCCTGTCTTTTCTGTAATGTCTGTTTGCTACCCCTGCAGTTGCTGGAAGATGAGCTGAAAGATGCTGTTTTGCTGGTGTTCGCTAACAAACAAGACCTTCCTAACGCCTTATCAGTCAGTGAGCTGACGGAGAGACTTGGTCTGCAGGCTCTTCGCAACAAAACCGTGAGTGATTTGAATAGAAACGCACGCTCTACTCTGTTCAGAGCTGCTGTCGGCCTCTCCTGACCTCTGTGCCCTTTTCATTGTCTCTCTCCATAGTGGCACATAGAGTCTACCTGCGCCACCCAGGGCACTGGGCTGTATGAAGGACTTGATTGGCTATCCAAAGAGTTGTCGAAGAACTAATGAAGGGCTGGCTGGACACGGAGAGAGACTGAACACCACAGGACAGCAGAAGAGGCACAGACATTAAATCCAGGAAACATTCATGTGGTCCTCCAGCCTGAGTGTTCACAAAATGAACAAGGCTGGTGGACGGTATAATCAACTATGACAACCCTTGCTATCTTGACTTCCTTTCTTATATTATCAGTAGTACTTCATGTCTTGACGTAGTCTCTTTCTTTTCCTTTGTCTTGTATTTACATTTTCAATTTCATGATGAGCAAATGACTAAATTGTTTTTTTTTTTTTGTTTTTTTTCTGAAGATTTATGTAAAAGAAAAAAAAAGTATAATTGTTGGACTTCTTTAAATCCTTCTTGAGACATGTTGGGGGATATGACAGTATAACCCCAGAGGTTTGCTGTAGGACCGCCTGCGGCAACCCACTGGGGACATCCTCGCAGACCTGACCCTGCACTCTTCGCTGCCATGTTCTCATTCCTGTGCCAGCTCCTTTTTATGAAGGCTTGTGGCTGGTAGAGTGAGCTGGAGGAGGGTTGCAGTGATGATTTTTTTTTCTTTTTTTTTTTTTTGACTCGAATGACCCAAAAAAGCTTTTCGGGTCTGGATTTCTTCACAGATCTCAGCAGTCCATTCTTTGTCACAGTGTACAGTCATGTTCCCACACACGATGCTTTTGTGTCTCTGTCTTTTTCGGAATCTAAAAATATGCATGAAGACCCTTTGTTTTGTGCCGTGCTGCAGCAGAACCACACCACTGTGAGTGTAGATTGCTTCTTTGAACTTGACTTCATTATCAGTCTTAATGTTTATTTTTCTTTAATCCTTTTGGACTTTTGAACATTTCCTCAGTCAGTGTTGACTTTTCATATGCACAACTGGGGAGTTTGAATCAAAATTTCAGTTCTTTTTTTTGTCTTTAAGAGAAAATTGATTTAGCCTAAAAGGCGGAAGCTCTTTCTCAGTGTTTCCACATGGTCAGTGGGATTGCTTCACACACTAACGTATTATTTCCCCTTCTTATTTGGTACTTTATTCAGCAGCATGCATTGCATTGAGTTTATTTCACTCTCTTGCAAATAGGGTATTGTATTGATGACTCTACTCGGGCCAAAATGCATAACACACCCGCCCGTCTGCTTTGGGTTTACATTCCAACTTGTGCTTTCAAAAAGTTTGAGATGTCTTCAGAAGTATTTGCTAACAATGTTTTTAAACAAAGAAAAGAAGGAAAAAAAAAAGAAGAAAAAAACTGAATAAAATCAGTGTCAAAAGATCATGTTTTGGATTCCACTCATTGTTTCATAAATCAACCAGTTTCTTACATCTGAAACTGGCTGATAAGAGGAAGTGTATTGTTACTGAACCAATCGTGTGATTGTCAAAGACTTTTGCCCAACAGATCATGTCCTCATCCAGCCTTAAGTTAGTAGTCGGTTTCAAACCAAAACACCTTCTGCCACATCTTACTGTGGAAACGGCTATGAGCTAAGGTTGTCTGCACTACAAGCATTACTAATACTATTGAAGATGACTGCAGGAGAGATTAATTTGAATGACATAACTGAAAGATTTCAGGTAAAAATGAAGCCTTGTGGCTTTTATTTACAGATCCTGTAAAGCGGTCGTACGACTTGCAAATTCAGCTGACCTCTGTTCTGTTCATGGGATTGGATGGTAACTGATGGAAATGCAAAGAGTATGTTGCACAAGACACATTGACTAAACAGCAGTGTGGTTCTATATCATGTTACGGTCAGTGAATCATTGTTTACTTCATGAGTATGCTCAATCGGAATATGTTGGCTTTTTGTTTAAATGATTGGAAAGGTAAAAACTGTAAAACTTTATGGAGGGTTCAAATTTCTTGATGCAGGAATGGGGAAAACATACTCATCAATGTACGTCAGGTGACATATTTGGTATTTTACAGTCAAAATTAGATCAAACTTTTGTGTCACTAGATGTGATTGGTTCTTTCTGTGGTTCTGACGTTCCTCCACTCTAAAAGTCCACGTAACATTTGTCAACACATTTTATTAACTTTGACATGAATAGAAGAAAATGCAAACCCTGGAGCAAATGAACTTCTAATTCCACAAACTGAACCTAAACATCTATTCTGGCATGTGCAAAATATTTTCTGATGTTGATTAGCTTCTTATTGACTTGTAACATAGATTGACAACTATCAGTACATTTCTGATACTGGTAACGTGACTCTTCTTGTGTTAACTAAACAAACACCGTCTCCTTGCTATCTAAACTCTGAATTCTTAGGAAATGCCAACTGAGGAGAATCTTGTGATTTAAGATCTGGTGGGTGGAGCTAATGGGTGTAATCACCTCATCATTTCATCATTGCTAAGCTGTTCCTAGTGCTGCTCTGCAGGGGAAGATTTGTCCAGAGCTCGAGCAGACATGAGGTGAATTACAACAGTTTAGCATGCAACAAGCTTATGACATGAGGACAGTTTTTTGTCACACTTTTTTAGTGATTCTTGTGATCTAAAAGTTGTGGATTTTACGAGGCCAGTCTTTTATGAAAATATTTTATTGTGTGTTGAAAGAGAGTTCAACATAAACCCTGTCGCTGATTAGTTCCGGGAATAAATTTCTCTGCATTACAAAGTAAAATCATCTACTTCTACCGGAGTCTTTCCTGGTGGCAATAAATGAGGACAGCTGTGAAGGGATAAGCATTATATAATTGGCTTGCTATGATGCATGAGTGTCTGCTGTAATGTATTTATGACAGCTAATCAGGCTTTGCAGAGCTGGGTCATCACACAGTTGTGTTAGTGTAAGACTGCAGTTGGTCAACATATAGGAGCACGTGTATTCTGCCTGACTGAACAGCTTTTATCTTCGCATTTACGCTGTTTTATAGTTTGAATATACATTAAATGGGATAAACAGCCTCAGTGTCCAAGAAACTCACAAAGGTAAGACTTCAATTTGATTGCCAAACATGGAATGTTCCAGAATATATTGACTGCATACTGATTATTGGGCTTTCATGGCTTCATTTTTTCTTTTTTTTTGTACTGTGCAGAGTAAAAATACCTACAGCAGATCCTAAAACTGCTGCACTTTTCAAGCTGAATGACAATCAAATGCAGGAAGTAGCAAGAGGGTGACCTGAGGCTCCCAGTTAACCCAGTGGGGATATACTTCTGAACACCCACGGTGTGATATCAAAGGCTGATCTTGGATGCTTCCGCTTGTGCAGGATGATGTCAAGCTTGACACCCCACATTCCAGTTCCACGGCCCGCCTATTCCCAGGCCAGAGAGAACCTTGTGAAAGCTATCCCACCTAGGCTCCTCTGTCTTCTGGCTTGTGGGGGAATTGACTGTCGCTATGAGGGACCAGAGTGCTGGAAATTGAACCAACAAGTCATTCGAGGCCTTTTCTCCTCCTGGTGAGAACATCTGACTGCAGTCTCACAGATGTTGATGTGTTGTGTGAGCTGTAGTAAAAACAATGAGGGGGAATTTACTCATATACTTCTGATTATCACAGGGTGACTGATGATATTGTTGCCATGGCACGACCATCCAATAATTTAATCGAGAAGTACAACATCATAGATCAGTTTCAAAGGTAATGACTTATCTGCACTATTGTCTTGTATGTCTGTACAGTGTGTGGATATTATTGATGCAATGCAGGAAGGTACAAATGTAATTTGTTTAAAGTCCCCCTCCACTTAGTGGAAACTATGTTTATAAGTGTTCATCATGTGCAAAATTAGCCATCGGTGCAATGGATTAAGCATTTCTGCTTTCAATCTGCAGCGCACCACTGAAAGTCTAAGAAAGTTGAGGTTGTACATGTTCTACATAGATTATTTGGGGGACTCAGCACCAGTCGTGACTACTTGCGAGGTGGGGCTGTGCAGCTAATTTGCATGTGCTGTAAGGAACAGATTAAATAAGAGCAATCTGAGGAAAAAACTAGTTGGAGAACACTGCAGAAGCAAGGCCGAGCTAGGAGCTTTGGCACTCTGTGAGCTGTGAGAAGTATAGAGAAGCGTGCTCATTTGCTCTGAACTAATGGGAGCTAACAGCGGAAGCCTCTCGCTCTGAGCAATTTTAAAGGCACAAGAGTTTTTTATTCCTGGCAATTAAATCTACACTTTGGAAGTACACAGATATTTATGAGCTTCATAGCTGCCGGAGGGGGACTTTAAACAAAAAGTGGCAGCAAGTCTAGATCAGACGCATGCAGAAACACACACCATCTTTTGCTTCTGTCAGGTAAAATAATGCTTATGTATCTCATGGCATCGATTTTGGTGACACTTATCGTTGCAGTTAGAGGCCCTCAAATTTTGTTACCATCAAATTTCTTTTAGACACAAACACAAAGGGTCAACTGTTGTCTTTTGTCTCAGGTTAAACATCAGATCGATCATCAACATGCAGGTGACGGGGGAGCATGCTCACTGTGGACCTCCTTTAGACCCTAAAAGTGGTTTCACATACTCTCCACAGATCTTCATGGACAACGACAGTGAGATCCTGTTATACTGATTGAGAAATGTTTGATTTCATGTAAAGAAAACTGATTGACTATGGTGAAACAGTTGATTTTGTTAACAAACATTACACTGGTGCAGTTGGGATTTGTGTCAGTGGGGCAACAAGTAATTATCAGGTGGATTACATCATGTGTGCTGTACTGCATCTCTCACACAGCAACCTGTGACTGAGTTAAGTCACATTAGTGTGCATTAGACATAAGGCGATGATGTACTCATATTTACAAACATTTCTTTGCAGTTTACTTCTATAATTTTGGGATGCCAGATTTTGGCGTGTCGTCTCTTGTTGGGATCATTGATGGGGTGAAGGTTCTGGCCTTTGCAGTAAATGAAGGACGGGTGGCTGTGCACTGCCATGCGGGCCTGGGCAGGACAGGTGAGATTAAACATTCATGCTTTAGTTAAAAAAAATATCAGGTCAGCTCGCGCACACATAATTTTCTTCTATACCCACTGTTTTTGCCAGTGTGTTACGGCTGTGTTCTTGCTGCTCAACAGGGGTCCTGATAGCCTGTTACTTGATCTACACCCTGCGCATCAGTCCCAGTGAGGCCGTCCACTACGTACGCATTAAACGGCCGCGTTCTATTCAAACTCGGGAACAGATAAACCAGGTGTTTGACTTCGCTCGCCTGCTTGGCACACAGCTGGTTCAGTATCCAGACCTCAGCCTGCGGCATGGAGCCCCTTTCACCCTGCAGCACTACCTAAACCGACAAGCACTCCTTTTGCATGGCCAGGAAGCACGCAAACTCAGACACACACCCAAGGTCAGGCCTCTTTCATCACACTTAATTAATCTTGTCCCAACTACATCTCTGTACTGTAGGATAATCAACCTTTTCCTCCTCTCTGACATCTTTTGATTAGGTGTTGTACCTCCTGTGCGTGCGCCTCTCCTGCTTAGCTCTGGGTCTCCCCACTCCTCCAGAGGTCCATGCTGAGTTGGACAAGAGGTCAGCACTCAGGACCCTGGGAAGAACTGTTAGAGAGACTCTGGTATCAAAACAGTATTTGCCCTTGTTGAACGACGGCCGTAAGGGCTCGTTGGCAAGATCAGAGTCAGTGTCTTCCTGGGACGAGCCGCTGGGGTTCTTGGAGAGAAAGCAGGAGGTGTTGCTGGACAAACGTAGCTACAGTGACTCTGATCTCAGCAAGATCACAGTAAATGAGGTAACATCTCAAAGCTTTCCTCCACAAATGTTTTTCTGTTCAATCGGAATGGTTATTTTTATCTCACTATGATGTATTTTGCTTGGAAGGAACTGGAGCTGAGTCCATACTGCACAGCAGCACTTGGAAATGAGAAACACTGGTGTGTGCAGGATCTGATACGAGCTGACCTGAGATCAGTTAGTCCTTTCCATGGCACACTTTCATCAGGTGACCAGACTACATTAAAGGTTTCTCGTACACTAAACATCCCCATGTCTCATTTGAGAACAAGCAGCAGCTGCATAAAAAGGACAAAGTGTGGAGCTAAAACGTCTCTTCACAAATACAGTTCCAACCTGGAGGTAACCTGTAATTGCTGTTAAAAGCAAATATAAAGGAAGATTTGCTGTGAATGCTTTAAACAGTTTTACCTTTATCACATAAAGTTGTGCAGAAATCTACATAATCCTGGCGCAACATCAATGGCCCGTCCTATTGCAAAGGCAATGACAGAACAAGGTCCTCCGGGAGAAACCATTCTACAGAGGTCGGCTCTGCTGCAGGTAAACGATAATCGCAAAGGTAGCCCAAAATTGTCACTTTGATTTCACAGTGTCGCCATTCATCTTTTCAACAGGAGGAACTGAATAGCAGCGACTGCGGCTGGGCTCTGCTGGTTACAGAGTCAGATCCTCATGTCCTCTGTTGTCTCCTGTGGACCTGGCTGGAGAAACTGAGGGTCAGTGGCATCAAACAAGTGGCCATAATGATAGTTATCCCAAATCATCCCAGGACTGTGACGTTTAACACTCCTTTCTTTTCTTCTTATATTGTTGAAAGTTTCTCTCTCAATCCCATCTTCTTTTCACTCTCATCCAGGAACCCCTTCTGAGTGCTGACGATGTAGTGAGGTTGAGGATTGGAGGAAGCAAGAAGAAGCCTCTCAGTGTTCTCAAGAAGGTAAGAAACAGGTGATGCAGTCATCTATGTCTCTGTATAATTTTCCATTTATTACTGAATCTTTTTTGGAAAAAAGATACAAAATATTTCCATCATTGCAGCCACAGAGACACACCATCTACTGTCTGCTGAGCTGTGTGAGTTCAGTGACCAGCCTGTGTCCGCACAGGGAGGATGCAGTGCTCCAAAGGCTGATGTTTGCACTTACAAGGGTAAGGACCAAGATACAGTGAGTAAAGCATCCGTGCCCCCCTAAATGTGCATGCTTTGTGTTTGATTACAATTTATTTGTTACTCAATAGTGCCCTCAGGAGAAAATCCCAAGCATTGCACCTTTGATGAGAGTCCTGAAGGCCAGTTTGAGCGAAACCTTCCACAATTACAGAGACCTCACGAGGGCCTGCAGCACCAGTGCGACTCTTTGAAGAGATGAGTCTGGATCAAAACAACAAAAAATAAAAGAGCTCATTTTTTTTTTTTATTTCTTTTCTTTTCTTTTCTTTTCTTTTCTTCTTTTTTTTTATTTTTATTTGGCTGTATTTTATCCAGACATTTAAGTGTGCACCAATCAAGAAGCATGATGGACTTCTTCTCTCACAAAACATTTTGGCTTGTAATTGTAGAATAAACCCAAGTGCATCAGGTAAATGATGTTTGAATTCCATTTTACTGATTTAGCTTATTTAGTAGCAAGGCCCTGATTTTCTGCAGTCTTTCTCTGTCACACTATGTTGACTTTAAAGGACACTTGCAGTCGTGTAAAAAAGAAAGTGCGCTTTCTTTAATTTCTAAGATTTTATGTATCGAAACATAAAAGAAAAAGGTCTTCAGATCAGGTAAACACAACCTCAGATGAACAACCAAACATGACACATAACACTGTGTCATTATTAATTTAACAAAAACTAAGTCAAATACAGAAATAGTGTAAACACAAGTACACCCCATGATCCAATAGCTTGTAGAACCACCTTTATTTAATTTCATCCATCCATTTTCTATACCTGCTGAATCCATCAGTCAGGTCGGGGGGGGCTGGAGTCTATCCTAGCAGTCATCGGGCGAGAGGCAGGGTACATGCTGGACAGGCTGCCAGTCTATCACAGGGCCACACAGAGACAAACAACCACACAAATGCTCACACTCACTCCTAAGTATAATTTTAGAGACACCAATTAACCTAACATGCATGTTTTTGGACAGTGGGAGGAAGCTGGAGTACCCAGAGAGAACCCACACAGGGAGAACATGCAAACTCCACACAGAAAGGCCCCAGCTGGGAGTTGAACCTGGAACCCTCTCGCTGTGAGGTGATGGTGAAGGTGCTAACCACCACACCACCGTGCAGCCCACCTTTATTTAATTTAATTTAATTTAGTTAATTGTTTTCTGTATGGCGTCATCTATCTCATGTTGTGCAAGAATTTTGACCCACTCTTCTTTAATCTTTGTTTCAGTTCATTGAGGTTTGGTGTTATTAGTTTATGCATGATGCTCTTAAGGTCTTGCCATTGCATTTTAATTGGGTTGAGATCTGGACTTAGACTGGACCCTCATTCTTTTCTTTTCAGCCATTCTTTTGTAGATTTCTCAGTGTTCTTGGTATCATTATCTTGTTACATCATCCAGTTTCAGCTAAGCTAGCTATTAGACAGATGGTCACACGTTTGACTCTAGAATGCAGTGATATACAGCAGAGTTCATAGTTGACACGATGAAAGCAAGGTGCCCAGGTCCTGTGGCTGCAAAACAAACCCAAATCATCACCCCTCTACCACAGTGCTTGACAGTTGGTATGAGGTGTTTGTTCAGATATGCTGTGTTTGTTTGCTTTTTTCCTAACATGTTGCTGGGCATTAAAACCAAAGATCTCCACTTTGGTCGAGTCTGTCCAACGAACATTGATTCAAACGTTTGTTCAGGTGCAGTTTTGTAAACCTAAGCCGCGCAGCCATGTTCATTTTTGAGAGGAGGGCTTTCCCCTGCAACCCTTACAAACTAACCATACTTATGCAGTCTTTTTCTAATTGTGTTGCCGGGAACTTTAACCTTTAACTTGCTAACTGAGGTCTATAGAGTCTGAGATGTAGCTCTTGTGCTTTTGCAATTTCTCTGAGTATTGTTTTTTCTGACCTTTTGGTGAACTTACTGAGACATCCACAGCTAGAGAAAATTGATAACTGTTTGGAAAGTTTTTCACTAATCTTTCACACTGGACAATGATAGTTTCTAACTTGTTTGGAAATGGCCTTATAACCCCTCACCAGATTGACTGGCAGCAACAGTTGCTTCTCTAATATCATTAACGTTGTCTTCACCTTGTGTTAACATGCGCCTGAAGGCTCCAGGCCAGCAAACTGCCAAAACTTTTACATTTTCAGAGGTACTCACACTCACTAATGGTCAATTAAACAAGTATATTTGATAAGCAGCAACTGGTTGCTACTTACCCACTTAATTCCTATGAAAGCATTGAGGGTGTACAATATGAGAGACTGATAATGTCAGGAAACAAGTACTTCAAGATGTTGCTGCCAAAGGGGCTCTACAAGCTATTGGATCACATCACATCTACAGTTTTGCGACATTATTAAATTAGGTTGTTTTTTTTTTAGCAAATTTTAGCAAATGGTAAAGGTCAGATCATTTTTATTCATTGTCCTGATAAGTGAAACCGTAGATTTGAAAGAGGGTATTTTTTCTTTATCGCATGACTGTAACTGAGCCTGTAATAATAATGTTGTAAGGAACACCAGTGCTTTTCCTAAAATGAAAAATGAAAATCACTTCCAGTTAGACAAGTTATATCATTTTTCAGAGCCCCAGGCATGATTTCTCCTCATGTTACCGGTTTTTATAGTTCCATTTTTACATATATCACAAGTGAGCAATAGACGTGAGTTCAGCACCAGCTGTCTCATTTGTAGATGTATCAAATTATCTGTCAATTATGTGAGAAGATATAAACCTGTAGTTAAGTTTGAACTTCACTCAGGTCGCAGGGCTGTTAGAAATAATGCGTTTCTAATAAATACTAGATTTTGAGAAAGTGCTACGATGAAATGAGGCTTGGAAAAATGATATAACTTGTCTAACTGGAATGAATTTTCATTTTTCAACCTTGGTGTTCCAGATTTGAAAAGTTTATCAGATTTTCAACTGGCTCTGCTCTTTATGAAAAGGTGGCCCAAAGTCTTTTGATGGTGTTAAAATAGTTTAAGATGATTCACTCTTCAGAATTCAACCCTTTTGTAAGTCAGGAGGTTTAAAAACCAGTGTCACATCTGAGCATCTAAGACGGAAGCTTAGAGTTTAATAATACAGCTATGTTAACGCTTACACATTGTGGTTAATAATTGGTCTGGTCTGTTAAACGACACTACCTCTGCCCGGACAGATTAAACCCAAACAGTGTGTCCACAGTTTGACCCTGTGGTTGCTTTCAGCCTTTCATACCTAATAAATCATTTATAACATCTGCATAATGCATTCTATGTATTCGCAATGTTGAAAATCCTGCATAGTTTACACACAAATTCATACTCAACACATACTGAGCGTGGCTATAAAAGAGTCATCTCCATGACAACGTTGTCATAGTGACATTGACAGGCGCTCAACAATCTGTGTTTGGGTTCAGTGCACATGCTGAGTTCTGGGGATAAAGCCTGAAACAAACACTGGCAGCTGGACGGAAAACTTTATGAGGTAAGGGAATTGAAATTTGTTTCGAGTCAGTAGGTAAACTAAAGTAAAAGCAGCCAGTGTTAAGTTTGTACATGCTTGCTAGACATCTTGCAGTTGTGCGACGGGACATTGTGTACAGGTATGATGTGTTTACTGATTCTGGTGAAGCAATTCTTGTTGAGTTTCTTACTCATTGAAATATTAAGCGCTTTTTAATTTAAACAACAGAGTACAGGTCCAACACTGGTTCTAAAATCCAAATCTGTTTAGCTTAGTCAGAGTTAGAGAAGCAAACATTGTCTTTGCATGTGAACAGTTGGCTTCTGAATGACACACACTGAAGAAACCAACTATTACCTACATCTGTGGATAGCTAGAAATGTTAGTACTGCTGTTTAATGTGAGACAACTTTCTTGTTACTGAGGGGTGCACTTTTACTGAATCAAAATCTGAAGGAGCCAAATCTACAGGCTCTGCAACGATATACATTTCTACCACCAAATTTAACTAAATGTCTTTTTCATAGCCTCTTTTAAAATAATTTGTTGTAAAGACGGATCTTTGTTGTAAAGTAATTTCTCAAGTTGGACCAAAAATATTTCAACCAGCTAAAATTCCACCATGAGATAAATACAGTGCCATTATGTATTTGAAGGATCAGTTTACTTGTGCGCTTGAATTAATAGAATTTAAATTAAGATGTAAGTCCACTTGAAATGTTTATTTTTAACTTAAAAACCCAATCCATCTTTCAAGGCTATGCCAAGTGATGAACCTTGGGTTGGAACTTGGAGGCCCCACAAGCCAAGAGGGCCTGTAGCTGCCTTCTACAGCAGCCCAGGGCCAAAGTATGCTCTGCCTGGACTCATGGGTAAAGCTAAAGTGGGCTATTTTCATCACTAGCACCATGATTGGATGTGATAAGTAACATTGGACTACCCTTGTCCCTTGATAAAGGTATTTCTCAACATGATCCTACTAAATGCAAAGCACCAGTGTTCTCCTTTGGTGAACGTCACAAGGGGGTTAATCCTAACTGCTCCCCTGGACCAAGATATCTAATCCCCTCCAACATCACCAGACTGGGTCGAGATGGCTCACCTGCATTCTCCCTCCACGGTCGCCCAAAGCAGCCAGACCTGTTCCGAGCCCCTGGACCAGGTCAGTGAGCCCCCCCCCCCCCCCCCCCCCGTGAACACATTCAAACAGACTTTGTAAAAGCACTCAAAAAACCTGAATACTGCTAATTTCATATAGAAACTATTTATATTGTAGTTTGTCCATGTCATTCTCTTTTGTGTCTCAGGCCACTACTCCCCCGAGCGTTCGGGAAATTTCACTTTTCGCTCAGCTCCTGCTTATTCTCTGTCTGGGAGGGGCAGAGATGGAAGTGAAAACCAAGCACCAGGTGACATACCTATTTACTGCCAACTTAATCTGTGAGAAATGGAGAATATCAGAGTTTCACATCAGAAAATGGATCAATAAACTTTATCTGTTGCTCAAACTGCAGGACCAGCCACCTACACTCTGCCCCCTATGCTCGGGCCCAAAACTGTAGTCTCACCTTCAGCACCTTCCTACACGCTCTGCAGCCGCAGTAAAACTGGGAGCTTCCATGAGGACCTGAAGAAGGTAATCACACACACACATGTGAGATTCCACATATGCGTATATATGAATATATCTATCTACATACACATATATAGGTAGATAGAAATACACATATTCACTGTTGTTCTCTATTCTGTGGCTTCCCCTCAAGACTCCTGGTCCAGCTGCCTACGAAGCTGTGAACCCCTGCATTTATAGGCAGAAACCCCCACAGTACAGCATGGCAGGTCGGAACTTTGTTCCTGATGAAACCACAGAGAAACCAGGTCCAGGAGCTCATTATCCAGAAAGGGTAAGAGACATCTTATGTGATCAAAAAGCCTCAAATATTACACTTTGCAATTTATTAACACGGTTTTTCCTCCAAGGTAACTTTCACAAGAGCAAAAGGACCAAGCTTCACCTTTGGATTGCGTCATTCACAATACATCGCACCCCTTATTTTAAACATGGATTGATTTTGGCACACTGCTGTCTTCCATAAAGAAGAAAAAGAAAACCGCTCAAGATTATTGAGATCACACTTTAGTACTTTAATCCTGCATACTTTTTGTTACTGATAATGTCAGAATATTGTCTGGATCAGTTTTGACACAAAGCAAGAA
Source organism: Odontesthes bonariensis (assembly GCF_027942865.1). NCBI lineage: Eukaryota > Metazoa > Chordata > Actinopteri > Atheriniformes > Atherinopsidae > Odontesthes > Odontesthes bonariensis. Next base: position 15,948,803 of record NC_134512.1, on the reverse strand, counting down.
TCACCTCTTAACAACAACTTCTGAACTGCAGATCTGTTTGCAATAAATAGATTAATTAACTGACACTATCAGTTGTTTTTTTCAGTGAGAAAGATAGGATCAGTTTTTAGGTTTTACATCACATGTTCAGGGAAAACAGCTTATTTAACAAAGTGAAAAAATATAAACTCCTGGATATAACTATGGAAATAGTTAAGAGCCTCCCAATGGAAAAGTACTGCAGTGATTATTATGATTCAGCAGAAAACAAGTTATTGAACCCTAAGTGATGGAGGAAGAAGCTTCTCAATCCTTAGACAACCATGTTGAAAGAAACTTCCTCTTGTTGTGGATAAGTTGTTTCTATGTTTTCTATGTTTTCAATATTAATGGTTTGCATCAAGTCAACAAAATCATCATCATCAATATCAATATCATCATCAATAAAGTGCCATGGTGAAAAGTTAAAGCACCTTTGGACAGAATTGAATGTTGTGACACTGTGAAATGATGCCATCTTGAATGTGTGCAGTAATAAAAACTTTGGGTGGTCCAACAAAATATCAAAGTGAATGACTTTTCTTTAGCCAGACAATATACATGTTTTAGTCACAGTGAAGTTTCTCTTTTGTCTTTTTTTTTAATCGCATTAGACATTTGTCCCGGTTACATATGGTCAAAAATGTTTTAGTTAAACTCTGAGTCAAAATTGAATGTTTGTGCTGAATTGTGTTGCGGGGATTTTGTACTCATGAGAAATGGACTGATGGGAAAACCAAAGGACAACTTTTAGGGTGGTTTGTTTCACTGGACTATCTGGGAAATCCTACTTAGAAACTCTTAGAAAAAGAAATATCTTACTGAAATATCTTTGAAAAACATGCAATCTCAATGGGAACATAGGTTGTTCTAAAACCTGTATACACAGAACTTCAGCAGTGTTGGTGCTCTCCAAGATGTGCACGTTGCCAGGCCTACAATTCAATTCAATTCAGTTTATTTATATAGCACCAAATCACAACAAATGTCATCTCAAGGCACTTCAATGATACAGTCCAATTCAAGCTAATTAGAGTCCAATTCATACTTACAGTGCCAATTAAAAAACAATTTCCTAGCTGAGGAAACCAACAGCTTGCACTGAAACTTCTCTTCGGTCCAATCTCCTGTCCTGCATGCACGGGGCAACTGTGGAGAGAAACGACTCCCTTTTAACAGGAAGAAACTTCTGGCAGAACCAGACTCATGAAGGGTGGCCATCCGCCACGACCAGGTGGGGTGTGAGAAGACAGAAGAGAGGGGACAACAAGCACCACAACACCATTCAAAGGATATCTGCTGAGACAGAGAAACACAATGCTAAATGTACATAAGGTGAAATGAGGAAATAAAAGAGGGGGAAAAGAGAGCAAAGTGAGGAAAGGTGTGACATAAGAGGCCCCCCAAGTCAAGGCCTGTAGCAGCTTAACTATGAGATGTTTCAAGATCACCTAAGCCATCCCTAACTATATGATTTGCCAAGAAGGAAAATTTTAAGCCTAATCTTTAAGTTAGAGAGGGTGTCTGCTTCCTAGACATATACTGACAGCTGTTTCCACAAGAGAGGGGCCTGATAACTGAAGGCTCTGCCTCCCATTCTACTTTTAGAAACTCAAGTAAAGTCTGAGAGCAAAGTGCTCTGTTGGGAAAATATGTAACAATGAGCTCTTTAAGATATAATGGAGCTTGGTCATTAAGAGCTTTATATGTGAGAAACTGAAACTGGAAAAATATGACCTCTCCTGTTGGTTCTCATCAGAACTCTGGCTGCAATATTTTTGATCAGCTGGAGGCTTTTCGGAGAATTTGTGGAACAGCCCAATAATAAAGAATTACAGTAGTCCAATCTTGAAATAACAAATGCAGGGACCAGTTTTTCTGCATCACTCTGTGACATATGCGCTATAGGCAGTAATAATACAGGCACTAAGTGCTGATAACAAGCCAATTATTATTATTATTACTACCATCAAGCCGAAGAGTATCATTAAATAATTGCCATTTGAAATCCGAATAAGTAAAAAAGAAAAGAAAAGAAAAAAGTGTGCACTGCAGATATTTTTTGCCACTGTCAGAGAAAAAATGTTATGGAAAGCAAATTTATCTCAAATCTCAAAACTGGTAGTGTAAAAATATGGCTCTGCCTACTTTGTATCGCCTTTATTATAAACTGCTTACCCTTATTTGAAAATCTTTTGGCGTAAAACCCATAGAATAAAACGTTTTAACGCAAAACCTGTTGGAACCGTTCAGCATTTTAGTCAGGCAACTGCAAGGACAACAAGACAGAGGTGCAGTGGTCCTGTGGGCGTCCCCGTTGCATAGAAACGAAAATTGTCGTCGTGCGTCTACAGCGTTTTACTATTCCTGTATTGCGATTAGTAAAGAAAATCCTTCAGCTTTTACTTGTTCTACGGCTGTCAACCACATTGACCGACGTTAGCAGGCGCTGGCTTGGCAAACGCGTGGCATGGAGGATCTAGCCTCTGACTAGCAGTCCTTAGTTCAGCTGCTTTGAGTGGACCGTAAAAGTAACCATAGATACTCAGCAGAATTTACCAAGACACATGTAACTGATGACGGTCTCTGTACTGTTATCGGTTTTAGGGAGGATTAATGTAATTCAATTAGGCACAGAGGAAGCGGTTGAATACGGGATTTTAACAAAAGGAAGAGATGTTAACGTTAGCTAACCGATGGGAAGCTAGCTAACGCTGTCGCTATACAAACCCCTCCAGGAGCTCCACTTGATTGTTCCCAGGTGTTCATACGAGAAATTACAAAGGAAGCGGAGAAAAATGGCTGACGACGTTGGCAGCATCCCTGAGCTGGACCAGAGGAAATACGATGCAGATGAACAAGTGAAGATAATTTGTCTGGGAGACAGTGCAGTTGGCAAATCTAAGTGAGTATTGTGCTGGAATACGCGTTTAACAGTGTTGAAACTTTCCTCACAGGCTATCTTTCCTTATCTCACAGGCTGATGGAGAGGTTTCTGTTGGATGAATAGTATCCTTTAACAGCTTCACAAAATTCAGATGAAATAGCGTCTGTGTTCGTTATTATTATTTTTTTTTATGTGGTCATGGTTATTTAAGATCCTAAACTCTTCCTGCAGTCGTCCCCAGCAGCTGTCGACCTATGCGTTGACTCTCTACAAACACACAGCAACCGTGGGAGACAAGACAATAGCGGTCGGTAGGTGCAGTATTTGCCCATGCTCTGGTCTCAGTGAGCAGAGGGAACGGTTTTATCCCAGCTGAAAATTACCTGTAAGAGTCACACATCACAGTGCTTCTGCGAGAATGGCTCCTGTTTTTGGTCCACAGATTTCTGGGACACTGCTGGTCAGGAGAGGTTTCAGAGCATGCATCCCTCATACTACCACAAAGCACACGCATGCATAATGGTAAGACAAACTCTTGGTTTCAAGGCAGGTTCGTTTTTAGTATTTTTATGAAGCAAAAAAAAAGCATCACCTTTCATTTTTATGGCAGCAACAAGTCTCAAACGTTTACTGCTGTTTTGCACCCCCGCTTTGTTCAAGGACGGTTCATAAACATCCGTGAACTAAAGAGACCAGTTGCTGGAGCCTTGGAAGAGGAATGTTTTCCCATTCTTGTCTGATATAGGATCCTAGCTGCTCAACAGTCCTTGGTCTTGTTTGTCGCATTTTGCTTTCTATGATGCCTGCACTTGGGACTCTTCCACTCTGAAGCCATGCTGTTGTAACAGATACAGTATGGGGTTCAGCGTGGTCTTGTCTACAATATACGCCTTCCCTAAAAAAGACAGCGTCTTGGCTATATGTTGCTTTAAAACCTGTATATGATGCTTTTTCAGAGGTGCAAGGTGCAATTTCCAATGGCACTATTACACGCAGATACCATGTTACTGACCTGTTTCCAAATGACTTAATTGGCAACATTGCTTTAAAGAGTGAAATCACTAACTTTTGACATTTTATTTAAAAAATGAATTAAAAAACTTTGTTTTTTTGGGATTTGTCGGATTAAGATGGTGATTGGTTGACAGGGAAATCAACAGTGTCATTAGAAAATGTCCAGAGTTCACTGGTTGAACAGGGGAGTTTACACACTGTCACAAAAACAAGCTGAACTCGGTGAACCTTCTTCTTCTCTTCTTTTTTTCTCAGGTTTTCGATGTTCAAAGGAAGGTCACGTATAAGAATTTAGCCAACTGGTATAAGGAGCTCAGAGAGTACCGACCAGAGATACCCTGTTGTGTTGTCGCCAACAAAATTGATGGTGAGTGTGGCACAGAACTAGATTCTTATCATTCAGTTGTTAAAATGCAGTGCAGCGGGGTGTGTGTTGTGATTTCTTGTGGTTTACAGAGATTTTCTCTTGTGAACATGTCTTTCGTTTCTCATCCACAGCTGACTTGAAAGTGACACAGAGAAGCTTTAACTTTGCGAAGAAACAAGGGCTCCCGTTTTACTTTGTCTCTGCCGCTGACGGGACCAATGTAGTTAAGGTTTGAGTGTGTGTTTGCTTTCTTTCAGCATTAAAGACGGTTTTCTCCTGCATTCTATACTCTGCAATAGTTTAAGATTTAACCTTGCTGCATTTGGCTGAAACAGTACTGAGTGTACTTCTTTTAATCAGCCTAAAACCTAATCTCATAAACTGTACCACTTTGAAGTGCACGCTGATGGTTCTGACTGATACTGTCACATTAGATGTTCAGAGAAATGATCAAGAGAGCCGTGGACTACAAGCAAAACCCCAGTGATTTCATGGATGAAGTGATGCAAGAATTGGAGGTATGCCTCTCGGTTTTGTTGCTGGAGCATTTTCAGATTCATACCCAGTGCCTTCATTATTTGATCGATTAGTCCACTTTTTATAAATGTGTCCTGATGTGGAAAAGTCATCTGTGTACAGATGGGCATACTGACATCCTTCTCTTACACACCCTTCGTAGAACTTTGAACTGGAGAAGAAAGAGGAGAACTCGGAGGCCAATGAGGATGGATTGACAGCAGAGAGTCCAGAGTCGGTTTAAAAGCTTTTTTTTTTTTATTATTACAAACATTCAAATCCTCAAGTTACATGTTGGGTCATTTATCCGTCTTCAAGTCCGCATCAGAATTCTCTGATTCTTTGTCACTGTTACCGTCAACAGGCGTGCTACCTGTCCTCATGTAATTTCTGCTTCATAACTTATTGGACGGGAACTCTCCTGCTGGATGTAGTGTACAGTCATTTAGGCAGGTCTCCAGTCACTGCCCTCCTTTTTGTCCAGTGACAACAGCAGGGAAAAATCAACCTGGTCTAATTAGGGTTTGTATTGTTTATCAGGTTCACTCTGTTTTAGCCTCGTCATTCATACTTTGAACTGTACTTTGGAATATTTGCTCAAGTGTGTGTGTGTGGGGGGGGGGGGTTACTTTGTGAAATAACAATGTGAAACATTGAAAACTGACGCAGCAAAGTGAATGTGCAATTATAAACTGTATTTGCTGCTGTTCTCAGTGTTTGTGTGTAGTGTTGTGTGCAGTGCCAGCAGGCAGCTGCATCTGTTGGCTGCTTTTCTTGCATTAATTCTATGATGTGAATTCAGTTGTTTTTTTGTTTTTTTTAGCCCCCTATAAATGAAAGTTTAATGTACCATATCACCAATTGTTATGAGTCTTTCCATCTTGCTGTCCGGTTTCTAAGTTACAGCTGCCAGTCACACATAAGGAGAAATGCAGAGAGGGAAAAATTTGGGCACCACTTCGGTCAAGATTGTTGTAACTGAATAGTTTAGCAAGTTTAAAAATGACCTTCTTTCTAAAAGGCACAAATGCCACCTTTCTTTAGTATCTTTAATGAAATGATTTATTTAATATCTTCAGGTTTGCTTTACATCTTTCCTTCAAGTTTTTACAGTTTCTCAATGACTAAACAGTCAAAGTGCCAAACACAAAACTTTCGGCACATTTGGTAAACACATTTAGTTGCAGCCCCTTTGGCAAATGTGTCTGCTTGTTAATGCTTTTTATAGTAGCTGTTATAGCTCTCGTTTAAAGGATTGTTGTCCATCCTACCTGCTAAAGGCTTCATGTTCTCTTGGACTTTTCTCGGAAGATTCTTTGGACATTTCACAAATACAGCTCTACACATTTTCAGTGCTTTGAGATTGCACCTCTTTAAGCGGTCCATTTTAAGGTGTTATGGACTTTTTTTTTTTTTTTTTTAATATTTATGGTTGGTGATATTTATGTTGGTAATTAATTGAATCTTCCCTCTACAGTTGAAATTCTCCTTGTGATACTGGCTGCAGCGCGAGCCTATAGCACAATCATTAAAATCTGCGTTGAACCTGAGGTTTAGGTGCTCTTTTCAAAAATATTTTGAGCCTTTTTTTGCATCTGCTTTGTTTACTTAGCAGATTTATTTATTTTATTTTTTTTGATGAAGACCCCCTTAAATCTTTTCTTTTAATGAGTCTTCTCATTGGAAAGGTCATACTTGGCAGAGGTTGCTGCACAGTAGACCACTCCGGTCCGCTACATCATCCTCAAGGTCTTCTGCAGTTAAACCAGGGTTTTACTTTGGCATCTAATAGCAATGATATAAAAAGTTCTCTGGGTAGTTTTTTTGTAATTACATAAAAAACTGGGGAAACTGGCATCAAAACATATTGCTATCTTACAGCCTCTCCTGCTTGCCTGGCATCAGTTAGTTTTTTTTAATCTATATTTGAAGGTGCTATGTTAGATGAATCCTTGTTTGTAAAGCTTTAAAAAGTGTCCTAATGATGACTGAACAAACCAAAGCCACAACAAGCTGATTAATGACTAACAACTTATTCAAACTTATGAATTAAAATGATTTGGCGGGTGAAATAAATCACAGATAATGCCCTAATTTTGCTAAAAAGGTTAAGACGAATGTTTAACATTTAACTTTATGCATGTTGGAAATGAGTTCATCCTCTGTTCATTTAACTCTCCAGATATTTCGAAAAAAAAAAAAAAGGTGCCCAAACCTTTGCATGACACTGTATCAGTGGTGTTACTCTGGTGACAATAAAGCAGTTCATTAAATAAAGACTTCACTTTAAGGTGATGATGTACACAGAACTGCATATTTGAATGTTTTTTTTGTCATTTACATTCGACAAAAATTGCACCGAAGTAAAGCACACATAAGCGGGAGCAAAAATTATGACGCACTTCATGTTTAATTATAAATTTATTACATAATATAACAAACATATATCTCTGTGGTGGAGATATTACGGGCAACATCTCAGATCTTGCCTCAATCTTTACTGTTGCCCTAACTCTGCATGAGAAATTGTAGGTAGCTTCTGGTTAACTTGTATCTTAGTTTGGGTTGTTTTTTTATTATCATTATATATTAAAATGTAGAAGGATTTCTAATACTCCAATAATAGCAGTCATGGATGAGTCGCTTGGTCATCGGACGCTGAGAAGGAGAAGTTCATGTGAGATACAAGGCTGAGGCGTTGCAGTGATACATCCACCGTTCTAAACTTCACAGTGCAAACAAGAAGAAAATCAACAACAAAAGAAAAAGAAACCTTTGATGATAAGATCACTGGTTCCAGTGGCTCACCGGATACCAATGGGTTTTTAAAAAGGTCAAACTGCTCCTCCCACACTGTGTAGATTGTGCTTTGTTGCTTTAAAAAATAAGACAAAGATAACCCTTTGTTGAACTTAACTGACCTAATGATGTGTACGTCGTTTACACATTGCTCATTCTGCATTTTTATTTGTTGTAAAATTACACAACAATCACATCAACTTTCACTACAGCATTGATTCCTCTAACCAGGCCAGCCTGTGTCTGAGATCAGACTGTACACATGTATCCCTCAAGTGTTATTTGTGTTTAGCACAACAATCCTCATCAGTCAAATCAAGCAACTGTGTTACTTTGTCTCAAATTTTGTTAATGCAAGTAGATAAACACAGACAATATATATACTTATATCTATATATCTATATATAGATATATAGATATATCTATATATATGTATATCGCCTGCTTCTTTACAAAGTAATAATTTTACATCCACCTATATGGAAATACAGAAGGATCTAACAAATGTTCTCAAGATTTCCAGGAGATGGCACCATATTGTCATATCTAACAGCTCAAGAGCGCTGCAACTAAGATGGTCCTAAAGCAAAGACAAGTATACATTTAAAAGTTAAGTTACTTTTTGGCACATTTTTTTCCTTTTGTGTTGTTTGTTCCTCACCGGATCAACTCATACAGCATATCCAAAACTCAGAAACTGAAGGTCTGAAAAAGGAAAAAGGAGTGCTGCCAGACAGAGTGGAGGGTAAGGAGGGCCAATGTCATCTGAGAATGAGTGTAGAAAACAGAGACATGGTATAAGCTGTACCGACACAGTAACAAGGTGAGTTGTTTTTGTCTTGCAATATTAAATGTGGCTGTTTTTGTGAATACTTCGTGCTGATCTCTCTCTGTCTGTCTCTCCCTCTCAGGCAGAACAGTCCATTTTTTGAAGACATTACTCGGTACAAAACAAAGAAGCAGAACAACGAGCTTAAATTCTGAAGATAAATCCATGTGTGCATTTTTCTGCTTTGTGTGTGTGTGTGTGTGTGTGTGTATATTTGTGTGACACAGCCACTGCCGGCAATCTGATGGTACAGTAAGGCTATAGTGGACTAACTCCAGAGATGTAAACCCTAACAATTTACTGCACTCTCCCTGTCACATCCATTCTCAATGTCTCGCTCCCAAACAAATACACAGAAATGGAATCAAGCATTTGGATACATACACACGCAGTTAAACACACGGTGAAGAGGAACAGCCACACAGAGAGATTCAGGGAATCCAGATGCACACATGCGCTTGGATGATGGGTGGCTTTTATGTTAGCACCTTGTCACCTTGTTTTGTGCAAATCTTCCCCTAGTTCATAGTTCAGAAGTTCAAAAGTTCAAGAGTTCATAGAAAGAATAAAATCTGCTCACCTTTCCACAGGTGGTTAACTATGCATATATGCCAAACATTCATATATAGATCTATATATTTTTAGTTCTTCAAAAATTTATATGAAATCTATCATATATACATTGCTTGTGAATAAAAAAGCAAATATTTGTAGATTGTTCTTTTTTTTTTACAAGTGTAGGTATGTTTAGATTGGACAGGTCTTTTTTTCTTTTCTTCTTTCTGTCACTCTAAAATTCAAATGAGTGAAAGATCATGTTCCACACGCTACAAAATCTACCCACAGTGGCCGAGGGTAACAAATCAGCAACAACAAAAGAACAATAGAACGAAAAGGTTCACATGAATCTGAGGAGAACACCGGAGTCAAAAGTAAAATATTCAGTGAGGTCACAGTGAGGCAGTGAGTGCTATTCCTACAACCCAGATGTAATGATTTATTCACCTCCCCCTTTACCAAACTGCCAACAGAAAAAAGAGAGGAAAGGTGCACGCAAGTTTTCGCCAAGAGAAAGAGCCTTGGCATTCTGACGAATTGCTGCTGATGAGCAGAGGTTTTTAGTGATAATAGACATTTCTCGGCACGCTGTCAGCAAGCAGCTATGCCAAAACGCTTTTTGTTGTTGTTGCGTGAATAAAACTCACTGTTTCTCACTGCCAGCAGAAGCTGCTCAGGAGTACAATTGTAGATTCGTATTGTCGAAGGAAAATTCAGTTTTTGTTTGGTTTTATTACCTTATTACAACCTCTCATTCTAAGAGCTTTGGCTGCCACCATTTGTTGATATTTCACTCACTAAGACAATGGTAGAGACAAAGGGAGGCAGCTGCACTGTCAGGTTGTAAAATACTGAATCTTCTTTAAGACCTTATATAAGCTTTCCCATCCCCACAAGCCTGAAGATCTACACACGGCCTGCAGTGGCATTTCAGACTCTTGATAAAGATTTATGTTATCTGACGGTTTCAATACCAAACCTTGTAACACGTGGTCAGAGAAGCATTATCAGGGGTCGCAGGGATGGAATTTTTACTAGCTCTCTAGCAAATTTTCAGAATGTGGTGTTTGGTTGTACTTGAACATAATAATTTAAACAGGTAGTATAGCCGCCAACCTATTTCTGCGAGTGCCTCAAACTTCCATCCCTGAGTTATAAACAGACCTACAATAGGGAGCTGCCTTTTAACAAATTACCTGGCTCAATAGTGGCCCTCACAGAATGCTATTCAAATTGAAGATAAGGAGATCTGTAGCTAAGGCAGGAGGGATGGGTGTCAGCTGGGGTCTTAGCCTCACATTTTGGGATGCCCTTTAGTATGACGGAAGACTGTAAGAAAATAAAAACAGACAACAATTCGTCCAAAACATGATTTAACTCATCATGCTATGGTTCCAGAAAGGGTAACCAGGAGGAACATTATGTACGTATGACAAAATGTTCATTTTTGTATTTATCAACTTTTTTATTATACATACATACATACACATATGTATATATATATATACATATATGTATGTATGGATGTACATATATATTTATATATATATATATATATATATATATATATATATATATATATATATATATATATATATATATATATATATATATATATATATATATATACAAATATATATGTATATGTGTGTGTGTGAGTGTGTGTATAAAACTGGTAGAAGTGAATAAACTATAGGTGTAATAGATTTAAAGATTTCTCTGCTTTCTATACTAAAAAACAAAAAAAAACAGGCGCAGATTAATTTATTACATTTCATCTTTGCAACATTGTCTTTTCTTCTGAAAGCTATATTTGTTACATATATATATATTATTTTATATAATACTTTTATATATATTCATATAATATTCCCTTTGGAAAACCAAAAAAATTGATTATGAAAAAAGCCACGAGTGTTGGTTAAACATTCTCCAAATATAATAGATAGCACACTCTGGGTACCAAGGCAGAGGGGTTTTCTCTCATCGTTCACTTCGAGGAGCTCCACCTCTGGGCTCTAAAGTCTTCGGTTTAAAAATGACAGCAGGTATACAGAAGACAAACCTTTTCAGAGCTGTGTGTTCATCATTGTTAATTTCTATAGAAATGCTTTGAAAGGCAACTTAGCTTTCTGTTTGGAACCAAAAATGTTTTTGTTCCTCCTCCTTTACTCAAACTGCAAGATACAAGGGTGGAGAGAGGTAGAGAGGAAATAGTAAAAAGTGTGGGTGTTACTAAGGAAATAACTGAACTTTTCACAAATCAAAGGATCTAATTGGAGCTCATGTGGGTTCTTCTCAGCAAAAAAAAGACCAGATATCATTTTGAGATCTGATCTAATAGGCTGCAAGCCATAAAGTAATGGCTGAGCAGAGGCCAAGTGCAGGGTGTGAAGTGTCGCTACGGACCACAGGTGAACATATTTAATACAGAACATAAAAGCAGCCAGAGTAAAAGAGGAGGGGTCCCTATGGTTTTTCACATCTTCATCAGCTCTGCACCAGTCTGTCTTCATATCTCTCTGTTGCTCTGTCTCATGGGCAGGGGTCAGCTCTCTAGCAGCTGTTTTAGTGCTCGTTCGATGTTCATACGGTGCCCGACTCGTGTCACTCCTAACTCTGCAAAGTCATCCTTGGTTAGAGCTGGGAGGTGAGAGCCTTCGATCTCATGTTCCTGAAAGCCTGCTCTGTGCTCCCCCAGATTGATGCTCTCCAGCCAGTCTCCAACGTCATATTTGTTCCAAAGGTGGAGTGGTTTTTGATGGAAAGGCCGGAGAGCTAAAAGCGGTGAGCTCAACCCAGGAGAATGGGAAGGTGATGGGGAACGAGAGCGGGAACGGGCGCTGGAGCTCCTCATTACAAAGCGTACCTCTTTAGGCTCCTGCGGTAAACTGAGACTAGAGGACTTAAGGATGGTTTGTGGTGGTGTAGTTGGTGAAGAGGGCATGCCGTAGCCCGAGAATCGTCCAAGGGGGTCGCCCCGATCAGGCGAGCCTGAGCCTGGACTGGGGGTGCGTCTGGTTACAGGGTAACGGCTGCCAGGGCGAATGGTGTATGTGGTTCCATAGCTTCTCTGAGAAATGGTGTGGAGCTCACCTAGGCTGCTGAAAAGTCTGGTGGAGACACAGAGAGAAACAGTTTTAGGAATGTTAACGAATAAGATGAAGGTGAAAAAAAGTAGAAGGAAGAGAGTATTGGGTTATTTGCTAAAACTGGTGACAACAAAGGTTAATAGTTGTTAGATCTAACTAGTTGCACATTCCAAGAAGATAAAAGCAGAAAGCTGAATATACTGATGACATTGAAGACTTTAAGAGATTATTTAGTAAACTGAATAATGATTTATTTATTTGTATATTTTCCACATGAAGAAGTTATGAATAAGTTACTTCCTGTTAAGTCTGCCTCACTAAAATGCTTCTCTGTGACCAACAAATGCAAGCGCCAAAAAAACCCATCAAAAAATGAAATATCCCACTGACCTATTCTGGTTTAAATTGAAACTCTGGATAGTACTAAACTTAGGGCACTGAATTCAAGTACAAACATACAAAAATACACCTGTGCACACACACACACTCATACATACATTCAGACACAGAAGACTGATCCAAAAGTAGAACTTTATATTTACTTTTTAGCATCTCTCCTAATAAAAGAAAAATCACATACTGAAAATATTTACTGTATGGTCAAGGATTACGACGCACATTGAAAACCTGTTCCAATATGGGTACTGTTTCTCTTTGTCCTAATTTAATTGGATAAATGCTTGTTGGAGGCACTGCTCAGACTTAATTAAGTGCAGTATGATAGCCATCATGGGAACAGTCACCAACCAACCCAATCTTATCAATTGTAGCCTGAGTAAAAACAATGGTTTTAACAAAAGTGACATTCTTTAGTAGAAGATATGTGATGCTCAGCACGACTCATTACTCCAGTTTCTTTCATGCCACCAATAAATGATGATTTTTCCACATTTACACACCCGCACATTGTTGAGAAAATGGTAGAGGCATAAATTGTGTCTTGGATGTGAGTATACTACTGATCTAATGGAAGGAAGAGTGGTACAAAAGAGGAATGCATTAGAGATTAAGGCTAACATGAGACTTTTGTCTACTGTGGTGAAAAGAAGCAGAATGAGGGAAGTTGGATCTAAATGTGACAAAGAGTTACAGCAGAAGTGTCTGTTTTAGTCATGCATGTTAGCAAGAGTTACCCATTATCGCTTGTGTGTTGAAATGGATGATATCTAAACTAAAGAGCATAAAGGAACAAAAGTAGCTAAGCAGCACACAGACTGGGAAAAAAATGATCAGACTGCAGGGAGCCAACAGATATGAGATGAGCTCCATGCGCACTTACACAGTCGTCCTGCCCTCCTGGGCGCACAGTCAGTTCTAGACCAATCAGATCAGAGCAGCAGGGCGGAGCATGCAAGGTGAGCAGAGAGAGAGCAATGGGAGAGAATGTTAGCATCACTCCATGAGACGCAGCCTGCCAACCAGACTTAGTATCTGCTTCGGCCTGCTCTGCTTTCTCGGACATGCTTTATGTGTGTGTGTGTGTATATATATATATATATATATATACATATGTATATGTATATGTGTGTGTGTGCATTTGTGAGCTTGTGTTGCTGATGTTTAGCATGACAAAGACAGCAGAGTAGGCTTCAGCACGGGAAGGTCTGACCAGTGGGCTACATGAGAGAGAAATGAGCACACTATTCACATATAAAACACTGCACAAAGAAAAACAAACTCATAAAGAAACAAATAAAGGGAGGGCACATGTCTCTTGACTTTTGGAGTTGCTTTTGTTCCAATTTTTTAAAGGAACTAAAGAATTTCTATACTTGCACATACATGGCAATACTAGCATCTGTATGTGCTGCACTACTTGGCGTACAATGGATATATGCATGCATGTAGTTTGTCTTCAAGAAATAGAAATTGTGTTCTGCTTCATCATGGTTTAAGGAACATATCATGTACACTAAGTAAGAGTCAGGGATCATGGCCATCTTCAACACAAACACTGGAAAACAAAACAAAGTTATGCAGTTTACATAAACAACAAAGAATAGAAAACCAAGGAAAACAAACAAAACTAAATGAGAACCACAATTATTTAAACCACCAAAAGCCATCATATACAGTGGTGGACACAAGAGAGACAAAATACAGTAGTGGGGTTTTTGAAGGGGGACAAAGTGGATGGAATACATGATGCAAGAACATTCTAACTAAGAGTGCTGGGATGCCGACGCTGTACATGAAATGCTCCAGTAGGTGACAAGTAACAAAATGCAGATGCAGAGAGGCAGAAAGGGGAATAATGTTGTGCATGATTATCTTTGTCACAGCCAAAGGAATTAACTGTCAGGATGGAGATGGTGGGAAGGTAAGCCCAAAAGAATTGGGTGTTGTATGATTTGTTGTGTTTGAAATATCATGTTAACCTTTCCCATCCACATTGGCTATTGTGGTAAAAAAAAAAATAAAAAAAATAAAAAATCAATGACCGATGGTTATATTTCACCCACTCGGAAATGATTCCTGTCATCGTTATGTCAGCCACAACATTAAAACCGCTGACAGGTAAGGTGAATAACATTGAAGATTTTGTTACAATACAACATTCTGCTGAGAAACATGATCCTGAAATTAATACCGATGCTACTTTACAGGAGTCACTCAGTGTGGTTGCAAACCAAGCACCTCCCCACCACAACAACAGGACTCCGACTGACAGTAGCGGCCTTTACCCAGCAAGACATTGGGCCCCGGCTCCAGGAACACAACAGAGAACCCTTCAGACCCCAAACAGATCAAGCATTGAAACAATGCACGATAACAAACCACATCCTGGGGGTCCCACCCAAAACACAGAGGACCCAGAAGATTGAATGCCAACATCCCATTGCAAAAAACTACAAGACAAAAAAAAAAAACACCTGCCATCCACGTAGCAGTGACCTATCCAGGTATTGATACAGCACCCCTGAGTGTTCATTGTTGTTTCTGACAGTGGGAGGTTGGCATTGGAGCTTCTGGATCCTAGAAACAATAAGACGTTGTGTGTCTATCCTGATGGGTCCCAGCTACTGTATATGGATGACAGGTAGTTTTGTATTTGTGAATTAATGGTGTACTGTTGGAATCAGTGAGCTTTGAACCCAAACCATTGTGTTAGCAAATTACCAACTAATAATAAACTAAAGGAGCAGCAGAAAACATTTGCAAACACAAAACCATTCATTTCTAGGACAACAGTCACAAAATATTTCTAAAATCAATGCTACATTGAAACAGCAAAAACTAGTACAGCTATGCTGATTAATTCCAGAAAGACTGTTTGCTGTGTAGTTGTGACACCCCTCTTGCTGATGTGAGGGCCGAAAGGCTTATTATGACATCTTCTAAATCTAAAACAAGAATTATCCTTCAAAAATCAGGTGTTAACGTCCAATCTGCCAAGCCATAAACAGGCTGTTTTACACCAAAAGCAAATATAAAGAAGATTAAAAGAGAAGCTCCCACCACTTGTTTGACAATTACTTCATTTGACACTGAGGACTTTTGACAGTCAGTGTTTTGGTTTGTACTTTAGTCATTAAAAAGGCTGGAAATGCATGGGAGGATTGTTTTAACATTGTTAACATAACACACCATTATAGTTCAGTCATGTTCAAATACGTCTTAAAATACATCCTTAAATATTTGGTGTCATCACTGATTACTTCACAATGTAGGATGGTGATAACAAGAAAACTGTTGTTCCTGTTCTTATCAAGTTCCAATCAGTGTTGACTGCAAAGGGCTGTGGATCTGAGGATGTATTGTGTATTATTTGAACAGCGACTACAGGAAACGCAGGGAGGTAGGTACGAGCACAGTTACAGGTTAGAGCTGAAACATGACAGAGTGTAAGATATGAGGAAAGTATTTCATGTTACCTTGTTTGCACCAGTAGTCGATCTATTATACACACACACACAAACACACGCAATACATGTAAAATTAAGTTGCTCAATTTGAACTTTTTGACTATTACTGTCTGCCGTTAACAATGAAAAACATTTGTCAGGAGGCCAGGGAGAATGGCTGTAACTATGGAAACAAGAAGCACCTTCGACTTACACTGGAGCAATGAATGATATAACTACAGTATCTCTAAAACTACTAATTTCTTCAAAGCATAGTACTTTCAGTTCTGCTCTGAAAGACTGTGTTAACAATGAAGGAATCTGATGATGCAAACAGGGTAACAAATGATATTCAAAAGAAAACACATTAGAGGAGAGGTATAAAAAGGGTAGTTATATTTCAGTGGGCTGAGTTCATAGGCTTGTTATGAATAAGCAAATTAAAAAATAAAAATTTGGTTTACCCTAGGGTCTATAACCGAAAGGTTTATTTTCTTCGGTGTCATCACATCTGCAGAAATATAGAGGAATTCATTGTATTGTAAGAAAACCCCAAAAACAAAAACACCATTGTGCCTCAGAGGCTGTTCAGACCTGGTATTTTATGCATCCTGGGTGATCCAATCACAAGTGGAGAGCTCTGGGCAGGGGCAGACTGAACAAAAACTAACTCACTAAATAAATGAAAATAAAATTTGTCCCTTCACGGCCCATTCTCTAAATGAAGAATTTGTCAGGGGTTTGGGCCATTGGAGTCATTTATGCAAGTACAGTACATCTCAAAATGTGCTAATAAAACAAATATTCAGATGTAGTACTTCGCTGCTGCTTGAGTAAAAAAAATCACCACACCTGAGCCCCTCAGTAGAATATATAAATTAACGAAGCAAAAAAAAGCAAAAATTTAAGCAGAGCAGCCATACAGACCATACAACTGTGAATTAAAGGCTAAAGGCTAACAGATCACTGATCCATAAAAAAAGCAGTGCAAAAATGCAAAAATAAAATGACCTAAACTCAACTGGAAGAACATTAATTTCCAACTTTTGCCAACAGCTGGATTTTCCTCAGCCTACAGGAGTAGTTAGTATCAGGATTGCAATGTTGATATACCACTTTTATATAGCAAAATACTAAAATGCTATAATTTTGTACTTGTAGCAAACACAATGTTAGAGCTATTTAGGCCTCGTACTACTCTTCAGGGGCGGACTTTAAGTAAGGTAGGTCAATGTAGTTGTAGACTATTAACAAGCTTATTTCAGCCAGACAGTTACTACACCACATTGAGAGTAGGCCCTATTTCTTTAGCAGTTTTACTTCATCAAACCCATAAAGATTTGTCTTTTAGTTCTCTTACATATGGAAACAAAAAACAATGCCATTTTATGTGTCTCATGCTTCTCTAAATGGCTGCTATCTAGGCTCAAAGAGCCAAAAACAAAGAGAGCCAAATAAGCCTTTTCATCGTCAACCTTACCATGCCACTTGTACTTTGCCTGGTCTTTTGGAAGCTGTTTCTGATGACTTAGTCCAAAACTTTAAATAGAACCTAACATAAGTCATGTGTTCGGCATGTCATCTGGCCAGGTTAACAGAAAGATAGTACAGCCCTCTGTGTGAAAATCCGAAACTTGCACATCCTGGCTTCTAACATCTGTGACAAGGCCCCTTAGCAAGACAATTCTTTTTTTTGCACCTATATTTACACCTGCTTTTAGCACTGTCCACTTGTGATCAATCACCCAGGTTGCATGTTGGCACCAGATCTTCACAGTGCCTCAGATGCTTTAAATGACCTTGCAGTTGCTGTGTTCCAACTTCTTTATGTCAAACCTCTATGTCATATTTATAACGTTGACGTAGATTGGTATATTAACCAATTAACATTAACTTGATATTGTTACAAAAATATTGTTATACAATCGAATGCCAACATTTCTAGTGTCCTTGCACTGTTATAAAAAAATGTCAGTAAATTGCTTCTATATCAATTTCCATATTATATAACACAAGAATGCCATGCCCAACAGAAATACAGCAGGACGTTTTATAGTAGAAAGTGGTGTAAACAAGGAGTAATATAATGTGCTGATAAATGAGAAAAGATTAAAATTAGAGTGTCTAATAACTTGCAACCTCAATCAATTTATATGCCTCCTCACTGAGGCTGAGCACTTGCATTTTCTTCTGCCATAAGTAAAACATAAGAATGCAACCTGATATTATTACTATTATCCTTGTTTCTTTCACTCAGTTTTAAATGCAGTTTTGCAGAAAATTTTTGATTGATATTCTCTTACCTGGCACCTGCCACAGGTGACTTCCTCCCCGGATCAAGTGATGCTCCCAGTGGCTCCTCACCCAGTGACCTAGTGTCTTTATTTAGCTGCTGTAGACGTGAACTGAGCTCTCCCATAACAGATGGTTTTGCACCTTCATCTGCACCAAGCCCGAGTCCCAGTCCACCAAGATTGCCCAAACTCCCGATACCTAACCCCACCCCTGGCCCTCGGGGCTCTATTGGGTCCCCCCACAGCTTGGACCTCCGCTGGAAGAGGTAGCGTGGCTTGGTGGGGGCCAGACCAGTCACTGAGGCAGAACCACCTGCGGGGAGCCCAGCTCCTCCAGCTGCAGCAGCAGCCAGGGCAGCAGCCTGTTGCTGTGATAACAGCTCGCTGTCAGAGCTCTGTTTCAGTAGAGGGTCCCTGAATGTGACGGGCCCTTTACTGCCTCCTACCTGGGACTTGAGACGAGGCTTAGGAGGCACTGGCGGCTTGTCGAGCACAAAAGTCTGCCCGTCGGCATAGGAGGTGTGCGTGGTGTGTGTGTCAGCAGGCTCGCCGCTTTCTGAAGACAATGTAGACATGCTGGAAACTGTGGAGACGGTGCTGGTGGTCTCGAGATGGTGGTCTCGCTCTCTCTCGCTGGAACTGCGTGTGTCAGCCTCCTCCACGCCTGAGTCAGCTGCAGAGCCAGACTCGCCCACCGATGGGGGCTCCAAAGGGTCAGAGGGCTTCCCTGAGACAGCTGTCGCAGTGAGTGGAGGTGGTGGCTGGGGAGGCTGAGGCTGGGAGGGTGTCACAGTTGGGGTTGTTGGGGTTGAGGGAGTTTGGGGTGTGGATGTTGTTGGGATGGCAGGAGAGATGGAGGGTTTAGTAGGGGACACTGGCATACACTGTGCCTGTGCCAGCAGCCCATTTGCAAACTCATCTGGTGGCGGAACAAATCCAATCTTTCGTAGCTCCTCTCTTGTTTCCTCATCACTGGATAATAAAATGGCAGGGGGCAGGGTGACTGTGTAGGGATCCACATCCTCCTCTGAGCTTCCCTGAGCCAGACTCTTCTCTTGTGCAGGACTGGCAGAACGCTGAGTTTGAGGCAGAACCTGGGGCAGAACCTGGGGTTGGGCCTGGGGTTTGGCCTGGGGTTTGGCCTGGATCTGGGCCTGGATCTGGGCCTGGATCTGGGCCTGGGGCTGCGCCATAGTGGGACTGGGAGATTTAGTCCGTGGGCTCTGTGATTTACTGGCCTCTAAGGATTCAGGCACAGATGTTTGTTCAAGTTCTGAACCCATCCCAACAGCCTGGCCATTACTGGTCGCATGGACCATAACTAGCCCTGCCGTCTTCTGCTGTGATGTATCCAAAATACTGATCAACATACTTTTTTTATCCTCTAGTCTCTTTTCCTCCTTCCTTTCCTCTATTCTGGCTTCCATCTCTTGGCGGAATGATATAGGTGATGTTGATGTAGCCCATTGAGGTTTGGTGGGCTGAGGAGCTAAAATAGATGTTGGGGAGGATCTTAATCCAAACCCTGCTGCCTTGGCGCTTTTAGGTGAAAAAGGGGGAGATGTAGTTGCCCTATCTCCATGTGGAGACTCTTTGGTCTGAGTGTCAGTGAATATTACACCATGGCCTACTCGCTCTTGTTTAGTCCGAGGCTCTGGGCTGCTAGTTGGGGACTGACTCTGGGAAGTTAGGGCTCTCTCCCTTGCGGCCAGCGCAAGAGCCAGTGGTGAATTTGGATCCAGAGGCTTTCCTGTAAGTGGATGGATAAAAGTGGTCCCAGTAGGTGAGGGGCTTAGAGCCAAGGCAGGGGGAGGGAGCTGTCCCAACTCTCGGGTCAGCAACCTTTCATCAATAGAGTGAGACTGAGTCAGAGATGGGGCATCGGGGCTAGTTGTAGACGCCCCCTCCATGGTCCCAACAGAAAGGAAGACAGTGGATTTCCTCCGTTCTTCTAAGCGTCGCTCACGATCTTTCACTGCTCCAGCAATTGCAGCTGCAAAGGGGCCCTTACCCTGAAACATCATCTCACCTTGGGCACGCATACGCTCAGCCATCAGCTGCTGCTGGTAGTAGTCTGCACGGCTGGTGTGTGTGAGCCCATGGGTGAGTGGGTGTCGTCCTGAGGGTGAGCTCTCTCTTGAGTGGGCAGCAGCTAAGGCCAAACTAGCCTTTTCTTGTGCATCTTCTACCTACAGACAGACAAAGAAACGCATGTTTGAGGTCAGAGAATTTTCTGTATGAGAGTAGAAAATAAGAAGAAGATGAAAAGCAAAATCAGAAACTGTCACCAACAGGCAACCTACCTGTAGCTGTTTCACCAGGGGACTTTTCTTCCTTTGAGGCTTAGTGGGCGTGTACAGTCCAATACTAAACTGACCCACATTTGCGTAAGGGTTGTCAATAACCCTACCCTTCCTTTTAATTCGCTCAGGTGGAGTAGCAGCGGAGGGACGGGGAATTTCTGTAGGTTCTACAGGTAGATGGGAGGAGTCCTGCAGGATGATCATTGAGCGGGCTTTCTTCTGTCTCTCAATGTGTGTGGCCTGCCGCTGAGCGGCCTCATAAGGCAGGTCCAAGGAGGACGGCTTAAAGCTGGAACGTCCTCCGGGCTCATGGCCCTGACTCTGGGTCCTAGAGGGGGGAGGAGGAGGGCAGAAAGCTGGGGGAGGACCAGTGTCCAGATAGTAGGGAGGAGGAGGAGGTGCCGTTTGAGGAGGCGGAGGGATAGGATGAGGCTGTGAGTGTTCTCGGAGGCTGTCTGTCATAGAAGAACTGCGGGGAAATCTGTGCTCGGCTGCAAGGGCAGACAATCGATCCTCCTCTGTGGCACCTGATGAGAAGAGGTGAAGAGATCACCTTTTTGAGTGAGCTAGTAAGGAAGGGCAACATTATACCAAACAACCAGGTGCATGAAAAATACACTGGGATACATCCATTTAACAATTTGTTCAATATTTACTTTACTACTAAGAGTGTACCTATTTTGATTAAAAACTGTTTGATAATATTATTGAATATTAACAGTGCATATTTACTTTTGAAACGATCTGTAAAGTTGCTCTCCAAGTCTTTTTCTCTAAATATCGAGTTTTAATTTTTAACATTTAATGCAATGTACACACATTAAAGCACAAGTGATTTTCTTACCAAAAGACTTTGTCCGGGACATACCCCTTGGTAGTGGTATGTGACCTCTCTCAATTCCTGGATGTAGCCCTCCGTGTAGAGTCATTCCTTGTCTCTCAAACAGTGACTACAGGACAAAAACAGAATTAACTGTGTAATTAATGACTTTAAGACATTTTTAAGGAATCTTCAGTAAAACTCCTACAAGTTGTAGTTATTTATAGTAAAATCCGTTCATGTAAAGTTGAAATAGAAACGAGCACAAAGCTTTGAATGTGTAAATGTGCGCAGGGCTGCATGTATTGTTAGCCATGTGTTTTGGAGTATGTTGAATGTCAAATGGTGTTAGCATGTATGCCGGCATGATGCAAAGTGCTGCTGGCAGTATGCTGTGTGTGTAGGAGCACTCACACTGATCTCTGCTGGTGTTATTCTCCTGCTGGTAGGGCGTTGCTTGACAGTGGCTGCTCTGTAATCTACCTCTGAGGGCTGAGAACGCAACATAGATTCCTGCGATGCCAACATCTCATCTAGTCTCTCTGTTGAGAAAGAAATGAGCCAGAACTAAATACTAAGACACAAGACCATAGAAAATGCTGTGTCATCATTGCTTACATGGAGGTCACAGGAAACAATGTAAAGGCATCTCTAAAATGTAGCTCTACACTATAGTGCAAAATCTTCCTTTGTCTTTTGTGGTGTTGTGGCTAAAATGGCTAAACTGTCTCAATACATTTCTGTTTTATTTTCTTAGTGGGTCCCAAGAGTTAAAAGAGACAGATAGAAAGGGAAAAACAGAAGTTGAAAAGAGTTTTTCAAGTGGTCCCCTTTTCTGCTCTACCCTTCTAATCAACACTGCTGATTCTGACACATCTGTGATAAATCATCATGATAACGCTCAGAGAAGTGTTAATTTCTTGCCTCAGACTCACCTCCTCTTCTCCTTCGAGCAGAAGCTTGGTGGGAAAAAGATAGAGTCAGCAAAGGAGAGAAAAGGACAAGAGCAAGCCAAAACAATGACTACACTAAAGAAGATACATGGAGTTTTAATGATAAAGCGAAAGCAGAATTATGACAGAGAGGTAAGATGAGAGTGTCGAGTTTACACGCCAATTTTTCTGGCACTCACCCAGTTCCTCTAACTCAGCGGTCATGGACTTGGAGCGAAGTGTCAGGGTGGTACTGGGAGCTCTCTTAGGTGGTGGGGGAGCTGTGGAGACAAGGCATGGTGTTGAGGATGAAGTTGAGGGGGATGAAAATCCTTTGGCTCTGCGACTCAGTGCCCTCCTGGCATCCCCCAGACGACCAGCCCATCCCGTCTTCACTGCTTTGATTTGGTCAAATTCGGATGAACTGGATGCGTCACACTTAGCCAGGACCTTGTTCAGGCCACGGTTGGAGCTCAACTTCTTCATGTTTTTTTTTTCTCTGTTTGCCTGATGACTTATTAATTTGTCAGTCTGTCTTCAAAACTAGCAGTTTTGTAATCTTTGTGCTGCAAGAATATTCCTCTGTTGAGGAGACCATTGATGGTAAATGACGGGTTAAGTCTTCTCCGTAGCATCCCTAGCTTTCGGAATCCTTCCATTAAACACGGAATAACATCGTTGGTCCGCCCTAATAAGTAGAGTGAGTAAAAAGTGTGTGGAAAAAGAGCAGGAGACACTCATCCATCTTACTGTTAATATACTGCCTGTCTGAAATTTAGTGGATGTGCATCAGACAGAAATGCAAAACAACACTTCGGTACACACACACAAGCATATCCTCTCACAGAGAAAAACTCCTTGAGGGCGGACATAATGACATGTGGGCCGACAGACGAGGAGATGACAGTAAATTTAACAGCTAAGGAAAATGATGCGCTGCAGACTTTACATTACCAAAGCTCCTGGGAGCCTTCCAATCCTTCAGCGCACACAAGGCAACTGGGCTGTTACCGTCCCAGTCTAAGCAGTAAATCATGTCTAGCAAATGTTGGGTTCCAAAACAAAATGCAAAGTTATAGGCTTAAAAAAACCTTTAAATAAACACTGCTATTCAGTAAACTGCAAATACTGCAGTGATGTATTTAAAAAATATCAGCAGTAACAGCATACAGCCATGCAGACAGTGATCATAAAGCCACAGTCAGCAGCTGTCTCTAAATGCTACAACCAAGCGAATTTTTCTAACAATACTCCACAACCGAATTAGATCAGCTCACTCTGTCTGAGATCGACCAGCTAACACTCGATGCACCACTGTAGAGCGATAGCTCTCCAAATCCTCCAGATGCCCCAATGGCTAGACCATAACTATCATGCTGTCGTCAGCAGCTGCACATCTGGTGTACATACGCCATCCTGGGTACTGTCCATATCAAACATCTTCATTTCCTCACCAGCCTGCACATTGTGGTGCAGAAGCAGGGATGGAGGAGGATGGAGAAAGAGAGAAAGAGAGAGGAACAGAGACAGGCTCAAATGGAGAGAGAGTGTTGCTGTAATGTAATGCTTAATTCAAACATGCAGTGTAGTCACCATAGCAACGGTGGCAGTAGTGAGGCCACGCATGGTGCAGAGAATATGTGTTTGCTTGCAAGTCTGTGAGTGTCAGCATGTGTTTTTTTGTGCATTTGTCAAAAAGCGAAGCACAATGTGCAAAATGCGTCCCAGAAGAGGAGCTGAGTGGCAGCAGATGGTGTTTAGCACACTTTAGAGGCAACAAAGTGGAAACAGGGGCAGCAGTTGGCATGGTTGTGATAAAATTACATTTTACAATTAAGCTTATATTACATTTTATCTACATTCCATAACACCCAGTACTTCTGGTGTCTGGTCAGCCGCAACATTGTCTTACACAAAACCTCCTTAAAAACCAAGCTGACATTTTTAATAAGTTAGAGAGTTTAGAAGTATATATATATGTAGTTAATGTCACGTTTAAATGGAGTCGGGATGTTTCCACGCTCCTGTTTTATGATTAACAAACTGGCTTCTGGCAGTAGCCTCTTATCAAAGACACAGAAATGAAAGGGGTATTGACCTTTCTTCACCAAAGAGTGAAACATTTTTTTCTCAAAATGTTTCATTACTTCAATTATAAAACTGAAGTTGGTCTGCCGACAAAGACTAAAATAAGTGTCAAGCTTGTTTTATGAAATGAACAGTCTTATCATTTTGGTCAAAACATGTCATATTGTCCATCTGCAACATGGATGATATCTAATGTCGAACAAATAACTGTGATATGGTGACATCGTGGGTGAGAGCAGGGTTTGACAGCAAGAAAAGGGAAAATTTCGAGTAAAGCAGACTCTCAATGGAGGGTGGTGTGGTGGTTTGCGCTTTTGCCTCACAGCAAGAACGTTTCCTGTTAGAATCTGTTGGAATCTGATGCCTTCTGTGTAGAGTTTGCATGTTCTCCCCATGGATGTGTGGGTTCTCTCCAAGTACTCCAGCCTCTCTCTATATTGGCCCTGCAGTAGACCAGTTCAGAGTGAACCCTGACTTTTGCCAAATGGCATCTAGGATAGGCTCCACCCCCCTGCAACCCTGAATTGGATTAAGCGGGTATAGAAAATGGATGGAAGGATGGACCGACTTTCAATAGTCACTTATGAGCTGTTCTCATACATGTTCCTGAAGCTTTAAAGTTTTCTAGACACTTGCCAGAAACTTGTGTCGCATATCTAGATCGTTTGAGATGGACAGTGGGGGACTTCCTGATCCTGCCAGTTTCCAAGTGCTTTTATTAAAGTAAAATGCTTTGTTTCTATAAGTACCACGAAGACGTTTTGTTTTGAAGACTAAAATTGAGAAGAATTTAATTAAACTGAGTGCAAATGGCATTTGCTGCATCTTACTCTTTTCTGCTTGGATGGAGTGGAGATGTCAGTTTGGAGACATCCTATTGCATTGCACTCTTTCTTTAAATCTCGCAGGTTCGTATAAATATATGTGATACATATAAAACTAAAACCAGCAGGTAACCTCGTTCATAATTCTCAATGCGTTTTCCCCTCTGTGGAATTTATCCAGATGCCATGATTGTCTATCATCTCTTGTCTATTACATGTGCAAATGGCAAGTTCAAACAATATCCGTGGAATGCTGTTTAGACATTGTTTAGAGTTGCTGAGTTTACTTGAAAAAAAAGTGCAATGCTGCTCCCCCTAAAAATCCCCTAAGCAACTACCATACACACAATGTCAGAAGTAACCATTGGCACAGTGTACCAAACACGTTTTTCAGCTCACCAGAAAGTTAGTTAATATCCATCTATTCAACGTTGTACCAGTTCACACTTCACATGAACTAGTTCAAAGTTCAGTTCACACAGATTAAAACTGAATTAGTTTACGTTAATTTCTCATTTTTTATCAAATTTTCAAACGTACTCCTCTGAACTATCCTCCTTATAAAGTATATAGTGTTATGGAGCGATATGAAGTAATGAAACATGGGCCCCGCAGCCATCTGAGCAGATGCATACACAACTCTGCAATTAACTCTTTTATCATTAACCATCAAGGTACTCAAAATCCAAATGTTGTAGAAAAAAATGTTTTTACTGTTTAGCCTTTATTTGTTCATTTTCACACATTGATGAGAGCATATTAGCGTGCACTGGCCCAGTGATAAACACTTCAACCTTGCAATTAATATCACTCTAACACAAGGTAACTTCAGCAAAGGGTGAAGAAAAATGCAACTTCAAATCATCTAAAAACAACAACAACAACATGTCATACACTTAACAGAAACTAAGAAAACAGACTGGCAGCTGTCTGACAGTCTGGTGTTCGGAGCACAATATCAAACTCATGGTTAGTAGCAGTGCATAGCACGGGTGAGGGCAGTGTCAGTCAATGGACGACTTTGCACTATTACATCCTTCAGATTCAGCTGGCAGGCCTCACTCTTTTCTCACTTCTTTTCAGCTGTTTTCTCAAACCTCCCTATATTTTGGTACGCTATTTTCGTCAGTTTCTGTCATGCTGTCTGCTGTGGGAGTGTTGCTGCATAGTTTTACATGACTATAACTAGACATTTGGAACCATTTCTAAGATAACTACATGACTATAATTGTCCTAATGCAGTGGCATGGTGTGTAAATCACTGTACGGTGTGCACAATTCAGCATGGCACGTTCTTACTCGACAAGACTGTTGTTCAATGCCGCGATTGAGAGCTGCATTCACCTTTTGTTAGACCGTTAATAACTGCCTCAGTCTGTTCAAAATTCACAGAAAACATGAACTCCACTCATGAACACACTAATTTTAATGTGGACATGCACAACACTCTCCATCCATTATCTATTCCACTTTATCCTGTTCAGGGCTGCAGGAACTGAAAGCCTATCCCACCTGCCTCTAGGTGAGAGGAGGGACACAGCCCCGAGAGGTCACCAGTCCATCACAGGGCTTAAACATAATACACTTTAACAACCACAGTTGATTTAAAATCACCGGTTAACCTAATGTGTGACTTTGGACTGTGTGAAAGAAACTCACATGGAGAGCCTCAATGGGCCTCTTTTCATAGAGTCTATGATCACCACTGGAAGCGTGACAGACAGAGAGATTAAGAGAGACCACAAAGCACTGAGTGGCAGGATTTAGTTGATAGAGCACTGTCCCAGTGAAGCTGGGTCAAACTCATTCATCACTGTCTCCGTATCCCCGTAATCAGAAAAGAGGTGCACACACCACCCTCTACCGTGCATTTAAACATGGGTATACACATGCGCACACACGCACACAAACAAACACAACTGTAGTGTAAGCAGGTCATTGTGCCGGAACCATGTGGGAGCTGAGTAATGGCAAACTGTGGTTGACATGGAAACTACAAAAAATTTACAGCAGGGTAAAGTGGTAGAAATTGCTAAGATAACAAAAACACGTATATTTCTCACCTACTTACATGTAGCCCTTACATCACAACATTCAGGGGTCCTCAGAGGAATTACTCGTGTGATTCAAAATAACTTGGAGGATGAACCATACTTTAACGAAGCCATTCGACAAATACAGTAATTAGAGCAACATGTTCTATTTGAATTATTTAGTAAGTTGAGTAATGATTGAGCCAGTCTTGAAAAAATTACACTTGAATGTATATTTGTGTAGCTGCTCACATGTGCCTTCACATTTAAATTAATACAAGCATGTGTTGTGATATTTCATAGTAAAAAACAAAAACAAAGGGTCAGTGAAAAGATTTATTTTGCATCTATA
This sequence comes from Odontesthes bonariensis, assembly GCF_027942865.1. Classification (NCBI taxonomy): domain Eukaryota; kingdom Metazoa; phylum Chordata; class Actinopteri; order Atheriniformes; family Atherinopsidae; genus Odontesthes; species Odontesthes bonariensis. Next base: position 15,921,232 of record NC_134512.1, on the reverse strand, counting down.
TTATTTCAGACAATTAATTATCTTAAAAAGGGAGCGCAAAAAGTTGCTAAATCTATTCCTCCTGTCTTTACCTTTCTTTCGAACGACTTCTTCAGACTCAGGTTTGCGTGTGACAGAAACCACCTTCATCAGTAGTCTGTTGCCCCCTTGCCGGATCAAGGACACCACCTGCTTATGGCCCACCTTCACGACGTTCACGCCGTTTACCTGGACACGATACATCAAGTCACGATGAGAACCAAGACAAGTGCAGCCTTGCTTCTTTTAATTGTGCAGCAAATTTCGGTTAGTTCAACATGATCAAAATTTTCACTCTCACAGATTATTTTTGCAAATCGTGACGATCTTTATCAAATGTTTCCTCATGAATTCCAAATGGTGAAAGTTGTGTTACATCTAGTTTTAGTTGCAAATACAAAATTCAACAAAACCATATGAACAGGAGCACGGAGAACTACTGTACGTTCAGGAAATGCGGCAAAGCTCTACAGCTGTATCACGTTTGCTTTAACGGACATCTTCCTCTTGTTCAACAGGGACATTGTTACAAATGAAGACATGAGAGAGGAGCTGTCCTTAATTACCTCAATTAGAAAGTCCCCAGTCCTAAGACCAGCCCTCCAGGCCACTCCCTCCACGTCCACAGACTCCAAATACTGCAGGGCAGGGAACGCTGGGGTGGGGGTGAACTCTTCAATGGGAGTCTCAGCTGAGAAGAAACACTGAGTTTTTACACACACCCAGAACAGCAAAGCAAGATCTGTAACTTATTTTTTTTTACGCAGTAAAACAGTAAACGAGATCACCAAAGAGATCTGCAAAGAACACTCGGAAAATGCTTACTGTTTAAATTTCCAAACTGTTGTTCAGTTGTACATCTTGACTAAAGATGTCCAGGTACATTAGGCAGGAACACTGATAGTGTTGAGTGGATATACTGGTTTTTGCATGCTGTACCCAAACAACATTACTGTTGCATAAACTTTCTTTTACAAAACTAAAACATATATCTAAAAAATGCACACGTAACCACAAGTATATTTTGTTAAGTGAGTGTGCCATCAGAAACTCCATTTAATCTTGGAGCAATTCCAACTAAATCACTGACACATGAGAACTCTCAGAGGACCATTAAGTGAACTGCAGTGTGTCTGTGTTTAAGAGTACTGGGGAGTAAAAGACCGACGGAGAAAGAGAGTGAGGTGAGCCAAGATTCATGGTTGTGAGTGATGGAGCAGTAAAGCACACCCAGACTCCCGGCAAGCTGCCTGAGAGGGGTTTCCATGGTTACCAGCCCGAGCAGGGAGCTGGCACGTGCGTGAGTAAAATGAATTTGTGGTGATGGAAATGAGTTGAAAGGCGATTTCGGTTAAAAAGCGGAAGGTATGACAGTTTTTGGAGAGGATAATGGACAGGAAGGATGTGAAAGGGGTGGAGGAGACCAGAGGGGAACAAAAACAGTGATAGGCTAAGCACAAATTTGAGGAATAGAAATGGGAGAGAGGAGTGTGTCTCTACTAATGCTCAATGCCATGTGCGAGGAACAGATGGGACAGCTAGCTGACAGATCAGCCAAGGATGACGCCACCAGAGGGGGTACATAGGCTCTCTCACATATACACACACACACGGACGCTTGAGTGCATCTGAGTAAATAAGCTGAGTGTTGATCAAAGCTGGTTGCGTTGTTGACTCAGTCACACTACTGACTGAGCTGAACTCAGTGACTCAGACCATCTCTCTACTTGTGAGACCAGGACACACATATCGAAAACGAAGAAGCAGCGAATGTGAATGTTTTGGCAAAGGTGTGCATCTGTGTGCATATTGCTCACCTTTGGCTCCCCGCAGGACAAAACCAAACCCCTCATTTTCTTTCTTCTGTAAAACAGCATTCTTCTCCTCTATGATGTAGTCACTGTTGAGGAAAAAGCAGAGGGACAGCAGGTAAGAATCCAACACCATCCTCACACAGACAAAGACAGAGGAGTGAGGGCAGCGGAGCAAAGAGGGTCGTCGATTGGGGGTTAAAAAGTGGGACACATAAACACGCACGAACATACACACTTGTGTTTATTTCCAAGCAAGGCAGTACAGCTCAGGATTCCCAGGAGTTGTACAAGCATTGTGAGAAGACATAAACAGGTACTGCAAGAAGGAACAAGAGCGAGTGTGAGAGAAAATGGGCAGAGGAAAGTGATCCTCATGACTGAAGTATCATTGGGAAAAACCCTAAGAGGGAATCAATCTTCTGGCTTATCCTTCAGATGAGACTTCAGCTGAGAAGTGTGTTGAGGGATTTTGTGAGAGAAGCCGACAGAGATGGCTCAGAAGCAATGTTGTGCTCTGACTAATGACAGAGAAAATAGGGTGCAAAAGTAAGTGAAGCAGTTCATCATTGTCTGATTTTGCTGAGTGTTCAGGGGTGGAGACTGGTTGGTGGTGTTAGCCTGAGGTGCTTTGTGCACTTTTTAGGGTAATTCTTTTAAGCATGCACTTTGTAAAAGCCTCTAAGCCAAAGGCAAGGTAAGAACTGTGATTGTGAGGGGCAAAGCAAATATTTGTGTGCAAAGCTATTCTCAATACCAGCCCCTCTCATCAACCCAAATAGATGGGAACAGCAACATGGGAGGTAAAATTAAATTAAGGGGGGGGGCATCATTTGGTTCATGTCTAATGCAGAATAATAAAATAAACTCTTCGATGAGCCTGAAAGATGTATAAAAGAGTCATTTGCTTGAATCGAGTGTGCATAAACACCAAAAATAAATTGCAGCATGTCTTCATATGCTCTTTACAACGTACTTAGACTGAAAGGGCTGCTGCCAGTTTAAATCCTGAATGCATTTACAAAAGCCACAACTTTTGCTAAGGTAGATATTGAGCTGTGGCGTTTAACCTGGATGGTAGCTGCAGTGTCATTAGTTCAGTCACATGCCTACTCACTCAGACTTATCAAGGCTGATGGAGCCAAAAGACTCGTAACCAACCTTTCTGCAGGAGGTTAAAAGTTTGGCATCATAAAAGCTATTTATCCATTTTTGTACTCATAATCAAGCACAGAAAATTGTGTTGGTTAAACATCACTAAGTAACTTTGTGTTTGTCCAAACCCTTGAAACCCTTTTATCATATATACTTTCACTTTCCTTATCGCTCTATGGCCCTAAATGCTGCATTAATGCACTGTCCTCACTCTCCTCGTTCAGAATCCACCTACATATCTAGAAAAACACTGATGTAAGACTACATACTTTTGTGTTTCCTCAAAAATAAACCTGCCCTCTGACACTTGTGATTCTAATATTCCACAAACTGCAGCTCAGATCTGAGTAACTGTACAACATAAATATCTGTCCAACATGGGCCTCATGGTGACATGTGCAATTGATAGTTTATATGGAGAGTCTTATCTTGGATTTTCCCCCAAGATCTCAGTTTGTAGTTGTGATCTACTGATTTTAAGCAGTGCTTATATCATAGTGTGGAGTCCATTTCTACAGCAGTTCTTTACTAATTCTCTCATTTCAAAGAAAATACGAACCCTACACAATGTGGACTAACAGTTTTAGTAATGCAAATTCAACAAGTGTGGTACTCTGGTAACAGGGTTAGGGTAATCTGGAAAAGAAAAAAGGGAAAAAAATACAAATCTAAGAGGTGGGCATTTTAAGCAACGTTGACATAGAGATGGTGGAAACAATGCTCACGCAGATTAACTGTGTTTCAAACTGAAAAGTGGGGCTTTAAAGTGGAAATTTGCATTGTTACATAACACCAAACAGCTTGCAACTCAATTTCCTGCCAACATACCTGATTTAGAAGAGAGGCAACTTTACTCAATAAATGTTATCTTTAGACGTGAACAGGAAAACATACAGTGCCAGCACAGAGAGTTAAAACCTAGAAGTTTAAACAAGCCTATCAAGAAGATTCTGGTGAAAGCCACTTAAATTAAACACGTGCATGAAGAGCATATATCAAACATCTGTTTGCACAGTGCACACATGCATACAGACAAAAGCTGAGATTGGTTTTATAGTTTGCTTTTGTATTTTAGAGTCAGAGCTGAGTACACTGACTGCTTCATTCCTTTAGATGGCAGCAACTTCACTGCACTTTTTCACCTTTTCACATGGACTTTATTAACGCCGTCATGGCAAAGAAACGATCTGTGACACGATCATCAGAGTCTGTGCAGCACAGCAGACACGACCACACGTGGCCTGCACAATGCTGAAGCAGGGAGACACAAGCTGTACCTGTATGAGGTGAAGTTGTCATAAGATCCCACAGTGTAGTGTCTGAACAGCCTCTTATTGCGGTCCTCCCGAGTCTCTGCAAAACAAATCAAATACATTTTAAAGTAATATGACAAATAAAGAACCCCAAGATTTTCCATAGAATCCCTCATTTTTTTGTAAGTTGACTTCAAGGCCTAAAGGCAAGTCTAAAAGGGAACAACTGGTTTTACATTGGGTGGAAAATTAAAAGTTTTATAATGCGAATGTCATCAACTCAACTGATAAAAATGCTGGTTTTAATTTACCCGCCACAATGTCTTATATTCACAGATTTGTTAACGGACTAGCACTTTAATTTAACACAAGAGGCCAGGTGCTTGAAAGCAATGTCAGCTAACATGTCCCAAGAATGCATTAGGCATGTTTTGAGAAGTACACAGGTAACTTTTTTTTTTTTTCCAAAGAATGCATTTAGTTTTGCTGCTGACTAAACAAATTCACAAAATACCCCAAATGTCAAAACTGCGTCTGTTTGAGCTTCTATCATGTTAGCATAAAAATGTCACCATTAATCTAATTAAATGAGCAGAAAGAGGAATTAAGCTACCACAGAGAAGTAATTATCATTAGCATGCTTCATTTATCATAACCTACCAGACTATAATTGTTCCATGGCAATCTTTTTGAAAATAATTTTGCCTCAGTATTTCCTTTAAAGACGGCCATATTAGAACGGGAGCTCAATTATAATAATGTGCGCGTTTAGGTACAGTATGTGTGCATGGTTTCAGTCAGTGTGAGGATTTATCTTATGTAAGTGCTGATAGAGATCGATGCTCTCCCCCCATTCTAATAATACACGCTGCACCTACACTAAATGACAGTCTGCTGACTAAGCACCTCGTGACCTTTTGAGGCCACACACAAACACTTAATTGGAAGAGGCTGTGAGAGTGGGACCATCACATGGATGGTGGTGATGTGAGGTTCAAAATTGCCTTTAAAAACTTTGTCACATGTCCCCTTTATATTGGTTTCCTCTCACTTATGTGTGTGCTAACTAATAACTCTACTTCTATTGAGTGGGCCAGTCTAGTACTGCTACTAAAGTTTCCAGGGGAAAAAAAACATATGTCATGTATGTATATGTCATGAACATGGCCAAATCTGGCAGTAATCCATTTAGCTTTTACCATATTCCATAAATGAAGTGGTCAAGAGCAGATAGTGAAATGAGGTGAGAGAAGACGAGCCAGTAAGAGGTTCCAACACAAGACACAAACTGAGCAACATTAACATTCAAGACTGGAGTACAATGGACAAGCTGAGCAATGTGTGTATATGTCTCTAAAGTCATTTTCAGGTCAAATCAATTGACTGTATAATTATTACTTTCATACAATCTAATATCATTAAAGTTTAAGCTTAAAACAAAAGAACATAGATGATGATATTAAAAAAAAAAAACACTAAACTTGTAGGACCCAAAAAATTAAATTTTTATTTTCAAGTGATTAGGATCAATTATTAGAGGCAAGGGGGAAAGAAAGGTCACCAAAGAGCTGGATGGTATTTTATGTGGGTTAGAAGATTACTTTGTGTCCAGTCTGAGGAGGAAAGATGTGACATTTTGTTAGCACAGACAAAAAGGAAGTGGTAATGAAATGCTGCTCTCTCATCGAGAACTTTCTCCCCCAAATATCACCGTCTCTAACTTTTACACACAAACGCATACACACATTTGTTCATCTTCATTGAGCTTTATTTATGACAAAAAAGGCCTTAAACATTGGTGTATATGGAAAGTTTGTGAGAGTAAATGTACACACGGACCGTATTGTGTGTGGTGCATGCATTTGTGTACGTATACTACATGTGTATGTGTGCACCCTGTGATATCAGATGCAGTCTAAAAGTGTAAAATGTGGCTCATTCATCACAGCTGTCATGTATTTTGTGCAGCCCTGGAGCATCTAAAAGCAGGGTTCTGATAGCACAGATAACCTCAACTCTACTTCCATCCATCACACACACACACACACACACACAAATGCAGGCAAGAAGAGACATGAGAAATGACATTTACTGTAAAGTGATAACTATTATAATCGCTATTATCCTGTATAGACTAAACAAATGTGTACACACTTTTTTTTTCATGTTAAAGAAATACATTAAGTTTGGTTAAGGCTACGTTTTGTTGTTTGAGTCCAGGTTAACTATGTAGGTCCTCTTTTAATCCAAACTCGTGAGATATTATTGATAAAAGCCAACAAAATTGCAGAGTAATATAATAGAATTTAGAGAAAAGAAAGAGAGGATGGGACGAAGGTAATTTCCTCTGAAAACAATCTGAAGTATACGTAATTGCCTGAGTGTGCATTAGGAGGTGGCCTCAGAATGCAAGTTGATAAGCACGAAGAGTCTAAAGTAAATGGCATTTTCATCAAAGCAATTTACTACAGTCCACAGAAAAATGTATAGAATGTGGAAAAAAATGGGAAAATTTGAGCACAGGGAAAGTTTCTTTAGAGCTGTGTAAAAGACATGGATATGAGAGATGTCAAGGAAAGAAATATATGATTTTCTTCTTAGGAGCTGCCCCCCATTTCTGTCTCTCTTATTGCAGGTCATTACAGTTATTATATGTTCTTTTGAAACATCTGCTATTTTGTTGGTCTTCCCTTAAAGAAACTGTGTATGAGTGGTGGTAGCCATATTTACAAAGAGCAGACTCAATAAAGCATGAGTAAAGAAAGGGAAGTTGCTTCATTGGAGTATTGAGATTTTCGACTCTATGTCGAACATTCAGCACTGCAGGAGTACTATTACAGCATCTGCTTAGAGGACTACACAGCATGCCAGTTCACTGTTCAATAAGGTGGCGTATATCTATACAGGCTGGCCTACTTGGTTACTGTTACAAAGAGGTATAAAACAGAAGCACTGCTTTTACTTTTGTCAGTTAGAGTGTTTCAAGTCGTGAAGACAGTGAAGACCAGGGGTTGCAAACATGATGCAATATGATCTGATGAGTAACTCAAGCATTACTCGGTTTTTTAGGACCTATACAGCCAATCCTAAATACACTTGAAAGAAAATGGAGCACAGTCTCATGAAATTTAGGATGTAAAGAAACGTGCGGATGGAGGTATAATGTAGTGCTCAACCTCATAGAGGTGACATCTAATACAAACCACAGGTCATTTATCAGTGCTTACAATCCAACAAGATTCAAACAGGCACATGAACCAAAGTTCCGTTTGGCTCCTTTCAGTTCTGATTCTTAGTGACTGATTAGAAAGTAACAGAGTTACAGGAGAGAGTAACAGATAGAAAGAAATAGTGCTGGAGTTTAAAGGGTGTAAAAGGGTCTAAATAGTAAATTTGTGTAACAGGTCAGCAGTACGGAACAGACTTGTGCCAAGTGCTTAGAGGGATTCTGTTGCCTGATCATGTTGTTGAAATCTATAAATAAAACTAAATACTGTAACTCAAAGGTGGACTAAATAACTTATAATAAATTAACTAACACCTTTGGGCAAAAGAAAATCTATAGTAACCTTTTTTTCCGAAGATTGCGAGGTAAATATGCTGACAGAAAACCTGACTAAATCAACAAATTCTCTTTTCAGGCTTTTGAAAATGGAACTTCAGACTTTGGCCAATAACAGGTCTTCTCAGATCAGATAACTTTACATGGTATAAGGAGCAACTAAATTCTGACTAAATGGAGATCATGACGGATGAGTGGGTTAAAAGCAGGGGATGTTCAACTGGGAGGACAAAGATTTAATCCAAATGATGCCAATCTCCGTTTAAATTTTCAGATTTACCAAGTCTGTGCACAGGTCCCTGTATTTCAAGTGGGACTGTCGTAGAACGGAGCAGAAAAAAGGAGAGCAGTAGGGAGAGAAATGTGTTATCACATGAGCAATAATTCAACCATGAAAATGTGAGAATAACTTGTTTGTTGACTCTCACTTCTGATAAAATGTGTTATTAGCATGTCAAGTTATACGCCACGCTTTCTATCACTCTGTTAACAGGCTACATTTCTGAGAGTTCTGCTGCCTGCACCTCTTTTTCAGCCTATCATGCCCCTCCATTCTGGACAGATTGTAACTCTTTCACTGTCCTTGTCTGAAGGACGCAAGAACCAATCACACACACACACACACACACACACACACACATACACTCCCACACACACACACACAGATGAATGGAAACACAAACCAACATGGACACACAGTGAACCCTGCTGAATGAGAATTAACCTATGCTGTTTTACCAGAGTTGCACACAAACATGCACAAAGACTAACGCAAACACACACTTATCAAGTGAGCCTCATTGACTTTTAATTCTATCCTTCTACCCACCCACACACCCCCTCTTTTCTTTTCTTTTGCTCTCTGTCTGCCTCCTTGTTTGTATTGGGTGTGTTAACCTTCTTAACCCTGTGGATAGAAGACTACATACAGGGTATAGAAAACCCAGAGGGCTCTGTACACCTTGAATACTAAAACACTCTTTAAATTAATCAGAACAATACTGGACTCTCAAGTGAAACTTCCTAAGAGTCACACTGCTTACAAGGAGGGGGTGGGGTGCAGTGGAGTAGGAAGACAGAATAATCATTTATTTCTCTTTTGTGCTGTCATATAATGTGCCAGTTGTTACAAAGATCTAACTGGGAGTTGCTGAGGTGGATGCAAAGCTTCCCCACCTCTAAAAAGCACAGAAGACAGACCAGTATCTTATATTTCTTATTCTGTAACTTTCTTTTCCTCTAACCCTTAGTCTTAGATAGAAAAGTGTTTTTTTCAATGCAGGATGAAATTAGTCATAATCACAATATGACAGTGTGATAGAGAGAACACTGAAGGGAAAGAAATTCAGCACAAAAGATGGACTAAAAGCAGACTCAATTCAATCTTTATCTGTTCCGCAAACAGAGGGAATTCAAGTAAACCATGTATCGTACTTGGATTTCTAAGGACAGTATTCAACATCAAAGAATACTGAGCCAAACTCCATGAAATTTTATAGGTTATTTTAATGAACTATAGAGATGAGAAGAAGGATGAGAAAGCAGAGAAAGAATGAAAGAGCAGAAATGGGGGGGGGGTCATATATTATACTGAAATGCATTAAACTAGGGGAGGGAAGGCAACAGTTGACAACACTGGTACACAAGTCACATGAATAGTCATGATGATTGACTTCCAAATAAATCAGTGAAAGAACTAGGCTTTCCATCTAAATGTTATAGTTATAGTTATAATCCTTAACATTTTATAAAAGCAAATTATATTTTTTAAACTATATGGTCTCAATATTACTTATAATAATTAATTTAATTCATTTATCCTCTCTTCATATACAGCTCTTTTTATTTACAGTTCCACCGCATGCATGTCCAGGTAATTTCAACCCATTCATTAGAGCGTCGATGCTAACTTTCTTTTTTCAACCATCTTTAGCTTCGATAGCTGAATTTCATTGTACTGGACTTCATCACTACTGTTTGTTGGATGATTGAATAGCTTAGCCTTTAAAGTTGGAACACATGTTGTACAAATGACTTCTTTTTCAGCATAACCCACAGTGTAATGGAAAGAAATATCCTACCTGTGCCACTTCATGAAAAAAAGAGTTTTAGTGAAAGTAGAGAAACACATAGTAGCTTTTAGTTTGATTCAACTAACGAAAACCAAGCAGAATCATTCATTGGAAAGCTTCTACAAACCAATTTCAACCTAGAAATCAGAGGCATTTAATTTTAACTGATGTGACAAATGTATGTTTGTTCCAGTGCATCATCAACACATAGAGTTGCTTTGGGGTCTGTACTATTGATGCCTACATGCTGACACCACAGTGTCATTGGTCATGGCCAAATCAACCAGAACAACAGCTCCATGTCATCATTTAAAACCCACAATGATGGCATGGAGCTCTGCGGTTTCATGTACTCCTACACTAAGGACATGACATTAGAAATATCAAATTATTGTGTTAGTATGACCACAACCAGACTTAAAAAAATGGAAGTAACCATTTTAGTAAAATTGAAATTGAGCTTCTCAAAGCTGTACAAACACACCCAGATAATACAGTTGGGAACTAAATCCCTTCTCCTGCATCTAGGCACTCAACTAGACTCAAATGGCTTAGGTAGTCCACATAGGCTACAAAGTTCCAACCTTTTGTACATTTTTGTAAAAACAGTAAAGTCTAAGTGTAAATCTATACTGCGGAATTCCCAATAAAACTGCTCTCTTACACATATTTTTCTCTTTTTTTTTTAGGCAGCTCAACACATCAGAAATTGTGATTGAAAATCAGCCCATTGTGACTGCATGTAAATTATTAAAGCATTTCCATACTGTTGCTCTGCTCCAACAAAATACTGATTTTTATAACCACTGACAAAACTAAACCTGAGCATCTGCTTAACCTCCTCCTTATGTTGATTCTTAGTAGTGCCACAGTGTTCTCACCTCTTTTCTACTGAGGACAATGCCTATTTGTGCAGATCCAATAGGATATGTCAGAATACATAAACACACATTTCGGCTGAGTGCAGGCTCATCTTGCTAGAGAGCTCATTTAAGTGTTTGAGCCGTATAAACCTAGAGACAAACTAAGTAACGAGAGAGGAGAAAAAGAAAGGGAGTGAGGGCAGAGCCCGTTTTCGGATATAAACTTAATACCCTCTTTTTAGGATCGTCACGGTCGACCAAGGGCCTTTGATCAAAGCGCGACAATGACATTGCAAATACTAATGGTCTGTTAAGGAGACAAGCTTTCTATAAAACAGAATAGGAGACATAATTCAATAATGCAAGCACTAAAAGAGAGGAGTTAATCAGAGCCATCAAGTGTGAGAGATTAACATTTTCCCTTATAACCAATATGTTCAGATGACAGATCTCTCTTGTGTTATCTAATTAAGAACAATAGAGGGATACTTGAATATTGGGAGAAATTAGAAATCCATGACGTGTGTGTACGTACAGTGCCAGTCACAAGTTTAGACACACCCATCCACTTGTTTTCAATGAGCAGGTGTGTCTAAATTTTTGACTGATAATGTAAAATTAAAAAGAGAAACACCAGTAGGAATCAACGAATAGGATGGTAAAAAAAAAAAAAAAAAAAAAAAAAAAAAAAAAAAAAAAAACTTTCCAATTGTGCAGGTAGATGTGGCTGAGATACAAGAGAAAAAGGACAGCAGAGGATGAATGGTAAGACCTTCAACTAACCCTGCGAGTGGACATGGAGAAGAGCTTTAAGTTGACTAAGTTCATTTAAAATATTCATGTGACACATCGTTTTCAGCTCTGATGTTTTCATTGCACCGGATCATGCTCCCTGTCAGTCTTGAATGTGTCGACGTGATCATCCTATTCTTAAAATGGAAACGTTTGCATTCTTCTTTTTAACCTTTGTTTTACTCTTCTATTACATGAAGCTTTTCGACCCTAGGAGTCTTTCTGGGGTTCCTGCTCAAAAAATAACATGCCCAAAATGAATTAGGTATTTCTCTGCAATTACAAACTTCATGTGAACCATTTTGATATCAAAATAAAGTGAACGGTTGTGAGGCTTTATCAGAGATCAGACCGGATGTTCCCCTCCTCCCCCTCCTCAAGTTGAGTCATATTGCAATTTTCCACATCTATAAAATTATGTTTTCGTGATTACACTACAACATCACTTTAAAATGACATGTACTGTGACTATAAGTGAGGCATCTGGTAATGTTTTGATGTGAACAGTGTAGATTGGGGTAGGACTTACCCCAGTACAGCTCATGACACCTGGAGTTGGTTGGACCTGCCTTCACAAGTGTTACCACTCCATCTATCCTGCTACACACCACAGGCAGATCTGACACCATGACTGGACAACAGTCCATTTTTCAGTTCTGTCCTTTCAGCTTCCTCCAAGACTTTGAGAAGGAACTTGTCTGTCCTTCTTTCCTCTTGTCCATTTTCCACCATGAATTACTGACAAGAACTGGCATCTCTCTCATCTAAACCTTGAGACAATTAAAAAGACTCCTGAATGGTCCGTTTTGTGCAGACAGATTTTAAAAAATTCCTCAGCACCATTTTCTTGTTAAACGACTTTTGGGTTCCTCCCCCTGAGAGTGAAATAAGACTTCCTGAACGAGAAGCACAGAAAGCTTGTGACATTGTCTTTGGACTTAATGTCCAATTCTGTTTTAGCCTCAAGCTGCACAACTTCAGCATGTATTTCATATATCTTTGCTTTTCTACCGCCTTTCTACTCCTCCTCTCCCTCAGAATTGGTTGGTTTGTTGAAGAGCCTTCAGAGAGCTTGTTGTTGCTGTGTAAGTGTCAGAAGCAGAGACCAACATCTATAAATACATCAGGTCTGTCAAAGAGGAACAGGCCTTGAATAATTGAATCAAATTCAGACAACAAGAAGCAACTACTTCACAAGATACTTAAACCCTGTGATAGTTCATCACAGCAACCTCAGAGGTCAAAGTCAACACATGCAGAGATAAACTCAAACAAACACAGACTCACAAACACATATTCTAGGAAAGAATGAAAGCAGGAGTATGTGAGGGAAACATTTATCTGAAAAGTTGATACCAAAGCCAGCAGAGTTGATAGGATTATTTACAATCATCTAAAATCGTGTGTCTAAATCTAAATTCAGTGTCTCGGAAGCCGAACGGAAGGTGAATGAAATGCAAAATTCAGACATTTTGTCTCTGTATTTACTCATCACTGTAGTTTGTCCAGACTGTCAAAGCTAGTCGCCAGCTATGAGCGAGCTTACAGTCAAGTCAATCTGCTACAGAAAGGAACTGCTGATCTGGAAAGATTACAGTACTCAGACATATCAGGTAATTTGCAGGCGCTTCACTTGCTTTTCACTAAACATTGCTGTAACTAATCAGTCACATATTACAAGGACTAATGCTGCAGGTGTTAAATATGTGCTTAACTTGCATGTGATAAAGTAATCTGGATGTACCCTGATGATTATCAAACAAACAGATTCAAAGGTTAGAGGGATTCCTGCTTGTTTGCGTGTAGGTTGGAAGTCAACTCTCTGGTCCATTACCAGCACAGCAGAGGTTCAGGAATCAGATTATACTTTCAACTGTATGATCGGATTTCTGATCAGCATTATGTTTCTCTACAGCCAAAAGCAAAAAAAAATTATTTAAAAAGAAAAAAGTGACTTTGCAGACTAGTGGTTACAGACCTAATCAAACCTTAAGCAGAGCTTTTACAGGGAAACCCAAAGATGAACACAGAAGAAGCGACACATTCCTGTCAGAGAAGTGTGTAACCAAAGATCTTTTGTTGACACTGGCTTCAGGACTGCACGCGACTCCAGCTTTTGATCTATACTTTCTCTTTGTATTCAGTGCTTCAATTAAAGATCCAAATTTGTGCTCAAACCACACACCCACTGAATTTACTTTGAATCTAATACTTATAGTTCTTATAGTTATACTAATACGATAGTTCAGAGTATCACAACATGACATCGTGAAAAGTGTAGATATAGTGTACAAAATTTATTTGCTTTAGAAAATTTCGACTTCTCATTTTCAAAAGAAAATATCTAAATGATCAATAGAAATCTTTAAAGTGAACTGAGCAAAGTTATTCACATAAAGAAAATAATCAGAATTTGAATCATTCAAGTCTACAAAGGTGTGTGGAGGACTGATGCTGAGAAGAGGATGGCAAAGAGAGGGTTAAACTCTGACTCAGCTTAGACCTGGTTGCTCTCATATCAATCGTTATGAAAATCCTTTGAATGAAAGCAGCCACGACAATGTGAAATGGACTTGACTTTCAGAGACTTGCAGTAAGTTGCCCTGGCGTGCATGTGCTTGTTTATTTTGGTGTGTGCACATGCATGTGTGTTTGTGTGAGTGTGCATGTGACCTGCTGTCCTCCAATGCAGCCCCTGTCAAATGTGATATGTCTCCGCTCCACTGTCAGATCTGCTTCAGCTTTGATTCATTGTTCAAATAGCATTGCCATCTATTATGATTTGATATGGATCTGTCCTCCAGAGAGAGAGATGGTTCAACACACTTGACTGACTTCTGATGAAAGGTGCAGATAGTGGCCATCACTCTGTGGCGTACAAACAAACACAACACCCACACCCACACTTTGAAATATGTCACTTTACAACACTTTATGCAGACATTTTTTTGGATGGTTATATGGCAGGCCTGTCTTAGGCTGCTAGTTTATAACACTGACTCAGCGAAACTTTAATACCAAAGAACATGTCTCGCAGCCTGTGCTTTACTGTCTCTTTCTCTTACTTTCTAATAAGATGGATTAGTTGGCTATGCTAATCTATCTGCTGACACCACACAGAATATAGACAATAACTAAAGAGTGTGCGTGTGTATAAGCACAGAGGTGAATGAAAGCTTGTCGATTTGCATGCACACGCACTATCGTGTCCATGTTTGCATACTTACTCTGCATTTTACAAGTCAGCACTCGAATAATTGACTTGCAATATCAGCTTGGAAAAGACCAATTTAGCAACTATGGAAAAAGCTAAAAAAAAATAGTTTCTCACAAAAAATAAGATATCATTTTATCTTATGAAAAACTTATCCTGGAACTGAAACATATCAAAGAACTACAGCTTTACCAAATCAAACCAAAAGATGTAAACTGTGACGCCTCTGTTGGTTTTTAACTTGGCCTCCATGGTACAGTGCCACTGCTTATAAACAGGTATCTAAAAATGCTGCTCTATTTTCTCCTTCTGCCATTATACCAGCTGCGTGGCTTGAGAATGGCTAAATTGCTACGTAGCAGTGGTTCTTAGTTTGCGTGTGTGTATTCATATAACACTATCTTTTCACATAACATTGTTTTTGGTTTTAGAGTAATTGAGTGATCCATGGTTGATATGATTAGAAAAGAAAAAAAAAACATACCAGTCACATAACGCCTAACTTTTGGATGCCACTCTAAGTAGCCTCCCCACATGTTTTAGAAAGCGTGCAAATTTAGGTGAACAGATTTTTTTTTTCCTTCACAAATTCAGCTTTAAGTATGTGTCAGTTCATAAAGGATTTAAAATAAAAAGAAGAGAAATAAATAACAGTGATGTCTGTCTCCTTCAGCATGAGTAATAAGGTGTGACGCGGTCTTGTGAAATTGTGAAACCTACATGCGCATGTCTGTCCTTTCTGCCGAGAATTCAACTTTACATAAACGGTTGGGAGAAATGGTTTTACACCAACAACTTCATTGTTGTCTTCTACCATCAAAAGAAAAAAAGAAAACACAGTAATACACAATAGTGGAATATTTAGTTCTCTCTTTCTCCTTTTTTATTTCAAACATACTGATGTGGTTTCATGTCCTTCAGGACTTAGAGAAAATCTTCTAGTTCTATTTCCTCAAATGTCTTTTCTTTAAGTCTTTGTACTATTGCTCTAAGAACGTTTAGCTCCCCCAAATGATATATTTAATTATTCATGGAGTCAGTATTTCCATATTTCAACAAGAGTTTGTATCTATTTTTCATTTGAAATTTGTTGTTGAATGTGTACAGAATTGTGTCCTGATTCTCAACAGGATTTCAATTTTGAAAAGGATAAAAGAAAATGGCTCTATACTGAAAAGGCTAGCCTTCAGCATTTTTGGTCCTTATTTCTCTGTGAGAGTAATTAAGGAGCCTGTACATTTCTGAGCTATGTGAGGAGATCTACTGATGCCGTTATCCTCAACTCTGTAGACCACCATGGCACTGAATTTCTATTCCTGGTACTTTGGATTCCCCTTGGACAGTAAATGTTCAACACACCACAAAAAAAACCCTGAGCGTGATGGCAGGAGGTGCTTTCTGTGCCACATAATCAATCTGCAAACCAGCTGTGAACACATTCGTTGTGTTTGTATTCACAAATCGTTGTGAATACTACATCCTCAGCAGCACCCTAAACATCAAACTTGTAAAGATGCACTTGCAAAAATAAGCACCGTGTAGATCAGTTTATGTGAAGCAGTCACCTGCTTAAATAGATGACAAAAGAATATTTTGTGTCAGCATCCTGAATTTGTTTTCTGGAGGCAAGGACTGAGGAAACCCAAGTCCGAAATGGGACACATCTTTTTCGGAACTATTGTGGGAAGAAGCTGAGATAAATTTCTGCTACCGAATCAATTCAAATTGAGAGAGAGAGGTGAGACTTAAAGGGGAAGTTTGTTTTTTTTAAACCGGGACCTTATTTCTGCCATAAAATACGTTCATATACTCACCCATAACAGTTTGGTGAAAGTCGGCGTCCTTCGAATGATATTTAGATCACTCGAGATCCGCGTATATCCATATAACGGGAGAGAACAGGGCATAGACAATACAGCCTCTAAATAAGGCATTATCTGTCTTTAGTCCACCAATACGTTAAGACGACTGAATGAATGAATGAGTACTATTGCACTGTTAGTTCAAAGCTGCCGTGTTGTTATTGGGGGCTATCGGGGGGCTTTCTACACCTGCGTCTACTGGGATGACGTCATCAACGTGCGCCACTGCAGCACAGCTTATTTACTCCGTACTCTGTGACAGTCGGCTAACTTCACACGGAGTTTGCTACTGCTAGTTTTGTGCAACATGGCAGGATATTTATTAGATTTTGACGACGTGGACGACAACTTTCAGTACGATGGACGTTCTTACCGGAGTGAATGAGCTGTGCTACAGCGACGCGTCTCCTGGGACATCATCCCAGGAGACGCGTGTGTAGAAAGCCCCCGATAGCCCCTAATAACAACAACAAGGCAGCTATGAATTAATAGTGCAATAGTACGTGTTCATTCATTCATTTGAGATGGAAAAGGAGATAATTTCTCATTATTTCTTAGAGAAGTTCCATAATGTCAACCTCCATGTCTTCTTTTCTGCCATAGTAAGAATGGCTGGCAGATTTAGAGTGGGGATATTCCCAGTGTACCAGCTGTTCTCTGTCAGCCCAATCATCAGCCTGGCCACCCCTGTTGTGATTTAGATTGTTCGCTATTATATGTGCTGATAATCAGGTTGTGAACGTTCAGAATTTCACAAAGCAGAATCTGACTATTCTAAACTGCCCACAGCACGATATAGTGCAACATGACACAGTGGCATGAATATCTGAATTATAATAATATTTTGGTGATGTACAGTAGGCTAAATCATGTTTTCATCATTGTATCATTAAAAAGCCATTTGTAAGATTTTTTTCAGGAGACACTATGCATAAAGATGTTTAAGAGAATTATAATGCATTGTCAAAGTGCCATTTCTGAATCATTATCCATTAAAAGGCTCAGATAACATATTTCCATCATGATAATAGTAATATCTATTAAGCTTGCACCTTGGAACAGCAATGCTGCAAGCATGAAACAGAGCTAATACGTAGGTCCATAGTGGTGACCAGTGGAGTTCCTGTGTGGTCTCTGTATCACTCCTAACCTCTTTCTGCAACAGTTTCCTCCAGAATGCTCTGTTCATGTCAGTCTTGGCTGCTGCAGCAACACTGATACTTAAGCATTCTGGGGGAGTGCAGACACACTCCAAAACTTCTTAATGGGCAGGCTAAAAATAGCTCAGGCTGGATCTGACTGGGCTGATTCATGCGGCTGTGAGTCATTCAACTGTTCTGCGATGTGAGGCGAGCAAGGGAATGGTGTGAAAAAAGAAAAGAAAAAAGTTTGAACGCTTCTTAAGATAAAAAACCATTGAAAAAATTTAAGCTTTGCTAATTCCATCAAAGAGAAAAATGTGCCTTATAATGCCACGAGAAGGTGTAGAGTTCTTTAAGGGCATTCGATACTGCAGGAGACTTGTAAAAAGAAGATAAAGTCTATGTAAATTATGGCTGATGGTTTGATTTCCCATTAATCAGAATTTCTGTATGTGAAAGTAGCGTAGCAATTTCTTGTTAGGAGACAGCGGAATGGGGGTGGGATATTTTACCTAGAGGGCTATAAGATCCCAACAGTTTGAAGACAACAGATTAACAGTGCCATTGTTGATAAGGAGTGGCATCACAATTTGTTTACATCATTAGAAATGGAAGAGCAGTTCATACTCGCATCATTATCCCCTCCATTACCACGAGTAAACATCTACTATTAACCCCCAGATACAGGCCAGCAGCATGTGTGCTGGGTGCATATGTGAGAGTGACTGTTAGCAGACTCGGTGAGGATATTACCATATTCTATTAATGATACATTTATGGGTAATCCATATTCTACACATGTAATAAAACTATTCTGGACTCTCAGTAGCTAACAGATTGTGCTTTTAAGGCTTCCACAGCCCTGTGATTCTTGACGACATATGGATACTGCACCATTAAGATACATCAGTGGTTCATCGCACTACATTACTCATTGTACTCTTAATGAATTCAATCAATAGTCTTTGCAGTTCACCCTCATTTTCTCTATCACTTGTTCATGTCCTCTTTGTTTTCTTCTTTTTTTTTGTGGCTTTGTCTCACCTCCATCTCCCTGTCCCCTCGAGCACTGGCTGAAGATGAACTGCAGGCCGTAGGCAGCTCTGGCTGCGCTGAGAGAGGAGCGGAGTGGTGACAGATAACAACCAAAGAATCCGTGATGGCTTAAACTGCCCCTTTCACATGGTCACCTGATTCCTTTCTCTGCCTGTCTCGTTCAATGTTTTCTGACAGAAACTGCTTTTTTTCTAGTCTCCCCCTCTATTTTATGCTTTTCCAGTCTGCCGTCATTGCTCTTTCAAACCTGGCAGAGAAGACATGGAGGCAAAGATGGATAAAGAGAGATACCGCTTTCAGAGCCATGACTCATAGTTGGTGTACAATGGTACAGACACAGAGAGGGGCAGAGGGGAAAAGAGAACATGCTTAACAGTATTTGGTTTACTTAATTGTAGACTGGGCTGTCTTTCCTGCTTCACTAAGCTGAAACATATTGCCCTCACTGTCAGTAACGCTTCAATGGCTGCCTTCAGATAAACAACTCTGTGTGTGTTTAAGTGTGTCTCATTGAGCATGTTACTGTGTTATCCTGTGTTGTACTGCTGTTGTATCACTGCTGACGAATGCCGGGATGAAGATGAGATTAGCTTTGAAATGCCTCAGTAGATTTAGAAATTGGTATGTTAATAAATGGTGCATAAGGGATTGTAGCATATAATCTATTTTAATTTTGATCCATTTCCATCCATCCATTTTCTATACCTGTTTAAGCTAATTCAGGTTTGTGGAGCACCCGGAGAGAACCCACGCATGCACAGGGAGAACATGCAAACTCCACACAGAAAGGCCCAGCGGCGAATTCAAACCAGGAACCCTCTTGCTGTGAGTTGACGGTGCTACCCACCACACCACCGTGCAGTCCTACTTTTGATCCGCATATGTAAATGCATTTGTAAGAAAATCTATAATGTATAATGAAAAACAACTACACATTATCTGGGAATCTGGGAGGATGGACAAGAGCTGTAGAGGACACTTAAAATCACCCCAAAATAGACATCTAAGGGTTTAGTTTTTCAGGAATTCATGAGAGAGGGGGCCCCGATATCAGAACAATCTCCTTCCCTCCCTCTTTCTTTTTCTCTCTTACTTCCATCTCCGTTTTGCTGTCTCTTAGAGTATGCTCCACCATCCGTCTCCCATGCTATCTGGCCCTTTCTTTCCCACCTTTCCCTATCTTTTTCTCACAATGCATTTAAATGGGGTATTTAGAGATTCCGGCTTTTCTCCTCTCTTCACACCTACTCTGAGGTAACCCCAATCGCTCAACAACGCCGTAAACCAGGAAAATGCCCCAGCTGTTACAGAAATAGTCACATGCAGATGTCTGGCAAACACACCAGGAGAGGGATGATTTTTTGATGACAGAAAATGTCCCGGACCCATTAAATGCTGCAGTACTAAACTATTCCACGATATGGCCAGATAGTTTTCAGGACACTTCCCCTGATGATGTACAGTTTAAATCTCAGTCAGTTGAGCACATATTGCTCCTGAGACCAGGCCAAACTAAGTGTACCATCTGTTCTTTAAATGATAGTCTGAACGGAGTTGTGGTAACATCGGTCTGATGTACTCCCTGTTGTTTACAAGGTTTACATTAAAATCTGTAACAGTAGCAGGATAAGTTGGTCATCATAGTCAAGAAAGCCTGAGAATTTGTGTCAAGGTTGGAAAAAAGATCTATATTAAAAGAAATCCGTTCTGAAAAGAGACATTTGTACATGCACATATTAGAACAGAACTGAGTGCATGTGTCGTAACATCACTTAAATTTTCAGTGTGTAACATTTAGAAGAACAGCAGACAAAAAAGCAACATATTTTCAATTCAATTCAATTCATTTTTATTTATATAGCGCCAAATACAACAAATGTCATCTCAAGGCACTTAGATAGTAAGTCCAATTCAAGCCAATTGGAATTCAATTAATTAATAATAATCATAATTGAACATATTGAAAACTATATTTTCATTAGTGTAGAATTTTGGAGGAAAAGGTTTCTGTAACCTTAGAAATGCCTTCTACACTTGTGTTCACACACAATGAGGTTAGAAAATGAGCTGTAAATGGCAAATTTTTTTGTTCAGGAGTTATAAAATATCTCTCTGCTTTTCTTCTTCACAGCTCCATTCCATATTGGTGAGGAATTGTAGGATTTGATTGTGAGACTTCACAAAGATGTACAGGGTAAAAGGAACCTCAACGAGCAGCTAAAAATTACCCTATCAAACCCTGTTGCAGCAGTAATCATGAAGTATAACACGAGTCATAGTATCCCTAATAAGAGCATTAGTTCCTGTCCTAAAATCACTTCACAGAGTGGGCTTTTTGCAAAATGTAATGCTGAAAAATAAGTCAGTACACTGTAAACCCGGATTTTGTTTTCAATTAAACGTTTTAGTGTTCATTACTTATTCTATTATGTTTTGTAAAAATCTATGTAATTACTAAATCAAAGTAATTCTTTGGATTAGAAATTTAAAAATATACACTGCAATGATCATGTTAAGCAGAGATTACATATAAAGTTACGTTCTGTGAGGGAGGGGCGGAGCCTATTTGAAGTTCAACTGAGAGTCAAGACCTGTCCTGTGTGAGAGCTACCCAGGCTCCGCCCTCGCAGTGACGCAACACCTTCGGCTCTGCTACACTTACTCAGGCAAACTGCTCATTCAGGTGGATTCGAATTCCCGAAAAAATGGGAACTCCACCCACTTTGTCGGGAAGCAATCAACTTTGAGCAGCGCCAACGGCCCAGGGTAGAGGCGTGTTCAAGGTAGTGATGTGGTTGAACTGCCACTCAACCCATGGATTGTACATGGAAGCGCTTCATTCAATATCAACATGGAGCAGCATCAAGCTTTTGACACTGCTGTAGATGCTGTAATGAAAGTGTTCGACGGGAGATTCTCGTTAAAAATCGAGCAAAGAACAGCCCTTGAATAATTTCTTGACAGGAAAGACGTTTTCGCCTTGCTCCCTACTGGCTTTGGTAAGAGTTTAATCTACCAGTTAGCCCCGCCGGTAGCTAAATCATACGTCAGAGGAAAGAGTGGTGTGATTGGCTTAAGCTTAGGCACAGCCTTTTCTGGCCACAACCAGTAGCAACCCGAGGGAGGCGGGTTGACCAGGCCATTTCGAATCGTATTCGTTATGGTCTTGGTCAGACCAGAATCTCGAAGAGATTTGAAAGTCTATGTTAATCAGGCTATGTGAGAGCGTGACCTGCTCGATTTTTGGAGAAAACTGAATTGTGTATTTAAAAATAAACTGTGGATGTTATAAAGTAGTTTTAACTACACTAAGTAGACGGAAGAGTGTGTAAAGCAATTATTAAGATCGGTCTGGTTGCTAAACGTTTGCTAAAGGTTAGCTTAAGACTGCACTAGTCTTAATTCATTATTGCTGCAGTGAATTATTTGTGTTAATTGTTATTTGTTAATTTCAGTGTTTTCTGAAATAAAATAACTTGAACAATTTAAATGTATTTTTTAATTTCTTCCTTCCCATACAAATTTCTTTTTAAACAATATATTGTGGCGTGCTGTGGGTGTGTTGCCGCATTGCATTATGGGTGCTCTCTGTTCCCCGTTTATGTGCTGTATTTAGTGCTGTGGTAGAGTTTGTATGTGTTTATGTTTATTGTAAGAGCCATTCTTTTGATTTATTGTTTTCATATAAGAGCTCCTGAAAATGTTTATGTTAAGATTTAGATTAAGATTTATACTTGAAGTTGGACCAAATTTTGTGTTTCAAGCTGGACACTAATTGCACCTTGTTAGTGTGGTGTCATAATTATTCCCTGTAGGTGGCAGCTGGACTGCTACTTAAGATGGTGTGGTGACGCGGCCCAGGGGCTGCAGGGGTGCAAGGCCAAACAGTCATTGACCGTGAGCGTGGACGAGCCTGTGCGCGCGACTGTGCCAGCCTGAACGCGGCCGGTTGCATCAAGCCAAGCCAACCCCCATTGCATGGAACTGAACTCTGCTTTTTGTTTGTTACATTTACAAGTTTACATTTACAAGTTTATGTTACCCTTTTTGTTTATTAAACCAACCACTCATCAAGGAAAAACAATACTGTATCCTCGTCCTTTCACGCGTCAAGTCCATTGCATTCTCTGCAGTCAAGGAAGTGAACAAAATGGGAAAAGTTTAAAGAATAATGGAACCAAAGGAAATATGGAAACTCAACCTGTTTTAATCACTACATTTATGTTCTGTACGCAGTGATGGTGTAGTACAAGGTTTTTGTTCGTGTTGCATTTTAACTAAATCTGCACCATAACTGAAAGTGACAGAAAGTTACCCCCACTTGTTCGAAAACATGTGAGGTGATTGTAATTCACTATTGTTCCTGTAATTGGCCTGTTAAGATAAAAGTGATTGCTGCACAAGAAAGTCTGGACTGAGACTTTTCCTGCCTCCATCTCTACCATTACTACAATATTTCATACAATCTCTAAATCAAAACAGTATAATTCATTAATTAAATTAAATGACAATATATTACTTATATTAACAAATGATGTTACGTAGTGCTTTTATATATATTTATGTGCATTTGACCTAAAATGGTTGGCTAGACCTCAGAAAAGAGATAAGTTATGTGAACTAATGGTTTTGAGTAAAGATTACTAATGTAAACTTGAATATGTCTTAGTTATCTATGCCAATACAACTTAAAAGGTTTAGTTTAATGTTTTGGAAAAACTTGAACGGGATAAGGCAACGGGTTTCCACGCGATTTTCTAGTAAACTCAACTAGTTCGGGTTAAGAGTGTACTTCAGATTCAGCACAGTGTTAACAGTGGAAATTAGAGTTTTTGTGACAGCTTATATAGAGTTAAAGCTGCAGTCGGCAGGTTTTCAAAATTGCGAGTCTAAAGTCGGAAAATTCGAACTGATACAACTCTCAGGTCCCTCCCCCAACCGCTAACAAGCTCCGAATCGCCCCCCAAACCCCTCCCCCTCTGTGGACAAGGTTGTGCACGTGAGTTCACACCAGTGTGAGGCACACAAGCTGGGGCAGACTCACGCTCAGCAGCGTGTGCACAAGCTGTGATTGACAGGTAGGATTCCTCCACCCTAACTTGATTGATTAAAAACAGCCGGGAGCGCTCGGTTTTTGCAAGCATGATTACAGGCTTCAGAGGGAGCTACAGATTTCGTTATTTTTCCTAAACAGCCTATTTAATATTCTCCTTCCAGAATCCCATGACAGTTCAAGCTAATATGACTAAAAAAAAGTTGCCGACCGCAGCTTTAAGTAACCCCGCACAATGTTAACCTTTCTGAAGGACACACAAGAAACAATATCCCTTGCTTCCTCTTTTAATACAAAACTGTCAAATGAAGAATATGAAAAGAAACCTGATGGGTATTGGGAGCCATGTTTTGGTTTTAGTCCCTTAGTTTAGGATGGGTTCCAGCATGTTTGCTGTAAACTTGGCCAGGATCATGAAGCACAGAGGTTAGAGGGTGATGCTATGGAGCTATATTAACAATCTAACGGCACATAACCAAAATCACACAAGAGTTTTTTTTAAGAGGAAAAAAGTGAACCTCACTTTGTGTGTTGATAGACTTCAGTCAATCAGAACACCTATGGAGTATTTCAAAGAGAAATGCAAAGTAACACAACTCCTCCAGTAAAGAGCAGCTGAGAAACAACAGTTCTGAAGAATGGAAAAAACATCTCTCCAGATACTGACGCACAAAAGCAGAGGGACTGATTATGTCATCAAATAAAGGTGAAGTATTGAACAAAAAAGACAAAATGTCTCAATCTTATAAATGGATGGTGCTAACTTGCTTGTAACAGTACTCAATGTGAACTTTCCACACAGTTTATTTCAATCATTTATTTTATTTCACAGAATTCTGAAAAGTTTCCATGACATTTAGTAGTTCTTTGATTGTGAATTCCTTAGAAAATGTCCCCTACTGCATGCTCCGTCTACATGCTCTCAACACAGGCAAAACTGGTTGACCTTTTCGGTGCACCTGCATTTAATTAGGTTCTAATGAAGTGCCTCTAAAAGCTTGGTGGAAAACTCAAGGCAGTCAGCATGGAAGGTAAATGTTAACTAATGAAGCAGGAAGCAGGAAACATTACCTGATTGCTTTGTTGTTGTTACTCATTTTCAAATGATATCATTTGGCAATAATTGTGTAAATATTTTAGAGGTAATTATACAATTTTACTGTACACTTTACACTTCTTCCTGTTGGATAACCTTAAAGCTGGGCAAGAGATGTGTGGGAAACTATGTGCTTATATGACTCATTTTTAAGTACACTGACATTCATTATGTACATTCCCAGGCCAAGTCAGTCAAACATGAGAGGGAAAAAAAGGGACTGATGTAAGGAAGTGACCAAGACTCAATAGGATGAAGTGAGGAAAAGGAGATCCAAATGTATGAGCAAGACATGGGAGAAGAATAAATACACATTGGAGGGGCTTTTACTGCTAGAGAAAGTTCAGAGAAAAAGCAGGATGCATGAAGGGTGCAGTTAGCTTTGTTGCTGCTAAACCGGTAGGTAAAAAACGATTTGCTCTCTTGATTTTGTCGGTAAAGTTGCTGATGTGTGGGTGTATTATCATGCAACGAATACAATAATTTCTCCCTGTACTCTGCAGGTCATGAACCAGAGGAGATTGAAGCTGGGGTCGATTCTTATTATAAAACTAAACAAATATGTAAATATACTACAAAAAAATGTACACTGAATCTCTGTATCATGACTGATGAAAAGTACACAACACTACAACACAGCATATGAAGCTTCTTTAACATGATTAAAGACCTTATTGTTATCATCTCTGCCTCCCAGATGCAGCCTCAGTTAGCGCCTCAATTTTGTTTCAGTCTAACATTAAAAGAAGTTCTTTGCATGTAAAAATGTTTGGTCGGTTTGGTTCTTTCTTTAAGTGTAGAGCAGTACGTAGTGCAGGGTTCCCCAGTATTTCAATGTTTTTACTTGTTTAGGCAACTAATTTGGGCTTTTGCTATTAAAAAAAAAAAAAGTACTCATTTAAAGCATAACTCACCCACAATTCATTTACACAACTTACAAGCTTTCCTCGAGGCAGTGGTGCTTAAAACTGTTTCCAACCGTCGTAACAAAAATGATTGTAGCCTCTTTTGGGGGCATCTTTGCCTTTATTCAGATAGTATACAGTAAACACATGGAAGGTGTGGTGATTTGAACAGTTCTTTATCAGTTTTTATCAGACTTTAACTAGGCAGCAGAGGATGGTAAGAATTTCAGTAGCCACAACATGTGGTCAATTAAAAAGATTAAACTATTTAAGAAAATCAGACCAAAGACAACTTACGATAAAAATAAAGAGTAAAAATATTTCTCAAATAATTAATAGTGCACCTTAGACTTAGTTCCTGTCCTAATATCACTTCAGAGAGTGGGCTTTTTGCAAAATGTAATGCTGAAAAATAAGTCAGCACAGTGTTATCAGTGGAAATTAGAGTTTTTGTGACAGATTAGATAGAGTTAAGTAACCCCGCACAATGTCAAACTTTCTTTCTTTTTTATACATTTATATTTAGTGAATGATTAAACCCCAGGAGACATAAACATAGGTGTTAAAATATTATGACTAGCCGAGTGCTGAAGGACTTCCTTCAACATGATGAACAGAGCTCTTAACAACCGCTGGGGTAAAGCATCGCAGCAAGATCAAAACTTGTCAGACTGTGGCCGCATGAGTGCACAGAATTAACATTACGAGTGTTACTGCATCTAGATGTCTTACCTAGCCGTGGGTCATAGTGCCTCATCTGAACTTCCTCTACACAGTCTGCTGGGAACCAGCCTGTTCTCCCTTTGACTGTGCCTTCCCAGAATCCTCCTTCACCTATGCTCAGCACTGAGAAAGAGAAAGAAGAGGGTCATCATGAGTCAAATACTTTAATAAAACAGGTTGCGCTGTCATTAATGTGTGGCTTTGGAGTCTGTGGAGTGCTGGAAAGATTACCAAAAAGGATAGAGGGTGACAGAGCAGAGTGGAGTGCTTCATGTTATTAATTCATAAATTATATAACTGAGTGAGCAAAAAAAAAGGGGGGGGGGGGATCAAGTGAAAAAGACTCAGTTTTGCAAATACACACAAAGTACATTGAAACAAAACTGCAATGTGATACATGGGTGTCTATTGTGCTAGACAGGCGAGCTTTTTCAACACATTTCTGTTGACTCCATACAACAGATCATTCTAGAATTGAATTATTTCACTGAAAGCAAGGCAAAGGTTTGAAGTCAGAACATGAGTAACAGAAACCATTAAAAAACTAAAGATAAAGGGGTTGGGGAAAGCAAGAGGGCGGGAGGGAGGGAGGGAGGGACAAAGAGCGAGAGAATTCCTTCTTACTTCCACCATAGTAATTAGAGATGAATGCATAGTTGATATTGATCTTCCCTGCAGGACTGAGCCAGCACGCTAATTTCTACAACACTCATCTATTATCCCAGCAAGCTAACAGACACACCCTCACAAAGACACACATACACACTCCTCAGAGATCACCAGCTGTAACTGAGGCTTTGCCTGAGTGAGCCCTTCTTCTAAACTGGTTGCTAGGTTACGCCAGTGCAATGTTGCAGCTGGCAGACAGCCTGGTAAATGATGTACTCTACTTCCTTCAAACTGAATTCCACTCCGGCATGGGCACATATCATGGTGATGTAATCTGTGGTACTATAAAAGACAGCCTGCTTGACTTCATCTTAAGTGATATAATGGTAAAGTTTTATTAACATTCATTCACTGGATTGCTTGGTAAACCCTCTAACAGTTACATTATTTTCCAAAGATATGTTGCTGAACGGGTCTCAACGCTAAATTCATCTAAGACTCATCTACATCCTATTCAGAGTAGCAGAGTTTGCTTCAGAACATGGTGTGATACTGATAACTCATGTTCAAACCAGCTTTTCAACTTAAAATTATCATTTAAAATAAGGCTTTTTCCATCTTGGCTAGTTTCCGTTCTCTCACATATTGTAAAAATAAACATTAAGTCAAATGCAAGTTGCAAGACACTGATTGAAATTTCTGAGTGTATATTCCAAGTAAAATAAAGCTACCAACTTATCCAGCAAGAGCAGTGTGCTATCATTGCTGCAGAATAAAGGTAAGTTTGTCATTTAGTTAAATTTACTCTCTTGCACACCCATCAAAGCATTCCACAGCTTGTCTCTGCCAGGCTGGATACACAATGAAAGTGGAGAATGGCTGCTTATCGACTCCCTGCTGACACCTAGCACAGAGAGGATACATGGGC
This sequence comes from Odontesthes bonariensis, assembly GCF_027942865.1. Taxonomy (NCBI): domain Eukaryota; kingdom Metazoa; phylum Chordata; class Actinopteri; order Atheriniformes; family Atherinopsidae; genus Odontesthes; species Odontesthes bonariensis. The sequence goes on along the minus strand of NC_134512.1, from coordinate 15,893,118 downwards.
TGATCCTCTTCTCTCATCTTAGCTTAACACAACTTTACACTACCTGTCCCCTGGGAGCAGACTCCCTGAGTCTCTTTTTACCTGTTTCTCTCTACTACACGTGTATTTTGTCCTCATACTCTTTGTTTCTGAACAATCTCCCGGTCACTGCCTCCCTCCCCCTTCTTTGTCTCTGTCAGTGTGTCAGTCTGTACAGTGGTAGTGTGCCTGCAGCAGACAGGTGCCAGCTGTACTCTAAGGCAGAAATGAAAGAGAGGGTTAGGTCTCTGATTGATCCTTAAAGCTGCACTTGTTTAGTTTACTAGCTTGCACATCCTTCCCTACTAATGTATTTCTGGTCTCTGATAGTATCACTTCACAACATGGACATTACCAACCATTGAGTATTTGAGAAAACAAGAAATGTTCTAAATGATTGATGTGCACTTGTTTGTGTCGCAGGCTTTTGAGAATCCAAAGATTACATCGATGGTGTAGATTAGAACCCAAACATCCTTTATAATTTACTTTTAGTCACATGCAAGGATCTCTTAGAATCTAAGAGTAAAAAACAAACAAACAAATAGATTATTAATCGTAAGTTTACCATGAATTTACACTAAATCTGTTCGTACAGGACAAATATTGCCCTCTTTATGGCTGCTAATTTTTCTGGCACAAGCAGACAACATAAACATGCATGTTTGCTATAATACTCTATGTCCACTCAGCAAAAAAGGCAAACATGTGCAAATGTCCTGTGATGTAAGTAGCCACTATCTCTCACTGCCTCTCTACTTCATTGCTTGCCAACACTGGCACATTCCTCCCTGTGAGTCAGATCTGGGTTTAAAGGCCACAAGCAACATGATTTCATTCAAACAAGGCAGATCTGATGACCTACAATATGTGTACTGTATTGATACTTATGTCCAACTTGACTGCTTTGGTGCCACTGCCATGTGAAAAGCTCCTGATTTAGATACTAGTGACATGTGAACACAAGATATAATTTTTTCATTTCACTACAATGTTATTTAGATGATCTAAATAGATCTCACAGTGTGTTCTGCTTTCTATCAATGTCTTTCAAGGGTCAGCCAAATAGTGGCTCACTACATATGGCAATCAACACCTCAGCTGGACACCGGCTTTTTACAGGATAGTCTGTGACCTGCCACGCAGAGCCATAATTATCTCCACAGGTAAACTACAGTGAACAAAGGCTCTACACATGTTGACATGCATTCACAGACAAAGATAAAAACAACACTGCACACATGGTTTTAAACAGAACAGGCATGTGCTACTACTGTAAATCTGCAAGGTGCTTGAAGAGTTGAGCAGGAATATATTGAGGATATCATTGTGTTTTCAACAGACGCACTGTCATATTAAAATGATCACTCTCTATCCTAAAGGAGAATTTATCTTCAGAAACCATAACTGTGACCATTCCTGAACAACCCTGAAGTGTTAAGCCTGAAAAGCTGTTCTTTCTGTTTCTAAAACCATGGTGCAGAATCATACACAAGGTATGCATAAGCCAAAACCTGAACTTGGTAAATTACAGTATTGAGATATTTAAACCCAAACGAAGTATTGCGTAGTAAAACAGATACCAATACTATAAGCCATCCATATCAGCCTGGGATATAAAATTTCCTGAATGGAAATTTTGTACAGTTTTGATGTCGCTGTGGACACTATCTCATTCAACAAATTGGGAACATACAGTTGGGAAATAAACCAAATACAATGAATTATGATATTGTGAATCTATTATTGGCTCATTTGTAAAAACGAATGGTCTGAACGCTGTACTTTAGCGACTAACGGTTCCATTACTGTCACATTATTTAACCTAAAGTCCAAACTCTTCATTTTGTCAAACTGTGAGAAGACAAACCTGAAGCGATCCAGCATGAGAAATAAAACATCACATATTAATGTCATAAAAACATTTACCGTTAAACTGGCCGATTAGAACAAAATATGAGAAACTATCATGGTGCATATTTTAGATGCCATCATCCATTCCCAACAGCATCTCAGACGTTATTTGGCATCAAGACATCACTTGACAAATTTCAGACATGGCCTTCTGCCCACACATATAGAACTTTTTTCTTATCTTACTTTAACAAACATTACAACATTAGAAAAATTACAAATATATAAATAGTAAGTTTGGCCTTAAAGTTCAGAGGACTAGCTTTAATTTGAGGATATTCGTATTCCAACTGAAAGGAAGATTTAAGGAATTAGTGATTCACATTGTGATGAACAGAGGGTTCATCACAATGTGCGAAACACTCATAGGCCCAAACTGCAGAGAGTCAAGATTACAATTTTCCACCCCAAAAACTGTCTTAAAATCCAGGGAAAACATCATTTGAACAGAATAAACTAAAATGAACCTGAATGAAATGGTACAAAAAAAGCATGGAGAAAGCTTGGAAGGGTTCAATATCCAAAGCATACAACCTCACCAGAAACATATGTGGAGGGTTGGAGCTGGAACTGGCATGCATGACCTTTAATGGTACTGGGTCACTACACTTTCTGAAAACAAAACGAAAGATAAAAAGACTTTTAAGAAAGGTCTAACAAAGCCTCACAAGGAGGAAACCCAGTGTTTAGTGGTCTCGATCTAATAACATGGCAACTTGCCTCAGTGTTTCTATCTACTTGCTCACTGACTTTTGGCAAAGTCAAGAATTTCTTTTAATAGATCAGGCACTTCACAGATCAGCAATTAAATACATGCAATCGAAGACCTTGTATAGAGTATTTTCTCTGCAAAAGTGTACGACACACTGAAATGTTTAGCACACATAGACTACACTTTAGCAGAGCCCTCAGGTGAATTCATGTCCAACCAATTATAATCTGCAACCCATTCTCATATTAATTTTTACAATTTTCTTCTCTATCCAAAGTAATTGAAATCTTTTTATACTGTGAAGCTGCGTGCAGAGCACTGATTCAGATCCTTTCTCTATTGGCCCTTCTGCACACCCATGAAATTCAAACACGACCTTGCAAAGGACGAATGCTTGTTAGCTTGCACTATTGCATTCAAGTTTATGTGATTCTGTGGTAACACACTTCATTTAATGTTTTTGAAAGCCTTGTAGAAACTCACAGCATTTTCCTATTTTCTCCAGCTGATTGTTCAGCATGTCCCTGGGCCATTAATCAACATAACATACAAATGAAGCACGAGGTTTGATGAGAAAGAATGGGAGAGTTACAGTGGGCCTCGGAGAATGCGACAAAAGAGATAGAATATGACAGGAAGAGGCTTGCATTCAGTGCTGACAAAGAGAGATGAGAGTCAGCTAGAGACAGACACAAGCTGACAAATGGAGAGAGTTACGTTTTAACAGACGCCCAGTTATTCATGACTTAGTCTGGTGAAAGGGTCTAGTGCAGTATTGTTTTCTCTCTGTGTGTACGGGTGTGTTACTTCTCCGTCTTGCCCTTGGTTAAGTAAGTCACGACTCTTGGTTTAAAAATAGCATCAGTGAGGATGCAGAGCTATTTATACTCTTCACACGCCCTGCCTGCCCGCTTCAGCAAACCCCGGTACGAGTGTGTGCGTTTCTCTCTATGTGTGTTTGACGAGTGATTAAGTTCATCTTAATATTTACTTTCCTTTATTTTATTGCTTTAAGAAGAGTCATTCATTTAGTTTTTCCTTTTTATTCGTGGTTTTTGTTTCTCTGTAAGCTACCGCACACACACACGCACACACACACACGTTCTAGTTAGGGAAACTGTCATCAATGAATAAATGAAACCAAAGTGAAGAAAAACTTACACAACTGTATTATTTCCCTGCAACAGTGGATGCATGAAACTCCTCTATTTACCTGAAGACATAGACAAAGGATGCAGCTGTGCTTTTAGAGGCTTCTGGCTTGTCACCATTGTTGCACTCGCACTGAAAGCCATGTGTAGTTTGCCACAGCCAAAATGCATTTGGCCAAAGCCAAAATACACCTTGATTTCCACGGCGTGCCATGACAGGGTTTCTGCATATTGGCATTGCTGTAAAAATAGCACCAAAGAGCACATGGAGATGATTAACTAGCTTGTACAATTATCTAATTCCTAAATGCTGGAAGAGAGTTGGTGTGCTGCTTCATAGTACCATTTTAGAGTTTTCAGATTAATCAGAGGCCTCACCATTTTTTTCAGAAAGGTAGTGCTAGACTTTTCAATAAAACCATCCGTCACTTACTTTCATTTTCCCACTTATTTCTCCAGGCACATGACAGACAGTTTAGTGAAGTCACCTTTCGAAAAAAACTTCATTCTTAAAATGTTTGGCTGTACATTTTTTGCAGCCATATTTTGCTGTTATATTGTATACAGATATCCTGGGAAGCTCTACTTACAGACTCACAGATATTACAAACTTGACCATGAGCATTCTGGTGAAACACAAGCTATTGCAATTTTGTCATCATTCTGTTGCTGCTCCCTGCTGTTCATTTTATGAGCAGTGCTCAACTACTCAGCTTTCTGTGTGTCTATAAAAGCAACAACAAAAAAAGCATTCTGACTACTATTGCTTAGAAGTGTTCGCATGTGAGACAAAACAGTAAACCCACTATTTTAACTGTTTAAAAGAATTAAGCTTAATTCAAATCAAATGAGATACAGATGTGAGACATAATCTGAACAGATTTCAGCATTTTCACTTTAAAATTACCAGAACTAAAATAGCATTGAATAAATATAAGTGTGTTACTGAAACTCTACCTATATAAAAGATGAAAAAATAAATAAATCCATGCTCAAACAGGTTCTGAGAATCCTATTTCCAACCAAAACAACTGTGGGGTCTTCATCTCAGATCAACTTAAATTCATAGAACCTACCAAAATATAAAATCTCGCTTTCTGACATACAAGACTGTTGCAGTAAGCACGTTCACATTCTATATATACATACTGTATATTTTTTCTGTACATATATAATTTGTAAGAAATCAACAAAATCAAGCTACTCAAAACTGGGCTAACATACCCAGATAATGTGGTTCGGGATTGAATCACTCTATATGCATGAACAACGCGCTTCGCGCATACTGCAAAGTTACATCTTTTTGTAAAAATGTAAAGTGTAATTAAGACTGCCAAATTCCCAGTGAAGCTCGTTCACAATATTTCAGTTTCTTCAGTCAGATGTCTACGCGTGTCAGAAATTGTGATTGAAAATCAGCCCATTAACCAAGTTTCAACTCATGGTCTCTTAAAGCATTAGAGTGTATGAGCTGTAATAAAATCCTGATTTTATTACTGTAGTGTCATCTGAAAAAAATCCCCATTCAAATGTCTAATCGACAAACGTCTGTTCAGTGAATTCAGCTATACAGATGTACAGACTTCTTCCTATCATTTGCTTTTAATGCAATAAAACTTCAATAAAAAATTGGATGCATGTGCGTTTGACTGTATCATCTCAAAACAGTAGGAATATTACATCATATCTAGTTTCTCTTTAGATATAGGAATGTGTTCATAAAAAGCTTAGGGCTTATAAATAAAAGCTTAGACACGGTTTCTTTTTAAGATCAAAACTGTGCACAAATCTGCTTAACAAATGAGGTCCCTTACCTCAAGGTAAGGTCTCACAAACCCCTGTTCTATGCTAAAAACACTTGTAAAAATGCTTAGCTGAAAACAGTTTACAGCACTGTTGCATGTCTGATATTGATTTTGTTTGATATGATAAATGCTAATGTAAAAAAAAAGGTAATTTGCTAAATATGTACTTTCCGAATTCAGATGAAGTATATAAATTAACATGCATGGCAGGGTGTTAGTAAATGGGTGAGTGTGGGCTTAAAACAAAGTGTGTGAAGGTGAGTGAGAGCATTCCAATAAGCAGAGTGCTGCTGTTATTAGATTTGGATCCCTACAGTCTTTATTAAAACTCAGTGCAATTCAGTGTAATAGAGAGAGAGAGAGAGAGAGCAGTGTTGGATCCTTATGAAACAAGAGCCATGAAACCAGTGACATGATAGCACATGACTACACACAGACACGCAAACAAACAAACACCCTTTTATCGTCATATCTTTATGCTGTTAACAGGAGTAGTGGTCATTGTGGACAAAATGATTACATATTGACGTGCTTGTAAGTATGCAGACTAAGTAATGTATGGTAAAACAAGTCATTTAAACCCAAAACAAACGTATACGTGAAGGAAACATTGGTGAGTAAATTAAGTTTAATGAAAAGGATGAAGGAAGACAGGAAACAAAAAAACAGAGGTGACAAGCAATTAGGAGGGTGGTGTGGAAAAGGGCAAGTGGACTCTAGAGAAGATACAAGACTGAATCAAGTAGAGCCGATAAGTAATAAGGGAGAGGACAGTCACACCGCTCTGAGTCAAATATGTGTCGGGGATTTCTGCATGCTCATCCTCACGGGACTTCCTTTGCTTGGAAGAAGGTGAGGGAGTAGTGCAATCGCTGGCTCATCGGTATTCCACTGAGAGAAAGTCAGAGGGAAAGAAAGAAGCAGAAAATCTGAAGGAAATAAAGACCTGACAAGTTTAAGAAAAAAAGAAAAAGAAAATCTGTAAAGAAATCTGGGAACTATGAGGAAGCTTTTTGTGAATGACAGCAGAGTCAGAAGAAAGAGTGGAACAAAGGAAGAAAGCTATCAAAAAAATATAAAAGGGAAGAGGCTGGGAGCGTTGTAAATTGCAGTGGTTGGCGGAGGAGGAGGAAGAAGAGAGGAGGGAGGAAAACTCCAAGGCTGACTCAGAGGGATCCCTCTTCACTTCTCATTTCATCACCTCTGTCTGCATTTTTAGCAGGCTTAAACGGAGTTACATGTCATGCCTTTTATTCCATTTTTTACTCTTTCCTTCAATATCAACCCTAATGTGGAAATAAAAGTAGCCCAGTCCATTTTATTGTTGTTCTTTTTCTTGTCCTCTTTTAACTCCAAGGTATCATCACGTGAATGCCTTAGTCTGATTAAGCAGGGACACATAAAAAGTAATAATGGCTTTCAGTGAATAAATATGCACAAATGAAGAAATCATGTCCGATGAACTTACTCAACGACCACCAAGAAAACGTCACCCTCCACCCTCCAGCATGCCGGTGACTGGCAAGCCGTGTACTAACAAAATTATTGTCTGTTGAATGTCAATAGATCAGACATATTGTTTGTTGTTGAATCATTAAACACACAGCTGATTGTTTGATGGACTGCCCAAGATGTTGTATAAATGATGGGGTTGATGCTGTGATAAATGAGCACGATGTCATGGACTGTACAGTGCCCCTGCAGCACATAACTGCATGACATTAATGCCTGGTGTTAACTAAGACTACATGCGAGCTGAGGTGGCAAGTAGACATGATGATGAATACAAAAGCATTAATAAGAACACTAGTCTTGAAGGAAATGTTATCCTAGAACTTTGCTTTTGCGACTCTCTAATTCAAGAAACTTTTTATATCCTAAATGTATTAATGAAGTTTTAATTCTCCTCATAATGACAAAATGTTTATCACATTGTGAAAACATATTCTGTTGATTATGAGATACCAATTTAAACCATTTTACAAGAAACATTTTCTTATTTTTAAGACTTTATCTCATTATATCACAAAGCACATGTCTACATTACTATTTTATGTGGTTATTAGTCCTGTTACATGATTGTTCTAAGCTAGAGCATCTCCTCAGGTAATAATGGAGGTGGTTGATGTTTTTTACTTCAACAAAAAAGTGAGAAAAATGTATGCATTTTGCCAAAAAACAAGCTCCATTCGTGACTAATCAGTATAAAAAAGAAGAACAAGAAGAGGTCAGGAGAGAAGAATTTTCAAATTTGCCAATTGCTACTCTACTTGACACCGCCAGGAATGGACGTGACCTTCCTACGCGCAAGGACAACAAAGACGACAACTGCACAGGGCAGAAAACGCCTGTTGCTAACTACCTTCTGGAATCAGTCCAGGTCAAACAGAGTGCATCACATTGTACATGATTGAGCAATTGTTGGCCAAAATCATATCAGTGATTCTGTTGAATATGTATCTACATCAGTCAATGGCTCCTGTTTATGCAACAGTGTTCCTGTTCATGTTTATTCATACACTGATTACCTCTGCAACTGCTGTTTCTGCTGTGTTTCTAATGAGCATTTTGCATGAGCCAATATCTCCGTAAGTTAGATGTGTCTCAGGCACACATCAGTTTTAATTTCAATGAGCGGCTAAGTGTGGGATGATCCAGGGTGTACCATATGGAGAGGTTTGGAAAAAACAAACAAACTGAAAAAGAGAAAATAAAGAGAAACAAAAGATGAGTGTAATAGGAGGACAGGTGGTGTGGTCAGCATGGAGCAGTTAGGTGCGTGGGCAGGACTTTGCACCCTGCTGCGACTCTGATTGGACAGCAATGTCCTTGCCTAAGGCTTGTGACCCTGTCCAGAATCAATAACACACACGCAGCTTGGAACATTATGAATGACTAATGAGTGAAATTTCTAACAGACTGATTATGTTCATTTTGTGATTACATTAATTGCTCCTGAGGGCCACTGGATGGGAACTCGAACACAATTTATCTTCAAATGCTCCCAAACACACCACACAATTTGTTTAAATGGAGTTTGGCCAAGGGCACATATTACCAATAACTGTCGACCTATTAAAATGTTATTTTTATATGCTATACATTGCATTCACCTCTTTTCCAAAGACAATTCACAACAATCCAAACAACCAGTCTTCAGCCGGACCTACAGGGGGCAGACCATCAGTGGAACAACCATACCACAGCACCCCAACTGACTTCCTGTCTGGACAGAGCAACTACCTGAAAGACGGCCATTTTAACTTCAGATGAACACATGCAGCAGAGGAGAAAGAAGCAAATGTTTGTTCAGAGCAAATGCTTGGAGAAAGACAAACAAAAACCAACTAAAGAAACCAAAAAAGAGATTTGACTTTCTTAAATACTTACCTTTTGTTTGAATTGTAATTACTTAGTAATTGATTGGCAATTACTTTATTTAGTATTTTTACATTTTAATGTTAATTTACTGTTTGTTTAAATTTGAAATAACATCTTTTCTGTTACATTCTTGTGTCCAGGTTTTCAACCTAACTAGAGGTGCAACGGATCAAAAAACTCACGGTTCGGATCGTTCCTCGGATCAGTCACGGATCGGATCATTTTTCGGATCAGCAAAAAAAAAAAAAAAAAAATAGACAAGACAAAAAAACATGTTTTGTCTTTTTGTTTTTTAACACTTTTAAATTATTAACGTGGCTCGAGCACGTTCAGCATGTGTTTAAAGCCCTTGTTTTGCACAACTGAATATGGCCTCATGTGTGCACCTATAAACACAACGATAGCGTTTGTGATCGCTTTAGCCCGGTCGGATTGATGAGCGGTTGTTGAGCCGCTTTCGGTCTCACTCCTGTCGGTGAAACACCGGGGTGATGTCGCTGCAAATGCGTGGCCATACTCGATGTGTTTCCACTGTTGTGTAGCTTTCTTGTGCCACAGTGCCTACACACCGTCACGGTTTTATCCACCAACCTCTTTCCTTCTTCATTAACAGGGAAGCCAAAATGCTCCCAAACAGGGGATTTAAATGACGTGGGGCGTTCCTCCGCTCGCCATGACCACGCTGTGTTGCAGGTTAGGGGTTTTCTTTCGCTATGTCAGCTTCGTGTTATGTCTGTGTGGTAACCTAGGCGACAGATTGGTGTGGCAGCACGAGTATAGAAACAGACGTAGCACTAGAGGCAGCAGTTATCGTTACAGTAGTCACCGAAGTCTAACCTACTTTTATTTTCCATGCCCACTGTTCTACATGTTTTACGCTGAGGACAATAAATCACAAACGAGCCATAGGACTGTTTGCTTATTGAAGAGGGAACTGTTGCAGACTTTTACCCAGAGCGTGGAAAGTAGCTCTGTCCCTGGAACTAGCAGGAATGGTAACGGCTGTGTGAGGACTGAACATGTGCGCAATTTATTTTTTTTTCATAAATCAATCCGCGGATCATGTGTGTGCCGAACCGAAATAATTGATCCGAACGGATCACGGATCAATGATGATCCGTTGCACCACTAAACCTAACTAATTGATTGAGACAACCGCTTCCATCAAGAAAATCAATCCAACAAAAGAACTTGAATAAAAACACAAAAAGGGGAAATCATTGTTCGAGTTGTTCCTTGCCCGACCGGGCTTTTTCAAGTTGAAGCTTTACTGAGGGAACCACCAAAACTTGACACCCTTTTTACAGCGGTGAAAAAAAAACACGCACTCCTTCTAACATCTGGCTGAATGTTAGTGTTTAATATGTCTTTAGTCCCACGTCAAATGACTGCTGTAGGTTGTTGTTGCAGGTATTAATTGATTTACATTCCACTTGGCATTGATGGGAGCAAAACGCCTGGGAAAACTCTCTTATTTTCAGTGGAAACAGCTCACATTTTATTTACAGAAACATACATTTACCTAATGTAATGTTTTACATAGACAGTTGTTGCTGTCAATATAAAGTTGACAGCAACAACTCAAAATCGATGGGATAGATGAGTTTTTTGTCTTCAAGACAGCTTGCTGCTCACTCAGTCTCACTGTGTGGGCTGATATCTATGGCCATATGAAAAATAATAACCCAGCTTAATTATCTCTGAAAGCTGATAATTCCTTTCTGACACTTGTAATAGAGACTTTCAAAGACATCTTATAGAGTACCATGAATAAAAGATGAGGCCATTGCCAAAATAAGATGTATAGCACTTACTATAGCAAAAACAAAAAAGATACCTAAGATCTATTTTGATCCACCCCAGGTTAGTTCACCTTAACGCCAAAGAACCAACTTCATGATTTCTCTGCTTAATAATATCAAAAAAGAATTACACTCCAGAGGCTATATGGGCTGAAACCTCGTGCCTTGGGGCAACTGGTTCAACATAAAGGAGGGCATACAAACAGCACATGCGATAGCTGGGATCTATGTATCAAAGTGCAGTCACTGTGGACATGAATGTGACATCAATGCACTGATGTCAGCTTTTTTTAGAGTAAAAGTGAAGTCTCAAGCCGTGCAATTTGTAAAATGTTGTCATTTGTAAATTGCAAGTAAATAAGCAGGAAACACAGTGAAGCTCTGACAGTGAATGATGACTGCAACAACTCTTAAACTCCAAAAAAAGAAAGGATAAACAAGCATAATGTAAATCTGCTACTCATTAAAAAAAATGTATGTATATTGTGTTTTTGTAGGTCTGTGTGAAAAGGTACAACAAGTAGAAATACAGAAAGGCACTGAACAATAGAACAGGGAGAAGGAGAGAGAAAGTAATTTCTGCCATGTGTGCCTCGGATATTACGACAGCTGGTTGCTGAATACATGACGGATGCGGTTTATCTAACTTGTGGGAGGCAATTACTTACACTGTGTTTCACAAAGACAGCCACACAGGGAGACATACACATTTGCACACAAAAGTGTGCACCATGCACGCCTCACAACGCAAACAACAATGGAGAGATGCTGCTGCCTGCATATTAACAGAAACACATTGGCACATACATGGTGCCCCTAATGTAACTACAGCGCAGAGTTAAAATCTAATCAATTTTCTCCAAGCTCACTGTGGGAATCTAATGATGAAATTTAGACAAAATTCAACAGCTAGAATGGAGACTCTCTTTCAATCAAACTGATCTACAGTTGAATGCAAAGAAAAATGGAATATAACTGGAAAATTTATCAAAAATTAAGGAACGAACTTTACAGGTTGAAAAAAACTATTTTCTCCCAGAACTAAAAGTTATCTTTTAAATTCACTAAAGGCATAATTCACTCGAAGCATAATTTGATCGAATGACATGTGAAAGCTATAAAAACACTTAGTACCTGTTGCTTGGTAACAGATGGATGCATGTGAATTTTAGTGTTCATGGTCATTTGTACGATCGAAAAACTAAAACATTTCGTGATCTATTTCATTTGCATAAGCTACAAGTTATTAGCCTTGTAAATGACACACACACACAGTAGGGTATAGATATGACTGTGCAGCTATTGTTACAGAAAACATAACTAGGACTAACATGCCTCCTGGGTTCAACTGAAAGTGTTCGTAGTTTTGTAGCTGTGTTCAGTGTGCCTGCTTAAGTGAAGGTCTAAGCAGTTTGTGTTTCCACACATCACAACTGCATTAACACATGCTTTCTGAGTCTTAAGGTAGACCTGGGGCCCGTTGCACAAAAGTAGGATTTAGACATCCAGGATGAGTTACTTAGCCAGGTTCAAGGAATCCAAAACATGGGCGCCCAGGCTTAGTTGGTTGCACAAAGGCCAATCCAGGATGAGCAGACACGGATTAATTAAGCCAAGTGAAAGCGATCCTGGATAAGTGCTGCACACGGCTTTCTTAAATAGACCCCACGATCGATCATAGATTCACTGATTCACCATGGCAACAAGGGCGGCGTATTTCTCCCCAGCGGAGCAATAATTATTAATGGAAGCATATGAAGAGGTGACGGAGAAAATAAAACAAAAAGGAAATACTGCCACAGTTAAAAAACAAAGGGAGCAAGCGTGGCAAACCATTGCTGACCGCCTGAATGCGTAAGTAGTGCACAAATACACACTCACCTCTCCACTGAAATTATCACAATTAGGCAGTGTTCGAACTACGGGGGACTCGGGGGATCCGAGACCCCCTGAAACTGACACGAGTCTCCCCCGAAAACATGATTTGGGAAATGTTGAGGGGTCTCTAAAATATTGGCAAAATGTGATTTCCCCTAATGAGTTATGATTGCAGACACGATGCGTGTGGAGCCTGTGTGCGTAATTGGCATAAAGCTGTGCTGTCCGCCGCGTATGATTCTGTATAGCTTCTCATGTGTTTTCGAGATCCGCGCTCTGAGTCAAGCGCAAGCAAGCAACCAAAATGGACATGGCAGCAACTTTTTATTAAGAATGTGCCTGCCCACACATTGCCTGTACTGTTTTAGCAGTGAAAAAAAAAACGCAATTAAAGGACTTGCAAGCATCTTCATCTCCTTCCCTGGGCATAGAAGACTCTGTGACATCAAGGAGGAGTTCTATAGGATTGCAGGTAAGAATTATTATTTTTTTTTTAAATTACAGTTACAATTACAATTTTAACATTCAGAGTAAGATACTCATTGCATCGTATTACAGGTTTCCCCAATGTCATTGGTGCAGTGGACTGCACACACATCAAAATACAGTGCACAGTGAAAATGAGTACACCCCTGTTGAAAAGTAACATTTTGAACAATATTTTAATACACACACAAGTTATTCCCAAAACGTGCATAGAGTAAGTTTAATACAACATCTGTTCAGCTTACAACAGAAAAGAAAGGTCAATAATATAACTTAAATGACATATTTGTCCATTTTTGTGAAATTATGCTGGTGCAAAAGTGAGTACACCCCTATGTTAAACTCCCTGAGACTGGGCCGTGTTGGCCCGAAATGTCATGAAATGAAAAGGCATTAAAAGGGAGGTCATCGTTGTGCGTTTCATCCTTGCCTTACATTGAAATTTTACATTTTGAGTCTGCACCAGGCTAAAAGAGACGTGTGTGAGATTTGACTGAAATCCTATGGAGAGTATCATGATCTGCTTCAGTAGTCACAGTACATGTTGACAAGCATGTTTCTTTTGGTGAAATTCAGCTTCCTACTGTTGATGGCATCCATACAGCCCCAAACCATGTCACTCCCACTACTATGCTTGACTTTAAGCATGGGGCACTTTTCTTTGTACAAATCACTTTTTACCACCACACAGGCTTGACACCATCGAAAGCAAATTTGTTCATCTTGGTGTCATCAGATCACAGGACATGGTTCCAGCAATCCATATCCTTAGTTTGTTTGTCTCTGATGAGACAATGATAAACAAATTTGCTTTCGATGGTGTCAAGCCTGTGTGGTGGTAAAAAGTGATTTGTACAAAGAAAAGTGCCCCATGCTTAAAGTCAAGCAGAGTAGTGGGAGTGACATGGTTTGGGGCTGTATGGATGCCATCAACAGTAGGAAGCTGAATTTCACCAAAAGAAACATGCTTGTCAACATGTACTGTGACTACTGAAGCAGATCATGATACTCTCCATAGGATTTCAGTCAAATCTCACACACGTCTCTTTTAGCCTGGTGCAGACTCAAAATGTAAAATTTCAATGTAAGGCAAGGATGAAACGCACAACGATGACCTCCCTTTTAATGCCTTTTCATTTCATGACATTTCGGGCCAACACGGCCCATTCTCAGGGAGTTTAACATAGGGGTGTACTCACTTTTGCACCAGCATAATTTCACAAAAATGGACAAATATGTCATTTAAGTTATATTATTGACCTTTCTTTTCTGTTGCAAGCTGAACAGATGTTGTATTAAACTTACTCTATGCACGTTTTGGGAATAACTTGTGTGTGTATTAAAATATTGTTCAAAATGTTACTTTTCAACAGGGGTGTACTCATTTTCACTGTGCACTGTAAAATCCCCCTCAGGTGGCCATGAGGGGGATTTTGTGAACAGGAAAAACTTCCACAGCATCAATGTACAGGTGAACATGACTTTTGATAAAGTTAATTAATGAACACTGTACATTACCTGTGATGTGCATTAATTGGTTTTTATCGGCGCCCATCACAAGGTGAGCCACAGAACCTCTATTGATAACCACTTTTAACATCATGGCTGTGTTAAGACTGTCACTACTTATGAGGTTGTGATGGTAACATTTTGTATTCACAGGTGAATTCCTGGGTGTATTGCTGGGTGACAGAGGGTATGCCTGCCAGCCTTTTCTGCTCACTCCATTTGCAGACCCTCTGGAGGCACAACTGGCATACAACCATGCCCATGCCAGAACAAGGGCCCGGATCGAAATGACATTTGGCCTACTGAAGGCACGCTTTCTGTGTCTGAACCACCTGAGAGTCAGCCCAGACAGGGCATGTGATATCATTGTGGCCTGTGCTGTCCTCCAGAATGTGGCCTGCCTGAGAAAGGAGAGGGCCCCCAGAGTGCCAGCTCTCATAGACTGGGACAATCCTGCCATCTTCCCGGATGACGACTGTGGTCGCTGGTCAGAGACCAATATGTGTTAAATTATTTCAATTAATATGCATGTTGCTTTAAGTTGGGCCTGCAATGGCAGAGGAATTTTTGTTAGGTTTTTGTGCTTTATAGGCAAGGCAATTTCATTAGTATAGCCCATTTTTACAAACAGTTTGTCTCAAACTGCATGCTTTGATTCTGTGCTTTTTGTCTTGTAGAGCACTGTGACTTCAGTTTTGAAAGGAGCTGATGGTTTACTTGCTTTGATTCATCCTTGTTCAATAAAGGAACATCATGGTACTCTCTAATGTGTATTTATATTTATATGGTGATGTACTTTATGTGTAGTCTGTGGGAAACTAAATTATCTAGTGGTTCATCTAAAATCATCAGTTATCTAAAATGATTTCAATTAATGATCACAAATGTTTCAATAATGATAGTGGGTATAGTTAAATGTTTTAACAATATGTTCTAGGCAGTGGAATAAATATTGGTTTCCAATTGTGGCGACCGCTGACTGAGATAAGGAATGAGATTAAATAGATCCTGGAACTTAGCCTGGTCTGGAGCAGGCTAGCTTCACAGAATAAATCTCCATGGTAACTTACGTCTGAACATATCCCACTTCCCTTATCCTACTTTTGTGCAACCGGATCACGGATAAGTTGATCCAGGATAGCCAACATATCCCCGCTTAATCCCTTATCCTACTTTTGTGCAACAGGCCCCTGGAGCTAGCCATTAAAACCCACTATATGGGTGTGTATTTGTGTATTTTTGTTTCTATACCTTGTCCAGGCATCCATTGCCCACAGCAGTGTTAATATTCTACACACACAGGGTGCGGCCAAACCCCATTAATCATGTTTGTGAATGTCTAATCTCAACATTACTTGCACTGGTTTCATTTTCATGGCTGTCTGCAAGATTTATAATGGCGTTTGGAGAGCGTATATGTGCTGTGTGTGTGCATGCACAAGAGATGTAATACACTGTTACGGAAGCATGCTCATAAGTGTGCCACCTTGTTGAGGAGAAGAATGTCCCGGACCTCCAGTTAATGTCTCTTATGGGGAAGTGGCGGTGCAGCATGTTGACTCACATATCTGCTACTTTAAATATGTTTTTGTGTTCATGTGTGAACATCTGCTATTGTGATTTAGAGGATATTCATATAGGAGGTTGTATGTGAGTGGGTTTTTGTGTGTACAAGTGTGTAAAGAGCTTGACCTGGTTACAGTGGCATGTGTACCTTTTCGTTACCATGGTGACCATA
The DNA here is from genome assembly GCF_027942865.1 of Odontesthes bonariensis. Taxonomy (NCBI): domain Eukaryota; kingdom Metazoa; phylum Chordata; class Actinopteri; order Atheriniformes; family Atherinopsidae; genus Odontesthes; species Odontesthes bonariensis. Next base: position 15,876,724 of record NC_134512.1, on the reverse strand, counting down.
AGTGGCCTTTAAAGAGCTGTCAAACCGGATGATGAGATAAGATTACATCAATGACGGGGAAGGGCTGACACAAATACAGGGGTGAGTAAGGGAAATAGCACAAAGAAAGGATGCAAGAGGGTGTGGGGAGGGGCCTTTGGGACCTATTGATGGAGAGTACCAAAAGGATCATCAAGCACAACCACACACACATACACACGCACACACACACACACACCGTGATCAAATACACACATGCACAAACCAGCAGACCACAAAACCTGATAATCTCGGAAACATCCATTTCTTTTAACTGCCATCGCTGAAACAGACATATAATCAAACACACACCATTAAACCAAGTGCATGCTAGTTTTGTGGTCAGCAAGTGCTGAAAGACCACCAGATTTCATTACCTAGTACTAACGGTCTGCTTGGAGAGCTAGATGTGGATGATCCTTCTAAATGGTGGATAACAGGGCTGTTTTTCTAGACGAAGGATGTCTGGAGACATTGATTGCAGAAAACAGACTGACAATCACAAAGTGAAGGCTTGGGGTTTTTCCAAGCTCTTAAAAAGGAATAAGAAACTGGTCATATAAAAAAGTCATTTGAGACTATGAAACTAGGGCCCATCTATTCATCTCATTTTGTACATGAAAGTTATTTGTGTATGTATCGCTCTGGCAGCAGAATGGCAAACAGTGATATACAGTTATCACCCATCTGTCATACCTCTTTTAAACAAGAAAGAAAAATATTACATTTACCTTCATGTTCATCATATTCATCACTAAAGTCAGCGTTTTCTTCAGCATCCTCATTGCATGGTGAGTCAGCTAGAAGGCATTTAAATAAATTAATTCATAACTGATAAAAAAAAAGAAGTTAATTTTGTGCTGTAAATGCTACAAAAGAACAAGTAAAACACAATGCTCAAACCTAAATTCATTTCTAATCTAAGTTTCTAACACTATCCTACCACAGCATCGACTACTGTATGTTATTGCCACAGTATGTGTCTTTCTGCTATCTCTAACAGGGAATCTCATCAAGATATACCACACAGTTTAGAATTTTAGTTGGTAATTGCACATTGCCAAAAAAAACGTTTTATGCTTTATGAAAACACTCTCTTCCCCAAATGAGATTTTCAATTTCAAAGTACTTTTTAGTTGCAAAACAATTAAAACTAAACTCCTTACGTTCATTACATTTAGTATCTTATTCCACACTCTTTGAAATTTATATCTTGCAATGAGCAAAACCAACTAATATTCACAATACTAAATCTATCCTTCTAGGATGGATGTATTTGTTTAATGACATGTTTCAGAATGAGCAAGGTCAGCTGTGGATTTAAGTGAAACAAAATGCTACAAAGGTTACTGCAACAAAGATTTACTGTTTACCGTCTGAGTCCAGATAGCCATCTGCTACTACAAGGGAAGGTGTAAAAACAAGAAATAATTTTTGGTTCTTAAGTTTAAAAATGTATTAATAGATTAAATGAACACATTTTCCTAAATAAAAATACAGTATAGCCTACTGGTGACTAAAGTACAACTCCCATTGAAAATAAGAAGGTCTTTCTTAGTGTTTCAAACACTTTTAAAGTTAAGGAAATGCTTCACGTAAAAACATGGATACTAATCCTAATCACAGACACTCACAAACAAACATATAGTCAGATTTACCCTGTCTGATCTCATCATACAGATGCTCCTCCGGTACAGCTGTTGATTAATAAGGTTGTACAGACATCAAGAGGAAGCAGAGTAGGGTAGCATAAGGGGCTGGGTGTTTAGGAGGTTGTGGTGGGAGCTAATTATCTAACTATCACTGAATCATCAAGATGTTTGGTGTCAGAAGCAGTATCATATTAAGCTTGAGGGCACAATAGTGATATTTATTTTTACTTCACGTGAATGAAAAATCTCACAAACACACACACACAAGTCTCGACCTGGGACAATTTGATGTGTGTCTGTTCCGTACAGTAACAGAACTCTATCATCATTAGCAACTCATCCATTTATAAATGCTGAAAAGATGAGGGTCATTCCCACCTAGAGAAAGAGATTTATCAAGCTGTGCCTCTCTGTGCACCGGGACGCCTGGTCAATTCATATCCCAAGACTACACATTTACAGAGTGAATGCAACAGAGTGATGGATATGATGGTCAGTGTTGCATAACAGAGCCAGATGGTTAACTTGGCCGGGCCATGATGCTGGCAGCCATGGCACTGTAAGCTTGTTTCCTGCATGGCCAACATGAGACAACGGCAAAACACTGAGTGTTGATATTAGTGTCAGGGTTATAGATTCAGTTGCACCAACAGAAAAGCTGGTAACAGCAGATCCATTCTGTAGATGGAGGCATACTAAGATACTGTTGAGTCATCACATTTCCGATTGTGTAAACATCAGTATGCAACGCCGTTTCAGACAATGCTGTAACATTCAGTTTTTCCTCAGCAAAACGTTGTTCAGCTTTTATGGCTTCTAATCTGCTTTTGTATGTCTGCTGCAAATAACATCAGCGTTTTATGGAACACTCACAATACTCCAAAAGTAGCATCAAAGAACACATAGGAGGTCTCCAAATAAATGTCTGTGAGGTCAGATGGGCTGGAGGACAAAAAAACAAAGGAAGAGACACAAATTGTTCTGTAGGTATCCAGCGGAGAGAGGTTTTATCAGTATTTCTTATGTTTTCATATGCAGTTTGGAAAGAAAAAAAAGGAAACGGATCATAATTAGCTATTTCCCGTATTTCCGTCAATGTTCAGTCATGTTGGTGCTGACAACTACAATTTCTAAATTGAGTGCAAAACTAGAACAAAATCTTTCCAACTATTAATCAAAAAGATTCTTTGAAAGCTTGCTGCAACTCAACACCATAAAGTGGCTGGCATTGAACAACCTTTTTTTTCCCCATCAGTGTTGAAAAACACAAAATGGTGAGATGACCAAAAGAAGTGGATAACAGAGCAGCAGAAGAATGTCAACGTCTTTGATAAACCTTTCAGTTTTATCCTTGTTCAGGATGAATATATGTATGGAGGACGATCAAAAATAAAAAACCTTCGATCCATGAGGAGGTTTTGTGATGGTATTAGTCAATTTTGGGTCATCAACTATTTCCCAAAGGCGGGGCCATCTTCCAGGACGATAACCCTGGTGAGTAACTGTCTTAAATGATTAAAAAGTGTCCAAATAAGCATGTGTGAACACTTAGACTGGCGATAACTTACGATAAGTGAACATCTCTGGTGTGAAATGGAGCAGAAAGAAAGTAACAGCCTTCCCCATCATCATCTCTGAAAGATCTGGAACATTTTCTGTTTGATCAATGGATTAAAACTTCCATGGCCAATGTACAAAAATTGCATGTCTCTATTCCTCAACGTATTAAAGCAATTACTGTGACCAAAAAACAGGGCCAAGTCCATATTAAATTTCACAGTCTACAACCTCTGTAAATGTGTGTGTGTGTGTGTGTGTGTGTTGTGGTTGTTTGTACAAATTCCAAATTCATATTCCAAACTGACCCATAATCTGTACTTCCTGTCCCTCTGCAGATCTGAAAGGAACAGAAGAGGTCTCAGCATGAGTGCAATCCCTCTCTATCTGACTATTCTACGGATACGAGGGAACTGTTTCCATTAAGCTAATGTCGGTTTGATCCTTGGTGATGCATGTGAAGTGGCAGGATGCAGGGTGTGGAGCCAATGTGGAACTGGGTGTCTGTGGACAGGTGATAAGAGGTAAGAGGACGGAGAAAAGCTGCTGCATTTTCAGGGAGGAAGCACTCTCAGAAAGAAGGAAGAACATATTACATGTATGCATAACAACCACCAAAAGCACAGGGGACCTGTTTGAATTTGCAAGTCCTTTCCTTGCAATAATCAAAGATTTGTAGTGAGAGCATGCCCATCTCTCAACTGGATTCAAACAGGGCTGAGAACTAATCATTAAACTGTAGGGATAAGGTTGAGGTGAGTGGGAGAGCTACAAAGTGAGAGGAATATTATGGAGTTTACCTTCTACGTCATTACAGTCATAGTCTTGAGTGAAGCATGGATGGAGACAAAAGCATACACACAAACAAATGAAAGCAAAGCCACTGCAAACAGCTGAAAAAGCACATTTAAAAAGTCAATGAAATGATAATTCACAATGTCAAGCTCAAACACCAGTGAAATGACCTCCAGGCAGAGAGACTGCATAACTGCTTTGCAGGCAACAACGTAGTGAAGTAATAGTATGTTTTGGTATCTAAAAAACATATGAAAACTTAGGAAAGTTTGTTTTTGTAGCCAACCCTACTCATAAGAGCCACATGTTGTCACGGACTTCCCAGGAGATGCTAAACACTTGTACGGATGATGGACAGTCTCTGTCATGCTATGACATACAGGGTATGAACAGCAGCAATATAAAGTGTTGATAGTTGCAGTAGTAGGTGAAATGAGGCAAATATATAGATACGAAAAAAAAATCTTTTTTATAGTGGATAACCTACCTTTGACCCGTTCTCCACGGTTTAGTTGGATCTCTCCGTCGCCCTGTGGTGAGTATGGTTTGACCACAATGAAGGTACGTCCTGGGACAGCACTGTAGAGTTTTCTTTTGGGCCCACGGGGGCCTGTCAATGCTGGAGGGGTGTGATGAGGTGGGCTGGGGTCTCGCTGCACTGAGCCGGGGCTGTAAACAAACACATAAGTTACTGTGGTGATTCCTGGGAGCTGGTAACTGAAGCCCGTGGTCACCGACATGGTCGTCAGTGGGACAGCAACCTGGTGACACCCCCTGGTTGTTATGGTAGCCAGAGAGGGATTCATAGGCAAGCCCGAGTACCTGCCAATCAACAGTCAGTGTTCCACAGGGGTGTCATGAGAGGAGAGTATACTCTCGACCACTTTCTTCCTCTCCTCTTCCTCTTATTGTAACCCCTGTTCCTTCCTTAATAGCAAAGGCAGTATCCTTCTTCCTCTCTTTTACCCTATCCTTCTATTTCTCCCCTGTCCCTTGCATCCTAATCGAGGTAGGAGAGGAAATATGTATCGGTAAGAAGATCAGCACTATTTCCTTGTCTGTATGGGTCCGTCAGAGAGCCCCCTTCAGTTAAACACATCCTGAGTTTGGGCTCCAGCATAAGTCCCCTCCAGAAATAGACAAAAATCCACTATACATCTCCTGTTCCAGATGCTCCCAGGCTGGGCTACAGATCTTGCCTTGTCCTTGGGTCCTGGTTCTCCTGCTGTGGAGGAGAGAGGTTAGGTCTGCTCCCCAACTCCTGCTCCCTCTCCCGGGAGTCCCACCGCGTCTGCCTCTCCTCTCCCCTCCACCCCTCACACATACACTCACACACACTCTGGCAACGTTGCTGCTGCTGCGCTCTGTGGCTCCCCTCCCCTTTGACGGCTCGCTCACACACCACAAGCCCTCTATGTGCATTCTAGCTGTGCACACAGGCACAAACACGGACAGCCCCCTCCACTCCTGCTAACATCGCACCTTCACTAGCATGGCATACGCCACCACCAGCATGTCGCTAACACATCGCTGACACACACATACACACTAGTCCCAGAGCACGATTGATCTCCTTCTGCTTGTCTGCCTGAGAGCGTGCATGCGCCATGGCTCCCTAAGGCAGGCTGAGTGAGTATATGTGTGTTTGTGTGTGCGTTTGTGTGCAGTGAGGTGCGCGGTAGGGTTGGTGAGGGGGTCTTGAATGCCTTGAATCCCCTCCTTCTCTTATTCCTCTCCTTCTTCACATTTCTTTACACTGCATCTTCATTCTCTCTCTCTCGCGCGATTGAATTCTAATACAGCAGCAGCAGAGCTCCGCCTAGTTTTCATTCATCACCTCTGTGCTGTGTGAGTTGCATTCAGCATCATTCTGCCGCTTGCATTGTCCAAGCTCTCTGTCAAGCAGCTTTAAAACCTACATCAAAAACATATGTAACACTTGTATATCAATCACATATACACCCAAGAGAAGAAACTGTTTATGTTTGTATTACCTGATTGTTACTTGCATGTGTGTTGTTCATTCACTGTAACAAGTGACTCGATTATACCATGAAATAAGACATTCAAACTATCTGCTGACAGTGCTGTATCTCTACTTGACTGTCTTGCCATGTATGAGTCACTTAATAGCCTTAATTATTTTATTCACCCAGTTCAAGCCTTCTATGTTATTTACCTTTCTTTTCTCAATACTTCTGTCTACTTTTTCCTGATTTCAAGCCTTATTTGTCTTCTTCTCTCCCCAAATCTCTATTTGCTTTTCTTGCTCTCCTCATCTCTTCAAGCTCTCTTCCCCATACCTCCCTATCGAAACAATGCCTTGCTGACGGCTTTCCAATTACCATAGGGGCTGAGGGGCTGGGATAGCTCCCGCATGTTAATGTCTGAGCCCCAGCACAGAACTGATGGAGAAGCAAGAAGATTAGGGTACGCTAACTGGCCACTTCATGCGTCACAAATTTGCTAGTTCCAGGTTGGGCGTTCGTTTATGCATAGGTTCAACACGGGATGATCATGATTGCACATGAAATTGTTGCCAACTTCCAGAAGAACCTTTTTTCATTCCATCATATCCTCAAGTTACTCTATTGCATTGAGGTCTGGTGGCTGAGGACATCTGAGCACAGTGAACTCATGGTCGTGTTGTGACTTTGTGAAAAGGCGTGTTATTCATTTTCAAAACAGGAGGTGGGGCTACATATTGGCAACCACGGGTCCGTTTCACGTAGCAGGTTCAACCAACTCTGAGTCTATTCCTGATCTCTGAGTTGATCTACTCTGAGATAGAAAACCCTGAGTTTTCGGTTCCACAAATGCTGATTTGAGTGAGGTTAATCAACTCTGAGTAAGTTCACCTTGAGTTTAGCGCGTGCACCACAACTTTAAAAAGCCAGCATCAATGGAGCCCCGATTCGACGAGTCCCCTTGGCAACGGGGAAGAGGAGGGGCTACGTTTTTCACCAACCTCGAATTGGAAATCTTAATGCGCTCATACGGCGAGTTTCAATACGTTTTTAGAAATAAGTGCAACACCGCTGCAGCAGCAAAAGTGTAAGTTTAAATGTAGTCCTTTGCAATCACAATAATATTACAGGGAAACTGCTTGAATGGTAGCCCATTCATAAACATAGGTGAAATCCCGCAGGGGAGAAGCGCACAATGGCAGCAGTTTAAGATGAAATATAAAAACATTGTTCAAACAGGTGAGACCTCGGCATGGAGGTTCCTCATTTTGATCATGTTTTACACTGTAAAGTAAATATTAAGTGGCTATTTGACTGTGCAGTTATTTTATTCCCAACATAATGCTGTTTTCACACACATAAACTATGTCTTCTCATCTATATCATCCATCCATACATTATCTATACACCGCTGAATCCGTCAGTCGGGTCGCGGGGGGGCTGGAGCCTATCCCAGCGGTCAATGGGGAAGAGGCGGGGTACACCCTGGACAGGCCGCCAGTCCATCACAGGGCCACATAGAGACAAACGAGACAAACAACCATGCACACTCACAGTCACTCCGAAGGACAATTTAGAGTCATCATCTATATCATGTTCTGTTAAATAATTAAGCCTATTTAAACTAACACAGACTTCTACTCAGCCAACAGAAAGAAGGCAGATGCCCGTAAAACGGGTGGTGCCCAGCACCGCCACCTCTAACGGGAGGGCAGTGGCTGAGGGAATCCCCGGAGGGAATCCACCCCCAAGACACAAGTGCCTTTATAAAATATAATAGGCCTATGTCTTTTTTAAGCCTATTCATACAAATATTTATTTGTCTTTTATGTCTTTTTTTTCTTTTGTCCCAACACATTCTGATGGTGCTGCTCAAAAAGATAATTGTCTGTAAATGCAAAAATCTATGCGCGGTCTGATAACCATCTCTGACGAATATTTATTTCTCTGCGCAATAATGCTGCGCCTTCATCCACGGGATCGTTGTCAAAAGGACATGTTTGTGAAAAAAGTTGCCTCCTACTGTGCCTAAAGGACTTCTAGAAGTAGAAGAACTCGCTCTGCTGACTGAATGAATGAGGAAATCAAATGGCGTGTGTGGCTGAAAGAGGGCGGAGACAAAAAGAAACTCAAGGTTTCTTGAATAAAACCTGGTCCCGACCAGGTTAGGTTCAGAGAGTCTGTTACTCCGGTAACTGATCGTGAGGTTAAGTTACCTCTCTTTGTGAAACAGGCTAGAGTTACCCCTCTTTCTCGGGGTTGAGTTACCTCCCTTTGTGAAACGGAAAACTCAGGGTTTCCCTCATTTCAGGGTTAACCTACTCAGAGTTTTCACTAAACCTGCTACGTGAAACGGACCTCACAACTCTCCAGTAAACTGTGGAGTTGAAAGTTTAACCTAAAGTCCTTTTACACATCCAGTTTGGAAATTGGATGGATCCATCTAAATGTCACAGCAGCAATCAAGAATGATCACATCAGCCAACATTTTCCTGACCCTCCATTGCCAAATTTTGATGAGCTAGTGCACACAACAGCGGTTGTGCCCTGTATATTCTTCTATTACAGTAGCCAGATTGTTTACAGGTTCAAGATGTTCTTCAGCACACCTTGGTTGTCTTGTAATATGGTTATTTCTTATTTTCATCTTTCTAACAACCTAAGCCAGTGTGGTCATTCCTCTCAGACATCTTCAATCAAGGCATTCTTGCCCAGAGAGCAATTGCTCATCAGCAGGCTGTAACATGCAAAACAGCCTGCCAGGCACAAATAACTATGTTAAAAGAAACTTGAGTTTCTGTCACATGATACAATAATTGGATGTTTGATAAGTTGAAGTTAGTAAATTGTAACTAATAATGGGGACAGCGGGTGAATTTCAAATCTTTTTAAGGATTCAGTCCCTTAAAACCAATGAAAGCAATGAGCAGACAAGTCATAGTGACCAGGGAGCTTCAGAAAACCATTATAATTTTTCTAACTATCTCGTAGTGTCCTTGTTTTTGTCCAGGGTTGTACATGTTTTTTTAAAAGGTTTTACGCTTATTCTTTGTTGCTGTTTAACAGTTATAATTTAATATTGGATGTAAAATAGTGTTTGACCTACATTAAATCTGTTTTTATCTCAACTGGATAGTCATTTTTTGTCCTAAGTATGAAAGAAAATGCTTTTAAACATGCATCTCAGCTAATTTAAATGATCATATGATTATCAATTCCTATATGCAGGCTGGTGCTACTTTGTGTTTTGTTTCTCTATATCTTTTGCCTTTCCTTTCGGTGCACCTCATTAAGAGTGGCTTCAAAAGGATGTTGGATCCATCACAGGCATATACAAGAACACACATACACACAAAGTTGTAATTCAGTCTATAACAAAAAGCTCCGATGTTTCCTAGGACACCAGCCCTGCCTCTGTAACGATGGCAACGGTCAATAAAAGAAAAGAAACAGCCACCAAATACAATGAGAAATAATATAAACCTGGATCTCCACACCAGTTTTAAAAATGATTTGCCTCAATAAGAACAAAAAAAAAAAGCATCCCAAAAACTCTCTTTCTCATCTCACATATTCAGGCAGTTTCACTGAAAAAAAAGAAAAGAAAAACTGCAGCTACTGAGTAAGCTAGCAGTAAGTCATTTTTAACAAAGATCATAGTGATCTTGATGCAAAGGAATATGTGAAATGTGATCTAATTAACAGTGATGTGAGGGGAGGGGGGTCAACCTTTGCAATGAAATGGTATGACCCTGAAAGGTATCTCTAAAACACATTTCTTCCAACTATTAGATCATTAAATACAATGAAAGAGCCCACTGAAATACATTTGAACAGCTTGATAATGACTCTAAATGCCTGTTTTTTTTTTAAATTATTGAATGCATACATACTTTTAAAAATGCACCTGCAAATGTCACTTTGCCATTTTCACAGATGTTATCAAACTAAGCTGCTTCAGTGAAGTAGTTTTTCACATGACTGCCCTGCCTTCTCAGGTAAATGGCTTTTTCCTCAAATAGCCCAGCTCTCTGAGGTGAGATGTGCTCGTTACAAACACAATCATAATCAGCAGCGCACTTTGCATCCTAATGATCATCAGTCTGTCCTTGCCTTGCTGCACATGAATGAACCTATGTTCTTTTGTTCTTCCTCACCCAATGTAGGAGTGTTTATGGCTGTTGAGGAGAAAACAGAATGTGGACTTTGCTCATTGGGTAGATTATGGAAAGGGCATCCGTTAAACAGAAAAACCGCAAAAATCGCATTTAAACTTGAGATAGGGGAGAAATTTGGCTATTTTCAAATGAGCCTTCCACAAGATCAGAAACATGCAAGATCAATGTTTATAATAGCGATGATAATAAAACTTGATATATAAACAAATACTTCAATATATGGTGTTTTAACACGGGCTGCATTCCTTTTCTGCAGCTGTACATGCTGCTTAGTTGTAGAATATGCATATAAGCAGAACTTTCTCTAAGTGGAATGTAGCCCTCATTAATCACCAGAGCTTGTCCAACTATTTGAAGTCCAAGTCCTGTGAAAAAGGTCCATAGCCCACCGGTTATTGCAGTCCAAGCAGTCTTTTGCAATACTGATATTGCACATGTTGATACAGTATTGGAATGATGTTAAATTTTAGATACATTGTGGAGCCATATTTTTAGACCTTTTAATGACCAAACTACAGTTTTCTGGCATCTGGGCGACTGGCCCAATATTTTTAGATTGTTAAAAAGCTGTCTGAAGGGGATCTAGTTGCAAGTGGCTCTAAGTGCTTTATTGGTCTCTGGCAAATTAATTTACTGAGTTCCCATAGTAGCATAAAAATATGTAACCATAGCTTTTCTCTGAGACTTGTTCAGCATTTAGCCCAAGAGAGAAACAGAGATTAACACTTCTAATCAATGCAGCGGAGATGTTGAAGTGGATTTTCATAGTAGGCTTGAATAAGTACAAGATCAGTGTTAATTTGCTTTACAACCAAAGAGAGTCATTACATATAAACTATAAGCTGATGTCATGAATTCTGGAAACCGACTTGATATGGAAAATGACTGATATATATATGTCTGGTCTCTTCTAAGGTACAAGATGAAGAACTATGATATGCAGGAAGCGCTTGTAAATTGTAAATAAGAGTAAAACACATCCAACCAGAGAAGACCATGCAGGAGACATTCATTTCAAATCTCACCTTGGCCTCCATATTAATGAAGTTGGACCAGCTATTTGTCAAACCACATCCTCAAGATTTGATGGTTTACTGTAGATGCACTATGGCCAGGTTAATCTTTAAAACTAAGACATTGGATAAAAAGCCCAAAAAAAATCAGTGTTAGATAACTGTTACTGATAAATACTGTACCCCTTTCATATGCCATCCTTTAATGTGAATTCTCCATGGTTAAAATAGAGGTAGCTCAACTCTCCTCCTCTTCGACCTCATTTCTCTTCTCTACATGTTCCCCGGCCCTCAGGTGATGGTCCAGCGCAGGGCAATACAGGGACAAATAAGACAAACAACCATGCACTCTCACACTACTGGTGATACACTTATTTCTAAAATAACAACTGCAATGGAGGTCGGCTGAAAATATGCTATTGCTTTCTCTCTGTTAAAAGTTAGACATTATTAAGACACATTAATATGTTCTGCTCAGCAACATATTATACACTCAGTCACTTTAAAGCTGTCTATCGACTGATATGGATGGACTCTTCCAAACAAATACACGTGTGCTAACGTGAACAGTTCAATATCACAAATTCTGACACAGTCACTGTGAAGACAATATTGTGATGATTAACAATAATGCTGTATTGACTAAATATCATGGTTTAAGGTCAGGTAATAAATTAGGAAAAAGGTAAATTTGTTTGGCTCTAATGAAATTATGCAGTATTATCAAAGATTTCATTTATTGTTTCATTGTAACCTTCCTGCTGAAGACAAGCCAAGCTATTAAACCCTAGCAGCACTGCACACATCTGAGGAGGAGGAAGTGATGGTGACTTCCACAGGAACTTGCTGGAGTAGCCGGGCTGTTGACCAGCCAAGCTAATTTCACACTCCCCTGGCACCTATAATGCCCCTTGAGCTACTGTTGGCATAAACAGAAGGTCGAAGAGAAACCGAGAGAGGGACGGAGTAATATTTCAGAAAAAAAGAATCAAGGACAGCATCCGTCTCACATGGGTGAAGGTCCTGGCCATGGAGGCCAGCTGCTCAATTTGGAGTTCTTATATATTCTCCTCACTTTAATACATTGGGAAAGGGTAATACACACAGGACTAAAGTCCCAGATCCCTGAGTGGAGAAGGCCATTTAGGCCAGAACATAAACACAATAAAACTACTATTCTTCATTCTCTTTTCCCTTTCGCTCACACTGAATGAACACTGTGACAGAACAAAGAGGGGCATTTCTGTAAGTGAATGCTTCCCATGTTGGTGCAGTACTAGATATTGCAGAAAAAAGAATATATGGGACAGACCATGTTAAGAAGTGTATGTGGTCTTATAATGATCAGTTTTATTGATAAAATTAATAAAGTTCAGATAATGCAGTTGTGTTTCATTTAATTGATTGCAGAACACCTAATTGACTGTGCATTATACTCCTGTGGTTTTAGTACTCTGTGATGTGTGAATGCATCTTTATGTAATAAAGCGGTTTGTAAATAGCAGATGGTAGCCTCTTAAGTCTGAAAAGTGTAACCAACTTCAGAGGTAACTGTATCATACATTCTTTACAATGACCAGCAGAGGCACCTCCTCTTGTTGTAAAAAGTCTAAAGCTGTTTACACACATGAACACCGGAAAATGTCTGCAAAAGATTTTTGCAGTTTCCCATCTATACCTATACACTTCACAGTGGAAGATTCCCAGCTGTATACGCAGTCTCACAAATAAATATACTTAGGAGCAGTACCTGGGTACAAAGCTCAGGAGGTGGGGCATTATGTAAAAAGTATGAAGAGATATCTCAGAACTCCACATGCTGAACTAACTAAGTTGTAATATTCGTTTACAGCACGTTGAGAATAGCAAAGGAAGCTCTCATCTCCCTGTAATGATGACCATTTCTGCGTTAAAATCAATGCCATATATATTTTGGACACAGTAACCTCCATATTGACCAGTAAGTGGAGAGTAACATACATGTCAGCAGTAAAGAGGATGAAGGGGTTACTCTTGTCAACACACACTAGGTTCTTGTCGCGGTCACATTGACATGCACTGTATCCTTGAGTTCCACAGATGAAACATGTCCGTCAACCACCAAACAAAACTAACAAACTTAAAATCATATATTCACAGATTAAAGCAGGAGTTAACACAGCAATGGATGTGGGGGGTTGTATCTATCCTGTATATATGACTGAAAATGATGAATGCACAAGTTATATATACAAGGGCGTGATTATTTTACAGAAAAAGAGGTAAAAAAAATGTGCATGTGTGAGAGTCCTTGATGGATGGTTTCAAGTGACAAGACAGTATTAGAGCAGAGAGGGTACAGCTGAAGCTGTGTCTGTTATGCAATTCCTCAGTCAGACAGCAGACAGTTTCACACAAACACACACATACTCACACACAGTGTGTGGGGTCAAGGAATCATTTCAGCTGCGTGCTGTACATAGGTGATCATTTGCTGACTAATAACGATAATAAAAAGCTTAACAAACCAAGTGTCTACAAACCAGTTTAATCTTGTGATCAGAGCCCTGGTTTACTGTGCAGTTTGTCAAATGGTTCAGTGTACAGTGGAGGAGATTTGTTCCAGCATCGACTGACAAGCTGTTCTGAACTGAGTGACATGTCCAATAACATTACTCATAGCTCAGATTTCAGAATGTATTCACTGTCTCTCAATCTCTCTCACAGATTGGCAGACCTCAATTAGTCCCAGTGGTGATTATTATTAGCCCCTTTCCATCTGTCTACCTAGCTGTGTGTGCAAGAACCTATACACATTAGTGTCTTGTGCCATACAAACACTTCAACAAATACAAATGCAAGCTTGATATATCTAAAATGTGTCATTTGCCTTCTGTTCTCCAAGTCAGACAAATAGTTGACCTCAACAGAGGTTGTAACAGATTTTGTTGATGCATGCCAAACATGATGCCTCTGATCAGACCACAGGCCACACAAAAACTACGCTGACTGTAACTGTAAGCTGTATTACCACTAAAAATCTGATACCAAGTAATCAGCATACATTTTTAGTTTCAAATCCAAGTTTATGTCTAATATATATGACTTTTCAGTAGAGGTTTTAAGGTAAAACAACTTTCTATTTGCAAGTGACTGATGAATAAATAAAGATTCTCCACTGGATGATTTCATGTCATGTTTATTCCCAGTAGCAGACGGGACCAGATGGAATAACATGCAGCGCTGCCTGGTGACTAACAAGTGATTCAAAAACATCACATGGGACTTGAAGACTTTTTAAACATGGTTTCAGTATAAAAGTAGGTACATACTCAGATGCCAGTCACAGTTTATTCAGAGTGGATTGCTGAAAAGACTGGCAAGGGCGGAACATGAATTAGGAACACGAAGAAAAAACTGTGCCCGAACTGTACAAGAAACTTATTGAGACTTAAATTTAACTTTTCAAAAGTAATCCTTACAGACCTGAGTCTTCCACGAGGTCCATGTCCATGAGGGTAGCCATGGCTGTGGGACCGTCTGGGGACCAGCTTGTCCTCTTCATGCATGTGATGTAGTGAAGGTGAGCGGGAATGTGAGGACCTGGAGCTGCCAGTACTCTGGAGACTGCTGTCAGGGATCTCTCCATGACGACTCTGACAAAAAGCCGAAGAGAAGAAGAACATCACATGGATGTGTAAAATAAACAAACTGTCTAGGACAAAATCATACACAGACTGAATCAGTGACGTTGTTCCTGTTTTCCTAAAAGCATTCATCATGAAAAGTTAAAGTTAAAATGTGCACACATGTTAAAAGTTTCACACCTTTCTAACATTTCTTACTTCTCCAAGGCTACTGTACTGTTGCCCAAAAGCTGGGAGACTGTGCAGTGATGGGACAGGGGAGTGACCCTGGCGGCCACGGGATTCTCGAGGGGGCTGACTGTGGATATGATCATGGTCGCCATTCAAGTTGTTGTCACTTGCAGAGCGGAGCAAGGATCGTGGTGAGGGCAAGGGGCCAGTCGTCACACGTCGCCGGTTTGTGTAGGAAGGAGTCTCCCTGAAAGGCACTGCCAAAAAATGACCAAAAGAGAGTCAGACTTACCGAAAAGCAGAATAACAGCAGAGATATCAATCCAGGGTTGTGCATTATCAATTTCAGCGTTTTATCATATTCCATCGCTGAGAGATAAAGAATCCAAACCAAAAATAAGACTCACTTCATCAACAAAGTTTGCTGAATAAAATAAGGATAGTAATAAGTTGCACAGTAAGGAATATGCTGTTCCTTTTAACTAGGATCGTTTCTAACAGTGGACAAAATATTTGAATAAGGTTATTAGGTTTATAGTGAGGTATTACATCCTGTCCACACCAGATGGCAGAGTTTTCCTGTGCGTTATTTCATACAGAGGAAAGAATCTATTCAACTCGTCAGGGATCCAATAATCCCATGAACCTTTCTCCAGACACCTCGTATTTCCATCTCCTTTATTCAATTTCTATATCCCTGCATTCAAACTCTAATCACTTTACCAAGTCTTTTTTCACCATTCTGGTCCAGCCGAACGTTTCTCTAACTCTACATCTCTTTCAAAGCTGTAATACTTCAAAGGGTTGCTTTTTGTGACTATTGGTGTCAACTTACCAACATCTGATGCTTTGTGGACCGTAATGATTTCTCCCAGATCAAAATTTCCAGCTATAATAGCCACCTGATAGAGTGCATGAAAGGTAAAGACAGAATATTTAAGTAACATAACACTAACAACAGTTATAACCGACTTATTCCCCTTTTTAAAATATTTTTGTCCCATTCAAAAACGTATTCATTTTCATAAACCCATACATATAGCCCTTTTCTGTATAATATGTTAAATTTGTGCATATGGTAATGTTTCAGATCCTGACTAAGTTTGCTGTGAATAGAGAAAACGTGACTTTGACAATAAATACATTCAATATGTCAACATGAAGTTGTGTACGTCAACAGGCAGCATTTGTTGAACAGCAAACGTACCTGAAAAGCTGTCTGGCTGTTGTAATTCTTTATCCCTTTATTGGCTCCCCGGAACAGAAGAACCCGTACACAGCTATCCTGAATGACAGCAAAAAGATTTGTGTGTTAGGATATAGTTGCTATTTGTGTCAATAAAGACAGGATTTTACATGCCACATCAGATAAAAAATACTTTAGCATCAAGTCGACTCAATATGTGTTAATTAGTGCGGATCTAAATCGTGAGGCGGTATCACTTATGGGAGAAACAACAAATGTGCGCAGAATCTATTTTGCTAAAATAATGCATGTATGAATGCTGAAGGGGAAGGGAAGGTTAAGAGATGAACAGTCCAGGCTGCCATGGAACCAGGAGAAAATTATTTCAAAATTGTTAAAAATACAAATCTTGGGGCACTAAGTCGCTCAGTAGAATGAACAGTCACACCGTTGTACGGAGACTGAAAGTCCTTGTAGCCACAACCAGGTTCAAGTCCTGGCTTTTGACTGTTTGCTACATTTATACCTCCCTTCTGTTCTTGTCTTCTCTCTGCAGTTAATATTAATATTCAATCGAGCCCACAAAACAAACAAAAAATAAAAAAAGGAAAATTTATACAATTTGGGTATGATGTTAAAAAGTCAGGTACCAAGTGGAATATTGTAATTTGAGGCCCATTCAATGTGGAAGCTAATGCCTGGATTAAAAGCAACCTCTATGATCCACAGTGAAAGAAAAAGGCTTACAAAACTGTTTAAGAGTGACTCTAGCAGAGGTGGCAGTGTAACAAGAATCTCTCCAGAGAAACCCTGTGGCTGAACATGAATTTGTGAATTTGAGAAAAAGACAGATCTGCGAGGTGCATCTACAAATTAAAAACTATATGTCTTTGCTTGAACCTCGGCTGACTAGTCACTACCTTATATTAAGAAAAGAATTACATCTCAAACTTAAGTCCAGAGACTTTGAGGCACTGATATAAACAATTTATTTAGTATGTGGTGTCAATCTGTAAACGATGCACTGTGAAACGATGCACAGAAACCTTAATGTTGTGCTGCTGTCGCATACTAAAAAAAAAAAAACAACAGAAAACAAAGAACACATGCAGTTACAGTCATGTTTCCATTACACCAGGTGATGTTACACAGAATTACCTTCATTTACCTTCACTGCAGCCCGATCTTAACCTTAACAGTAACTGCAACCCGCCAAACACTTCTCTTGATGTAGTCATAATCTCGCCTTCACTTTAAATAAAGTGTTAACTATAAAATTTAAATCAGCAACAGAAAAATGCATAAACCTTAAAAAGTACATGCTTCTGCCTTATTTTGAAGTCGACTGACATTCTTTATGCACATTCTCAAGCCTGAAACTGGACTGCAGTAGCCCAGGGCTGAGATACTGAAATTCATAACTTTGTTTTTTAGTCTGGCACCACAGTGCTTTGCAGCACCATGTCAAGTATCTGACAGTGTCTGGTACCTGGTAGATGCAGTAAAGAGACCCAAGACAACACTTTTGGCGTAAGTAAGAAAAAAGAGATAAAGTGTACCAGCAAGAGACATGACAAGAATAAACTGGAGACTGTTTATTGCTGGAGAAAACTCACAGAAAGAAAAACAAGACGACAGTCGGATTCAGTTTGCGTTGTTGTTGTTGCTAATGGTAAATAATAATTGATCAGCTCGCTTGTTGTGTTGTGCTTGCTTTGCTTGGGTCTGCTGACATCATTGCCAACATAGACATAATATACGTAGACGCCTTATAGATTGACGCTGCCTATTGGAGCTGACATATCAGCGTGGCCGCCATCTTGGATGGGTCTCCAATGCCCCCATATTACATTTATTTCGACTGAGGAAGGTATATATCCCCAACTGCAATAATCATAACTCCCCGAACTCCCCCAACGTTTTTGTCATCCACTTTAAAATACCTCCACACTCCCCCCACCTCCCCCCAGGTTCAAGCTGCTGCCGTGTTCTGCTTTGCTTTACGGCACGCAGCAAAGTGACGTCATGCCGCATGCGATGTTTCTGTGTGTCGTTGAGACCATAGACATAAAAATTTGGGGAGTTATGATTATTGTAGGTAGGGATATACACCTTCCTCAGTCGAAATGCAATATGGAGGCATTGGAGACCCATAAAAGATGGCGGCCGCGCTGATGCATCCGTGGTCAGCTCCAATAAGGCAGCGTCAGTCTATGAGGCGTCTACGTATATTATGGTTGGTTGATACAGTCTGACAGTACCACCACATAACAGTAAATACTAAGCTGTTATTTTTCCCATTTGTTTTGAAATATTATAGTTCTGATAAAAAAAAAAAAATTGAATAAATATACATATATAGCTATATATTCGATCGCGATCGGGATGAAAGGTCTGATACCGATCGAGTCAGAAACCATGTGATCGGCCCCGATTTCCGATCACGTGATCGGATCGGGACATCCAGCAGCATATTAACCCATCCATCCATCCATTTTCTATACCCACTGAATCTGTCAGTCAGGTCGCGGGGGGGGCTGGAGCCTATCCCAGTGGTCATCGGGCGAGATGCCCATATTAACCCGTGTTATGTTATTTATCAGAGATTGAGACGTATTTTCTAAACATGTCATTATATTCTCTGCCTCACAGATGAAGTCTTAGACAGCCACCAAAGTCCCCTTTCAGGCGAAGTCTTCTCATGGAAAAAAGTTTCGTTATTTTTTTGCAAATCTCACACCCACGTCTTTTAAGTTTTCATCCTTTCAAAAGGTTGTCAGCTTGCTTGCAATACATGAAACTGATTTATACAATGCAAATGATATTTTACACATATTGATCCCACACATACGCCACTTTCAAATGCTTCAATACATCAAATAAGAAAAAGTCAAATGTACTGCAGATGAACTGGAACATTTTCATTTTTTGTTTGTTGTATTTTTGTAAGTGTATTCATTACATATATTCTTGTATATTAAAATATACAGTCTTCCCAGGCTGCCATAAGAATTTGAGCTCATACTATTATGACCTTCTTTCTACAGACAGTGTTCTTATGGGAGCTTTCACATTAGGTGGGATTAATTTACAATTATGACAGTTCCACCCCTTTCACCTCCCCTAAAGTGTTCACAGTAATGACACCAGAAACCCCCAAGTCATTATCCATGAGACACTTGCATACATAGTAAAATGTGAGCTCCTGTGCATAACCTTTATAATTTAGTAAAGTACAACAGACTTAGTTAAGAGTCTGCCTTTTCAAAATTGGCCTTGCATGCATCATCATACGGTGACTGGATACGCAAAGTTCACATTGTTCAAACATATCGGACTTTGTCATGAAAGGGATGGTGCCTGTACTTATGACTGGTACTTTGCAGTACCATGCAGAAACTCTTGAAAGCGTGAAAGTCTGCCAGTGAGTCTAGAATGACAATGGCCAACATATCAAAAAGTGTCTGTGGATCTATTTTAACTTATTTACTCATTTACTTCTCCCTCAGTAGGGAGAAGTAGATGAAAAGTTGCAAATTTACTTAAAAAAAAAAAAAAACTTTTAGAAAAAACGTGTTTTTTCTGTGGGGCATTGGTAATTCTTATTGGTAATTGCTATAGTTATTTGTGTGTAAATGAGTGCAACTCCCTTGGCAAAATTTAGAAAACAAAGGAAGATTGAGAGACATGGATGTGTATACATGTGCTGGCTGGCAGAGTCGGTCGATATGTAATTTAGCACAGAGAACAGAAGTAATTGGACTAGCCTTGCGCTACAATTAACACAGTGACACTGAGTCACACATTCAGGAGAATGCATGCATAGATTAACTGAACATCTGATTCAGTTAGTAGAATCTATTTGGTTTTACTCATCAAGCTGGGCATATGTGACAACCTGCTCTGGGTGCCCTGGAGTTCCCTTTTTTGGCAAACACATAGATAGTGTGTGGGTGCAGTGACTGGGTCTGCCGTAAGCCAAGCTGTGGAAATTAAAGACATCATTATCAGAGCAATTTAAAACTCTAACTAAAGGGCAAACTGCATATTCTATGCTATGTTCAGTAAAATCTGGAAGACTACTAAAACGTTGTATTTCCTCTTCATCTCACAACAAAGAATAAGGCTAAAGTAATCAAAGTGAAAAAAAAGTACAGGAGACAAGAAAAAGTATAAAGAAGGAAACAAAGACATACTCAAACGAAGCACTGTAACGTATCTACAATAACCTTATTTTGCCCATCTGGAAGCTACTTTTAAAGCTCAATATGTTAGACGGTCTCTACTTTTATTATAACACACATGAATGGAAAAGGCTAAATTAATTCAAACTGTTCGGTAAATCCTCTTCAAGTTTCAGAGATGGCTTGAAAATTAGTTATAATAGTTATTAGTTATTTTAGTGTCAGCCCTGGCTGCAATTTGTTACATGTCTCCATGAAAAGCTAAGGAAAGATCTGAAAATGTCACTTGCATAGCACATCCAGCATGCGTATTTATTTACGTGGTAGAATATTAGCCTCATTTCACTCTGTCTGTTGATGCACTTGTCTTATTATCTTGCAATCAGAATTGATCTGCAGTTATAGAAGTCATTAACAGTGGTTTACACTGCATTTGGCAGTGTGGTTCTGTTCGGAGCTTTGTTCTGGGAAAGCAGCGGCAAAGAGACTCCAGAGTACAGAATAGAGCCACGTCAGTGATGAACATGACACTGATTAAGTCGGATACAGATTGGAAAAGAGGAGCCGGGGCACAGGTGGGTTGTGAAGTTGCTTGCAGAGGAGGCAGTAAAGGTTGGCATGTTAAGCAGTTTTCAGAGTTCTGTGTCAATTTACCAATTGAATACATAGACAGGAAACTGCTGATCAATCAGCTGATGGGGGGGGGGGGGCTGGCTTTCAGATCAGCTGATGTATTGAAATGTGGGTCAAGCTTAACTACTTGCCTGCCAGAACTAACACTATGTTAGATAGGGGAGTTTGAACACATCAACAGCTGGACCCATGAATTTGTTCAATTCAGTGTCTTCCCACAATGCTTTTTTCACAGAGACATAAAATACAAAGACGTGCAAATATGAAAGTGGAGGCCAATTACAGTGTGTGCAATCTGTCTAGCTATTCTCTCCAAGGCTTCCTATAGGAATTTATTAAGAAAACCATTTCTGTTCTCACCACGGTTTGCTAGATGTGATTACTTTAGCAACATAAGGATGCATACAGTAAGCAACTTCAAGAACTTAACACTGATAATGCTGGTTAGTCATGTATCACGTCACAGATTTGTCTCTCACTGCCATGTTTAAGCATTTGAGGATTCCTTATATGATTAAAATTGATGTCTCTCAGTAAATGTAGAGCATGCTTTAAAATAGATTGTGACAAACATATAAAGCACATAAAATACATTTTTTGAAACTGAAACACTTTAAATGAGAGCTGCGTTAGTCCTTGTTGTTGTGCGCAGCCTACAGTAGGTCAAAGCCTGCAGCATGAAATACAGTGACGCCTCGTTTGGAGTGCTTATCGTTAACTGTTCCATGAGTTCACTGGTCTGATTGGTTTGTGTCTTGTGCCTTTTTGCTTTAATTTAACTCATCAGTGTCGTGCCCATTTGCCATCCCCTACAATTCTGTCTCTCTCTTCAATCACTCACCAATGATCTCCCAAGGATCTGTCTGACAAGCAAAAGACCCCTGCCATGTCTTCATTCACTGCTACTGATCTCATCTGCCAGCCTGAAAGCCCAGTAAGTAAACACTAATAGCTTGCATTGAGCAAGCTTTTTCTGTTGATAATTACTGAAAGTTATCTTGTCATTTATCCACTCCCCTCCACTTTTATCTGTTCTTCTAACACTCTTTTCTTTCTACATATGGATCTATTGATCTTGCCACTGGACAACTAGTTTTCCAGTCAATTCTACCAGCCCATTTTTGTACTGTCATTGTAGATAATCATCCAAGACAGCCTTGCTTTAGGCCCACAGGAACCCTGCTAGGATTCACTGTTTCTTGGATCAATCAGCTCAACATGATGTTCGGTCTTCACTGGCACGACAACACTCATCCTCATCAGTTGGGACACGCAAGAGCTGGTATAAGGCTCATTACCAAACTGAGGACTTACAAGAAATAGTACAAGTAGCTGAAAATCAGCCTATTCATCCATTCTGTTTTTGATTAAAATGACTGCAGTCAGACACTCACGCAATTGTCTTTCAATCACTTTTAGGACAATTCATTGGCTCAACACTGACATTAATTACCAAATGACAAACTCCATTAACAACCAGAGCAACAGATTATCTAACCATAAAGTTAACCTGATCCTGAATTTACCCTCATCCTAAAAAATAATGTTTTATTCTAAAATATCATGTTTTATGTGCAATACTAGTGCACACCCCTGGTCCTCGTTCTACTGAGAAGTTAAGCATATAATTAATTCAGTCACGTGGATGTGTTAGTTAGTATTAAGTATTGATGCTTTGCCGACACGACTCTCAAACACTCTACCTCTCTTGTGAGACTGTGCTGTTCCAGTTGAGTTGAAGACGATCATACATCAGAACTGTGCAGCTGTGCAGCACACAGTAAAAATCACAGCACACACACATTGGCACACATCTTTCATTTTTTCGCATGAGAGAGAGAGAGTGGGATAGAAAAAATGCTCATTTAATGTTCATGAACCGAGCACCACTCTCTATTTCCCAATGAAGCAGCAGAAAGGCATCATCTTGAGTGCCTAGTTATATTTTTCTCTTTGAGGAGCCACAATCCAAACAGTACATGGGTAAACCCTTTAGGGTTTTTACACAAGTATGCTGGTTTTCACTGACCTCTTCCCCATGTGTTTCCCTATACTTTTCCCAATATGAAACACGTTCATTCATTCATTAAAAATATACACTCTTACATATTTTATTTTGTCTATAAAGTGCTTTACAATGTTTTTCTCATTCACCCACTTACACTAAAACTCAAATGTACATAGGCACTTTTTATGTACAACGCATTTTATTCTACATTCACAAATGACGCAATGATAGAAGTAATAAGCAGGTAGAGGATAACAATGCATTGGACTGCCACTTGAATATGCCCAAGCTGGGATGGGCACTCACATTGTGAGCTGATGCATGGAAACTATCCTGAAAATCTGAATGCTCTGTACAGTAACATCAAGTGTCTGTGTTACATAAATGTCCTAAAGGAAAACACTAAAGCCTGATTGGGTTCAATGCTGCAACACAGTCACAGCTCAGATGCTTAAACACATACATAACTGCCATATAAAATGCTACTATTTACATACATAAAATATTCTTAACTACATATTCAGATCCCCTCAACTTTTCCCTCCTTATCTTGTTTGATGGGCTTAAATGTACATTCCACCACACACAGTCAAGGTCATAGCCAGGTCGCTAAATCTCAACATCACTTAAACATCTAGCTAAGACGTAGTCTGTCTTTTATTCTCTTTCACAGTATCATAGCAAGACAGACAGCCGTGCAGTCACGCACAAAAAACAACAGTCATGTATGTATCCTGAACAGTAATTTCTGCTAAGCACATTAAAGAGCCCCTACTGTGCTTGGCATGGTTAGTAATGTTATATAAAAAAATCCAAAAAACTCACCAAAGATGCAAATCTCTAAAACACAAAGTGATGTTCTAATCCTTTCAACAGCTAAAGCATAGCTGCTTGTTGTGAGAATGACCCTTCTTCATAATGTCCAGATTTTCTTGAAGACTTACTGAAAAACACCTTGTCAGTAACAATAAAAATCTCCTTCTTCTCCTCCTCCTTCAACCATTGTGTGTTGAAAAACAAACAAACATGGCTAGGTAAAAATAAAAGTCAACTGAGCTAAATAGAAATATTCCATATGATGTGTGTCAGACACTTAACTGAGCTAATTGGCTGAACTGCAACACATTAACAACTAAAAGCAAAGCTAGTTATAAGGCTCCAGTATCTGAAATAATGCACGTAACATGACCAGACTGACTTGATTAAAACAAATGACATTCAACAACATTGTCTCCCTTTGTTTCAATAACAGAGGGATTCAAGTTAGCTCCTGATAGCCTTAGGGATAACTTTGGCACTCTGAGGCATTCAGTATTTTTGCTGCGCCGGAAGTAGTGGAATTACTAGGGCAGCAATAAAATTTCATTAACACACCGAAACAAAGACTAAAATTACATTATATGTTCAACAAATTATATGTTTGATTTTATGATTTTCACTGTCTCTAGGCCGTCAGGAAAAAGAAAAAAAGAAAAAAAAAAAACATTGAGCCTCAAAAAAATTTGAAGACATTAAATTATTAAATAATTTCCAACACTTTAAGTGTTCCCAAGAGAACAGCGGTCCTAATAATATAACTGCAAGAGTCTGGAATCTCCTGTGACATTTTATACTTTTGCCTGACCAAACTGATGAGTGGTTCACCCATCACCGACAATACAGGGGGAGCTTTAAGACAAATCTGTGAATCTTCTGAATCTGATATAAACCTGGGAGGGTTACTGTAGAGAGCCTGTCAATTCTGATGCTTCTGGTCAAATGAGATGGACCTAAAGAGGATCTGCTGGGCAGAAAGGAAAAAACTATCCAAATCCAGGTGTGAAAAGCGTTGTGAGAAAGCTCCATTGGCTGCCAAAGAATCTTCTGCAAAGGACTGAAAAGGACTGAATCAATAGTCTTTTGTAAATGATAAATGTCTGTAGTGTTTATAACATTTGCAAGAATTTCCGATAACATGTTTCCATTTCAGGTTATCAAGAGTAAATGAAGAGGAATAAATGACAATTCCATACACTAAAAAAAAAAAAATTTACAACACAAGACAGAGTAAAAAACAAAAGCAAAGCAAAGGTCTGTTTTTGCAAAACATTGCTAAAACCTCCATGAATGTTTAAGATGTGGTAAGGTAATGCAATGAAAATCAAAAGAGAAAAGACTGTGGACATTGTTAATTATTTAAACAGTACACTGTCAGATTGGACATAAATGAAAAACATGCCCATTCACCTTCATGACCTCCTATTTTTTCCCCTGTTGTCTAAAAGAGGCAGTTTCTCTTCTGCCTGTTCCAAACATTAGCGCTGGATTTAAACTGCGTCATGCACAACCATCCAATGCAAATTCAGCTCCACAGAGGACAAAATTGCCTCTTCACCCAAAGAACATTAAACACAACATGGAAATGTATTTCTTAATTTGTTCATTCATTCATTCATTCATTCATTTGTTAGTGTTACCTGGTTGTAGAGAGCACAAACATGCAGGGCGGTGTTTCCAGAGGCATTCTGGGCACTCATGTCCGCTCCATAGAACAGCAGATGTTCCAGGTGCTGCACATGACCGTAGCGGCATGCCTAAAAGCACAAATAAACACATTTATTTTTTTTAGCAAAGGTAACCTCTGTACAGTGTCTATGTGTGTCTAAAGAATGCACATTCGTAAGAGAATTCATCTTAAAGATGCTAAAAAAAGGATGCCTCTAATATGTCCAATTTAGCCTAATCCCCAGTGATTAAAAATTACCTAAACAATGGAGAGTCCATTGCCACATAATACAGCTATATATTTAATGTGCTCAAATCCAGAATTCAACCTAAATATGTGTTTCAGCATATCGCTGAGATAGTTGCTTGAAATACTAAATCTTTAAACCCCATATCTGAATCTCTGCACCTTTGATAAGTTTTGATTGGTCAACCAAAACAGATGTTTTTGGAAATAGCCCAGACTTTTCCTTGGGCTACTTCCTATGTGAAATCCTCCTCTCCCATGTTACTACCATTATCTAAAAAGAAGTGAAAGTCTTGTTTGTTTCACCCGAGGCTAAATGTAAATGTGTGAAGTTATTCTGGTAGGAGTTATGCCTTTTCCTGCTTTGTTGTTTCATATAACTTGAACAATAAACTTTTAATCTATTCTCTATTTCCTGGCTTTTTTACTTGCCCATTGACTTTGTGGTTTTGTCCTTTGTCCACTGACAAAGAGGCAAAAAGCTCTCCGCTGCAATTGTTCTCTCATTCTAGTGTTCTGTCTCGCTAACAGTGCATGACAGCAGTGAGACAGCACACAAATGATGCTGGGATTGTGGTTGGTTATCAGCCGTTCTACAGTGTGTCTTATTGTCGACAATTTCTACCACAAGAATAATAATGCTGAAAAAGACAGAAATCTAAGAGACTGGGAGCAGGAGTTGACAGGCTTGGAAAAGCAGAAAATGTGTATGGCTGAAAGACTGCTTCGTTTTCTATATAGTATGGAATATATAATCAAAGAAATATGATCCAATTTGACATTTCATCATCAATATCCTCATTTAAACCTTTAGTACATCCACACCCTAAAAATGTGCCTCTTCAGAGTAAAAACGTTTGAATAATACAAAACACAAGAATACAATTCAAAGACACTGTTTAAACAAGCTAATTAAATCATTTTCCAATGCAAGTAGTATTATGTTTACCCTCAGTGCTACAATGAACACAGAACTGGAGTTACGTTCAGTAAGTACCATCACCTCCCAGGGGACAAGCATGTAAGCTACAGCAACATGAAGAGATGGCACTGTGTCTTAGAGGCTTTAGTAAAAGTATGACTTTCAAAGATAATTAGTCTACTTCATTATTTTTGACAGTACCATCAAAGTAAGTCCACACTGCTGAACTGAGAGTGTGGTGCCAATGCTCTTGGAGACAGGTAAAATTTATACATTTCTTCTCTTTTAGTCTAAGAGTTTTTCCTGTCAATTTCTGGGCTTTCTTGTAAGATATTACAGTCAGTAAACATTTGTTTGTGTGAATAAAAAGACAGCACCGTTTGTACGTTTACCTGGGTGATGCTTTCCCAAAAAGTACCAATCAGAGACATAACTGATTAATATCTGAGATTTCTGCCTACTGACGAGAGTAGTACTACCAGTCATTTGATTCAGGAATGTAAGCTGATTAAATACTTTCACAATGGACCAAAATACCATATGTTAACAGGTTTGACCAGTCTAAAATAGGCTGTAGTTAGTACTATGTAGCCACATGTTTTGTTCAATGCAGAGTCAAGAACACAAACAGAGGAAAAGGAAAACAGTGATGAAAGGAAATATTAGTGCCCATACTGCATTATGCCACACTGCATACAGTGTGTTACAGCAGAGGATGCTAATGGACTGCGACCTAAATAACAAAGAAGGTGGTTTGCATTCAAATGCACTACATTTGTGTATTTATTTCACATACAGAATTCTCCTATTACTGATGCCACATGTTGTCATTTCAACATGTACTGTGCACTTTTTCATAGTCAGGGAAAGCAACTGAGGTGGACCACATCAGTCCAGCTCTGAGGTCTTTACACTGGCTGCCTGTCCATCAGAGGATCGACTTTAAAGTTCTGATGCTGCTCTATAAAGCTCTGAATGGTCTAGGACCAAAATACATCAGTGACCTCCTGACCCAGTATGAACCTTCCAGACCCCTCAGGTCATCTGGATCCGGTCTTCTATCAGTTTCCAGAGTCAGAACCAGACATGGAGACGCTGCATTCAGCTTCTATGCTCTACATGTCTGGAACAAACTCCCAGAAAGCCTCAGATCAGCTGAAACACTCAGTGTATTTAAGTCTAGGTTGAAGACACACCTATTTTCAGCTGCATTTGAATAAAGCTCCAAATCTGAAGCTTGAGTTTCAGAACTTAATCACATTTTAACTACTGATTTTATCTGATTTTATCAATTGTTCTTATTTCTTTCTTTTTTGTTTAAAATTTAAATCTTGCTTTTTATTTCTACTGTTTTAATGTATCTGTAAAGCACTTTGAATCGCCTTTTTTGTTGAATTGTGCTATACAAATAAACTTGCCTTGCCTTGTCTTGCCTAGTTTGCTCTTTGTAAGTCAAGAAAATATATCAACACATAAATTTATCAATGAACACTAAAAATGAACACCAAACCTGCTATGTGTAGAAACACATGCACTGCATGTACAGGTAATTGTTAGCGTTAGCTGTGATGTGGTAACTGCATATCGCATCAACTGAAATATTTAGCATGTGTTTGTTTAAATGTGACATGTACAGCTGTAGTCAGATTTTTTTTTTATCTGGTGCAAATTGGTCTAAGAAATATGCACGGTGGCACCAAGGAAAGACAGCTCTGGAAAAATCTCCCCTTGCATTATGATCAGTCACAGGAACTTTGGAAGTCACTTTATTTTCCTCTGCAAACTGCCACACCAAAGAAAGGTACAAATAAATAAATAAAACTAACTAATTGTATCTAAAAATTATGATCAGATCAGATGTGTGAGTAGAATCAATTAAAATGATCAAAAATAATCTTATTCAATGAAAATTTGAAGGGATTTGCACATATCTTCCTCTGCAGTGCATAATATCATTCAAATATTTGTGGAATCTGAAGGAATTTCACAGCACTCAAAGGGTAAGAGTTCAAGCCAACTCTGGACATCTGTGGTCTCATTCAATAGCTGTTTTACTCATATGGGCATGTGTAAAGTAGAAAATTGCAATGTGGTCAAACCAATCAGTATTTCTAGTTCTTTTTTTGGAAGAAACTAATGTTGTGAGCTACAGACCACAGCAGCTGAAGGTTATCGAGACATTTATCAGCAGCATTTCCAAAAGCCAGGTTGCAAAAAAGTGCACTGAGCTTTTGGCGCAATATGTGCTTCATTCCAGACGACTTCTCCTCCAGGGATATTTATGCGTTTTTCAACAAGAAAAGGCAAAACCGCATTCTGTGCACAATACACAGAGGTGTACCAAATGCAGAATTATGGGCTTCATATTGGAAAACCCTTCCTAGATTGATGGCAAGCACAATTTCTTCTCTAAGATCATTGCTGAAGTAACAATTGCTGGTGATCAACTAATCCAGTGGATCTAATTAGCGGCAGGCAGGTACTTAACCTCTTAATTCCTATGGAAGCATTAAGGGTTCAGTTAGATTTTTATACACTGCTTCTGCATTTTGACAGTACTTTATCACATAAATAATGACAGAGTTGGATCAGCCGTTTTTTTTTCTTTTTTAAATATGTGTAAAAAAATAATTGTTGGGTTTTGACTATGCCAAAACAAAAAAAAATTCTGAACCAGGAACATTTTTTAAAAACACAAAAATTAAACAAACCTGACCAAAATTAAGTGAAAACAAGCCACAATTTAGGAAACATCTGGCAAGCGTGGATTGTACTTAGGTGCATCATTTATGAAACAAGTCGCTTTCAGTTACAAAAATCTATTCAGCTGCGAAAAGGATGGTGTGCTGATACATTTCACACTTATGAAACAATCTAAATTATGTTTGGGCTTGTGTAATATTCAGAGGAGTAACATAAACAAACAGGAGGGCACATTATATATTTTCTGCACTCAATTCAACCTCTGTGTTCCATTCTATAATGCCTGTCACCAAACAGAATCTCAATATTGAGGTTCAGACTTTTTTTTACATAAAACAGCTTTATAAATTAGTGGAAAATGGCTTGCATAGGGGAAGGGTATACATTTTAGTTATATATAATGCTTGCCAAAAAAGCATCAGACAAATATGTAAATGACAGTGAAATTGTGGGATTTAGACTTAAAAAGGCTTATAAATCCCTAAATCCTCAGCTAAGAACTAAACACAATGCACCTCTCAAAACACCTGAAGGATGTACTACAAAGCAAGTACTGGCTAACTTTGTTGGCCATGACAGTGGTTCTGATCTTTCTTTGTTACGTCAGGCTTTCCTATCCAGGCTCTGCGTGTGCTCGTTTTAAAATGGGAGCTTTGCCCATCATTTGATGCTTGTTTTGTACAAAATTCACTGATTAGCTGACACTTAATTCATAAGATGAGCAGGTTGTATGAATGTAGAAGAGTAACATTCAGAAAAATTATTAAAAAACACAGTTGCTCCTATAAAAACAAGCGATAATCAGCTAATTGCATATATTAAGAAGTTGACTCATTTTGCATAACCATCGGAAAGCATGATTCCTATGACAACAACATGCATTTTGTTTTATGGTAACCTTCGGCTCAGAATCTATTGTGAAGGTACCATTCAAAACTGAATTCTGATCAAAAAGGAGATTTAAAAAGAATAAAATCTATTGTTGGATCAATTATTATAAAGATCAAATGCTAAGGTGTCACCTGATAAACATTTGTAGCTAACTCAGGTGCTGTTTACACATACCTGGGTATTTTGAAAAACGAAGACCTTTCCCTTCGTTTGTGCCTTTCGTTTATACACAAACAGAGTTTTTTCCTCTGAAAACGAAGCTAAAAAAAAACTCCGGCAAAAGTGGAGATTTTGGAAAAACTCTGTTTAGCGTTTGTGTGTAAACTGGTTGAAAGAGACGAAAACGGAGTTTTCAGAATGGAATGCGGAGTTGTCGTCATAGTACAGAGCCCCGCCCCTATCCGCCATATTGGCAGGATGCTAGCGTGATAACGCCATTCATTGTTTATCTGGCAAGCATGGAGGTACTAGCAGCATTTCTGTTGTTGAGAGCTATACTCGCTTGTGTGATTTTGAAAATTACAGTCATACAATGTATTGAACAATAAAGACATTTTTCACGGCTTTACCAGTTTTATAGTCCAGCGCAACGTGTAAAAGTAGCTCAGTCTCGCTATTAGTCCACACACATGAGCCTGGCGCCATATTTTCTTCTTGAAAAGGATCCGGAAGTTCTTCCTGTCTGCGGTTCTCTATTAGGCTTCTGATTGGCTTGTATGGAATTCTCATTGTTCTAACACTGCCACCGTCAGGCTTGGCGTAATTTAACAGCTCCTGATAGCGTATCAATGTAGACGTGGTTTTTTTTGAAAACGGGGCTGTGTGCACCAAGTTTTTTTTTAAAACGAAGGTTGGAAAATATGCGTTTATCAAAATACCCGGGTATGTGTAAACAGCACCTCAGTGTGTAGTAAGAGATGCTTCAATTCTGTGAGACCCATTAACATTCCTGTGTGGAATTTGTTGACTCAAACCCACCAGTTAGAGCAGATGTTGGGACTTAACTAACTTTGAAAGAGATAAAACATCACTTCACTTTAAATTGACCTTGATTTGAATGCTGCCCTATTCATCGGACGTTCCCTTCCTGCCAAAAACCTTCTGCTGCTAACCAGACAAAAATGCTTTTAAATGATAACCTATCAGCTCAAATATACAAAAGACACTGAAATGTAGAGGAGAATCTCAGACCAAAGACTGGCCAGATGCTCTCTCCCATCTAAAACAACTTGCAAATCACAGATCCCCTGACAAGACCTCTACTTCCTGCCAGAAAACCAGACCATTGAGGCTGTCCAGATCCTCTTTGCCACATTCAAAGGGATTCCAAAAGGGATTTTACTATGTACATCATTTATATGTGTGTTACTTAAAATGGGTTAACTAAAGGAAATCAAATTGTACAGGTCATTTAAGGTTTTTGTACCACTTAGAAGATTGTACAAAGTATAAAAAGAAAACACTTCACTGGCAAAAAAGTACGAGAAAAATTAGTCATTTCTAGCCAAATCTAGTATTCAAGCCTAAAATAATGAGTTAATAAGACTTATTTATTAATCCACTTTCATGGTATTGTGTGTGTTTCTTTGAGTTAACGCGGGATAAGATGGCATGCAGTTTAGTTCTTTATTCACATGTATAAACTTACAGGCAGTCACCTGGATTGGAAAGATATTTCCACCATTAACAAATAAATAATCAATATTATTTCAGTTTATCTTTGGGATTTAAAGTATTTTGTTTTATTTGATACATTTAACACTAGAAAGCTTGCTTTACAGATACAAATGTCACTGTCTACATAATTTAATATTGTGTCTGTATTGCATGGTAATAGTTGTTGTTTCCAGTCATCTCACAGGCTGAAAACTGAGCCTAAGCCCAGCTCCCGTTCCACCTGTGTGAATGTAAACCTGGAGCTGAGGGGAAAAAAGGGGATTTTGAAAGAAGAAAATCAGATCGTGAGAAGCTTTTCAGCAGGGGTGCGTATGCAGAACAAGGACAACTAAATCAGCCAACAGTAAGCTCCAACCTCCCCCTTTCTTTTAAATGTCATGGTTGGTGTCTAGAGATGCAGCGTTATAACCATTTATTACTTCAGAGTTGCTAGCCATTAACCTATATTTAGTCCCTAGAATTAAGACCCCAGATTTAACCCAGCTCCGTAATCTTTATCCATCTTGCTCTTTTGAAGCATTTTCACAACTCATATCCATATGCCATAACTCTCACTACACACTTGCTTCCTACAACAATATTCCATGTGAAAATAAGGTCTTACAGCACACACTTTTCCTGTTTGTGATTCAAGGTTCACGTTTTGGTTGAAGCTTTCTCTAAATATTTTACATCTATTTTAATGAGTCGTCGTAAGTTTCCTTTTGTAAAACTGTGGTCAGGGAGAACTACTGAGTAGCGCAGTGAGACTGATTTCTATTGTTTATTATATTATTCCCTCCGTCAAAGGGGGCGCCCTTTATTTCTTAGTCTTTCCTTAATTTCAAAGTGAGTATGCTACACATTGTATTGTGGTTAAATTTACTTATTAAAATGCTAACATCAACATATTAATTGATATCTCAAATAGTGGTGAGAGGGTGTCTGTATGATGTGTTGATACATTTCACAAGCCCTTTATGAAGCCTAAAATGTTGTTTGGGCTGGCTTCAAGGCTGCTGTGATTTTGACTGAAAATATAAATAAACTTACAGCCAGGCCATAGCCGTGGGAACTAGGGGTGCAGGGGGTGCGGCTGCACCCCCTGCTGAATGTGCATTGCGAGATGGTGGGGAGCTAACAAAAATATATTTCATGAAAACCTATTGTACAGTCTCCTCCAATCGGGATTCGAACATGCGTCTGAAAACACAAATGTTCCGACTCAAACAACGGAAGCACGTCTCTTACCAACTGAGCCACTGCTCCGGTCTACCGTTACAAAGTTGCTATTGACATCTGTAGCTACTCCGTAATGCGAGACAGCGCGGTTTACTTATGTAGCCTATGCTTAGACTCGACTGTTCTCTGCTAGTTTGCATCCATTACAAATGCATCGATAAACATAATAAAATAGTAAAAAAAAAGGTTAGACAAAAATAAAGTTAAGACTCAGGACTCGCGTGCCGCGTGTAGGCTCATTCCATGAGGAGGCTGAGAATGAGACGTGGTTTATGATATTATGGCACCTCTGGTTTAATGTCCACTGTCTGTCTGTCTGTCTGTCTGTCTGTGCTCGTCATCCACAGAGACCCTCGATGGAGGTGTGGCCAACAAGTTTAGCCCAGCAACATTCTGTTCTCTATATAGCCTATTTTTTTTAAATGCTGTTAAGCCAGCTGCCGCCGAGCAGTAATGTACGCATAGTTATTTTTTTGAGTTTTGAGTTATTTTCGACGATGCTGTTATTGCAGCTACCACCGCGCAGCATGTAGTTAATTCTTAATTAGTTTTGTTAGTGATTACTTTCGACTGATGTTGTGTGAGCTGACGTGGGACACATCACACACATGAGTTCAGTAGGCCTAATGTAGGCTATAGGCTACCCTAGTTGCCATGAATTTTTAGTGCTTTAATAAAATGCAATATTTTACCAGTTGATGAGGCTGCATACTTTTTTTTGGAATGGTATGGGTGTTTGCGTTGACCATAACGAGGGCAAAAAAGCCGCCACTGACCTAAACTGTGTGTTCAGGACACGATTAAACACAATGTAACAACAGGAACTTAAACAACGTTCTAATATAATTAAAGCTCGCAACAATGTTGCAAAATATGCGCCCTTTACACACGAGCACGGATAGAGTTCCACGGTCAGATTGCAGGAAAGGCTCCGTTTTTTGCTCATTAAAATATTTCATTGAAGGAGATATATACAGCTATTTATTGTATTTACATAATATTCTACAAGTTTGAGAACCCCCCCTTTTTTTTTTTTTTTTTTTTTTTTTTTAAAACCGCACCCCCTGTTAAAAACTACTTCCCACGGCCCTGAGCCAGGCCCTTTTAAAACCTTAATTTTGCACAAATGTATGCTTTTAAACTACCAATTTGCTAATTTGCGACGCAATCTGAGGCCTGAAAACATTTTTAAACTTTTACGACATGTCTATAGACTCGTGTTTTAAATCAATGGAGAAAATGCTTGTAAAAATCTAAATTTTCTTATCTCCACTTCCATCAAGCATGTGTGGGGCAGTTGTGTGTTGTACAAAGTATCCCATGACTGCTGTTATCTGCTTGCATGTGCGTGTCACTGTGTATTACCTGGTGTATCTCCTGCCAGCCATTCTCATCCACACAGCCGACCTGTGCATGGTCATGCAGCAGCAGTTCACAGCAGTAGGGGTCTCCTCCTACCGTTGAACTGTGGTAAAGAGGAGTCAGCCCCCTACTGTCTTTGTAGTCAGGGGATGCACCCAAGTCCAGCAGCGTCTGTGGAGCAAAGACACTGTTTTAATGCCTTTAGTCACCAGTCTAAACTCTGATTATTTTCTACAATGCAATGTGAACATCAGAGAGACGAGTGACCTCAACAAAGTGATTCTGGTGACAGTAAGGATAAAGTTAATTATAACACCCCAAATATGGCATTTGCAGCACTCTTGAACTGTGGGCCATGAATAACCTATTCTAATAATGCTTTTCCATATTCCATTTGAAGAAATTACTGGAGTAAGAACCTCAGCGTTTCTAAAACAACATCTTATTGAACTTACATGGCGCGGTGACATTGAATATTTGGCAATGACAGCATTGTGGGGAAGTGACAAATTCAAGTTTCAATAGTTCTGGCTCAATGGTGAAACAATTGTAAGACTCTTATAAACCCTTTCATACATTCAAGCCCATTAAGTGGTTATGCCAACCCATTCAAAGGGGGTACATTAGCCTCACATATTGAGTAATTGCTCAAGCACCCTCTGTACTCCATTGCTTAAGTACCTACTGTAAGAGGTAACCAGCCTGCATGATTGTATTTCTTTTTCGAGAGGAAAATCAAGCAAAAGTAATAAATTTGATGATTCAGCTTGTGTATCGCTGTGTGCACTATACTAACTATGAGTGCTGTGTGGTTTTTGCTGCGAACGGCCTTGTGCAGGGCAGTAATGCCATCCTTTGTTCGGAAGTCCAGATGTGCACCTCCACTTTTCAGCACTTTGATGAGGTCTGCACATCCCTCCAGCTGTGCTGCCAGCGTTAGCGGACACTCTGTAAGAATCCAAGAAATGAGTAAGAAAACTGTATGAAAGATCAACACATTTGCATGATATTAACGTTAATTCTTATTAGATAAAAAACATTAAACATTTGACGCTGTCCGTATTCAATGATAAAATTGCCCATTACAGTTGAAAATGTGGGTTTGCATTTCCACTGCATCTGTATAACTACGTTGGCTCTGGTGACTGTCACCCTCCATTCTGCCAAAGTGGCTGCTTCCTGTTGGTGTTAAACCAACCTATTCTTATGTGCCCATCGCTTCACAGCTCATCTGCCAGAGTACAGGTCACACAGCAGGGAAACCTCTTTTATGGCTGGACAAACATTTGCATATACATGAGAAGATTAGCAAGGCGAATAATCCAGCTTTATCCAACATGCAGAAGGCTTATTTCAGAAAAATCCACAAATTGTTATTTGTGGTGAAAACAGACATATCAAGGTTGTAAAAAAAGGGAATATGCCCACTCAGGCAGGGTAAGTAAAGGATATTTCTTACGAAAGACTTCCTCACCTCCTGTGTCAGGATCATGGAAGTTAGGGTCCAGGCCTTTTTCCAGAAACCTTGAGACCTTTTCAATGTTCCTTTGCTGCACATATTCCATAAACTTCTTCAGGTTTGCCTAATGAAGGGAGACAAGGGAAGGGGGAGAAGGGTAAGAGGGGAAAAGGGGGAAAAGACAACTGTGACTGGGTGATGTCAGACTCGTGTGGATGGGGATGTTTAATAATGCAGTCCAGAGATGAAAGCTACAGTGGTTGTTCTCTCCTTCTGTGTTTGAAGGTTTTATTTCTATCCTGTCATGCCATCAAATGGACTAGAAGATATTTAAGCTATTATAGAACAGACTGAAAAAAACGGGGTAAGGGCTTGAAAGTAACACTGTAACAAAGATTTTTCCTTTAAAGATTAGTGCCATGAAAATGGGATCCTGGGGCTCATGTCACATTTTGGGTTCAAATGTAATGGTTATAATATTGTACACTGCCTCAAAGCAACACTCACACCTCATCAAGTCTAAAATAGATGTTTAAAACCTCATAACACAAGCACAAACACATTCACAGACCAACATGCAAATATGAACCACCCTAAACTAAAAGGACACACTCAAATACACTTTATTTCCTTTGTGCCTTTTGAGATGATTGAACATATGCATAAACTCTACTAAAGCAAGTGCAAGCCTATAAAGTACATATGAAAATTAAGCTGTCGGCAAGGCATTAGCATGAAAGAACAGATCAATCTTGAGAATATCTGAGATACAACCGTATATCTCAGATTCAGTTAAAGGAATATGTCATTCGGTGGATCGAATGAAAGGAAATACTGAAAGAGGTTTAGTGCACTATAGCTTAAACTCAAACACATAAAATTTAATTGAAAACAGGAATGTGTACCTTTAATATATAATTACACATTATCTGCAGTATTCCAAATAATCTTCACAGATGACCTTCGTTACTTTTGCATTTTTTCATGGTTTCTTTGCCATAGTCATTACATTATGATCACATGTAGAAAAGCATCCAGATACACATAAAAAAAATTTAAAAATCCCGTTTTGCAAGATGTAACAAAGGTATGTAATGTCAAACATTAAAACACACTCTTACAAATATGAACATGCACGTGCAAAAATGACAACAGAATGCATCAAGCCTTTGGCACTCACCATGTGTAGCATCATAAACTGTCTAGGCTGTGCTCTGAAAAGTCACACCCTTCAACACTTTCCAAATTCCACATTACAAATCCCTTTCTCCTCATGCAATATCATCTGCTGCCTGCTTGCCTCTACAAGCCCGCCTCTTGTTCACACACATCACTGACATGCTATGAGGATGTGCCGACCGCTATGCTCACCATCTCTGAGGCAAACTGAGTGAGAGAAATTCACTTTGGCTTTTTCCTTTTTTTTCAGGTGCTTCAAGGCAGTTGTTATGGTGATGGGATACAAAGACAGCTCCAGCAACCAATGTACATGAGTGGGAAGAGCACTGGGGTTATGTTTGTGAGCTGTGACTCTGTATGTGAATTAGAGTGTTAATGTGTTCTGCATAACCCAAGAAAATGCCTTAGAGAAGCTCTGGGATGATTTGCCAGTCTTTTTGCCTGCTGAACAGAAACCTGATAAATAAGTCTTTGCACTGATTTGTCCTCTTCAGTGAGGGTCTTAAAAAACTCTTTAATACATTCTCCCTCTTGCTATCTTTCCCTCTCTGTAACACACACTGACAAATGCAAAACACACACGGCCTTTAGATTCAGAACATTCTGGCAACTGTCTACTCTAAAATCAACTGAAGTGGGACTACAGTATCTGTTATATATCAGATTTGAGAGTCAGGACAGGACAGGTGGAATGACCATATATAATCAGTTTTATTAGCTCTTAAGTTCCTGATGACTTTACTTTGGTAATAGAACTGATAAACATATAAATGCAAATATATTATTTCAAAGTTATTTCATTTGGGTCAGGTCAAAACATTCCTTCAGAGCTAGAGATAGAGGGAGATATATATATATATATATTAAACATACTATATGCATAATGCATGCATATAGTATGTGATGGGTTTCTTGCATTTGTATAAATATCACTTGATGTTTGTGCTCCCGGCGGGGAGCAAAATCGCAAGTAGTAGTAACACGATTCAAGTTTTGAAGTAACACAAGACAAGTTTTCTGAATGATCTTATCATCATTTTACATTTCTAGTGTGTTTCTGCTCTCCTTATTTGAAAATATAATCATCGTGGTGGTAATGTTAGTTTCACTGGGCTCAATAAGTAAAAATATCAGCAAGTTACAGTTTACAAACTGACACATTTAGCAGAAGGTTATACCTACTGGAAACCAATTCATCTAAACATCATTTAACACAGCCTGAAACTCATATGAGAAGGAAATTCTAGATGCATACCAATCTTTAGATGCATATACTTATGTTCTCTGTAGCTACTTTACATGTGATGAATTCTTATGACTAATGATGACATTTTTGCATTTTGAGACAAGAAGTGGGCACTACAGAGACTTTTACTGCCTTTGGGACTCACAGTCTGCCCTTTTATTATTTTGCCCTTGGCAAAGGGATGAAATCTTTTGTAGATATCAAACAATTTACATAATTCTTTTGGTAGTTATTACAGTTAAATAACTTGCTATATCTGATTAGCATCAACCTCTGCAAAGAAAAACTGGAATATGCACTGCTTTCTGGCCCCTCATTGCAACAAGTCTATTTTTCCATCTGTTATGCTCTAAACAATTAACAGGAACAAGAATATTTGGAGTCAATCAAATATTGAATGAGTGATATTACATACTCTCTTGAAAAAACATCATGTAACAGGTGCTTGTTCGCAGCTGGTCCAACTCTTGAACCTCCTCAGAGTCACTTTGTTTTTTACTCTGATAGAAAGCAGTCACCATGTAACCACATTGTGCATGAATGAAGCAGAAAGTTATCTGTTTGCATTTTCCTATTCTCCATTCATGAAAGCTTGTGGGTGCACTTACAAAAAGACCTGTAAAACAATAGCAAGTGGGAAAAAAAAACACACTTCCAAAGTAGCTCCTGGCCTGTTCACTTTTTTACTCACGTTTAAGTCACATATGAATGGACATGGGTGATCAGTAATCACAGTGTGTATAATTTCCAGTGATTTTTAGTAAGAAAAATGCACTTTATAAAATATAGTGAAAAATTAAATAGCCTGGAGAAGAAATTTGCACTTGTGGCCACATCATTTACACAGACGTAGCTGAGAACAAGGCACTTATGAGGTACAATAAACATATATCTAATGTTGAACTTATAGCTTAACAACAATTTCTGGTGTCGGGAAGGATAAATAGGACATTAGGAGTAAGTAAGTGGGCCCTTTTTAAAATTAAAAAGAATATACAAAAACTGACTAAGACCAACTGATGATGCTGAGAAGCAAACTAAAAGCTGTGCCACAAAGCACAAAGCAACTGTGTGCATTAAAACAAGGCTTCCTAGCAGAATGGCTCAGTACATATCATTATATGTGACACAGTGCAATGGGTGTGTTGATTCAATAGACTTTGATAAATCTACATAATAACCCCTACAGACTTTTCATGATGAGTATTGAGAAAAAAAAGAAAAAAAAAAGCACACTGATGACTCTGGCTGTCAGCTCAATAACTGCATGACATCCTGTCTGAAACCTCTGAATAAATTTCTGTGGGTAGCTATAACATAGAAGAGCCAGTCAATCACATCAGCACGTTCATCAATGCACTACAAGTTGACATGCACCAATGATGACAACTAAATCTAGAAAATGATTGCTCAGGGAAAGTCATAGAATAGTGAAGTCCTATTTTGGTGATAGTTGCCAGCAGCTTTAGGGCTATAACAAAGAATTCGTAACTTAATAAATCAATTTGATCCATGTATCCAGACTTTCCACAACAGAGGTGCAGCAGGACATAGATCATTTTGAACTGCTCTCGAAATTATTACAAAGTATTTGAAGTATAATGCAATTTGATAACATGTATGGCCACATATCTCAAGTAAAAACAAGCTCACATATGCATCGTGTGTATTTTCCCAGAGGGCATTACAAGGATCTACATCCCAGCAACTTAAGGGAAGAAGCAAACAGCATCATCATGCAAGTAGTTGTATTCCGAAAGAGAGTACATATTTAAAGGTGGGGTATGAGATGTATTCTGGAGCTTTTTTTATCATATTGTCTGAAAACCTCCTCACGACCCCATTGCACCCACTAAAATAGAATGTTTGGAGAAAAAAAGTTATATTTTAGTCCATTGTAGAGGGTGTAGCAAGAGGAAATGTCTGACCAATAGAAGTAATGATGAGAGTTACTTGGATTCTGACATGCCAATCAACCGTCAGCCCCCCTCACCCCTCCCCCCTGCGCGTTCACAGACTCGTGACTCGTTCATGTGTTTTGAAGGCGTGGTTTCGAGGGGTGGGCTGAAGGGAGAGGCAAGGTTGTGTATTTTCAAAAATATAGCTTGCAGGAACCGTTTTTCCAAGATCTCATACCCCACCTTTAATACATCACAATATGAAAAGCTTGGGAACACAACAAATCTACTTCAATAATTAGTCTAGTGAAGTATGGACCAAAGTGCACAATATTTTGTCATGAGTTATGTGCTGAAGTATGTCACCATCCTGCTATTCGCATTGCAAAAAACATCATATATATTGGAAACAGTGACATATATCCATATATCATCATATTTCCTCATCCATATATCATCCACCATCCCTATTATCACATTTTCTCCTGCATTGTCCTAAATACAGTACATTACCAAATGATGACCCCTGTGAGCTATTAGCTGGAAAACTCAATCAGACCACAACCTAATACCTTGGTATTAGTCTAAATTTTAAAAAAAAGTGCACAAAAATAATTTTTTGTACAGTTTCGTCCCAGCAGTCTCCTTATAGTCCACAGAAATGTCACAGATGACGTTGAAATGTCTGATATTTCTTCTAAAGACTCACCACTGTTGAGACAACTGCATGTGTCAACTATGTTCTAAAGTGTAGATTTAGTTTTACTGTCTCGTTTGCCATATTTCAATCTCAGAAACACGAAAAACTATCCACAGCACATTTTATTTTGCACAAACAATGCACAGCGTTGCTCCTTTAACAGGGCTCTCTTCATTTCCAGAATTCCATTATCACAAGCATGCATCAGTCTTCAACAAGTTCATTTTTAGCTGACTCAGGAATACATGGCAGAAGGCAGCTATGCAGTTTTTCACAACGTAGACTCTCTTAGCTTTTCTAGCCTTTGACTGGAATTAAAATCTCCTATAGTCTCAAGTGAGGTGGCAATCAAAAGCAAAGAAGGCTGACTACATTTTACTACATCTCTGTAGCAGGAATATTTACATGTACACAAGACTTATAAGAGAGACTACGTCAAAGATGAGGCATGGCTACGAACTCATTGTAAATACTGCAGAAAGTTTGATCAAAGTCCATCATTGGGAAAATTGTCAATGAAAAAAGGTCAGTGTTTTTCTTTGTTGTTCTTTCTTTTGTTCAAATGATATTTAAATTAAAACATATCCAAAGACCCTCAGTGACATATGTGGCCTTTAAGTACTATTGCAGGGTGTATGGAGAAGCTGCACACGCCTTCTGTTGCCCTTTAGAAGAAGACATGCTGTAAGTCCTTTCACACTAATTTGTGTCCAGTGTCATGTTTCCCCGTGTCATTTCAGCACAGAATTTGACGTGATTACTCGCACAGGAACAAAAATCATAGGCATCAGTTGTCTTTGAGAGAGTTGTCACAACATACAGCTCAGGACTTCTTAAATTGTCTCACCTCAATCTCACCTTGAATCTTACACCTCCAACTAATAATTGGTTTGGTCTGAAGTGATAACAAAGGCAGTGGAGTGACTTCACAGAGATGCTACAGAGAGCACATAAAATGACCCGTTTGCAAAGCCACAATGGATGGCTCAGGTTTACCGGAAAACACTGACACGTGGTGGATTCTTTTTTGTCACAGTTTGTAAGATTTGTTGTGAACATTATTATCATCATTATTATTAGGCGGATCTCAAACAGCAAAAGAGCTTGTCTCGACCATGAACAGTTTGAAAGAATGTCTATGCTGTGACGATGGACTGGCCTCGTAATCAAGTATGAAAGTTAATAGAGAAATGAATAAAATCACTCAAATAATTAATATATTTCTTTAAGCATCTCATCTCAGTAAGGAGGAACAGTTTTCCAAAGCCAAGTAAATCAAATGATTTACAGGGTGAGTCTTGCTCTCATATGACATGAATTGTGAAATTACTGAACTGTAACTACCTAACTTTTGTCTATTTTGAAAATGAAAAAAAAAAATACTCTGATAAATATCGATAGATAATGAGTGTACTATAAAAAGGTAACGTAATAAATGAATTGTAGTTTTCTTAACAACAGCTCAACATTATTAATAATGAGCTGCTCTTTTCCCTATTTATCAGAAATCATGACTTCCCCATCAGTATATGACTTTGTTGGCAGTAGTTTATATTGTTCCTGAACAAGACCCTGCAGCGAGCCTCGTGGTTTGGCTTGGTTTTGTGCCGTTCTATTCAGGCTAATGGAAGAACCATGTCTTCAGTCAGCAGGCACAGTTTGAAGATCTGGATGGATCTTCAAACTCGCCCTCGATGTCGAGGGCCAGCAGCCTTACTCTGAAGCCCACTGCATGCAAGAGCTACAAATTGCAAGGAATTATCCGTTATTAATTCAGGATTCTGAATATTGAAAACGTTTTTGTCACGTGAAGATATGAGTTTGTATAAGGTCGCCTCTCAGTGGAAGAGCTACCGCTTTCTGCTAGAAAAAAAAAAGATGTTATTTTTAGCGCACTCCCCTTTGGAGGTTTCCGTTTCCTCCAGCACTAAGGGGCAATATCTGCCATTGATCAAAACCTGGGAGGCCAGAAAATACAAAGAAAACACACAGGCTATAGTGCAGCTATTTTCAATGATCTGTGACTCCTTTTAAACAGCTTTTTCCATTGTTCCACACATGGAAGTAAACAAAATTTATCTCACGTTAAACAGCTCATGCGCATTTCATACAGAATATAAGGACTGCGCAAAACAGGTGAGGTGTGGAAATAGTTGAATATTCCCCCATTTTTACTGTTTAGTTATATGACGACATATATAAAACCTTTGTTATATTGAATATCCTCTTCAGGAGCTCAAATGTAGTTGGAAAATTGAATGAATAGCCTTTTCACAGGCAGACTCGATGATATCTTTGTTATTTTTCAAATTAGCTTTTTTCGTCCGGTGTTTACATTTAACCAAAAAACAGGATCAGTAGAAGAGGACAAATCTGTGAAAAGAAAAAAACACACTTTGAAACTTAGTCACATAAAGTGGTTTGGGTGTTCATTGAAGACAGAATAGGCGGATGAAGAATGGCAGAACACTATCCAAGACCATCATAAAAAGGTAGCTTCAGGAGAGTAGATAAAAAGGGTTCATCTCAAGATGCAAAAACCTGAATAAGCTAAAACAGATTTGGAAAAGTGCTCTTTAGATGAAACTAAGAATTACCTTTGCCAGAAAGATGGGAAGAAAAGAAAGTGTGGAAGAGTCTGGGCATGAATCATGATCCGAAACATACAGAAGACAGAAGCAGGTCAATTAATTTATTAAGTGTATGGGGCTACAATGTTGGCACAGAGCCAAATCACACAGTTGATCACACAGCGCTTTGTGGTGCGGTCGAACAATAACCCAAAACATGCAACAAAAGCAACCCAGGAATTTATGGAAATACATTTGTGGAATATTCTCCAGTGGCTGAATCAGCTGCATGCTTTCAAGCTAAATGCACTGCATTTCACTAGCTGAGGGCAAACTAAAGGCAGTGAGACCAACACATAAACAATAGGCAGCTGCAGTGAGGGCTTGGTAATGCATCACAGAGGAGGAAACCTATTCTTTAATGGTGTCCATGGACTCCAAAATGTAAATTAAAAATGGCTTTTTATGTAATGTGGGAAGTCAAAGTTAATACAATAATAACAAGTTCTATCAATCTTATTTTGACGACATGAAAAAGAAAATGATGTCCCGTTCAGTCAATTTATAATTAGATTCCTGACACACGATGCATTGGAACTGACTGTGGTACCGTGCAACAGAGTTTTTTCTGCTGACCGTCACACAAAGCTGGAAAAAGGGATTACTCTTTATTGTTTGAATGTATGAGTTTTTCTGTCACCAGGGTACAGTTCATCCAGCCTAACAAATCACATCCAAGCCAAACACATCAGCGTTGACCCCAGAAATATTAACTCTGCTTAAATGTGACAGATTATGTAGCGTACTGTTAAAAAGCACAACAAAGAAAAGTCAACCTAGAGTAGTTTTGCAATCTTTCCAGAAATGTCTATATCTCACCCCAATAAAATATCTTTCCTGTAGCCTCACTTGTACCTTATAACGTGCTTTTACTATCTGAACAAACTCTGCAGTGGAGAGGAGGTACATCCATCCTTCCATCCATTTTTCATACCCGCTTTATCATTTTAAGTCAAGAGGGGACTGGAGCCTATCCCAGGTGCCACTGAGCGAAAAGCAGGGCACAACCTGCACAGGTCA
Source organism: Odontesthes bonariensis (assembly GCF_027942865.1). Taxonomy (NCBI): domain Eukaryota; kingdom Metazoa; phylum Chordata; class Actinopteri; order Atheriniformes; family Atherinopsidae; genus Odontesthes; species Odontesthes bonariensis. The sequence goes on along the minus strand of NC_134512.1, from coordinate 15,832,097 downwards.
CCACGTCACAGGGCAGAGAGGAGGTAAAGAGAGACGAGATCTCAACTTTGTATCAACAAGGTCTTTAGCTCCACCTCTGAGTATTTGAACATAGTGTATGACATTTTACATAACCCTTATCCTGGAACCTAGGCCTACTAAAGAGTCGGTAGATAATATGGCTTTTTTTTTTCCTGTTTGGCTCCCCCTACAGTTGTGGGATGTACCGCCACTCGTGTAAAAACACGCCTCCATTTGAGACCTGCACGTGAAAAGTCATACATGTACATTTGTTGTATGTATGATATATGTGGTGAATAAACATGCTCACAAAAAACAGAAATGTTGTTTATCTGTCATTGAGTTTGCTTTCTGATTTACATTTTTGTAAGGATTTGAATGTGGGGTATTTGTAAAATCAATACATGTGCAACGTAATGCAGATGGTATATATTACAGTGCCATGTACTGCAAGATAGCATAGCAGATTTATAAGGAGAATAAGTGAGAATAACTTATTTCCAAATTATTTTGAAATAAAAACGAGCTGCTAACTGAGGCTGAATCTGAGGCCGAGATAATACTGATAAGGTCATGGTAGTTTAATTCTGAGAAACTCCCACTGTCTTCTAACAGTCTACACTTGAGATGGTGCAGCTCTCCTCTCCATTTAAAGGTAATTATAATGATTACCACGGATCCTATGGCTAAGGACAAACACTGGTGGATAACAACTGATTTCTGAGCACGCCTATACATTTTCATGGAGAATACATGAATTTGAAAAATTTTCATTTAGGGAAAGATTTTAACAGATTACAAAATTTCAAGAAATTGCAATAATTTTCTCTGACTATTAATCCAGATAACATATTTTATTTCCCTTGCAGGCTGAATTTTATGAGAATTCTAAGGCCAGGAGTTCCCAACCACCAGCCTGTGAAACAAACAAGTAAAAAACAAAACGATAAAGCTGAGAATGAAGACTCCCCTATTTGAAACTTTGGATATGACGATCACAAGTTTCGAGACTGCACTGTACAACCGCATTCATCACATAGCTGTAACAGAAATACGTTTTGGTTAACACCCAACACAACAAAAATGTCAGTGTCTAAATATTTAAAGACCTAGCAGTATAACATCATACATTGCATGTGTGTCAGACATTTTCACTGCCATATATTTACACATATTATCGCTACACAGCCCGCAGCCCTTCGCAGCTGGTCGAGAGAAGGCTTTGCCATGGATGAATAGTAATTATAATGCTCACCAACAAGACGTCTGTTTCAGAGGATCACATTCTGCTCTAATGTTAACTGGCCCATAAAAAACACACATGCTCTTAACTGTTATGGGAATAAAACCATAGAGCCAGTGCAGTGGGTCATGAGTGGGATTCTGAGAGCTGTAAGGATGATGGGATGAGGGAATGTAGGCCTAACGCAGATGGCAAAGTTATGTTTACAGTAACTATCTCAATGCCAGCAGCATTGCTGACCATGTATCACGAGGACGCGTGAATGGCCACAGTTAAAAAAATTCTAACGTTAGCATAATAGTCTACTACCAGTGCTTTCATTTGGCATAAAGCAAAGTGTTAAAAGATTTTTAGAAGAAGAAAAGACCAATGGCCTCTTGTTAGCAAAGTTGTCAATTAAAAAGGAATCTCTGATGGTTAGCATCAAAGTATACTGAAAACCTAACTGATCTTACTTTGCCTTTATCCACAGCGGACAGAAAATTTGGCTTCTTTGAATTTCCAATTAATCAGACATACTTTGTTGGCATGAGGCTGTCTTCTTTATTCAACCTGAGTGACAGTGATAGAGGAAACATTCATGACTGATAAATCAGACCCAATGGTGTCAATAAGACCAGTTAATGAGCAAGAAAGCTGAAGCTGCTTCATTTCATTTAATCAATTGTTTGTTAGTAGCTTTGTTCAAAGAATATGGGGGAAATTAAGTGCATTACCATGCAAAAGAAGCACAAAAAGCAAAAGCATTAGCTGTCTGATGTTTCATGAAATGAAACACAAACCGTGGTTTCACATTCACACATTAAAGACACTGCCTTTTCTCTCTCCATCTACTTTTTGTTGACAGTCGCTTATATAAAGATCAGACAGGCCTTGACCCCCCCCAATCTCCCAGTTGCCTCATACAGAAGCTGCCCTGCTGCAGGGGCGATGCATTTTAATTCGACACAGAAACTGAGCAAGAAAAACCTTGTGTTAGATACATGTAGATTTTGAATAAGAAGGGTCATTTTTAATAGTTTCAAGATGGAGATATACCACTCTGTTTAGTCATGCAGATCGACAAAAAAAACATTTGTTAAAAACATTCACTTAGAGGGAATTTTTTCCCCCTCGTATTTGTGTGTCAGAGAAAAATGCGTTCTCCCATAATGTGGTATATATATGGAGTAATTTATTCAAATGCCCAAGTGAACATAAAGAGCTGCATTCAGTTTATTCCTTCAGTGGAAGATGAAAATATACGGCATTATTGAGAATACTAAGATGCATCTCAAGTCATCAACAAAATCATAACAAATAGAATAAAAACAGTATTGTAAAGTAGTAATCGCTCCATCGCTTCTTCCTTTTGACACAGGTTCTCCATAAAACAAAACCTCATCTTTTTGAACCTCTGTCAGTCAGAAGAAAAGTCAATTGGCTTAGCTAGTTTTTATTTGTCAGTTTTTTTCTATAATTCATGGATTTATTGCAGAATATGAGGGTCTAGAAGTATGTTCCCATTAAAAATGTAACATGGTGATAAGTGGCAGAAGCACACAAAAAATGGGCCATGTGAATGAAAGCACTGAATAAAAGCAGTACAGTACTGTACATGGTAAAGGAAATGGGTGAGAGGAAATAACCAATAAAATAAGGCAAAGCACCATTCTATCCACAGCTTTTTTATTTCCAATATCTTTGCTTGTTCATATACGGTACAATGCAGTTAGTGAGGAGTACTGTCATCTACTAATGAAGATAGCATAATATCTATCTTGAATGTATTATTATTAAACAATCATAGAAGAGTCTATTTGAGGAGAAATTCTACACTCAGATACCATTTGGAATCAGTTCAGGTTTGGTAACTTTTTCTTTTCAGTCAATGTGATTGATGAAAGAAATGTTCTTTTTACTTATGCCCGTGAGGATTACATTTATGTAAGAAAAACTGAGTCAATGTGCTGAGACACAAACAAAAATGAACTGAAAGTTAGTAAAAATGAATGAATGTAAGAAGAAAAGAAAAGTTACAACGCAGAGCGTAGCAGGCATTTTCCAAGGCAGCAAGATTTCATCTTAAAACAGTATTTTCACTTCTTGTACACTGAACAAGACTTTCTCTTCTGTGGCCATGGTGCTGCTTAATTTTCTCTATTTCATTCCAGAATTTCTCAGTTTTAGATCCAACATAAAACCATTACTAGGCGAGGCTTACAGAGCTGTGACTGACCAGTTACCCACTTCTGGGGAGACAGGTAGGTCATGTATCAGAAGAGAAACAAATGTGAAGACTTTAAGTATTTTACTTCATCCGCTTTCTTTATTTTTCACAGCTAGCAATCATGACAACAGATAAGAGTCTTCTTGATTTCTTAGAATATTACCGATATTACTGTTACTAGTAGTAGTGGAAACTGTGGTGTGACAATTTTATTTCAAGCCCAAAAGCATGTGTGTGAGTGTGTGAATGATCATATGTTCAGACAAATATTAGTTTTTCTCATTACAAAAAGCATTTCAAATGAGTCTGCGTTTGTGTCAAAAGTCACTTTTTTGCAGGAATATGGTTAATTATGTCACACAATATTGCAGTACTTAGTATTAATTTACTTTGAGTAAGGGCGTATTCACACCAGGAAAGTCCGATAGTTCACTTGCTTTGGTCAGAACCTTTTTTTTTTCATTTTGGTGCGGTTCGCTTTCAGACTGTACATTTCAGTAAACGGACCAAAATATGTCAACAAAGCCACGCGCCCTGAAGTCGTTCGGCTATTGGTCAGAATCGACACGCGCAACACAAAGTGCTTAGTTCAAAAGTGAATGTAGTCATGGACGCTTTAACTTATCTGTGAATAAGGCAAAGACGTCAGCGTTTTTCTGAGTGCGCTCCAACATATATGATATGTGGGCATCTGCCCAAACGTCCACAAGAGCACGGGTCTCCTTTTCGGCCCACGTTTGTCCCCTACTCATTTTCGGTCTAAAAATATTATTTTCGGCCTTTCGTTAGCTTTACCACAGCCGGTCTAGTAATTAGAAGAACGACGATCTGTTCTGTTACCTAGCAGCAGACAAACGACGGATGCTCCCGAGGTACAAAAAAGCAAAAAGTCTGGGATTAGGTCCGGTCTGCTTTCACACCTCCAAAAGATCCGCACCAGGGTTCGTTTGATCCGGACCGAGTCCGACCTTTCAGCTCGGTCTCGGTCCGCTTGTTTGGTCCGGACCAGAGTTCGGTGGTTTGTATTCAGACCATCCCAAAAGGTCCGAACCAACGAAAATCTGGTCCGTTTGGTCGTTTGGTCCGGACCAAACGAGGTAGGTGTGAATACGCCCTAAAACATCACACAGCTACTGAAATAAATCCAAATACGGACTTTATTCCACAGAAAGTGGGAAAAAGATCTGTTGCATTCTCTTTTTTTTTTTGTTACTTTTCGAATCCATCATAAAACCCAAACTTATGAAGATGAGGCCTATCTATGCCTCTTACTAAGCAAGTGTCATTACGGCTCTGGTCCTCTGAAATTAGGGTATTTCAGAGAGTAGAGTGAAAAGTGTCATTGAAAGTTGGGTGGCAAAACTGTAGGTCTTTCTTAGTGTGCTACAGTTATGAGTGATGGTGTACGAGTGTGGTATTGGAGTAGAAATACATTTAACATCTTAACATATGTCAGATGACATCACCCAAGTGTTCCAGTTACTGGAACCAGGCATGAAAAAAACTACAGGAGAGCAAAAACTTGACCAGGATCCTATGCACCCATATTCAATAGAAGAGATTAGCTTCAAGTACCTACAAAAAGTGCTCGAGACATGTTACGATTTTCATTCATCACATAAACCTGTTCATGGTCCCTATGCTGTACAGACACAAGTGAGCAGTGATTTAAAGCGATACAATGTAACTTCTCAAAAAGCCCACTCTGGAGCTCCCCCTACAGGCTTGGAGGTAATGTACGGTTACACTGTCGTAAATACAACACCCTTTCGCTTTCACTTTTCACGTTTGTTGACGAACCGGCGAGGAGTCAGAAGGTGCAAACTATGTCGACCGAGAAGGTAAGAGTAATCAAATGTACCTGGGAGCGCGAGAGGGGTCTATTTGTTTTTGCGGTAGGTGTGCCAGAAAGCAAGTCAAAGTACTTCCGCTCAGCTCCCGGGCCGCTACCGGGCCGCTCCAGCAAAGTTACATAGCGCAGTTTTTCCAACTCAGACCCCCGAAGGGCATAGGAGACAGGCCAATCGTAATATTAAAACTCATTCTAGCCGCACAAATTTTTTCAAGCTGTTATTTTAAGGTAGAAATGTTACATAGTATTGCTTTAACACAAGTTGCCATTAGGTTACCTATCCAATTCAACTCCCAGCTGGGGCCTTTCTGTGTGGAGTTTGCATGTTCTCCCCATGTATGCGTGGGTTCTCTCTGGGTACTCCAGCTTCCTCCCACCGTCCAAAAACATGCATGTCAGTATGATTGATGACTGTAAATTGTCCCAAGGCGTGAGTGTGAGCATGGATGGTTGTGTGTCTTGTTTGTCTCTGTGTGGCCCTGTGATGGACTGGCGACCTGTCCAGGGTGTACCCTGCCTCTCGTCCAATGACGGCTGGGATAGGCTCCAGCTCCCGTGCGACCCTTGGATTATAGAAGATGGATGGATGGATGTTCTTGTCAAAGAATACTTGCCTTCTTCCTCCTAACCTCCTTATAGCAATTGGGATTTGTTGCTTTTTCCTGTTGTACCAAATGTATATCAAACTGTAACCCCAAAACACAACAGTGACTTCTGCGTGCCGTTACACCCATAGAAGATTAATGTCAATTATGATGCCAAAATTCATGCGACAATACCAAGTGAAATGGGCACTGTTATTCATTTGGCCGACCATGCACAGCATAACTGTCAAGTTTGAAAAAAACAGGGAGACTGGCAGATAGTGTGCAAACAGGTGAGTCTCTACAGATATCTGTACAACCCATCAAAACCTAATAAGGTACATCCATCCATCCTCTTTCAATGCCAACTTAATCCAATGCAGGGTCACGGTGGGCTGGAGCCTATCTGAGCTGCCATAGGGCGAGGGGCAGGGTACACCCTGGACAAGTTGCCAGTCCATCACAGGGCCACACATAGACAAACAACCATACACGCTCACACTCACTCGTAGGGTAAATGTGAAATCACCAATTAACCTAAGCTGGAGTACCAGCAGAGAACACACGCATGCATAGGAACATACAAACTCAATACAAAGACCCCAGCCGGGTTTTGCATCAGGAACCCTCTGCAACAGTGCTAGCCACCACATTCATGTGCAGCCCTAATAAGGTACAATTATTCCATGTTACAAAAACATAGAAAAACACTTTGAAGTGAAACAGAGAAGCTGCTCCACTTGCGTATATATAATGTACCTCCCGTATGACTTCTTCGAGTGCTACTTCTACAATGTAGCAGTCCAACTCTCTCTTTTGTTACACCTACTATTAAGTATGAAGACTGCAGTTTGTCCGATACACGTGAAGCAGTCATGGTGCTGTACTAATATCAGAATTTGCTCACTTTTTTTTTATTCTTCTCAGCTTGAAACAAGAGAAGCAATAAGTCCTTCTAACGTTTTCTGCTGAAACATAAATCTAAAATTCAAATTTTTTTCTGATATTAAGCCTTCTAACGTAGTAGTAAAGATCATTAAATTTGTATTTCGAATAATATCCATATCTGTCTATATAAAAGTATTGCACATGTGAGAATTTGTTCTGTTTAAGGATTTATGAAATAGAGAGCATCATACCCTGTAGATGGCTCTAAAATGAGTATTGGTTACTGCACTACAAAACAGTCGTGAATGCAACGTCTTAAATCAGTTTTGAGCATTAAATGTACCGGTAAGCATCTATGGTAAAAGCATTAAAAACACACCGAGGCTGTTTAATTGTTTTGGCATTTTTACAATAATTGTAACTGATTATATGGACGGCCAACATAGAAGTAGCATGAAAGTGGTTTAATAAGCGCACATGAACACTGCGGGACTTTCTTTTCAGTGAATGTAAATCCTTACTGGAACACTAAAGAAATAAAAAATGACGACAACCGTAATCCTTTAGGAAAAGGCACCTTTTTAGCTTCCAGTGGATTCTTTTAATTCTTGAAAAAAGATTTTCAGTGATGTACTACATAAAAAGAATAATACTGGTTTTCCAAACCTATTACCCGATAAAAGAACATATTAATTAACTCTCTGTGTTAAATTTGGGTGTTTAAGCACCCTGGAGACACTAAGCTGCTGCACAACACCTCATGTCTGGCAGTTCTTTGTGTTTCTTCTGTCTTATCTGTGGAGGCAATTTTATTCTGCTATGTCTGTTTGGGCCTCAGTCCACAGTATGTTTGTCTGAGAGAACAATAGCTGATGATATCCAACTATCTATCTGTAAAAATTATACAATTGCAAGGAAAAAAACAAACAAAAAAAACAACAATATATAGTGAGGATTTGATTCCAATAAAAAGTATTTTCTGTGAGGGGAATCTTCAACCTCTTTTTGCAACTGTATAGTTCCAAAATAAATCGCTTACTAAATGGATACACCCTTAAGCTTCAGGATGAAATTTATTGGATTTATTCACATTTGTGTTTAGACACATACACACACACTCAAAGACACACACGTATAAAACAACACTTAGCGATTCAGGATTTAGCACTTTAAACACACACATGGTAATCATGATGTATGAGTAGAGTAAAAAGCCCACACTCAGAGTCAGTGATGGGGTGCTGTTACTATAGCAACAGAAAACATATCATACAGGGTAAATGTTTCTGCATAGCACAAAATCACTTTTACAACTCCATAGTGAAGGTTTAGCAAAAGCTCAATCCCCTCTCACAGCTTGCTCCATTCAAATGTGACAAAGTCATTCTTATAATAATCAGAAAATTTATTCTAAAAACGTTGTTTGTCTTACGTTTAGGTCCTTTAGTTGTGATTAGACTGACCTTTCTAGTTTGTTAAGAGGCGCCGTGATCTTTTCATTGATATGCCTGACAGTTGGAAGAACATGCACATGCAAGTATGGTTACTCAATTAGGTGACCTACTACTTTTATACTATGTTAAATCAGGCTCAATCTGCATATTTGTTATTTCAGTATTGGTAGTGATTATGTAGTAGCTATCAAATGTACTCCGTGTGTTACATCTGTAATTACTGATGTTTGAAAAATATTTATTTGTAAAATAGCTAATGTCTAGCCACATGCCTGACCACAAATGTAAAAATAGAGGTCCATAAATTGTCACACTTACAAATAAATTCCCACATTATAAACTACTGTAGTACATGTTGCCACACATTACAGACATCTTTACAAGGAAAATGTCAGGGTGGTACCTGCATTTTCCCACCATGACACCATTAAGTGCCTGTCTCATGAGCAATAGCAGTGATGAGTGACTAACCTCTGTAGCCCGACTCCTGGTAGCTCTCTCTGAATGTGACAGCATGGTGCCTCCTGAGTAATCTTTTTCAAAGTAATTTAGGTTGGTGTATAGCTAGTTTTACCCTTACGGAGTACAGTTTGGGCAGGCAGAACAGTGAGAGCTTTCTAAAAGGGTTGGCTAAAGGCTGGAACAAAGCAGGGTAAAGCCACAACCTCTTTCCCACTCAACAACACACACACACACACACACAAGCTGGCACAGAAAAGGCTTATTGTATGGCACCCCACAACACATTCTGTTGTACACTCAACTACAACCAACTTCATCCTTACTGCTGGCCACAATGGCAGCATATTTTTGTAAAGCATTGTCTCTTCAGTCCAAATAATTAAGCTCTGGGGTATTTGCCAATCAATACTTGAAAAATATTCAAAGGGAAGGAATATGAATAAACAAAGAGACAAATGTGTGTACAACTTTGTGTTCGTTACCAGATGGAACTGCACTCACAGGTAAAATCTGATCTGTGTCACAGCGAAGTGTTGTTTGATTAAAACCAAGAGACGCACACTACAATGTGCAAATAATCAGGTGCACCGAATGTAAAGTAAACAAATGTGGCAAACAACAGCGAAATGCTGCATCCAGACATATTTTGGCACACATAACTGTTTGCAACACAAATGTAACAGTTATCAACACACCAAGCACACAGATTAGGTTGATTATGTTGTGTCATTTGCCAGATGCAACTGAAATAAATAGATGGGGTGCAAAACAGATTATAGGTTACGTAAAAGTCGGCAAAAAAAAACTACGTATATCTTAGTCGCAAAATTTTGACACATGAAATATGAGAGCAAAGCATCTCTGTCATTTGGATACATGACTGTCATTTTGTGTGTTTGTGTTTGTAAGCAGGGTGGTTAGAGAGGATGACAGGAATGCCTGCTGTCATCAGAATCAAAGAGTCCAGAGAAAGAAAGGGCTGAATCAGGTCCAGTCATGTGCTTTCAAACTGACACTAGGACACAGAGGCTGACAGCAGGGGGACAGAGCTGGAGGATGAAATACGACTGAACAGAGGTAAGCTGCAGCTCAGCCAAGTAGAACTTATGTCAAAACAAAGCTGAAAATATTGCAAAAAGGATATTCTCCTACATTTCAACCTTGGCTGCAAACATGGCCATGGGCTACAGAGGGAGAATAGAGGAGGGCAGCCATCACATTCCAGGCTGAGGCAGGAGGTATATAGGAAGTGTATTTATGCAGCCTGGTGATTATTACAGCTCTATTGTACTTTTTGCCTTTGGCATCCTATTTACAAACATCTCACAGTGTGACCTAGAATGATGGGCGTCCAGTTAGTGGGATACACAGTATGCTTTCAACAAATCGTATCCATGTCAAGACTGTACTGCAAGCTCTGCTTCGATCAACTTAAGTGCATAGATGAATGGATGGATTTTCAATATGTTTTTGATTCATTGATGCTATTTAAAATATCATTTTCAATCTCAGACACGTGTGCAGACTTATTTTTCTGCGTAGTTGTCCATTTTGGCAGATTAATTTAAAAAAAGGATTGGCTGCGCCCCCCTATGTACCAAGAGAGGTTTATTCGATATGAGCCACAGTGCATGGAGTTGGGAATATGGAGGTGACCTCATCATCCAAACTGTGTAGAAAAGCAACTCAATGTCAAACTGGGAAATGGTCTCTTATTACCACATGTCACTAAATCATTTCCCACATCAGAGATAGAAATGTTTTCAGACCTGTTTTCATGTGACATTACAGATCTCAGTGAGCCCTTCAAAGAGGACCCTTCATACATGCTATAGACGGCTGCAGTAAAATGATTTCCTTGAATAACAAAAACAGAGTATTAACATTAGAGGTACATACACGTAGAAACTACACAAAAGTTATTGAGTGTAATATGAACAGCCTTGGGCTATAAATTCTTCATGGCCTGGTTTCAAACTATATTCAACAACACAAAATCAATTCCTTTTTTCTAATGCTTCTCATCGCTCTCAGTAGCTCTTTTACATACGTATCACAACTCGGTTTAAATAGAATAAATAAGATGGATGGTGAAGGACTCAAAAGAAATTCGTACGTACGAGCTAGAAATCCAGCAGAACATGTTGATGATACAGACAATTCAGCATCTTTATTGTTAGTAAAGAATACCAATCATACTTTGTGTAATTTAAAATGTTTCATTTGAAAATGAATGGCATCTCTAAGCATATCAAAATAACAGAAAGGACACAGTGTTAAGCTCTAATTAGAATATAGCCCATAAAATATTTACATACTTTATCAATAATTGACCGAATGGAGAGATGGAAGCACAAGTCAGGTTGCCCAGATGTGAAGTAGCTCATGTAAGCCTTCCTGCATTGACAGATGTCTTTCCCTGAACTATCACTGACAGTTCCTAGACGCTCAGCAAATGTTCACAGAGTGAACCAAGTGTACAACCACTACCAAGTGTAGTGGTTGCAACAACTACACAGCACTACTGTGCTGGTTACTATGCATATACACACATTTGTGTACTATACTGTCACCTACAAGTACACGTACAAAAAAAAAAAAAGTTGTCCTCCGTCACTCAGAAAGCCCTAAAACACCTTCGATCACAGTGGGCACAGCCACGCACAAACATTACATGACATATCAGGCACTCCAAAACATACAGAAAACACACACACAAATGCAAGAACACAGTGAGTTGCTGAACCAGGGCACAGAAAAACATTAGCATTCTGTCAAGGTTTGAGATAAGACTGCACCAGCTCCTCACACAGCCAACATGCAGCAGAGCATAACTGAAGAAAATCAACAGAGAAAGAGAGAAGAGCATAGACAGGTAGTGTCAGCGATGGGTTGAAGAGAGTCTATGAATAAGTGGAGATAGAGATGCAACACAGCAAAACAGAGGGTGAAAAAGATGTGTTTAAACATGAATAAATGGCTAAAGCCAATGACAGAGATGATGAGAACAATCGGGGTACCTTACTATTGATCCTGGCCTTGCGGGCTTCTTGAGATTTTCTTTCCTTCTTCTCAGATCGTTTTCTTTTGCCCAGAACGGATCCCATCTCAAACACACATGGGCACACTCCCCCGTCACACATGCAGTTCCATAGGTCAGCTACAATTCGAATGCCACAACATCCTCCACATGGCCATGTCCAGCCCCCCTCTCCCTCCTCTACTCTCCTCTTCTTTTTCACCTACTCTTTGACCACCTTTCGCCAAGTGTACACTCACATGTTCGTTCACACAAACTTCCAACCCAACCATTGCACACACACTAACCCATGTGCATGCACGGACAGACAGAGATGGTAAGGGGGGGGTTCTGCGGGATGCTGGAGAGAACATAGAGTGGAGAGAGAGAGCGAGCTAAACAGGAGGGAGGAGAGGAAATGTAAGACAGAGGGAGGGAAAACCAAAAGAGGGAGAGTGGGTGGGGTGTTTAATCAACTGAGGACATGGATATCCAAAGTGAAAGGAAATACAGAGAAGAATGAGAGGAATGTACACAGAAATTTGGTAGTACACTGGTGTTATCCCAACAGTGTGCTTAAACTAAAGTTATAACTTAAATTGGGGGTTTTATGACTATATGATTGTAATAAATGCACTAAACTATTTGTCCAAATGACTTCACTTACACAGCTCCACATATGTTCAGTACGTATGGTTTATCAGGTATTAAAACAAATGAAAACAACACCTCACAATAGAATCACCTCAGACAGTTACAGCCAAGTTCTCTTAAACGTAAAAAAAAAAAAATCACAATTTTCATGTTTGGGTTTTGTTGGTATCTTTGAGTGTGTGTGTGTGTGTGTGTGTGTGTGTGTGTGTGTGTGTGTGTGTGTGTGTGTGTGTGTGTGTGTGTGTGCATACTTGAACAAGTAGTAGAACAAGAGTGTTTTTGTATGTATGTATTGATTTATGTCTCTACTTTCTTCAAACCACAACAACTCTCTTCCTTTTGGGGGATTATACCTAAGGGAGGTTTGTGTGTGAGGGATTCCCCACTGGTGATATCCGCTCATCCTGTGCCAGGCCACTGTGTGTCTGTCCGTATATGCAATTGCATGAACTCATGTCTGTGTCTATGAAGGAAACCCACATCAGCTTTTATGTTGAGTGCGACTGCAATAAAACTCCATCTGGAACATAGTAAAACATACAATGAGCTACATTCTTTGTGGGGTTTCATCAAAAATTGAAAATAATGCAAGAATTTCCATTCACAAACACAATAAGCTGTTAACAATAATACAAAATCTCAGTGTAGGAGGAATAGCATTACTCTGCTGTACATTTGTGCGGAGTCTTGTGGATTATTCTCTCCCACGTCGATAGACAAAGAAAATGATGCATAATGGTTTAGCTTGTGAGTAATACTACACAATACAGTTCATTTTTATCCAAAGAGCAAGCACAATCTGTACTTTCAAACTGCATGTGATTTCACAGTTCATTCAAGATAAGAGCTCATAAGACGTGCTCTCGCTCCGTGATTGTGCTCCGTGGCATCCGTGACCACATTATCAAATAGTGCATAACTAAATGCCCTCTAATACTGTTTGGCCTCAAGCTTTTCTTTATCCCCTCCCTATACACATATATATGTATATATATATATATACTGTATATATATATATATATATATATATACTGTACATATATGTTGTATTCCTAAGTTTTCATAAGACCGGACATATATATGTTGTAAACATCTTTCATTGACTGTCTATGTCTATGACTTCCTCACAAAAAAACACAATATGAGTGCTGTCAGGAGCTGCTTGTTGCCCTTAATACTTTAAACACAGACTTTGCTGGAGAAGTTCAAGGAGAAAGTGAAGTTTCTGCACGGTAAACAATTACTAAATCAGTTTGAATAAAGCATTTAATTATCTAAAAGACGACCAACAGAAAAATAGAATCTTTAAATGACATGAAGCCCTTTCTATCACATGGCCAACTGCCTGTAACAAATATCCACAGATATGCATCCTTTTTTTCAACAAGTATACAATGTCAATTTTCCATTAAGCAACCATGCATGGGTAACCAGGACAGTTAAAGGGTGACAAGGTCGGGTTCAGTCAGGCAAAGGGAAAAATAAATGGGAAAATCCTATCAACTATGACCTAATTTTAAACTTTCGCCTGCAGCTAATAAACTCTATGGTGGCAAAGTAGGCTAATGCTTGACCTCTGCTTTGAATGGCAGCTGGCTGTGGGAAGAACATTGGGCCTCATTCAAGAACATTGTCGTATTTTTATTCTAAATTTCTCTTACTTTTTTCGTAAGGTCTCGTACGAACACGTCAGATTCAACAAACGCTCTTAACTTGGGAAAAAGTGTGTAAACGACCTGCGTAAATGATGAATCCCACTCGTGCGTATCTAAGTGCACAAGGATAGTAGATTTGCATACTCCACACCCAAAAATAATACCATATTAGGAGCTGTGCTTCCTCTCTCCTGTGCCAGGAAGTGTTGAGTGTTGAGTCATGAGAATGGCATCAAGGCGCATAAAGAACAACTTTAGGGGCTCTGAGACTGAAGTTCTGCTTTCAGAGATCCAAAAAGGAAAATCTGTCATTTTTAGCAATGTCAGCAGTGGAATTACGGGACCTGCTAAAGCCAAGAAATGGGAAGCAATTAGGAGTGCTGTTTATTCCGTGTCACCTGTGGTTCGTAATGTCACCGAAATAAAAAATAAATGGTTTGATATGAAAATGGCTTAACTAAAGCCGTGCAATCAGTTGTTGCCTCATCATGATGGCACATTGATGGGGCGGTCCATGAGGGGGGTCTTCTGGCACCACACCTTCTGGTCTGCCTGAGCTGCCTGAGCTTCAGGTTGTAGGAGACCCTCGTTCATGGCAATATTGCACAAATCTGGCATGCCTTCTCTGGGCTCAGTGTTTCCCACAGAATTTTTGGAAACTATGGGGGGGGTAAATTCATGCGGCGTAAATTTGTGCGACTGCAGATTTTATTTGATTTGATTGATTTGCACACATTCATTCAAATATAACACATACACAATAAAACACAACAAATTAAAAAAAAAGGAATGTGTGCTGGAGATTTCAGAAACCCTTGTGGGCTTATGAGGAAACCTCATCTTGTCATTAAAACCCAATGATAACAATTGTAATAGAAAATATTTACAGGTTAAAACTAAACTTCATGAAAAATATGAATGGATCATATACAGTGAGTACTTATGCCTTTTTGAGAAACTTGAAAAGGTTGTCCTTGATAATAAAGGGTGTGGGAAGTACACAATGAGTTCAGGAACACATCAGAAGTGGTTTGGTTTTGATATCTTTAAAAACAAGAGAGCTATTACAAAATAAAAGTCTAAAATGGAATTAACTATGCACACTGAGTAAATGTTCTACCTAAAATGATTTTTCTGGAAACTAAAAGGCTGTGAAAGCTTTATAGTGAGTTCACAAACCCATCAGAAGTGGTTTGGTCTGCATTGGTTGAATATCCAGTGAGAACAAAAAAAGGCGTTGCACTTTTGCGACGGTCCCTAAGCGCTCCGGCTGCCGTAGTTCACTTAGAAATATATTCGGCGCGGTTACTCTGATCTTTCAGGCTTACTTTGGTGAGTTGATAAAGCCTGTGGTATGTTAGTCTTAGTTTTCTGTAAATATTAATACCATCCTGAGGCTAATTGGTGCGGTTTTCGTGACGCTATTACAATTACAAAGCTGGAAAATAGGCGAATGTCGAATATAAAACCAACTTCACCCCGCTCCGCCTAGTCGGGATGGTTGAACCACACATGCGGGACGGATGAAACACCTTATTTTAAACTGAAACTATTGACCTTACTATTTTTTTAAGCAACATACCGGACAACATACTAGTGTACCCGTCATTGCTCAAATTTCACATTATTTTTCATAATATAAATAGGTCAAAAAAATACGTTTGTCAACAAAATCACGATGATTACAGCTGACCTTTGTGCACGCGCACCCACTGTGTCAATCGCCCCGACAGCGTCAGCGAAATAACCTTTTTTTGCCACTAAACTTAAAAACTCTGACACTGCAGACTTTAGGACATGTTTAATTAATAATTCACCTGTTGTATAGTCATATTGGTTGGTTTTCGAGGAAATCGCTGTGTTTCAAAAAAAAAAAAAAAAAAATCGCTGTTTGGGATTCAGAAACTATGGCGGCCAAAAGGAAACTATGGCGGGCCGCCATAGTTTCCTCAATGTATGGGAAACACTGGGGCTATTTGCCCCCCGCTGTATCGAGACACACCCACCTGGCCTTGAGCTCAGTGCCTCCACGACAGGGGCACGGGTGTTTTGATGCGTATATGTTTCTCGTGCTCCAATTATGATTGGCAGTCCAGCCACGGCATGAAAGTCCCTTTTAAAGCTGCAGTCGGCAGGTTTTCAAAATTGCGAGTCTAAAGTCGGAAAATTCGAACTGATACAACTTTCAGGTCCCTCCCCCAACCTCTAACAAGCTCCGAATCGCCCCCCAAACCCCTCCCCCTCTGTGGACGAGGTTGTGCACGAGTTCACACCAGTGTGAGCGCACACAAGCCTGGGGCAGACTCACGCTAAGCAGCGTGTACACAAGCTGTGATTGACAGGTAGGATTCCTCCACCCTAACTTGATTGGTTAAAAACAGCCGGGAGCGCTCGGTTTTTGCAAGCATGATTACAGGCTTCAGAGGGAGCTACAGATTTCGTTATTTTTCCTAAACAGCCTATTTAATATTCTACTTCCAGAATCCCATGACAGTTCAAGCTAATATGACTAAAAAAAAGTTGCCGACCGCAGCTTTAATTTGTACTTGTTGGACAGCGGTGTTTGGGAATTTGATGTACCATGGGTGATAAACTGATGAGAGCTTTGATGACCAAGGGGAGCGCAAGACTCACAGAGGACTGGGACACCCCCGATCTGTCTCCAATCTCCCTCTGAAAGGTTCCAGTGGCCAAAAATCCAAGGGTGGTGAGGACCTGGACGTGTGGTGGAATTGGGTTTGATCGGCGTGTTTCTCTCTGGAGTTGTGGCTCTAGCAAGCTGCATATTTGCAGCAGCACAGTCCTTGGGAATCTCAATCGCAATGTCAGCCATTCGTCTGTCTCCACATGGATATCCACACGGTCTCTTCCAAGAGCCTGACGTGCTAAGGCATCCAAAAGCAGCAAGACAGCCGCTGGTTACGCTTCCCATCGACCTTGTTATATACGGATTCAAATGAACCTTCAATTAGTGCATAATTTGAGTCAAACAGAATAATGTCGGCATAATTATGGGGTATAATGTACATTTATTTATGTTTTCTTCAAAGTAATTAAATATACAATCCATTAGTCAAGCAAACTTGATTTGAATAACAGCGGACTATTTTACGAAACTCCTACGACAGCTCTGGATCACTCGTAAATTCTGTTCGTACCTGAAAGAAAACGTAAAATACGAAAAGATTGGTGAATGGGCAAATTCTCTTAAATCACTCGTACGGACGGTTTAAGAACAAATCTGTGCGTACCAACGGTTCTTGCATGAGGCCCAATGTTAGTGTCAAGGCTGCAGGAGCCAACTAATACAGGCTTTCCTTCTTGACTCCTTAAGTCATTATGCAACGAGAGCAAATATGAAATTAAGGAAAAATACAGGAGATAAACATCAGTGTTTCATTACTTATTTACACTTTAAAAAAGCAAATGTTCACAACAACAAATGGAGGAGGATGTTAATACTTCTTTGTCACATATCTTCAAAAAGAAAACTTCATGACTGACCACTGTTATACAATTCTGAGTCCTTATCAGTCTCAAATTTACAACTAATCATAATGCATCATGCCGTCACATAAGATCAGCTACACCTGTGGAGACAATAGTGATTTAGATCATAGACAGTGATGCAACTCTCAATGATGCTCACATAATCTCTCAGATAGATTGCCACACCCTACTGTAAATATGTGTCATGACTACTTTGTCCATCTTCAGTCCAAAACAATATAATGATCATGTCTGGAACTTGTTGAGCTGAACTGCCACTGTTAGCCACTCTACTACGGTGTCTGTCCTGGAATACACTGTGTTTGAACATAAGTAGCTAAAAGAACACGGTGCTTTCAGCAGCACCTTCACACATTTAAGTTTCCCCTCTGTGGGACAATTTTAGGTTCAGGGAGACACACTCTTTTTTTCCATTTTACGGGTTCCACTTTTAGTTAGTTATGAGCAGGGATAATAACGAGTTCTATCTGTATAAATGATTTATTGCTTTGAATTACCCCTGATATTGCATCAGGGCAGAAACTGGTCTTGGTTGCACATGCCAGTTAAGCACCGCTCACTCACACTTTGGCATATCAAAGTAGAACAGTAGCAGACAGAAGCAGTTGACTTCAGAGGGGTCAGAGAAATATTTGAAAGCATGACTCATCCCTCTGCCATCCAAATCTCATTCACTATTTCCCATTCTTTCTCTCTTATTAAGAGTAAACAGCACAAAACCATTTACTGTCAATGGAGAATAAACCAGAGAAACTCACAGTTCCCCATCTATCTAATCAGTCAAATTCAATCATAATCTAAATGTCCAACACACACATGCTTTTCCCTCTGCTCATGTTTGTGACCAATCTGTTGTTGTAAAACCAAAAAACAGAAGTGAATCCTCCAAATCCCCTGACAGATTTTGAAATGCGGCATTTTGCTGTCTACTCCCCTAATATTCAATTTATTGTTGGAAACTTCCAAAAGGAATTTGACTCTAATAAATAAAGGCAGATCCAACATTTCAGCGAGACATAACCAGCTCATTTAAGTACAGCTTTATATCAGTATTATGCCAGGGATAGGCATAAGTACCGTTTTCTTGAAAGATACTGCACCGCATGTCGTGTCAGCAACTTTTTCATGGGATAGCCATGAAGCTCACTATGAGACTAAAGCCCTATTCGGACGGGACTAGTTTAATGGGGGGACCTGGGGTAAAGTAATAATAACCGGGAAATCTAGTCCCGTCCGAACGCGCCATGTCAGTAAAGATAGCAGAGTATGTCGGTAAACTTTGCAGAGAATTCTACCTCCTGTGAAACGGTCCGGAGTATCTACCATAGGTAATACTAATCCCGTGCGAATGCGACCTTCGGTAATAAGTACGGAATATGTCGTCACATCCTTTTAAAGAGAGAAACAATTAGGTGTGTCTGTTTGCAAACATGGAGGTTCTGGATGAAGCGCTGCTCGCAAGCACGCATGGTCGGCGCCATGTCTGTTTACAGATGGAGTTTACGGAAGTGAAATGAAGACGTGCTTAGCATCCAGGATGTGACGGTTGTGCGTAACCAACAACTCCTCCCATGTTAGATGAATATTACAGGGATTTCTTGTCCCGTCCGAATTGGTCATTTCTTCTCCCTGGCGTCGTCTGGTTAACCAACATTACCATACGTCCCCCCATTGAACTAGTCCCGTCCGAATAGGGCTTAAGTCAGCAATAAACTGTTGAAGGGGAACTCCGGGGCATTTGAAGCGCAATCCCATCGCTAGAGGTTGTCAAATACTGACAGTAGGACACAGACTGGTGCAAATCGGCAAACGAGTCAATGGACGATAATCCCATATACAAAACAATTATCTTCTCTAGAAAAACTGCGTTCAAGTATTTAAAACATTACAACAATACATGCCCAGCAATATTGTTGTAATGTTTTAAATACTTGAACGCAGTTTTTCTAGAGAAGATAATTGCTTTGGATATGGGAGTATCGTCCATTGACTCTTTTGGGCTTTCACATGCGCGAGCATACCGACAACCGGTAAGTGACATGCTGTTTATAAAGTTGTTTTGTAACGTCCCCATGCCAGTAATGTGAGAACCATGCATATGGTTTTGATGGTAAGGCTTGTGACTTTATTGTCGGATGGTTTATAAAGTGGTGTGACGTTTCTGCAGTGTGCAAGTTGTTGTTTTACTTAGAAGGTTTAGCACTTGCCCTTAGCCACCACGTATTTGGCTAGCATGACAGGCTGCGCAAACAGCGCAATCGCCGCACAGGGAGCGCCGATTTGCACCAGTCTATGTCCTACTGTCAGTATTTGACAACCTCTAGCAATGGGATTGCGCTTCAAATGCCCCGGAGTTCCCCTTTAAACTGTTCTTGCAAGCTTTAGTCTATAAACTGGAAGAGAGACACACATGAACATTGTTCACACATGAGAAGGTGGCTTAAATTTATGGATCTATCCACCAAATATCTCTAACTGGGTTTGAATTTCAACCATATATTGTTTGCATACTTTTTCTTCATTACTTAATCAGTCAATAACTAGTTCCCAAGCAATAGACATGTTTAACAGAAGCTATTTTAGCATGTCATAAAAGGTAAATAATAATGGCCGCATTTTAATCCTTCTGTTGTGCATGCTGGTTCACTGTCATAGTTTAGTGGGACACTGCTGGCAACTAAGCCATCATTAGTGTTATTAATTCCATCTGTGCATTTCCCACTGTGACAAATTAAAATGTGTGCTGTGAGAAAGTTCCATGTGCATAGTGTGACAGATTTTCTCGATGGCTTTGCAGACTTAGTGAGCTGCTCACAACATTGTTTTCAGCATCTCCGTCTGTGCATTTCTGACCACCTTCCTTCCAAACCCACTGTCTTGCAGAATCAGGCTTATGGATTTGTTTACCAGTTTGGACTCCCTTTTCATTGCTGTCTCTAAGCCTGCTGATTAATAAAGTAAAGTCTGAGTTTTACTGTAGCTGCCTGGCCTTCTGCTAATTTTTCCCATCCAAATAATGACACGCAAATGTTCCTTTCACAAATTCAGATATAAATAATTTCTCAAAATGCATGCAACAAAGAGCTGTCATTATTATCTTCATCATGTAGAGTTCCAGTTTATTCCTAAATTATAGGTTGACATGAAGTTACGTATTTTAAAAATTTAGATTTGTACCCGCTTAATATTTTGAAAAAAGTCGGTTGACAAGAGTAGGAAAAGATAAGGCTGATACACAGCACTGGAAATAAGTCAAACCAAAATCCTAATATTTCACACATATTGTCTTTATACAAGGCTCTTAGTTGTCTTGAAGTGGAATAATTCAATCACACATGAGAACAGAGCTTTTACTGTTGCCCTCTTTAAAAAAAAAAGGGAACACAAGTAAAAACCCCTCGGATGCAAATATTCAACAGCTTATTACAAATGAGAAGCAAGGCAATGCCTCAAGTCACCTGGAGGGATGAAGTCTACCTGACTGACAAACTGGGAATTCACTTGTCTTTGATTTTATCCCTGTATGGACTTACTAATATTCTACACCCTTTACAGTAAAGTAGTCACAATTTCAGAAATTAGGTCGTTAAACGAAACTTGAAATATCTTCAAACACATTTTCCATACGCTGCAATTAACCTGTCACTATTTCCGCCCTCCTTCTGGTAAGTTCCAATTTTCTAGAGCTATTTACTATCTTAAATACTGTCTTCCAGTGTCAGACAAATACTGCGCTATGACGCCCATATTCAAATATGGTTTGGAACAAGCACATGGGGTCAACGAAGGGTTTGAATATGAAAATGATGTCAGTCACACCCTTTAGTCTTTACTGTTAACAGCTATCAGCCCAACTGAACGCTTACAAAAGTGAACCAATATCTCAGACACCACTCTCCACTACTATCACTGTCAAACCAACAGACATAATTATAATAATAATAATTAATTCTTTCAGTATTGTAGGGGCCTAGCACCTCACTGAATTATCATGCCATCTTTCATATGAACAGTGTTTTACATGCTGTTTTACGTGTATTCTTATCCACTTAGTTCACGTGGTTTCATAAAACAACTAAAGGGAATCTACAGTGATTTAGTCTTACCTTGGTATGGAGCTTAGACAACTGCTTTTCATCCAAGTAGGTCTGAGTGTAGACACGTCTCTTATAGCGGAACTGAAACAGAAGAACATACGATGTAGGCTTAGTGTGCTTGTGTCTTGACAGTAAAAAATATAATAAAAGAGTTAAAACTCATTCAAAATCAATTTGCCATGCAGAATCAGCTTCTCACACACAGCTGTAAAAACAATTTCTTCTAGTTAGCTTGTCCTATGAGAGAGCGAAGTTTAGAGGGTGGATATAGAAATGATAAAAATGTTTTGACTCATTTGATATTACAGTCTGACTGGGGGTCCAAATATCTCCCCACAAATTCATTTCTTTCCATCATCCCTGCTCATCGTCTTCACGTAATAATCTTGCGTGAAAATCTATTCACAACTCGTCAAAGCGTGACTAAACAGAAATTGTAAAACAACAATGACAACAAAGAAAGAGATATTTCCAATTTCAACTAAAAAACAGTGCTAGAAAAAGCACAGCAACTGCATTCCCTTTCCCCCACCTTTAATATAACAGGTTTCTTAAACTGTAAAAGGTCAATTGGAGCCCCCAGAGAAAACACATTTACAGGGAGAACTTTCAAACTCCACGCAGAAAAGCCTCAGCTAAGGTTCAAACCAGGAACCTTCTTGCTGGGTGGCGGTGCTGCTTCCAGGAAGACGGCACATAAGACATAACTACAATGTCAATGGAAAGGTATGGAAAAAGTGCATGAATTATCTGCTTTTATATTTCTGTCATCAAAGTTATGAAAACATGAGGCTGAGAAATACAGCATCAGTCCTATTCCTAAATGTTCTCCTGCTACAATGAACAAAGTATATTTAGATAGGAAGTGAGCTGCCTATTCCTGTAGAACCTGTGTCGTCTTTTGGTAACAGGAAGGTTACTGAGACAAAACGCAACTATGGTAGCTGTATGATAATATGTACAAATATTGCATTGGTTTTGTTAGAACATCAAAAACGATGAAAAAGAATCTATGTGGCAAAAAACTATGTGGCAATGAGATGTGGTGTTGCAGTACTGTGGTTTGTAAAGCAGATGACTCCAGACTTGAATGCTTAACTCAATGAGAAAAATGCATGCATTATTTATGAAATGCATGTTGCATATGTATTCATATTTGTATGCTATTCTGTTTTAATAAAGTTTCTACAATACTGCACTGCAGCCCAAAACCCCTCACAAAGAACTGTGAGATAAAGGCAGTATTATGTATTATTACTTATCACGGATATCCAAAAGACTACCAAAAGTACCCGAGCCTTCATTACTGCAAAAAATTTCAACAGCGTTTCTCCTTCATGCACCGAGGAGATCTGGGGGCATGTGCTATGAAGCAACTTAAATATACAGTAACCATGGTATTTTTCTTGTTATCTGGCTTTACCAGGCCAAACAATCACAGTTGTGCCAAGTGGAGTCGCAACAGTGGTTATCATCTTGATAAGTCAATGCAGCATTAATTATAAACTAATCTAAATCCAAACTCTCTCAACTAACTTTCATTAAAAACTTACAACTTTTTAAGATCTACATTATGTAAAAGGTATGTTTAAAACTGCACATTATTAACTAGTTTCTATGAAAATTTTAACACTGTAATGGCATGAAAATGTCCCAGCTTTCACTGGCCAAGTCTCAGGACTCTGTGTTAATGTCATTGCTTGTGCACACTTGCATGTATGTTTGTTTGTGCCTGAGCATTTTCTTTCCCAATTAGCATTTGGTGTTCGCCAAACCGGGTAAATCCAGGAAATAGGAGAAGATTTTGAGCTACTAATCCAAACCTGTCAATCATTTCTTCCCACTCCAAGCCAGAGGGAACAGCTGCTGGTCAATCAATGGCACACACATTGCTCTGACAGAATAGTAGCACACAAAAACATATCCACATGCTGGGCAGAGTCACCAGTAACCAGCAAAATTGTAAGCTAAGGAAGAACAATCTTAATGACTCAACGAGAATTGTAGGATTGTAGGATGGATATAATAATAGAGTTCTGAATCCAGAATAATTGTCCTTTAAGTGCCATGTGCCAATAAATACTGTGAGCCTGAGACGTTTTATTGACATAAGATTACACGAGCTGTAACCCATGTTCTCAATTTTCACAACAGTATGGAGATACCATTTGAAATGACAATGTCGTCGATGTTGATCCTTAAGCAGAGTAATTAAACCTAATCCTTTCCTTTGCAGAGTCCAGCTAAGCAGCAAGGCTACTTTCAAATTGGAATGCTTAAAAAAAATTACTGTCAGAGGAAAGCTTTTACTCTTCAATAAATATGTATTATGTACTCCACCTCTCACACAATTATCTAAATCAGAAATGGCCAGTCAGTAAACCATCCAACATTTTTACACCTCTGTCTGTAAAGTGATTTTATGCGCCTGCAATTCTCTCAGATCACAAACCGTGATGGACAAGCACTACAATTATCTCTGAGAGATGACAGCTGCTGCAGACAACACACTGTCATTGAGCGCAGATTTATCGCTACAAAGTTTGACAGACACGCCATGACAGCTAAAAAAACATACACACAAACATGCTGCTAAATGCTGTGTGCCCTGTGAGCATCTGTAAAGCCAACACAAACACACACACACAGACAAAAAGTGTGTGGAAACAATATATCATAAACAATTCAATTACAATATATTGAAGAATGACTATCGCAAGCACTCCCTATATGGCTACAGCACTTCTCTGAACTGCTTTGTATGGCTCAAACAATGCAACAAAGTCTTGGGTGTTTACCTAGCCTCCAAAATCCCCAGGGATGAACAGATACAGGCAAACAAGCCCAATCCACAAAGACCCCACCTCACAACCCAAAGGATTTATTTCTAACATCCCAATACCAGTCACTCCAGGACACCCTCAGCTGTTCTCTGTCCATGCCCTGATTGGTCAGAGCTCTTTTGGCATCATGAGGTGGGCCTACACAATAAATAGTAGGAGGTCATATTATCATGGCTGATGTCGGTTTTATTAATTCTACGGTGGCATCAACAACAGGTACCTTGCTTTTAATCTGTTGTTTAACAAAATGGCTTCTTTTTCCCTCTTCTTCTCTCGCCTGCTCATACACCTAAAACCTCATACATACAGATAAATCACACCCTTCGTTGACCACCTACCTCGAGGTAAGGAACAGGAGCAATGGATGGGAAGGGGTATTCCCTTAGCTGTCTCTCCTCATCCAGAAACTTGCCAGCCTTGCCATTGTAGGCTGGCTGGAATAGGCCATAGTTGAGTACATCCTTGAGGCTCTGGTTGAGAGTACACAGGATTCTTTGCTTGGACAGCCAGATGGGGGCATCCACATCGAATTTCAAACATTTCTGCAGAAACAAGAGAAAAAGAGGGAAGAAAGTTCAGCATCTGTCATCCTCTTGCATATAATGTGCTACACCTCAGTTGAGTATAACTGAGACATTAAATAGTAGCATTTTACTAATTTCCATACCAATGACATTTAGGTAAAAAAGCGTTGATATACAGTATAATATGCAGCATGAAATAAACACAGCGGAAACTATGGACCAGTTTCATTTGAGAGACATTTTGTGAACTTTCTAAGATACAACCAGCCCGAGTGGAAGCTAGACCTTTTATTATGATAAGTTATTCACATAGGTATAGCAAGCAATTTAACATCATCCATTGCTTTTCACAAAAGGTCGTTCTAAAGGCCAGTGGTAGTAAACAAAACCAAAATATCTACTCTTACAAGCGTTGTTCAGTCATGTACTGTCTATTTGCACCTAATAACAGATGCACATTATTCACTCAAAGAAAATTAAGGAAGCCAATATATAACAAATGATACTAATAGAAATCCCTGTCTTCAGTCACAAAGGCAACAATTCAGGTATTCGTTCCTGTGGGGAAAATGTATTAAACAGAATTCACTATGTAAACATATGCACTCTAATAAAGTCAGCTCTGCAGTATGTTATACACAGGCTGAAATCTGTCTTTAAGGTATAAACTCAGTGGTGCTTCTTTTTACTCTGAATTACAGACACAGCAAAGGTATGACATGATAAATCTGACACTGACATCATCACACTGTGTTGTGCTACTTTCCTCTCCAGAGTGGAAAATCCTATGGTTGTTATGGTTAGACTAAGCACCACCCTCCAGTTACCACAATGTGAAGTCTGTGCTACAGATGGCAAACAAAGAAAGTGCAGAGTGCAAAAGGCACAAGTAATAAATCCTTCGCTACTGCCTGCATTTTCGACCCACAACCTCAACTCTATTCTATTCACTCAATCACAACTGTTGAAAAATCACTTCTTCTCACTGCAATACAACATAACTAATAGCCAATGCTGCTGCCCACTAGCAGATGCACAGCGGTGCACCCATTTAATAATCCTGCCCTGGCTTAAAAAGTTAAAGAATGAAAAGAAAAATGTTTTTAAAAAAGTAAAGAAAGAGCTGCGGGTGCAAAACATATACAAGCACGTTTCTCACAATGTTATTCAGTTACAGTGGGGCTCAGATTTTTTTTTAAACATTAGTTCTCTTGAATATTTATCAAAATGATCAACATTCCTCTGAGACATCAAAAACTACCGATCCAAATCAGACTATTCACATCTTTGAATAATTTGGTGTTAATTTTCAGCATGACTGTCTGTGACACTATGTACCTCTGCCATTAGACAGTTATAAGGTGATATGAGATGGTTCTACCTCATTTATTATCAAGATCCTAAACTTGAGCCCATAATGTGAAGACTCAGTTCACACAACATACTTTTGAGTTGCCTTTTTTCCAAGATAATTATCATAACGCCCCTTCTGTCCTTCCTGTAGACGGGATTGACCCTGTTTCAGTCAGACGTTTTGCAGAAAAAACCTTCTTCTCTGAATTTATAATGAGATTTTTATATTTAATTCCGAACACAGTCTCAATTTTGCATGACAGCTCCAAGAATACACCTGGAACAAAGTAGAACACGCAGTAAAAATCAAAACAAAGCTAGCTTACAGGAACTTGTCAGAATAAACCCCTTTGCACCATGAACGTACAGATATGATTATGTGGTTTGAGCAAAAAGAAAAACAATGTTTATTATGTTAACTGGAACAATTTAATAATGCATTGTGTCAGAATTTCACACTTTTGCTAAATCACTCAGCACTGATTGATGAAATATGCAGAGGCCTGAACCCTCAAAACCCCTTTACTGCATGTGAGTAGATAAACCTGAACATGTCAACTTGGCTAAATCCTCATTCTAATCCCCTCAGGATCATTTGCCCTAGCCTGCCAAGTTCAGCCATGTGTTACATTCTCTGACTGTAAAACCCTGATTTTTATCATGTTTTTATAGGTCATAATAATGCCATGACAATAATGTAAATGTTAAGCCATCGTATGATACTTTGCTGTACATAACTCGCTCTGTAGAATTACAAGTACACAAACACACCATGCACAGATTCCATATGAAAGGCCACATATAGCAGGTAGACAATTGGTTTATTACTACTATACATATATACTTGCTTTAATTTCAATTTTTTATTTTTTAACAGGACAGTGCATATTAATAACAGTACATCTGGAACATGCCAGAGTTAGCTAAAGGCTAGTTTTCATCTGTAGTCCTGGTGGCCAGTTGTACAATGGCACCCTAAAAAAACATGTAATGTTAAACAATAAAATCATCAACAATTAAGAACGACATATTAAGACAGTGTTAGTTCATAATAGAGAGAGCAACTATGATGGTAGAAAACAGTAAGATACAAGTAGAAGTAGTTCTAATGATCAGCATAGCTATTCTTTAAGCACACGTAGCAGCAGCAAAGCGTTTAATAAAAGCTTAAAATCATCACTGAGTATCAAGCATTGATGAAACCGATTAAAACATTTGGTAGCTGCATGATAATTTAACAAACAGTGCTGATAAAATCATAAAAACACAAAGTTTACACTGGGTCAAGAGAATCACACATTCACAAGTGAAACACGCTATGTCAGCAGCAGGGGTTTAATGTTGACAACTCTGACTACTGATCAGCCATTTTTTAAAATGAGCGCGAAATAATTTATACGTGTTGATGTCTTAATATAGTACAGTGAGAGTAGTGTCACACTCCTATATTAATGATCATGGAACAGGATAAAAAAAACAAGATCTAAGGAGAGGATGGGTTACTTTACGATGAGAATATTAGAGCAGAAAAACAACATCGCAAGCCATAACATTAAAGCTCCAATTTTAGAGAAATTAAAAATCCAAGTTCTGTGCCAAAGTCAATGTACCGGTTGTGTCTTCATTTATTTACGTGTGCACAGGGAGGTCTTGTGTTTTTATTGGTATGCCTCCATATTAAATTCATTCACACTCTGGTGGAGACCAGATACCCTGAGGTATAACATTCCCCTCTTTGGTGTCCCTCTGGTCCTCACACTATTTCATCAAAGGCCAAGCTGTGATCTTGTTTGTCTATTTGGTTCAATTAGAGACTTTTAGTGAAAGATGATTGGACAAGAGAATATGGGTTTGAAAGAAATAGATGAGGTTCAAACTGTAGGTCACATGAGAAGAAGTAGCACTTTGGAAAACAGAATAGGCAGTGTGATATCAGTTAATTATTGTATTAGTTGGCCTAAAGCTTATGCTAAGAAAGGACCGTTGATTATTTGGATGTTAGTGTGTTAGTCTTCATGCAACAATTTGTATGATTATAATATATTCTGCTGAAACACTATGGAATGACAAACTTAATTTGAGTTGAGAGGGAAAAAGCTCAAGAAAGTGCAACCAGGTCAACTAAGAGTAAACAAATACAAACACAAAATACATCATTCTACATCTGAATTCAAAACACAGCCCAAAAGTGCCTCACTAATTAAGATAAATTGTTTGTTTGTGATTATGCA
Organism: Odontesthes bonariensis; assembly: GCF_027942865.1. Lineage (NCBI taxonomy): Eukaryota > Metazoa > Chordata > Actinopteri > Atheriniformes > Atherinopsidae > Odontesthes > Odontesthes bonariensis. The sequence continues at coordinate 15,803,519 of NC_134512.1, read as the reverse complement.
GGCAAGGATGATGCATGGAGCAGGGCATGGCTGCAGTATCTCGAAAGGTACAGAAGGCATCCAGTATCAATGGAAAGCGACAAGGCATTGTTGTTGCCTTTTAGCACAAAGTGATGCATCGAGAGAGAAAGGAAAGAAGAGTGAATTGTGGTGGTGAAGTCAAGTAAAAGAAGAACAGAGGAGTGCTGAGATGATGGAGTGTAATGACTCTCTCACAGCCGTGTCTCCATCTCCTAAGACCTCTGGCTGTCGCTGCCCAGATGACATATGCACTAATTAACGCTGCTGAGCCTCCTACTACATGTGGGGAGAGCAAAGATTCCCAACCCGTGTCCTAAAGGGTATAGAAATGCAGATCATAACTATAGCTATCATGTCTTTGGTTCTTTCTAAACTAGATCATATAGACGGTGAGTTTAATAAGAAAGTTCAATCACGGAAGATACGACTTTATGGTGCAAACAGTAGCTTTTTGGGCTTGCAATTACCTATGGACAAGCTTGTTAAAAGGCCTCTGCCTGGTCTTTAAATCCTCCAATGATTCTCTGCCATTTTGGTATCCCCTTTTAGCTTATGTCCAGAGAAGTGACAAGTTTGTGGTTCACTGTCTAAGTTTCCTGTAAAAGTAGATTAAGCACTGGGAGTAATGTTGTTTAATGTCTCCTCTCTTTATTTTTTATGCCATGGTTGAAGCAACCATTTATAATATATCAGCAGCATAGGAAAAATCAGAAAGCATAGGTGCCTTCTTGTCAGTCCATGCTTGAGTACAAGTACAACAGAAATCTCAGAGACAAAAAGGATTTTTAATGTCTATTTCTGGTGCATAGTGTGCAGACAAAGAAAAAAAACGAAAAAAAAAACAGTAAAGTTAAATGTAGTGTCATAAAAATATGTGGAAAGACTGGTCAGATGCAATGTGAGCCTGTTCCATTTATAATATATCAGCAGCAAGCAGCGAGATCTACATGCTAGTGCTTGACATGTCAAACACTTGCCTGAGTCTCTTATCTTAAAAAAGATTGTAAAAAATACTGTCCTAAATACAGTATGTGCATCTCAAGTCAGTTTTCACTCTTCAACTGCGTGAAAGTCCTACAGACCACAGATAGAGAGTATTCTAGAGATTTAAAGCTCTGAAGCACAGGCAACAATCAGACAAACCTACTCTGAACAAAAAAAAACAACAACTTCAGAGCTCTTTCAGAGATCTAGGTCTGACAAGGCTTGTCAGACAGTCATACAGTCTTGTCAGAAAAGGAGCAGAGTGAAACAGTGAAGCAAGAGACAAACTCCATGCGATATTAAACATGGCATCAGCAGCATCAGGGTACACATCACATTCACTTTTATACATCACCAACAGGAGTTATTCACATACAAGGTAGACTCTGCTCCACAGAAGGGTTGGTTTCAACCATGTCAGTCACAGTTTGGTGTAGAGGAATTTAAACTTGTAAAACTTTAAACTTTTTTAGGTGTTGATGAGTGTGTGCTAATATTTCAGGTAAAGTTCTCTCTGTTTAGCAACTCTTTCTTATTTATGGCTCTTACTATATTTATCTGTTTTTTTTTTTTATGTTTGCTTTAGTTTGGGTAAAACTTCTTCTGTAATAAGAACATTTCTCACACATCGCCAACACTATGAAGTTTACACAAGATAAATTTCAAAGCAATTAAAGACATCAAAAAACAAATTTATCTGGGCATACTCAAATCGACATGTATTTCCCATGAAATACCCCAGTCAACATCCCTCTTTCATGAGTGAAATATAGTTAGTGATGATCGTGGTAACAAAAAACCGCCAACTTGTTTTCATTCTTCCATCACTGCATGTGACACTTCGCCACTTGGAACAAGATATAAGGCCCTATCTAGCCATGAACAAGCAAATATTAATACAGCAAGTCTCCATTTGTATCTATCACAATCAGCTTTCACACACATTTGAATGTTGATGAGTTAATGGCCCCTTTTTGTAACCACGTGTTGTATCTGAGCTCATAGTTAACAGTTTAATTGTAGGTATTGCCGGTTAAAAAAAACATTAACAAATCTCTCTAAATCTTAAGGATTATTGGCAAAAGGAAAATTAACTTTGGGTTTATGCACACATAACTTAAAGTGAATTCACTGCACAGGGGTTTCATCTGAACTCTAACATTATACACCCTTGAGACAAAGAGGGGAAAACTGCATTGATTCAATTAGCTCAAATTAATGGGCCACTATCAAGATTCAATCAACTTGAAAGACACAGCGTGAACACAATCTACACACTCTATTCACACAGAAAATGCTGAGGCTAGACTTTCCTTAATTATGGACAACGACGCGTGATTCATGCTCTCCATTTGATCCGACTAGTTGAGTTTGATTTCTGTTAAAGTGGTATGTTATCAGAGAAAGTAGGGCAGAAAGCATAGGTGCCTTCTTGTCAGTCCATGCTTGAGTAGAAGTACAACGGAAATCTCAGTGACAAAAAGGGATTTTAATGTCTATTTCTGGTGCATAGTGTGCAGACAAAGACAAAAAAAAACAGTAAAGTTAAATGTAGTGTCATAAAAATATGTGGAAAGACTGGTCAGATGCAATGTGAGCCTGTTCCAAATTCATGGCTTGCCGTCAATAGAATGGCAATATTTTTGGCAATATATACTCAAGCTGAATTATTTTCTTAATTTCAGCTCTACCTGATCTTAGTCTGCAGGCTAACATTGCAAAATAAAGCCAGATATGTCCAAGTATAAAAAGTTCATTTTCAGTACCTCACCAATGCAGGTCTACAAGTAAGGTGAGTCTGTTGTTGAAAAAGATATAATACATAGAACCATTTTTTGACTTTGAGACTGTCTAAGATTTACTTCAAACAGTTTTTCAAGATTGGTTGCTTAAAAGCATGTAAAAGAACTTGCTACAGTTCTGAGGTGAATTCGGGCCATCTCAGTTAATTCTGTTTCTTTATGTAGTCCCGGTCAATCAGAAGTACAGATGACTTTTGCTAAGGTGTAGAAGAGTGAGAAAGTCAAAGAGAGAGGCAAAGAGCACTTTTTCAAAGTAGGTGTAATATCTAAGCATTTAAAGATCAGAAAGAGAAACAGAGGCTGTCAGGCAGAAAAAAAATATGTAAAAGATGTATAGTTCACACAACGATGAAATGAATCGGGTGAAATGCTGAGACTCAATAGTATCTTTTTTTTTCTTATCTGCAAAGAACTATGGACCTGAAATTGTATTGAGAAAGCAGGATGTGAGCTTAAGCCAGTGGCCACCGGCAGCCACTTCAGATTCAGGAGTTAGCTACGTTTGCCCCCGTGAACACTTAGTGGTAAATCCATCCGGTTTCCAGACAATAATGTGTGGCTTATAAGTACCATCTATTAAATGGTAACAGAAAGAACCATTACAACAGATCAAGCTAAAAATGGAAATGTGACTGTACTTCTTAACCAAAGAAAAGTTTAAAAAATGCCAAGTTATTTTGCAGCAGAGATCGAGAAAGAATAGTAAGAGCAGTAATTGCAGATTGGCATGAGATGTGTATGGACCGAAACAATGAGGCTGCAAAACAACAAGGTATCTTGCGTTAGTGGTATCTGTGAGGTGTCTCTGCAGAAACCAAAGGACTTAAAATTGTCAACACTGTTACAGACTCAAATGTTTATGGCAAAGAATACAAAGATTTTGCTGCCGTACCACCACCAGACATCAGACTACTGAAATAATCTTTACCAGGAAAATTGCTTCGAGGGGTTGTTTGTTCATCTTTATGTAACTTTTATGGCTGTTTTTAAATGGTTTGAGTAGCATAAAGGGTCTTCATTTGGAATTTTGTTACACGATCTCTGGTCGTATCATAACAGTTAAATTGAAGAGTGCAGTTTATACAGAGACTGATGAGAAAGTTTAGAATATCTGTGTAGAGTAGAAGAACTTAATTTCCAAAATGTCCCCCGGAAGGTACATCGCAGTGCAGGTGTTGCTACAAAGATATTTTTCATTCTCTGGCACTTCTCACTGCCCAAACTTCCTGTCTGCCTGTGCCTCTCTGACACATACAGCATTTTAAATGAACAATTTATTTCTCTACATGCTCTACAGAGGCAAATAGTGGACTATTCTGAGGCTTAACAATCACATCACACAGGTGCAGCACGATGCTATCTGCATTCAGTAGACAAAGAAGACAGTTAAAGAATAGATTCTAGACAGATTTTATTGCAGGAGACCATTTTGTTTCATTGGATAAATGCTTCTTGCCTCTCAGCTTTACTTTTCATGACTTTACCCTGTTTCCCTAAATTTGCATGTCATCAAGCGGTTACTTTGGGGTGTGCCAAGGAGCACTGCACCAAGCTGGTTTCCAAGGAAACTTGCTGAAATTTACTACATAAAGTTTGCTATTTCAAATTCAATTCAATTCAATTAAAAAATACTTTATTTATCCCGGAGGGAAATTAAATGTTGATGTAGCTCAATTAAATCAAGGAGTTATTATAGATGCTGATGGCTGTGGGCAGGAAAGATTTCCTGTAGCGGTCCGTTTTGCATCCAAACTGAAGAAGCCTTTGACTAAAGAGACTCTGTTTTCTGATAACAGTCTCATGGAGAGGATGCTCAGGGTTGTCCATAATTCTCTTGATTTTATGCAAAATCCTTCTTTGCATTATTGTCTCCAGAGGTTCCACAATCGTCCCCAGAACAGAACCAGCCTTCCTTATCAGGTTGTTGAGTCTTTTTAGGTCCCTGATTCTGATGCTGCTGCCCCAACAGATGACGCAAGAGGTAATGACGCTCTCAACAACAGACTTGTAGAATATCTGCAACATCTTGCTGCAAACCTTGAAGGACCTTAGCTTCCTCAAGAAGTACAGTCTGCTCTGTCCTTTCTTGTAGATGGTTTCACTGTTGTGTCTCCAGTCCAGTCTGTTGTCCAGATGAACACCAAGGTATTTATATTCCTCAACCACCTCCACTTCTTCTCCCATGATGGAAACAAGGTTTTATCTGACCCCGTTTCTCCTGAAATCTACAATCATCTCCTTTGTTTTGTTAACATTCAAGATGAGATGATTGTTCCCACACCATGCCACAAAGCGGTCCACCAGCTCTCTGTACTCAGCTTCTTGTCCATCTCTGATACACCCGACAACTGCAGAGTCGTCTGAATATTTCTGTAGATGACAGGAGTCTGACTTGTACTGGAAGTCTGAAGTGTACAGAGTGAAAAGGAATGGTGAGAGTAAAGTCCCCTGTGGTGCTCCTGTGCTGCTGATCACCTGGTTAGACACACAATTCTTCAGTCTGACAAACTGTGGTCTGTTGGTCAGGTAGTCATTAATCCAGGTGATTGTTGAGGCCTCCACCTGAGTCTTCTGGAGTTTCAGACGAAGCAGATCAGGCTGAATTGTGTTAAATGCACTGGAGAAATCAAAGAACATGATCCTCACAGTGCTGCCTGCTTTGTCCAGATGACAGTGGGTTTGTTGAAGCAGGTGTATGATAGCGTCTTCAACTCCAACTCCATGGCGATAAGCAAACTGCAGGGGGTCCTGATATGTGCTGGTTTGCATTCACAGGTGGGTCAACAGGAGTCTCTCCAGGACCTTCATGATGTGGGATGTCAGGGCAACAGGTCTGTAGTCATTGATGACTGAAGGGTGAGTTTTCTTTGGTACCGGAACCAGACAGGATGTCTTCCACAACAGTGGTACCTTCTCTTGGGTCAAGCTAAGGTTGAAAAGGTGTTGCAGAATCCCACAGAGCTGCTCTGCATAGGCCTTCAGGACTCGGGGGCTGACACCATCTGGACCTGCAGCCTTATTCCGGTTCAGTCTCTCCAACTGCCTCTTCACCTGACTTCTAGAAACAGAAAAGTGGGAGGGGGAGGCAAAGGGGACAGCAGCATCTCTTGATTTGGTTGAAGACAAACTAGTGGAAGCAGAAGAATCCATGACTGAGGTGGAGGTGGAGATGTTACAGGAAAGCTGTGGGTCAGAGGAGGGTGGGATGTCTCTTTGGCTGGGAACAGGAGGGGAGGATGGTGAGCTTGTTCCTGAACTGAACCTGTTGAAGAATGTGTTCAGCTCATTTGCTCTATCCAGACTTCCATCCATCCGATCCTCCCTCTGCTTGAGGCCTGTGATCTTCTTCATTCCTGACCACACATCTCTGATATTGTTCCTCTACAGTTTACTCTCAAGCTTCTTTCTATACACCTCCTTGCTCTCTCTGATCTTGACTTTGAGCTGCTTCTGTATACTCCTCAGTAACTCCCTGTCTCGCTCCCTAAAGGCTCTTTTTTTCTTGTTCAATAGTTCCTTTAGCTCACTGGTGATCCAGGGTTTGTTATTAGGGAAGCATCTCACTGTTCTGGTGGGGATGGTGTTGTCCACACAGAAGTTTATATAGTCAGTCACACACTCAGTCATGGCATTAATGTCCTCTCCATGTGGCTTACAAAGAGAAATCCAATCAGTTGCATTAAAACAACCCTGTAAGGCTTCTTCAGCTTCCTGTGACCACTTTCTAACAGTCCTTTTTGTGACAGGTAGTCTCTGGACAAGGGGTTTATATGCTGAACAGAGAAAAACAAGGTTGTGATCTGATTTACCCAGGGGAGGTCTTGATTTGGAAATGTATGAATCCTTGACATTTGTGTAAAACAAATCCAATGTCTTGTTTTCTCTGGTAGAGCAGCTGACAAACTGTTGAAAAGTTGGCAGTGTAGCAGAGAGTGAGGCATGATTAAAATCACCAGATATTGCCACAAAAGAATTGGGGTGTTGTGTCTGTATCTTAGCAACAACGGAACTGATGACATCACATGCAGTGTCGGCAACAGCTGAGGGTGGAATGTAAACAGCCACCAAAACAACACTGGTGAACTCTCTTGGCAAATAATATGGACGAAAACTTACTGCCAATAGTTCAATGTCAGGACTGCAGAGACGACTCTTCACAGTAACATGTCCTGGGTGACACCATCTGTTGCTGACAAGCACTGCCAATCCACCCCCTTTCCTTTTCCTGCTACTCTTTAAATCTCGATCTGCTCGTACAGTCAGGAAGCCCGGCAGAGAGACCCTGGAGTCGGGGATATGATCCTGCAGCCATGTCTCAGTAAAACACATTATGCTACATTCCCGATATTCTTGCTGAGTCCTTGTCAAGGCTAGAAGTTCATCCAACTTGTTAGCTAACGATCTTACATTGCCCATGATGATGGATGGCAGAGATGGTTTGAACTTCTTCTTTCTCTCTCTCCTCTTTGCTCCTGCTCTGCATCCACGACGCCTCCTTTTCAATTCCAGTGGGATTTCTGGCTTCAGTTGTCGAATTATTTCTGCTTTTCCAATGTTAATCAGCTGCTCCCTGTTGTAAACCACCCTGTTGCTATGGTTATGCATCATGACAAAAGAGCAAAATATACAAAAGTATTGGGAAAAATCAATCCAGCTGCACAGCATCCAAGGCAGGAAGGAACAGTTGTCCAAAAAATGCAATTTCTTCCAAGAAAAAACAGGAAAGAAATTTAGAAAAAATTAAAAATCTCAATGTGACGTACAGAGCTACTCCAACGTGCTGCCACCCTCAGCAGCGCATTCTAGAACCAAACTTTATACATTTTTATATAATTTAAAACTTTATAAGCAAATACGTTTCTTCAAACCACCATTTAGTAACATGGCCACAACTCATTGTATTGACCTGTTTGAATAGCAATGCTACGGTTAATTTGACTGACTAAAAGTAAAATCCCATATTTTTAATCTAAAAAAAAAAAAAATTCTAAACTTACATTTTAGGAGTGTGTAAAGATTAAGCAACACAAACCAGATCCCGCTTTTAATGTTAAGATGTAATTACTTATCTACGTGGACAAGTAATGTGTGCCCCAGCCTGGGAGGAGGAACTACACAACCCAGACACTTTTTGGCTTTTAGTATCCAACTCTAGCTGTCACAATTTTTGAAAGAATTCTCTTGTTCCAAACTAGCAAGTTCTTTTCACTGGTAGGCGTGATGCACGGTTTATGAAAGCCCTTCCCTCTCTTCAGAGCTTGAACAACATTCTTAGATTTGTCTCTTATTTTTCAAGAGGCATGCAGCTAGAATACATAACATTCTTTCTCCTGCTGGGCAAACTCACAGCAGCAAAAGCAGTCAACAAAAGCAGTGCTTCTGTTGCCGTGATTTTTAGTCTCAACCCGAGGAGGCAAGACAGCAGGGTGGTGGAAATCTCAAACTGCAGCCTTTGGTCTTCAAAGCCATGAAAAAGCATCAACACAGCATCTTCTTTTTGTCAGAACCACCTACTCCAGGATGCCAGAATTCACTGGCACGTCAAACAAGTCAAACAGCTTCCTGGACTGACTGTTTAAATGGATTAACATAACCTGGGTCCATTTTTAACTGATCTTTGTGGGATTGTAGAGATAAGATCTGTTTGTCACAAACAGATGCATTTCTCTTTTTGAGATGAAAAGGGTGTGAGACCACATTGAGAGCTCAATAATCTTCTACCCCATTGTGTATAATTTTGTCAGCCACTGAATTCAAAGGTCAAACTCATCACATTTTAAATTCCTCCGGTAATAATATAAAATGGTATTACCAAATGCAGAATGAGCAAGGGGAGATGATTCCACAAGAGAGGTTTACTGCTTAAAGAGACCTTTCACCTTGCTACTTCTACAAATCTACATATTCCTCTATTAGAGTTGGGTTAGATCAATTCCTATACACTTTATATGTACCCCTCACATAAAGCTTTAAAATGCTACAAAAAAATGGTCTTGCTGCTAAAAAAAAAGAACATGAAAATTGACTAGTTTACTTTGCATTATTTTGCATGCTAACACTCTCCTGGGATGTGTTCAATGTATTGCGTGCAGTTATTCAAGGTGGTACACAAAATAAAGTTAGCAAAACTTTTAACAAGATTGGCAATTCTTATACATATTTATGTTTTCTACATTATTAAAATCTACTGCAGGGCTGTTTTATTACACTAAATTAGTTTGCAGTAAGTGTGCCTTGCAGTCAGGCTGAGTGGCATATCAATTGTTTAAATTTGTGTCAATATTTTTCCCAGTAAGATATAAAACAGGGTTAAATGATTTAAATCATTACATTTTATTGCTACACGAGATAACCCACCTTCTAAAAAAAAAATTTGTTTCTGTATCTTCCCTCCACTCTCACCCTCCCTGTCACGCTTATAACTCCCCCCACTTGTTGCCTGTTTTGCTAAATGGCCAGTATTTTTTCCCCCAAAAAGCTAGAAGAAACAATCAATCTCATCCTTTTGGACAAAGTGCAGTAACTTTCCTTTCAGTTGCCTGAAAAGCCCCACAAGCAAAAGGTCTTGCTTTTCATCCAAAACCTCTGTGCTCCATTAAATGTTCGTACAAACACGAGTTGGGAAAGAAAAGGGACAGTATGGAAGTTGCAAATTAAACCAAAATGCAGTGAATCTTTAATACCTTAATTAGCTAATATACATCAATTTTTATCTTTCATGCATGCAACGCATTCCAGAAAAAGTTGGAACGGGGGCAATTTGGGGCTCGTGATGAGTAAAAAAAATAGGAAAACAATCTCCAGTTTGTCGAAATGCCAGATAAAATCGTTAAATTACTTGAAAACAGTGTTCCTTAAAGAAAGACTGGATGGATTTTCATATTTTTCTCTTAAACAATTCAAGGAATCTTGAAGAGTTTCAACGCATGAGTTGATGACTTTTGATCTGGCACTGTATCAATAACTGTCGTTCATTAATTGCTGATTTAACCCCATGAGAAACTGATTACTTCGGGAAAAATCCCTGTCAAACACTGCAATATAGATTTAACAATCACCACTTATAACTTTACTGTGCAAAAAAGGAGCCTCGTGTTAACCCTGCTGTCTTGAGGCAGCATTGACTTCTCTGAGCTCGAAAACATCTGGGATGGACGGTCACATCAGACAAATTGGTACTGAAGATGTTTTTGTGGAAGAAATGGATGCTGTGTGCTTGGGACCAAAGACAAAAAGGATCATCCAGACACAATAAGCTCAAAAGCAGAGATCTGTTAAGGTGTGAGGTTGTATCTGTGCCCTTGGAAAAGCTCATTTACACTTCTGTGATGGCACATGATACATGTTCATGATATTTTAGGATAGCATATGCAGCCTCCAAAATTCTTGGCCTGTGGCCCTTCGCTGCATGTCATTCTTCTCTCTGCCTCTCCACTTTCCTGTCTTGACATTTTAAATAAAGGCCTCGAGTGTCCAAAATAAGATCTTTGAAAAAAATATAGAACTAGAAAGCTGCAAGCAGCTGTGAGCGGGACCGAGATGTGCGTACGTTGGGATGTGCGCACGATGTGGCATGCGCTGGACGCCGTAGTCGCGCAGCTCTGCCCACACGCACGATACCCTCTGCGTACGTACAAGCACATAAAAACCCCAATGTGGAGGGGTTTTTGAAAATTTCTAGGGGGCGCCACTGAGCCATTTTGCTCCGCCCACACACGATATCCTTTACATACATACAAGGTCGAGAGGGTGGACGTGTGTGCCAAGTTTCATGACTTTGCGATGATGATAAGGCTTTCAAACCACAAACGCCATCACACGATTTTCACCGCCTTGCTACGGCCACGCCCTTTGAGATTTGAAAAAGTTTCTTCAATGAATTTTTCTCGACATCTCTTAAGAGTAACCTGGCCAAGTTTGAAGCTTGTAGCATTAAATCTGTAGGAGGAGTTTGATTAAATGTGAGGTGTGGGAAAAAAAAGACGTTTCCGACCACCAGCAGGTGGCGCTGTAGGTTGATGTCACTATGTTATATGTGCGCGTTCAGGCTGGGTCCAGCATTCACCGCATGAAGTTTGGGACAGATTGGATAATGTATGTGGGAGTTATAAGCGACTTAATTTTTTGTGGCGAGTGATGGCGAGTCATCGAACTTTGAGGCGTCGCCACGGCCACGCCCTTTAAGTTTTGAAAAAGTTTCCCCATGAATTTTTCCCTCCATGTCTGAAGAGTAACCTGGCCAAGTTTCAAGTCTGTAGCATTAAATCTGTAGGACAAGTTCGATCTTATGCAAGGCGTGGAATCGGCCAAAAATGGCACGAAAACGCACTTTCCATCCAAAATGGCCGCATTCCTGTGGACGTGGCACATTGGCGCCATGAGACTTTTTTGTGAGTCTGGGCATGTTGAATGGGTGTACCGAATTTCATCATCCCATGCGAAACTAATTCTATTGCGGGGACCATTTTTAAGTATCGTAGGGGGCGCTACAGAGTCAATGAGCGACTCCCAAAAATATAAAGTTTAGGTTCTTTCATGTCGTCGACTGGCAGGTGGCGCTCGCAAAATTTCCTAAGTTTTCGCATACCTTTTGCAAAGAATAAGAATAACGGAGGAGAAAAATAATAAACCTTACAGATACAATAGGGTCCTTGCAGTTTCACTGCTCGGTCCCTAATAATCCTTACAGATACAATAGGGTCCTTGCAGTTTCACTGCTCGGTCCCTAATAAACCTTACAGATACAATAGGGTCCTTGCAGTTTCACTGCTCGGTCCCTAATTATGGTCCATACTACCGAGCCCTGCCTTGCAACGGCAGGTAGAAGGTTTTTGTTGACCTTGTAATTTCTTCAGTTCAGTGAACATATGACATTCTGAACAATATACCAACTCACACTGTTAGAGTTAGAGTTCACAGTGTGACAACATAATCACACGTATAACACACAGCTGTTATTACTCACTCGTTATTTACACTGAGCCCAAGCACCACTTCAATGTTTTATCTATAATTACTGACCAGGTGCACACATACATGATATGAAGAGAAAAAAACAAAAACTGTTGTCTACTACAATGAAAGATGAGATAGTGACTGACAAGCTGCAACTCCTGGCACCTCACTTCACAAGGAACTATGAGGAAAATGCTACAGAAGCTACAATCCTAAGGAGGCATGTGAATATGTCAGTAAACCTCCATGCAAAAAAAGTTTGATCAAACAAATTCAACATATATCAGAATTGAAGGACAGATTGTCACTTGCCTACCTTCTCCTTTCCGTCTGCCTCACTCGAACCCTCTTTTTATTTATGCATGCATCAAGTGACACAGACACACGCTAGCACACACAACAAATAACTATTAAAGTCCTGTTTCCTATTGCTGTTGACAGGCGGGACCGAATATGTCAAAAAGATTTACAGTTAATGTCAATCAAGAGTGAGATAAGAACACTTCTAGAGACACACAGTCATATAGACACTCATACACACACAGGTTTGCATAAGCTTACAATTTCTTTTGTATTTTGGAAAGTTTTTATTTTCCATAATATAAGCATTAAATCTTTATTGCACATTATTTGTCAATTTAACCAAATTAAGTTGTTCAGATTGAATATTTGGAATTGTACTGAAACAATGTGCCAACCCACCTTTATATAGGGGAACCTTCCTGCAGCAGCTAAACAAGAACATGTTAACTGTATGTCAACTTAATTTAAAACCAAGCTTAAGGTTGTCCAAAACCAAGCCATGTAGAGGCTCTTTGCTGTGCAAGCAGGACACATTAGCCTATAAGAACTCTAAAGCAACTGATCTTTTTTTCTGCCACCACATGGAACGCAGCAGGGCACTTCTGTCGTGCAACTAACGGAAACTATGTCCAATGGCGGGGGTCTCTTTTTTCCATTGTCAGCACAAAGTGAAGTGTTACCTCTTACACTGATACGATTGTGTTTAAATTGTTTTCAAAGCCACTTGTTAAGGTACGCACTTGTTTTTCTTCATAACTAAAAATCTAATGTTCCCTCCTTCATTGGTATAGACATAATATTACAGTAGAGAGAGGTGTTCTCCCTGCACAAACGCAATTATTATCTGAAAAAGACCTGTGACAATGGGTTAGTTTGAGTGGGTTGTTATTAATTTCCCCATATATTCCCAGGCTTCTATCAAACTGGTCTCAGGAAGATGAAGAAAAGAAGCTGATGGGAAAAAAAACAATAAAGTAGATAGGAAATACAAACAGAGGGAAAGGAAAAAAATAAGTTTTGTTGACCCAGTCGGAGAGTTCCATAAATCAAATTTCCTATAGTCAACACTAATAAAAATATCAATAATATCATTTGTTCAGACAGCATATCTTTTACGAAAAAGGTGCTTTCCAAAGCAAGATCAGATTATTTAAATACTGCAATAAGGTCAACAGAACAAAAATAATGTGTTAAAAAATGACAGTGTATGAAAACAAAATGTTTTAAAATATGTTATGATTACACAAAAAACAATGTCTTGATAAAACAAAAAGCAATTACTCCTCCACAAGCCTCCGATACTTTTGGGGTAGGGCAGATTTGGGGCATTCCATTCGAGTTTGGAAGTCATCGTTTCCAAGCTTCCGGGTAGAAAATAGAAATCGGAACATTTGAAAGCCATAACACGGAGCTGTATTTCTGATTTTAAAAAATCAGCGGGGACCACAACATCCCAAACCATCACAAAACATCCACATAGCTCAGTCTATGCTACAATGTCAGCTGAAGCAATATAATTTGTGGGAAGCATACTTTGAAGCAGCTGTTTTTTCATCAGTTCTATGCACTCTGGCCTTTTTATTCTAAAGGCATAATAACTTCATCTGTGAAGTAGGTCAAAGATTTAGTGATGTGATGAATTAAAAATTAAACTAAATTTAGTGATTTAGTACACTATCCAAGTCTGCTTTTATTCTCTTATTCGTTGTTTTAAACAGCCTAAACTGACCCTAATCCCTGGTTCCATCTCACTTCTTTGATGCTGCGTAATAAACAACAAGAGGAGAGAAAGTACCTGGTATGCCTGGAACCCTGGTAAAGATAATTGAATCACCAGACTTGGTGTTCATTCACCCTTTTTCATTTGTAAAAGAAAAGTTAAACAAAACAACTTAATGTAATGGCTGAACATTCTTACTTTGAATTGTTATCATTTTCTATACTTATTATTATTATTTTTTTAGATGAGATGAGGAAAAGATTGCCTTGTAATTAAATTTCTGAAAATAAAAACCTGCACAAGTCTAAATATGCAAATTAGTCTGCAGTTTAAAGATTGTTTCAGAGCTAAAAGCAACACTTGTGAAGTTTGGGAACTTTAAGACTATGTAACTCATTTTGACGTACACTGACATTTGTAATGCACATTCCCAGGACACATTCAGGTTTTTTCACAATGAAAAGAGTTGAATGCAGACAGCATCAACAGTTTCGATGGGGTTTTATTTTGCTCTAAAAAACTGTGGTTCAGCTTATATGATCTTAAAACCCATTCTTGTGTTGTCCATCAGACTCTCATATATGCCAGGAAATGATATCATGGTTGCTTCCATCTCCATTCTGTCACACTGCGGTGAGGTCAAGCAGGTTTTTTGTCTCGTCTCCATGTCATGTCTCGTCATTTCCTGTTTTATTTTGAAAGATTAACTCTCCTCTCGTTTCAGGTCACTTGCCTTTCCTCTTGTGTCCCAGTATTATTGTCGCATGAATGATTCCACCTGTTCCCTGTTATCCCTGTGTGCATAAGAGTCTGCATCTCCCCTTGTCTTGTGCCAGTGTGTCGTATTTGTTGGTCCTAACGTGCTTCACTCTTGCCTTCTCTAAGCCATCGTCCAATTTCCAAGCAATTGTTATGATCGTGTCCTCGCTAAGAGAGTTTTTTGTTCTGAATAACATTTATAATATAGCCTTGATAAAGCCAAGTTTCAGTTTAATAGCTTTCTTGTTTTTTCCTCCAAGTGGAGTGACTTTTTGTTTCGATAATATTTCATAGTGTAGTGCCTCGTATTTTTTAGGTGAGGTTTTTTGTTTCCCTCCGTAGCAGGAGTGACTTTAAGTTAAATTCTAAAGTTTGATAATCCTTTTGTTTTTTCCTCCTTAGTGGAGTGATCCTTATTTTTGATCATTTTTCATAGATATACTTCTCTCACTTTGGGAGAAGTATATATATTAATGGATAACTTCTATAGCCTGCTTTGTTCTCTCTTGGAGAGTTTTGTGAACTCCTGCTCCTCCATTAAAAGCTTATGGATAAAACAACTCCTGCTCCTGCGTCCTCCATTCTCTGGGCCTGACACATTCCCTGTCTTTGCTTCCCCTTTTTTAGACACAATCCAGGAAAGAACAGTGATGAGAGTGAAGTTATATGAAAATTACAGAAAGGGATAACACATGGGGTCATAGCTCTCTGTCACTCAATCTCTTTCCTTCCCTGAATGTGGGTTGTCACCAAACGGAGGTAGAAATGTGCAAGCCACATCTTGTGCCTTGCAGCCCTGTAAATTAATCTTGAAATAGCAACATAGGAATAGTCTTTTCTCCCCAAAAATTCTCCTTAGTCACTGAAACAACAATGCATAAACCAATCTAACTGCGAGTGTGAGTGTAATGAATGTCAATGTACACCCGCAGTGTGTATGGCTTTAACCAGAGAGAAAGGACAAAAAGGCATGAGATGTGGATGGAAGATAAAACTAAGTGGAGCCCAAGAACAAAGTTTAAACAAAGAGAAAGAGACTGAATGACTGAGGAACCAATGCAAATAGAGAAATAACGACCGCAGAAGAACATGATTTACTTGCACATATGCATGAAATACACTCGTGAACATCAATCTCATCAACACCACAAATCAACAAATTATATTTACAGTACCCCGAATTTAGTTTTACAATTTAGATTTGTTTGCGTAACCCCCTAATTCATGCCCTGTAGCTCTTCCAATCGTCTTCTAGGCCACAGACTCCAATCAGCCACACCAATAAAAGCTACTCCTTAATATTCTGTACGTCCTTCTCATGCCGCCAAAAAAGTTCTAACCAATCACGGCATGGGAAAGAAAAAAAAAGAAAAAGAGTGTCCTTGAGTGTCTGGTCCCCAGATGCCAGATGGAGTCTTTGTGAATTGGGCTTGCTTCTCACAGATGTCCTCACATCCCACCAGATTGGCATTTGTGGAGTTTGGAGGACAGGTGAACGCCTCAGACTCTTTATCATATTCTTCAAGCCCTTTTTAAGTAGTTTTTGTGTGACCCACTAATGTCTTGCTGAGAGAGGCTTCTGTAGGAGGGTTCTGCTTTAATATTAGAGGTGGCATCACTGGTGTGCAGGGCTGTAATTAAGTGCAAAGCAACGGAACAAAAAAAAAAGGAAAAATACGCTCATTCAGAAAACAACACCTTCTCTGAAGAAATAAAGAAAAGAAAATATTTTTTCCCAAACTAATTATGGTGTCACAGTAGAATCAACCTCCACCTTCTTGTCTTGAAGCGAGGGATCGAACCACAACCTTCCCGTTGACAGATTCTTCCTACAGAGCTACAGAGCCTTAAGGTTTCTCAGAATAACAAAGGCCTATGTCTCACACCATCTCCGCTGGCTTACCTACTTTTCTTTGCTTGTGACAGGGGTCTGGGCACTCTGATCAATACACAACTATGCAACCCATAAGTTTAACACTGAAATAGAGTGTGTTATTTTACAACTTGTACTATACTGGTTCTCTTTTGCCAGCTGGCCCTTGCGTACCAATAAACTTGCTAACTGTTCATCATTTGTCCTCTCTTGGACCACGTTTGGTTGGTAGCCTACTAATAACTGTGAACAGGCTAACAAGACCTGATATTTTGGAGCTGTAGTAAATTGTCACTTAAATACAAAATCTCACCCTTTCCAGTACCAACTTTAAGAATAGAACACTCACTTGTTGCCTCATGCAGGCTAACAAGAACAACAAGTGCAACTACAAAGACAAAATGACAATGTCAGGATTCATGGAACAAGTGGACCCACCTGCAGACAGGAGCCAGGCAGAAAGGGAACCTAAAACGATTATTACCTTTTCAAAAATTCCAAGCAGAAAATCCAAAGACAGAAAAAAGCCAATTTAATTGCAAACCAGGGGAAAGGCACTGGGGAAACAAAATACGAAGAGAATGATCTAGCAAGGAAGACGTGAAACCCAGGAGAATATATACTGAGGAGTATTTACTGAATGAACAGCAGGTGAGGCAATGAGCAAAGGAAACCAGGTGGAAGCCGAAAACTAACAGAAAGGAACAGAGACCAGGATTACCAAAATAAAACAAGAGATAACCAAAACACAAAAACCCAAGGATCATGACAGAGAAACAGTGCTATTATCTTCAGTTTTTACTCTTTTGTCTGATGGATGCTCATTTGGCTGCTTTTTCTTCAGTTCAATGTCCAGTTCGCTCTAAACCATCTTAGTTGGTTTTAGGTCAGGTAATAACAGAGGCCAGGTCAGATGCAACTATTCATCACCCTCCCTCTTGGTCAACTAGCTCTTACACAACCTAAAGGTGTCTTTTTCCTGTTGAAAAAGTGATATTCAATGATGGTTATTCAGTGAATGCAGCAATGAAGGTGGAGAGTACCTTGAATTCCAAATAAGCCCCAGCCTCCCCAGCCCAGCAGCCCTGTCTGCTACAGACACACTGTGTAATGAGATGTCCATAACAGAGGCTCTGGAGATTACTAAACAAGGGGCTCACAATGCTGGCTGAAAGATTTTGGAAACATGCACTACCAGAGAAACACAAATGGTCTGATATACAGCGCAATGCTAGCTATACAGCAAAGGCTGCTGCAGTGCAGCAATCAGGCAAGAAAAGACCCACCACGAATTCAAAGGTAGTAGTCTCAGATACAAACGTCCCAGCCTTACTGTGGAACAGATCTGAAAACAGGCAACTACATTTTCCTATCAACTATGCCAGCAGATTTGCACTGACAGATGATAATAACACGTATAGCATGACCTGCTTCTTAAAGAAAGAACTAAAACTACTGTGAGGTGCCTGGTGTCAAGAGCTGTCCTGGGACATTATAAAAGTGTAATGAGTCCATACATAAATGAATTAAGAAGACCGAGTCTTTCAGATAAATTAACACTGCAGTCAATCGGCAATAATTTTCCTGATGTATGCTATTCTATAAAGTTTGTCCAGTCCACGATAGTTCCAAAATGCCTTGATTGTTACTCAACAATGTTTTAATGCTATGCATAGAAATACAAGGTAGATATTTTCACTGGTGTAAATCTTAACTGTAGTTTTTGCTGCTGACCAAGAGACCACGCAATAAATATAATCTATTAATTCTTCTGATGTGAAAAAAGGAAAATGTTACCATAAGCTGCAATAATGAATGTGAGTGTGAGGGAAGCCAGTTGTAGGGCAAAGTTGACAAGCATAGCATTCCATTTTCATCAGAGGCTTCATCAGATTTATGGTGCTATGTTGGAAAACTTTGACTTACTGTTTAGTTACTCTGCTACAACTTTCATGAAAAATTGGTTATTTTGTCATATTCTGTCTGTTATTAGTTGTAGCAGCAGTCTCTTTTCAATCAAAGAAAGAAAAAAAGCTCAGAGAACACGAATTTGAACTCTGTCACTTAGATATTCATAGAATGTCTACTGGATAACATTCTTATGGTAAAACATTGAGAACACGTAAGAAAGCCCACAGTATTTGTGCAGATGGATGCAGATTATGCACTCTTTGTGAAATTCAGCACACATTTCAAAGTAATTTAGTTCACAATGTAGTCTTTTTTCATGCTAGCTTATGTATTTCAGGGCTGGGACAGGACGCATCACCAGAGAGGAATAAAAATCAACAGTTTTAGCTGGCAGTAAATGTCTATTTACAGGCAAGCCAAGATGTTTCCCAAACCCAAACTAAGTACTTTAACTGTCCAAACCAAAGATTGTTGGGGTGAACTGTGGCCGTAAATTATTATGGAAAACATATATCACATACACATATATTTTTAAATATTGCGATAAACAAATACGGCTGCCCTATCTCATCATTATCTGTGAATGCTGGTTTACTGTAGAAAATGCACAAAGGCAAAACTTCCTCTATGTGGAACTCAGTCCTTATTAAAAGCACCAGAGCTTGTCTTCTATTTTCAAGTCACAACGTCTGCATGAAAAAGGTCTATAGCTTTCCATTTATTGCAGCCCAAACACTCTTTTGCAATATCAATACTCTTCGCGTTGATACCACCATGACTTCAATTGTCCTATATTATTGCTGGCGGCCACATGGCAGATGCTGGAAAGAGGATGTCTATAAGTTTCTGTTTTCCACAAGCAACTGCAGCACCTTTACAAGGCAGTGAGACTTGACAGTGAGGCGGGAATTCAAACCCATTAATATAATCTGTGATCAGATCAATACCTAACCCAGCTGAGATAAAACCTAGACATTATCAAAACTAACCAGGAAATGAAATTTTTAATTACATTTATCATGTGTACCACACTGAAAACAATATTTTTTTTCCCACCTGAGAAAACACATCAGCATTCAGTCATAAAAATTATGCGCACTTTCAGTGGGGAAGATGTTTCCTTGTGTCACAGATGTTTGGTCTATTCATTCCTGCAACGCTTTGTCACTTTCTGCAATGTCAAACTTAGTGTGGGAAAACGTTGAGTTCTTTCTTAATTCTGTCATCACACCTCTGATCCAGGCTACTTTTAAAGCGAATCAGTCTGATCGCTGTTCTTCGACTCTTTCTTCTGTTATCTAATTTTCCCTCCAGGCAGTCTTTCAACCAGGCAGTCCTCCTCCCATCTCCACCTCTTCATATAGGAACCTCATCAGAAGTCTCTGTCACCTCCTATCTCTCCTCATCCACCTCCTTCCTTCATATCACCACTCAGCCCAGATGATACATCGGAGACTAATAGCTAAACAAAATTGTTTTAAGTTCACCTCTTGAACATCAATAAATTTTGCCTCATCCTTCTAATGGAGCTTTCCCTAATGAACTGACAGAAAAAAACCCACAATATTGCGATATCCATTTTAATAATAGCATTACTTGACAGCCTCCTAATTTAATGTCCCATGGTTTGCAACCTTTGAAAATCAGGGTGTGTTTTAATACCTTAAACAGCCGGGTAGTGCCAAAGATACTGAAGATGGAAAGGGTTAAAACTCATTCATGGTATGTTTCCAGCACTTCTGAAGTCTCCAAGTTAGTGAGGGTTGACTTGTCTAACATGAGGAAAAGTTCTAATTCGTGTTTTTCTTGCAAACAATGAAGGGATCGTTTTATAAATCAGTGAACTTCACAACATTGTCCCAGCATCACAATTTAGAAAATATTATCCAAATTCCATCATCCAGTGACAATACTTCAGCTAGAGCGAAACAGGCTTAAAAGGTGCCAATGATAGCATACTGAATGAAACATGAGGCAGTTAAATGCCACCTGAAAATAACTGAGACAACAGTGTTTGCTGATCATAGAGGATACTTAAAGCTGCGGTCGGCAACTTTTTTTTAGTCATATTAGCTTGAACTGTCATGGGATTCTGAAAGTAGAATATTAAATAGGCTGTTTAGGAAAAATAACGAAATCTGTAGCTCCCTCTGAAGCCTGTAATCATGCTTGCAAAAACCGAGCGCTCCCGGCTGTTTTTAACCAATCACGTTAGGGTGGAGGAATCCTACCTGTCAATCACAGCTTGTGCACACGCTGCTGAGCGTGAGTCTGCCCCAGCTTGTGTGCTCTCACACTGGTGTGAACTCACGTGCACAACCTCGTCCACAGAGGGGGAGGGGTTTGGGGGACGATTCGGAGCTTGTTAGAGGTTGGGGGAGGGACCTGAAAGTTGTATCAGTTCGAATTTTCCGACTTTAGACTCGCAATTTTGAAAACCTGCCGACTGCAGCTTTAAGAGACCCCTACAATATATATACATTATAGTCACTGGTAATCAAAAATAAAACCAATGACAAAAAAAACATTGAAGCAAGGGTGCAAGGTTCATCAGTACAAGTGTAGGAGTGTTAAATTCAGGCATGAAGATATGATGAAATTCCCTCCAAATTGCAAAGGAAAATACGTCTCTTGTTAGAGAAAAATCCACACTGAACCCACATTTAGTTTCTTCCTGAGATGAAGTGTAACATAGCTGAGATGTCTTTTAAAATCAGACATAGAATTGGTTCCCCACACAATAAACATACCATAAATAATCTCCAAACTCACACGTCCACCATTGGGTAATCCTACTTGAGAAAGACATGTGCAGGTTTTGTCCATGTTTCTTGCAGAAAAATAATCTTTTACACAGTATTATAACATGCATCTGACCATAAACAAACCAATTCATTGAAAGGTGCAACAAAAGGAAAAAATGGAAAATACAGACTAAAGCAGGTAGTAATGGATGTGGCGCACTCTATTACTGGCTGTTTCTCCTTCTCTTCTGTTGGGAGATGAATGACACCCATTTGCAGTGTTAAGAAGCTGTTTCTTTTAGCTCCAATAATAGAATCGATTTTTGGTGAGGCAGGATATGATGAATGATAAACAATACCCACGACCTCAAAAAAGCTGAATCCTTACAAATAATCTGCAAAACACTAAGCAAATGGCAGTATCTAATGCAACGCTCCTGTTTTCTTCTCCTCCGAGTATATTATGCTAAAGTCAAAGTAAAAGCAACACCTATATCTAATGTCATCCTTACATTAGACTGTATCACAAGAGTATATCCTGTTTTCTAGTAACGTCAGGTATGCCTAATGACAGCATCTCCACTTTTTACTCCGCTTCATCACCTAACCAAAACCTAAGAAAAAAAGGACAGTGCAGACGGTATTTATCCTTTGCTATCCACTTTAAACTGAAGTCTTTCATTTGCACTGGAAACAACAGACACAACAGTTTACGTCCAAGAAAATGCCCATTAACTAGAGTCCATCTTTTGCTGGAATCTTGCGAGCCAAAATGTCGATAAGTTCATAAACCACAGCAATGTTCCAAAACATGCACTGGCGAGCATATATTGCTATACATTAATTCTAATGTCTGGTTACTTCTGTCTTGGATCACGCTCATCTTCAGTGGCGGCTCCTCCATAGGGGCGATTTGTGCGACGCACTACCAAACACGGAGTTTTTTTTTTTTCTTTTAATCTAGTTGCTAAGGTGGGACTGATCTGCTGTAGGCAAACTGGTTGTATATGTCATTGTCCAATCAGATTAAGGTCGCGCCTGGTGTTGCTACGCCCATTTTGTGCGATTTCTGTCAGGGTCGAATTTGCACCAGGAAGCTCCCATTGACATGAATGGGACCTCGGTTTTTTTCAAAAATCCTGCTCCCAATGCATTTTCTATGAGGGTTTATGTGCTCGCACAAACGACGCACAACGTGCTTTCGTCATATGTCTGTTGCGCGGGACCATGAACATTCTACTTGTTGTTGTAACATTGTGGTTTTCAATAAAGAAAAAAAAAAAAAAAAACATTCTATGAAGAAGATGGCGAGTGTCGAGTGCAACAATACGGTAATGTCTCTGAAAGAAGTACCCTTTAGTCGTCGTACTAATGCGGAGAAGGAAGTTTGGAAGAATTTTGCAGGATTTTCAGGCTCGCCTTCCGAGGCAAAGATGAAACCCAGGGCTCCACCAACCCTGCTATTTTTCCAGGTAGTATAACTTACCCTTTTGTGCTCAATCATTGACTTGTAATGATTTAAATCTTTTATATAATGTTGACAATGATAGCAGAATGTATAATGACACATTCATTGTTAATGGTGCAGTATTATATTTAAAAAAGAGAGAAATCTCACATAAGTAAGCTGCACTTAACCATAGCCCTTTTCACACTGCGACCCGCTACCTTAGCGGGTCCAAATTGCACCTTCTACCCGCGTCGAGCAATGTGAACGCTTGGCGTGTCAGGGTGACCCGTGTCGCCTGAAGCCGAGTTCAGGGGGCGTTGCCTAGTGGCAGAGCGTCACACGAAACACAAAATGCTGGGCGTGTACAATGACGTAGGCACAAGCCATGCGTCGGAGGTAGGGTGAAATACACCTGTCTGCATCAAATTTTTCAAACAAACGATGGCGGGACACCTTGAGAACTCGTTTTTGCAATGCAGTTCAAGGAGATGTTACTTTACGGTGCGTCTTGCTGTGTGGGAAACCGCGCTCTCCCATCTTTCTCGCCAGCCCTTCCAGCAGAGGTCCATCCTTCACCGTCCCCGAAATGTGGCGGAAAATAACGTCCTCTGCTCGGAGGCTGAGGAGCTCGGGGACCTCCTTGTCTCACCAGTTGACCATATTAAAAAATGTCTCCAACTTGATGTAGGCTAAAACAGAGTAAAACTTGTCCTCACCTGTCGCTGTTGTTCTGAATCAGCTGTCCATTCTGTCTTTTAAACTCCTCACGCCACGCCCACGTCCGACCCGCGTCGATTGCGTTCACACCAAACTCGGCTCGGCAAAAAGACTAGGGTCCGACGCGGGTCGAAAGGCGAGTCGAGTTGACGCGGCAGCCCGGGTCGGCAGTGTGAACACAACAGCGGACACGCTAAATTCGCGAATTAAACGCGGGTTATTCGGCAGTGTGAAAGGGGCTCATGTTTGACAATTGGTTATGCTTTTCTAAGTCATATTTTCCAAAACTTCAATAAACACTTGACTTGGATTTATATGTTGTCATTTTAATTACATTCTTTAGAATGAAAATTGAATGAATCTTATCATTAAGAGCTTATGTGTTTACTTATTTCATAGAATCCTGGAACAATATGAGGAAAATAAATAAATAATGGTTAAGGTTTAATATTAACTGATTGGCAAATTATGCAAAAAATAACAAAAAATTATTTAAAATTATTACAATAAATTATGCTACCTAGACAAATATACCTCAGTCCTATGGACTTTTATGGTACTTATGGACATAACGGGGGGAAATTGCAGAGTCACTTTGGTTATTTGGAAGACCAAATAACCCCTCGACTCTGCGTTGTGTTTATTTAAGGAAGACAAGGAGTTTCTGGACGATTGGACATTTTATTTCCTGTGTGGGAACATAACAGGTTTGCATCAGTGCAATCAGTTCAGCTTCGCACAGCACACTCTGATGCAGCTTTCACAGACTGGAAATTGCACTACCTAAAAAATATATCAGGAGCCGCCACTGCTCATCTTTGTTTATATTTTAACTACACAGTTTTCATGTATGGCTGCAGCACTATCCCAATGACAAAGTCTGTGAGACATATACACATAAGTATTGTGAAACCCACCTTCATGATTGTATTTGGGTGCACATTTTGACATTACAACAAATCCACACAGTGAAAACAATGCTTGGTGCAACAGCGTGCCTGGTAGCTACTGTAAAGCAACAGGCCAGACATTGAAAGTGGAAGTATGAGGATGTAGCTATTCTATTCGTTGGCTACACTTCACACGAGCCCTCGCTCATCCCTTCTATCCAGCTGAAAAGGTAAAGTGTTGCCCGTTGTGATCGATGCGTGGTGCTTCATTCTTCTGATCCAGACTTGCAACACAGCAGGCTCAATGTAATCCCACTTCAAGCAGACTATTCTAGAGTAATCTCCTTTTCACTCAGTGTACACACAAGTCACTTTTGACTGCTCCGTAAAAGATTCAAACTGTCACAATCTGGCCATCTGTCATCTGCCTCTATGTTTATCTGTCAGACTCTCAGGCGTTCGCTTTGTTTGTCTGTCTGTCCAACACTCTCAACACCATATGTGTCCTCACCGGGTTGTCACTTAACTGGGCAAAATGTGACTCTCTGGAAGAGAAGCTAATCATCTGCTGGGCATCTTTACATTACATAAGAACATTAAGGTAAGTCCCCTGGCAATGGGATTAGGACTCATGTGCATGTGTGCATGTTTGTGTATGAGCATGTATGTAAGCGCATGGCTGGGTATGCTACTGCATGTGTGCACATGTGATTTGAACTTCACTGAAAAACCATTTTGTTCACAGAGAGCAATTCTGCAATAGCTTTGGGGAATTCTCTGCTTTCTTTTCAACTGCCCTCCTTTTATTTCCTGTCTTTATTCCTGGCATACAGAGCTGGAGCCTCACTAAGACACAATGGGTCATTTCAGCCAACAACAATGAGGTAATCAACAATAACATGCACACAACCAGCATTTCGCCTTTGATGGCTGGTGAATGAATAAAAAGGGCACTCAAAAACCTAAGTTCACACAAGAAAACAAGCTTATCAACTGAGCATGCGTTTGTTTCAAGGTAATGTAAAGGCCGAAGACAAGGGGTTATAGATAAGTCTTACTACAGAGATAATAAAGGGTTTAGCTTGTTTTCCATAGAAAATGTCACATGGCATGGCATAGTTTGATCATAGGTATGATACTTACATAAAGAAAGCAAGAGAGGCAATATATGCAGATAGAATCCAGAGGGTGATGATATGCTGGACTGACAAGAATGGTTTCCTCCTTTCTGATTCTTGTGAGCCATTCAAGGTAATCACAGTTTCTGTTCACCATTATTTAAAAATGGAACTTGTGAGGGACATTCTCATGGGAACACTGCACTGACTGGAATACTGGAATACTTTCTTACTAGCCAAAGGAAATTCCACAAAAAGAATTCATTAAAAATGAAAGTTGTTGCTAAATCCATATGAATTAAAGTGGCTGAGCTTGAAAACTAAATTAAGTGAGCTGATATGACTTTTGCCTTGATTCAAAGCTCCTGCTGCAGCCATCCCAAAATGACAAAGGCTGTCTTACTCAGAGAATTTGTATAAAAAACTGGGGAGTGCAGAGCATATACAAAAGTAGCTAGGATAAAGGGAGGAAGTAATCCATTCCAAAGTGTAATTGTTCTGGGGGGGATTTTGTGTATTTTTTTTTTTTCAATGGATGCGCAATGCCACACAGGCACAGACTACTTCATCAGAAAAACTGCAGTTTTATTAAGGACTGGCCCGGTTATTCTGTGCTGGCATAGACCAGCAACAGAGAAAAGAAAGAACAGGTTTGATGTAAAGTTTCACAGACCAGGTATGACTACCGCGATTCTTCACCCCTGAGGATAAGCTTTCTTTATCCCCACTGCCTTTTCTTTCCCTCTGCTGCTCTCACACTAAGTGGCTAGCTGTCAAAGTCAGCTGAAGCCCAGTTAATGAAGAGGTGGCTTTACAAGCGAGACGCCAGTGGAACAGGCAGGGGGTGTGGAACCCCAAGAAGGGAGCAGGCAAATACAGCGACAAAGTGAATGCACTAAGAACAAAAAGAGAGGGAAAAGAAAAGAGAATTCGACAGAAAGCTGGAGAGAGGGAGAATGGTAAAAGGCAGACAAAGAGGAGAGACGCTACAGATGGTTAAGGGAAATAAAGAATAATTCATTAGGCAGATAACACAGGTTGAAAGCACCCTGTCGGAGAGGAAGGGGGGGGCAATTGCCCTCTCTTTTACACTCTCCTCAGCAGTGGCAATAGAACAAGCCCTTACTGTCTGTTGCAGGTCTGGGATTCCAATGCGGATGACCACAGTGTTGCCTGTCGGCTCCTCCATGGGTGCTCTGTAGCTATGCTCCGAACCGGGACGGAAAGCTGTAACACCGCTGTCCTCTTCCCGGGAGCTGTTGCTGTCAGTGCTGGCCCCCTGGCTGCCGTTTGCTGGGTGTGTGTAAGGGTGTGTGAGTGTGTGTGTGTGTGAGTGTGTGTGGTGCTGCTGCTGCTGCTGGTCCTGCCGTGGAGAGCTGGGTGGCTCATGTTTGCCGGCTGCCGGACGCAGAGGCATGCTCCGTGTTCGCGGCTCAGTCTATGTCTCTCTCTCTCTCTCCACACACACACACGCACGCACCGACAAGCACACGCGCACACACCGATGGCTCTTTACTCACGCTACACACACACACACTGTTTGCAGCATGCATTACTCGCCTGGGAAAGAAAAAGAGGGAGGGAGAGAGAGGCAGGGAAGGAGGGTGACAGAGAAGGAATGGGCAAAGAGGAATGGGTAAGAGATTACAGAGGCAGAGGATAAAAACATAAAGACAAGATAAGCACCATGGGAACTTGTCACTTAAACTGAGAAGAAATGCAGAGATTAAATATTTATTTCATAGAATGATCAAATAATTAACTCTAGTTGTGATTACCCTAAGATTATCCCAAATAAATATATCTCTACACCAAATATTTAATAGAATAAAGAAAGGCAAAATATTTTCATGAAAAAAACAAACAAACATTGATCTTATGTATAAACTAGCAGGTGAGTTTGAGTCGCATTGATGGCAGCACCACTGACAGACGAACTCTGTAAGAGTTGATGCTGCAACGTTCGTCATTTAATTCTGTTGCTGTCACACACTGTTGCTCTTGCTGTGGTGTACTAACACTGTGGTGATAGTAGGACAGCACAAGAGTGTTCGTGTTGGTTGTGGGAGGCGGGTGTTTGTTCAATCAATGCAGCGCAGGATTTGGCCTTCATGGTTCGTGTTATCTGCGGATGGTGTCGCTGATCAAAACCCTCCCTGGTACACAGCAACACACAGACAGAGCAAGCAGCCACAGATGCAGATGGAGAGTTCGTGGGACTTTTCCTCTTTGAGGGTCATGCTGACGTAAGGGGGGGGGGGGGGAACGGCATCTTGTTAGACCTAGTATCCCGGGGGCTGCTCCTTTAAAAGTTGCAACTACAAACTTTCAGGCCAAGTGACATTTGCGCATCACACGTCACGGCACCAGTCTGAACTCCATGCAGTCACATGGACAGACAAGTGCAATTCAATCTGCTTTGCAGAGGAATTTGATCTATTCTAAGTGACAACTTGTTATTTCTAGGCCTATTGTAGGCAACCGACTAAAAGAGCACATCCACTCAAAATCAAGCAGTTAAACAAAAAGAAAATAAATAAAAAACATCATTGATTATGATACAGGGAAAATCCAAAAAGAGCAATACCTATGACTTTACATTAAAACGTCATTACCACAGGTTTGTTGGAATGACGTTGGAATGACGTAATGATCGTCATTCCAACGACCCAGATAGCAACTGCTCAGGCTGAAAATACACTTGCTGTTTCACCGAACGTTCACGTGCTCAGCCTAACTACTCACACACTTGTCTGTGGAGTACGCGTGTTACCAGAGGTTTCCACAAGGGGGCAGTCCTCATAACTCAGACTAAAAGCTGCTGCCGGGTTTACATGATGTAAACAGAAGCACTCAGATAAATAGTAAACATGTATCAATAAAAAAAAATAGAAGAGGTTAGCGTTTTGTTGATCTTAAGATTATAACAGAAAAGGCGACAGCGGCGTCATCATAGATGCTATGTGAGGACCCTAACACCTCATCCTGACTGAAAGCGAGCGAGCGAAACTGACGCGATACGACGACGAAATTTGAAATACTCACTTGAAATACCGAGTTCTCTGGCTCCCTTCGGTTCAGATCTTTGTGTACGGGTGTTTGGGGTCATAAACCATTGGGTGCTGTTCCACGGTAAAGATCAGCGTCTCCTCGTTCATTATTCCCTGAGTGATGCTCACCTGTTGCTAACTAGCTTGTCAGCAGGAAGCAGCGTGTTCATTTCAACCAATGAGAAGTGTTTAGGGGCTGGACATCGCCGCGAAATGTCGTCCAGATAGAGACAGCGCGGGCGATTTTATAAGGGGTCTGCGTCATCGCTGGACGGAGCGACATCGCTTGCTGCATGTCAGGACAGGCTGATTGAAAAGTAGGCAGTCTAATCACTTTTTACCAATCGCTCGCTCGCATTCAGTCAGGATGAGGTGTAAATCAAGCACGGTGCGCAAAATTGACAATGAAAAACATTGAAATATCAAAAGTAAACACATCCTCTACCAGTCACCCAAGTTTAGCAGCGTGCACACGCGTAAAGTTAATTTCGTAGAGAGTGCAAAACCGTACGTGCAAACGCATTGCAAACGGCAAAACAAATCAGTAAAACGCTGCAAGAGAAAAATGCGGCAATCACAAAAACGACAGGTCTTATGCCGAGAAGTGCATGCCTGCAGGTGTAGATTATTACATTTATCCAATAAAGTTACAGTGATAATATTGAGCTGACAATGGTGTTTCATTCGTTCATCTTTTTTTCTCATTTTTTCATGTGGATTAATTATATATGTACACTTATGATAATCCGACAATTGCACATTTTATAGCATCTCTTTCACCTATTATTATATTATTGTGCAAATATTCCAAAGTAAGGGCCGTGACTAACACTTTTATAGTAAGCCCGAAAGACAGTTGGAGACATTTTCTATGAATATCAATCTTTACTCAGTATATCCCAGATGAAATAATCTAAAAATTTACCTAAAACTAGGAAATTTGATTATTTTAATTTTAAAGACAATTTTGAACTTATTGAAATTCGCATATGTTAATTCAGTCAGGTAAACAAATGATTGTTGTCAGCAGGCATGCACTTTTCGGCATAACACCTGAGCACACGCGACGCAAACGCCAAAACACATGCAAGAGAGAAAAACACAACGGAAGTTCGCCAGGCCACTAGGGGGTCTTGATCTGTTTTGGGTCCCCATCCGATAGGGGATCGACTATGGGAGATCGACCATAGTAACGAAGGAGAAGAAAGTCAAAAGGTACGTTGTCCTTTATGTCTTTATGTGAAGTGTTTAACAAAAATACATAAAGGACAACGTACCTTATGACTTTCTTCTCCTTCGTTACTCCTCCGATCTCCCATAGTCGATCCCCTTTCCCAAAGGTTGGGGATTAGTGGCCTGGCGAACTTCCGTTGTGTTTTGAGTGAACTTGCAGCGTTTCTCTCTTGCATGTGTTTGAACTTTGTAGCGCGTTTCTCTGTTGCATGTGTTTTGAATTTTGCAGCACGTTTCTCTGTTGCATGTGTTTTGAATTTTGCAGCGCATTTGTCTCTTGCATGTGTTTTGAACTTTGCAGCGCGTTTCTCTGTTGCATGTGTTTTGAACTTTGCAGCGCGTTTCTCTCTTGCATGTGTTTTGAACTTTGCAGCATGTTTGTCTGTTGCATGTGTATTGAATTTTGCAGCGTGTTTGTCTCTTGCATGTGTTTTGAACTTTGCAGCGTGTTTGTCCCTTACATGTGTTTTGAACTTTGCAGCGTGTTTCTCTGTTGCATGTGTTTTGAACTTTGCAGCGTGTTTGTCTGTTGCATGTGTATTGAACTTTGCAGTGCGTTTCTCTGTTGCATGTGTTTTGAACTTTGCAGCGTGTTTGTCTCTTGCATGTGTTTTGAACTTTGCAACGCGTTTCTCTGTTGCATGTGTATTGAACTTTGCAGCGTGTTTCTCTCTTGCATGTGTTTTGAACTTTGCAACGCATTTCTCTGTTGCATGTGTATTGAATTTTGCAGCGTGTTTCTCTCTTGCATGTTTTGAATTTTGCAGCGTGTTTCTCTCTTGCATGTGTATTGAACTTTGCAACGCGTTTCTCTCTTGCATGTGTATTGAATTTTGCAGCGTGTTTCTCTCTTGCATGTGTTTTGAATTTTGCAGCGTGTTTCTCTCTTGCATGTGTATTGAACTTTGCAACGCGTTTCTCTCTTGCATGTGTTTTGAACTTTGCAGCGCGTTTCTCTCTTGCATGTGTTTTGAACTTTGCAGCGCGTTTCTTTCTTGCATGTGTTTTGAACTTTGCAGCGCATTTCTCTCTTGCATGTGTTTTGAACTTTGCAACGCGTTTCTCTGTTGCATGTGTTTTGAACTTTGCAGCGTGTTTGTCTCTTGCATGTGTATTGAACTTTGCAACGTGTTTGTCTCTTGCATGTGTATTGAACTTTGCAGCGCATTTCTCTCTTGCATGTGTTTTGAACTTTGCAACGCGTTTCTCTGTTGCATGTGTTTTGAACTTTGCAGCGTGTTTGTCTCTTGCATGTGTATTGAACTTTGCAACGTGTTTGTCTCTTGCATGTGTTTTTAACTTTGCAGCGTGTTTCTCTCTTGCATGTGTTTTGAACTTTGCAACGCGTTTCTCTGTTGCATGTGTTTTGAACTTTGCAGCATGTTTGTCTCTTGCATGTGTATTGAACTTTGCAGCGTGTTTGTCTCTTGCATGTGTTTTGAACTTTGCAGCGCTCTTCTTTCTTGCATGTGTTTTTCACCATGCATTTGTGTCTTCGCGTTTGGACTATTGTAATAGTTTGTTTTCATGTCTGAACAAGAAGGAGCTGTCTCGCCTGCAGTTTGTGCAAAACTCTGCTGCGAGAATTCTGACTCAAATAGGAGGACTCACTTAACTCCTGTTCTTAAAGCTCTTCATTGGCTACCAGTTTCCTCTAGGATAAATTTAAAAATTTTGGTTTTAACTTTCCGAGCATTGCATGGTCAGGTCAGAGATCTGATCCAGTCTTACACCCCAGCTCGGGATCTGAGGTCTGTGGATCAGAATCTTCTGATGGCGCCACGCATGCGTTTCTGGACCAGAGGAGACCGTTCCTTCCAGGCTGTTGCTTCCAGGCTTTGGAACGATCTTCCGCTCTCTCTGCGCTCGATGGAGTCTGTTGACGCCTTCAAAAGGCAACTTAAGACCTTTTTATTTGTTCAGGTTTTTTCTTAATTTTCTTAATTTTCTTAATTGTCTTGGGCTGCTATGAGTTGCTTTGGCCTTTTTAAACTTATACTTTTATGTACTTCTTAACTGTGTTTTTTCTATTGTACCTGTAAAGCGCTTTGTGACCCTTGTCTGTGAAAGGCGCTGTACAAATAAAAATGACTTACTTACTTACATTATCACATATTAAGCCCAGTGAAACCCATGTTAGTTCCCTGGTCAAATAAGAGCAAAAACACAGCCATTTTCAAAAAAAATCTGGTAAGACTTTTCAGATTAATTGTTAGCTGACATTTGCGACATGTTTATATGAAACCTTCAACTATGAAATTATACCCTAGTTATTTCATTTTTGAGTCAACAATAATTTACTAATGATGGAAATGTATGTTTATTTAGGATGTTTATTACAATCCAATGACTCCCAAAAGAAGACCCATGCATTTCTAGTAATGTTTGTGAGGAAGAAACATGTCAATAAGGATATCTGTTTAACCCTAACCCAAACCTCATCTTAACATACTGTCCAATCTTGCATGAATGAAAAACACTACAAGCATACTGATGCCCAGACCTTCACTCTCTGAAGGACGTTGATTTCCATTTAAATTTTAAAGTAAGCATCCCAAATTAATAATTCGATTCAGTTATTTTTCTTTATGGAGAGATTTGTTGTTGGGTTTTTTTGTCACATAGATCTATCAATCTGCTTTAGGTACTGGTTCGATTCATGTTTTCACATTACTTGAACTCAGCAGGAAACAGTACAAATTCTTATTATAGCAGATTAGTGCATAACTCTTGTGTGTCACACTTATGGGCCCAAATATTGTACATAACAGAACCACCACAAGAACAAGTGAGCTTCCCATACAATGAAAATGTGCCATAAAACATTTGTGGCAGGTCTGTGAAATAATCATTGAGATGTGAAATCAGTGCTGTGCTCGACTGTGTTCTCAAGTGCCGTCCCCGTTCAAGCTGACTCGACAGACTCAAGACACTAGCTTCTTATTAGGTGGAATTTAAAGCAAGCACTTGAATGAAAAAAGCCATGAAAGAAGCATCCGTTAAACCAGATGTGGATAAAAGTAATTTAAAAGTGAGTTTGAGGCACTTCAGAAAATCAACAACAATAACAAACAACTTCCTATCGTCTTTTCTTCTTCCCTTTTCCTTCTCACCTCATTGGAAAACATCGTAGGGTTAAGGAACAGTGTCAGGACAAATTTGCAAGAACCGCGCTGCAATGAGTAAATCATATATGAAAAAAATAATGTCAATAGTTTATATAAAACCTTTATAAGAAAGTTATGATAAGGGTGTGAAGCATCAGAGATCTGTTACAGACGGGTCTTTATCAATGTATTTTAGGAAAACTGTTTTCATTGCCAAAAAGTAACAAATTTGTAATGATACTACGCACTACAGTTCAGTAGTTCCTGATAACACTTTTCTTTCAGAGGGAGAGGAGGAGCGACGTCCAGTTTTCGCCTCTGGACAACAGCATAACTGAAGAATTATGGAATAAATAAAAGAGAAGTTCATAGAATAATACTTTTTTCTTATTCCCTGAGTAAGCTTGTCCTTATTTCAGTGTATTGTCCACATTTAGCTGGTATTCTAATTCCAGCCTCATAAAATGGGACCTTTATAGTACAGTAAGCTACATTTAAGCTATAAACTATGTCCAATAGGCTGCATGGTGGTGTGGTTGTTAAGGCTGAGTTATACTTCTTTTAACTACCCTTGCGCTTCCGTCTTGCGCTTGTGTTAATGGCTCGAGACGTTTATGCTTCATTTAGCTTTGCCGGCGCTTGCGTGTGCTGCGTGGCGATTCACCGCCAGGACAGTAGGTGGAACAGCGGGTTTTTTCAATGACAAGCCTACTACGATGAAAGGAAATTCACCGCCAGGACCTCTTCGGCAAGTCTCTCTTCGAGTGGATTCACCATAGACATAATATATTATATGTATTGTGTCTATGGGATTCATGCTTCTTCTTCTTCTTCTTCGCTTTCTACCTTGGCGTTTGAAAACAGCGGTCTTTTATTAGGGGATGAAACCGGAACATCAACACGCCGCCGGATGTGATGTAGATAGTGGCTTGTGCTCGCGTCCAGAGTGGCTACTCTATAGCTCTGCTCGCGTCTTGCGTCTTGCGTCTTGCGTCTTGCGTCTTGCGTCTTGCGTCTTGCGTCTTGCGTCTTGCGTCTTGCGTCTTGCGTCTTGCGTCTTGCGTCTTGCGTCTTGCGTCTTGCGTGAAGTTTAGAAAATTGAGCACAAATTGACACACGCAAGCACGCAAGGGGGGGCTTGCAACCGCGCAAGGGCTTGCGTTGCGTCTTGCATTGCGTCTTGCATTACCGACTATAAACCAGGCTTTAGCACCGTCGCCTCTCAGCAGGAGGGTTCCAGGTTCAACTCCCAGCTGGGGCCTTTCTGTGTGGAGTTTGCATGTTCTCCCTGTGTATGCATGAGTTCTCTCCGGGTACTCCGGCTTCCTCCCACTGTCCAAAAACATGCATGTTAGGTTAGTCGGTGTCTCTAAAATTGTCCTTAGGAGTGAGTGTGAGCGTGTTTGTCTCGTTTGTCTCTGTGTGGCCCTGTGATGGACTGGCGGCCTGTCCAGGGTGTACCCTGCCTCTCGCCCATTGATCGCTGGGATAGGCTCCAGCTCCTCCGCGACCCGACCGACGGATTCAGCGGGTACAGAAAATGGATGGATGGACTATTCCCAATAAGCAAGCGAGGGATGATGTGGTAAAAGAGAGGAATACAAAAAAAAATATCAAAAGATGTCCAAACACAATACCTCCAATTGATTCTCTAATTTTATTTCTTATAGGCATCAAATACATCATATAAATGATAGTCAATATCATTACCAGCAGATCCTGGTTTTAGCAATCAGTGATCAGTCCTAAAAGTCCTGATTGAAGCATCCTTTCAACAAGAAGTGTTACAAAACTGAAAAGAGATACAAGTTACATAGGTACAATGAAGAAGGGTAGAATCTCTGCCATTCACTCTCAGTCTTGTAAAGTTTCAGCCAGTCTCCTTAGATTTCCTGACATGGTACGTTTAGCCAAAATATTTTGCCTCATTGAAGCAAAATACCCTTGGATTTCTGCACAGAACTTCTCAGAGAAAATAGTTTAAAAGTAAATCCTGCTGCTGTCCTTTACGCCAGAAAAGGCAAATTCATGAAGTAAATTTGTAGCCACATGAATGTCTTCAGCTGCTGCAAACAACAATATTAGTAAGGATTAAGTGAATAAAATAAACCCATTTGCAAGGTTCTGAGAAAATGTGGACTTTAATCATTCATATTTTTAATTTTACAATTTACAATTTTCAATTTCTTTGAAAATTGTGGGGTGCATGTTCCGCCAACACTATACTACAGAGGCTTGCATGTAAGTGCTCTGGTACCGCTGGACACTCCACGGAATGTAATCCCATTAGCCCGGAGGTAAGAGCATGACAGGTAGCCCTAATACATCAGAGGATTTAGCTGGTATGTCTATTTTGTATGTGACCTCAGTCAGTCTGGTTTTCAGTGTGCTAAAAACCGATAACACCAAACTTTGTAGTCTTGCTCAGTATTCACATTTTACACTGCAGTTCTTTGGCCTTGTAGTATTTCAAAGACCATCCAACAAATTACGACACGTTCTGTTAGAAGTTTAAAAACTGCATCAAGATAGATTAATACAAGTTAACATCCGTGTTTGTATTTCAGCTGCTGAATATTTTGAAGATAGTGATATCTAGAAGAATACATTAATTAAAGGCAGGGATTTCAGACAACTTGCAACATAGAATGACAAACACTGTGGGCAACAACACTTAAGCGAGTCTACATACAGGGAAAGACATTTCTTCATATATGTGAAAAAGATGGGGAATGAGGATTCAGAGGAAAATATGTAGAAACATTTTTATCAAGCTTGCTTAAAACTATTTCTATTTAGGTTTTTCAATTCAATTCAATTCAATTCAAAATACTTTATTTATCCCAGAGGGAAATTAAATGTTGATGTAGCTCAATTAAATCAAAGAGTTATTATAGATGCTGATGGCTGTGGGCAGGAAAGATTTCCTGTAGCGGTCCGTTTTGCATCCAAACTGAAGAAGCCTTTGACTGAAGAGACTCTGTTTTCTGATAACAGTCTCATGGAGAGGATGTTCAGGGTTGTCCATAATTCTCTTGATTTTATGCAAAATCCTTCTTTGCATTATTGTCTCCAGAGGTTCCACAGTCGTCCCCAGAACAGAACCAGCCTTCTTTATCAGGTTGTTGAGTCTTTTTAGGTCCCTGGTTCTGATGCTGCTGCCCCAACAGATGACGCAAGAGGAAATGACGCTCTCAACAACAGACTTGTAGAAGATCTGCAACATCTTGTTGCAAACCTTGAAGGATCTTAGCTTCCTCAAGAAGTACAGTCTGCTCTGTCCTTTCTTGTAGATTGCTTCACTGTTGTGTCTCCAGTCCAGTCTGTTGTCCACATGAACACCAAGGTATTTATATTCCTCAACCAACTCCACTTCTTCTCCCATGATGGAAACAGGGTTTGATCTGACCCTGTTTCTCCTGAAATCTACAATCATCTCCTTTGTTTTGTTAACATTCAAGATGAGATGATTGTTCCCACACCATGCCACAAAGCGGTCCACCAGCTCTCTGTACTCAGCTTCTTGTCCATCTCTGATACACCCGACCACTGCAGAGTCATCTGAATATTTCTGTAGATGACAGGAGTCTGACTTGTACTGGAAGTCTGAAGTGTACAGAGTGAAAAGGAATGGTGAGAGTACAGTCCCCTGTGGTGCTCCTGTGCTGCTGATCACCTGGTTAGACACACAATTCTTCAGTCTGACAAACTGTGGTCTGTTTGTCAGGTAGTCATTAATCCAGGTGATTGTTGAGGCCTCCACCTGAGTCTTCTGGAGTTTCAGACTAAGCAGATCAGGCTGGATTGTGTTAAATGCACTGGAGAAATCAAAGAACATGATCCTCACAGTGCTGCCTGCTTTATCCAGATGACAGTGGGTTTGTTGAAGCAGGTGTATGATAGCGTCTTCAACTCCAACTCCATGGCGATAAGCAAACTGCAGGGGGTCCTGATATGTGCTGGTTTGCTTACACAGGTGGGTCAACAGGAGTCTCTCCAGGACCTTCATGATGTGGGATGTCAGGGAAACAGGTCTGTAGTCATTGATGTCTGAAGGGTGAGTTTTCTTTGGTACCGGAACCAGACAGGATGTCTTCCACAACAGTGGTACCTTCTCTTGGGTCAAGCTAAGGTTGAAAATGTGTTGCAGAATCCCACAGAGCTGCTCTGCACAGGCCTTCAGGACTCGGGGGCTGACACCATCTGGACCTGCAGCCTTGTTCCGGTTCAGTCTTTCCAACTGCCTCTTCACCTGACTTCTAGAAACAGAAAAGTGGGAGGGGGAGGCAAAGGGGACAGCAGCATCTCCTGATTGGGTTGATGACAAACTAGTGGAAGCAGAAGAATCCATGACTGAGGTGGCGGTGGAGATGTTACAGGAAAGCTGTGGGTCAGAGGAGGGTGGGATGTCTCTTTGGCTGGGAACAGGATGGGAGGATGGTGAGCTTGTTCCTGAACTGAACCTGTTGAAGAATGTGTTCAGCTCATTTGCTCTGTCCAGACTTCCATCCATCCGATCCTCCCTCTGCTTGAGGCCTGTGATCTTCTTCATTCCTGACCACACATCTCTGATATTGTTCCTCTGCAGTTTACTCTCAAGCTTCTTTCTATACACCTCCTTGCTCTCTCTGATCTTGACTTTGAGCTGCTTCTGTATACTCCTCAGTAACTCCCTGTCTCGCTCCCTAAAGGCTCTTTTTTTCTTGTTCAATAGTTCCTTTAGCTCACTGGTGATCCAGGGTTTGTTATTAGGGAAGCATCTCACTGTTCTGGTGGGGATGGTGTTGTCCACACAGAAGTTTATATAGTCAGTCACACACTCAGTCATGGCATTAATGTCCTCTCCATGTGGCTTACAAAGAGAAATCCAATCAGTTGCATCAAAACAACCCTGTAAGGCTTCTTCAGCATCATGTGACCACTTTCTAACAGTCCTTTTTATGACAGGTAGTCTCTGGACAAGGGGTTTATATGCTGAACAGAGAAAAACAAGGTTGTGATCTGATTTTCCCAGGGGAGGTCTTGATTTGGAAATGTATGAATCCTTGACATTTGTGTAAAACAAGTCCAATGTCTTGTTTTCTCTGGTAGAGCAGCTGACAAACTGTTGAAAAGTTGGCAGTGTAGCAGAGAGTGAGGCATGATTAAAATCACCAGATATTGCCACAAAAGAATTGGGGTGTTGAGTCTGTATCTTAGCAACAACGGAACTGATGACATCACATGCAGTGTCGGCAACCGCTGAGGGTGGAATGTAAACAGCCACCAAAACAACACTGGTGAACTCTCTTGGCAAATAATATGGACGAAAACTTACTGCCAATAGTTCAATGTCAGGACAGCAGAGACGACTCTTCACAGTAACATGTCCTGGGTGACACCATCTGTTGTTGACAAGCACTGCCAATCCACCCCCTTTCCTTTTCCTGCTACTATTTAAATCTCGATCTGCTCGTACAGTCAGGAAGCCCGGCAGAGAGACGCTGGAGTCGGGTATATGATCCTGTAGCCATGTCTCAGTAAAACACATAATGCTACATTCCCGATATTCTTGCTGAGTCCTTATCAAGGCTAAAAGTTCATCCAACTTGTTAGCTAACGATCTTACATTTCCCATGATGCAGGATGGCAGAGATGGTTTGAACTTCTTCTTTCTTTCTCTCCTCTTTGCTCCTGCTCTGCATCCACGACGCCTCCTTTTCAATTCCAGTGGGATTTCTGGCTTCAGTTGTCGAATTATTTCTGCTTTTCCAATGTTATTCAGCTGCTCCCAGTTGTAAACCACCTTGTTGCTATGGTGATGCATCATGACAAAAGAGTAAAATATACAAAAGTATTGGGAAAAATTAATCCAGCTGCACAGCATCCAAGGCAGGAAGGAACAATTGTCCAAAAAATGCAATTTCTTCCAAGAAATAACAGGAATGAAATTTAGAAAAAAAGAAAAATCTCAATGTGAGGTACAGAGCTACGCCAACATGCTGCCACCCTCAGCAGCGCATTCTAAACTCTATTCACATCTAAAATACGACAGATTTCAGATGTATGACTGTGTTGACCATGATATCTCAAGGAAATTGTCAAATTTTAGAAAAAGGGGAAGTAGAATGGAGAGCAACAACAACTTTGATAAATAAACTATTATTTCAGTTAAAAACCAAATACTATACAGTGTGGCTCAAATGTAGGTGTTTATTTTTCTTATCCAGTTGTTTGTTTCACATATATGTGTTCACACAAACAGTATGTTCTTGTTTTTGAAACCTCATTGACACAATTGTTGGTCCTTGTGCAGTCCTTATGGGGAACAAAACCCAGTCATAATAAGGCTGAACAAAATGTTTGAATTGAGCTTAGCTTAAAGGAGAATTCCGGCCATTTTACAAACATATCCCATCTGTTGGAGACCCAGGGAAGTTTGCCAAAGGGAAAACCAGAAATTTTCATGCCCGCTGCGCAAAGTTGTCCAAATGCGCTGATTTCCATGAAAGCGGGCTCTTTCGGGCAAGCGTTTAACCTTTCCTGAGGCTCTTAACGTGTATCAAAATACTTTTGACCGAATTGGCCGTGGTGTCAGTAGCAATACAATTCAACCCAGGGGCTAACCATAAAAGACAATTTTGGAATACTATAGTGTATGACTTTGGCGATCAATTTGTGCGCATGCCTGTGGAACACGGAAGCTGAGAGAATTAGGTGCGCTGTTTTTGAAATCTCAAAATGTATCATGTCTGTGCTAGCTAATGGTATGGTTAGCCCCTGGGCTTATCAAAACAGGTACACATTGAATATGGTCTGAAAGATAACATTGGCATATCTTGGGCTAAAAATGACATAATGACAAAATCCTCCTGCATCTCTTCAAACATCTGTAACTGACAATATCTTCAGTATATCTGATTAACAAGATCATTATGCCAAGAATACATGGGAGCTTTATAGGTGAAAACTATAGTCCATATTCTCTGTTTTACTCCCATTTCCTTGTAACATTAAGAGAGTGGGGTAGAATTATATGGAGGCTAGCTCTCATGCTTCAGCTAACAGCTACTGCCTCTTTTCTCCTCAGCTCAGATCTCTTTCACCCCACCCCCTTCCACCCCATCTCTTGCGCTCCAGTCCAGTGAAAACAAAGTGAATAATTCATGACGATACAGAGCAGTGTTTTCAGGGCTCCAGTACCATGAATGCATGTTGCTGAAACATCCGCTAGGCTTCAAAAGTCACTGCTATAGACCTATACATGAGGACATGAACAAGCCCCACTAAATTCTGGTTCAAGACATCAGCCAGCCCAACACAATCCTCTTTACTGCATCAACACTAGAAAGAAACAGGGGTAGGTGCAGAGGGAGGGAAAGAGATAAAGGTAAGCAGTTGGCTGGAGTAGTGCGAAGCAGAGCGAGTCCGACTGTGTCCGAAACAGTCAGTGAGCCAAAAGAAGAAGTTGAGAGAAAAGGAGCATGGAAGAGAGTGGGAGGATGGCAGAGAAACAACAGTAAAGGGAGGTGGGAGAGCCCAAAAAAGGATGGGTTAGAGGGTGGAGGAGATTACCTCATTCAGCACTGACAAACCAGCCACATCCTGTGGCCTGGAGTAAATGCGATAACTGTTCACAAACCCCATCAGAGTTTGCTTCACGCTCCTCTACACCTGGTAAAGCAAATGTCACAGCTACTCACAAACTCAGGTCACCCTAGGCCATATTCTTTCACACATTTACACACACAAACACTTTATCTCTCTGAAACCATGTTTTCCTTCAGATTTACTCACTCTGTGAATACACTCTCTTGCAAAGTAGATTTCAATGAAGGCCATTCACTGATAAGCTTTAGAGGCATCAAACAGAAAGAGATAATGTGGTTTTAACTGACTGGTATTGTATTCTGCTCTATCAAAGCAAAAATTAGATAATGTGGAGAGACCCTAAACATCAATTTTGGAATTATGTTGATTCCTTAAAAAATGTTGTCAACTTTATACTATGCTGATCTTTTTATACTAAATTTAAGTTAGTATAACTATTATCTTAGCACTGGTTATGGCAACATGTTAAGATATGTACAATCCATTCATCATTTGCGTTTGTTTAGTTTAGTTTTTTGTTTGACTTTTTTTACCTCTTTTTTTCCTCTTAAACTCTTGGATGAGGTTTGCCTGAGCAGTGGTGCGTCCCTCAGCTGAGCATGGTTGTCAAAACTAAAATTGTTGTGCTATGAGCTTCTAGATAAAGGCACATTCATAGTTAACAACTTCCATCCATTTTCTATACCCGCTTAATCCGTTGGTCAGGTCGCGGTGGGGCTGGAGCCTATCCCAGCTGTCATCGGGCGAGAAGCAGGGCACACCCCGGACAGGTCACCAGTCCATCACAGGGTCATACAGAGACAAACAACCACACACTCACTCCTAGAGAAAAAACTCCCAGCTGGGAGTTTAACCTGAAACCCTCTTGCTGTGAGCCGACAGTGCTAACCACCACACCACCATGCAGCCCTAATCAACAACTTATTCGCTTAATTCTAAAGGTGGTCTGATGAATACTGACATTAAGCAGAATCTCAGTTGGGGCCTTTTTGTGTGGAGTTTGCATGTTCCTCCTGTGCATGTGTGGGTTCTCTCTGGGTACTCCGGCTTCCTCCCACAAAAACATGCATGTTAGCTTAATTGGGTTTAGGATTAAATGTGAGCATGCATGGTTGCTTGTCTCATTTGTCTTTATGGTGGCCTTGTGATGGACTGGCGACCTGTCCAGGGTGTACCCTGCCTAATAGCAGGTGGGATAGGCTCCTGTCTACTCCCTTGCTCAGTACTGAAATGTTTCTTTTTATTCCCAAAAGCTCATATAAAGGGTATATATTTTGGAGAAGTAACTTTTCCTGTTCTTGGTAGCACCCAGATGGGTGTTTAAGGTCACCATTGACTCATCATTCAAATCCTCAGATGACAATGGATCAACGATTTCATTTTTTTCTGCTATGTTTGGCCCAACATTTAGCTATCGTACTCTCTCTCTCTAGTTCTAAGTGTATTTTTCCTTTTTTACTGGAATTTTGTAGTATTTTGAGAATTCTTCCTCTATCTAGTCCTTCAATACTTCATTTATGTAGCTTGGTACTCCATATTTACTGCTAATTATTAAATTAAATTGTATTTAAATTTTTAGATTTTTTTTATCAGAGTTCAATAGTTATAAATTCTTATAAGTTACCAGTCACAGTTTTCATCCCCTCCACCACTTTGTAGTTCACATTTAAAGATAAAAGAAGTGGCTGGTCCTCCTGCAGGAATATGGCTTCCCTGTCATCAGAAGCAGGGCTTACTGAATGATATCCTTCCTAATGTTGACAACTTCAGGCACAATAGGGCAAAAACCAGCACAAAAACCATGCTCATCTTGAATGTCTCACTATGATTACAACAACAAACTACAAATACAACATGAAGAAAGTCAAGGACATGCATGCCAGGTTCCACTCATCCCAGTATTAAGGTAAATATGGTCTTAATTGAAAATGTATTGGCTGTGTTGTTTCTTTTTTTGTGGGATGTTTTATATGTAGAAATGCATATTTGCAAAAGGGGACTTAGTATGTTGTCGTAAAAGTGGCTCTTCCCTTGATTTTGCTCTGCCAATGTGGCTCTTGTGAAAAAAATAGTGAGCATCACTGGTCTATATCTATCAATGCTTGTTGGGAAGTTTTTGAACACTGAGAGATGCACACATTTCTACAGTACATACACAAATTCTCAGTCAGCTCACATGGTTTAGCGATTCACTGTAAACAAAAAATTGCCTGACCCATTCAGAACTGCGGGGCCACATGCAGAGGCCCCATGTGGAAAATTAGCCATGCGCTAAAAGCTTTTGAAATCAATATTCTACAGTAACTGCACCACATTCTAAATCTACTGTCTCTGTCCACTCTGTGTGGACTGACACAGTAAGCAGATGCGCTTTTCCTCATTACTCTCTACTGCAAGCATACACACAGCTGACATATACGAAACCCAACAATGATATTTCTAAGCGCATGGTAATCCTAATATTATCCCATTTATGAGATGGAATATCAATATTTGCTTTGATTTGGTCAGCAAGGTTGAAATCCTGCTTGGCAAGCTCTTTTAATGTGGCTTTTTAACCCATTATCCCTGTAAACTGAACTGGAAATGTAGCAAACACTTTGATGTTATGGAAAACATATTCAATCTCTTTTAGCTTATAATGCATTTCATCACACCAGAATTTTCCATGCTCTTTCAAAAACCATTTGAGTACGGAGTGACCTTGGTACATTTTTAAAGACATCATGACTTTCAGTCATTAACATGCAGAGTCTAACGATTATGCACAAGACATGGACCAAAAAAAGTTTCTCATAAAAGTTTTATATATGGTACTGAAATCTAGTCTATTTGTAGGGATGCAGAGAAAGACAGAAAAGAAGAAACAAAATGGTTTGTATCAAATGCATTCACACACAGCATTCTAAGTAATATTTCCCTCCACATCCTTTCTGTTATGCATTCCTTTGCTGTCACTTAAAGTTAAATACGTACAGTTTCTGTTGATCTGAGCATTTTCCGGGATTTTACTGAAGTGACAGAGTATTCTTTGATGTAGCCTCCCGATTATTATTCAACGGGGCTCCCCAGAGAAAGTTTCATAAAGCCTGTCAGCCAATTAGGACATGTTTCATACCATAC
Organism: Odontesthes bonariensis; assembly: GCF_027942865.1. Classification (NCBI taxonomy): domain Eukaryota; kingdom Metazoa; phylum Chordata; class Actinopteri; order Atheriniformes; family Atherinopsidae; genus Odontesthes; species Odontesthes bonariensis. Next base: position 15,760,169 of record NC_134512.1, on the reverse strand, counting down.
ACAGCATTATCTTACCACACACAACCCCTTAAAAGGCAGGCTGGGGATGCTGTGGAGGTCAAGGATATGACTGTGCCAGGTTCCAATTAATCTTATCAAAGATACTACACTGAGGATCCAAGTTTTTCCTTTTAGCACACAATACTCTCATGATGCCTAATATACTGTATTCCTCCAATTATAGAAAGAATAACTATTGTGTTGTTAGACTCTTGACAAATGCCTATCTAATTCAGCAAAAAGCTGTTTTTTAATTTTTACTTTATTAATTATATAAATTAAGGTGCAGACATATTTGGATGGGGTTTAAAGTAAAGACTATCGTCATTCATTTGAGGGTATTCACATGAAAACAACCTTATAAAGCCAAAATCATAATAATAATAGTTTTGGTGTCTTGCCACCACAACACCTGTATGTACCAGGAGGTTCCAGCAATGGATATAAAGCTTTAAAAAATACTAATAACAAAGAATTACACATTAAAAGTATAGACAACAGCTCCGATGTACAATCTTCATTCTTCTAGCACTTAGCATTCAGGTCTTTGTCCAAAGTGAGTCTGTAATTTCTGCTGAAGGGCAAAGTTAAAGGACCAATAACAGCATGAACACAACCAAGAACAGATCACATCACAAATTTTTCCATAATTTTCAGAGACTGTCTTCATGTGGCAACAGAATGCTGTAACATGTGGACTCAGGTTTGTAAAGTACCAATGCAAAGAGGTAGCATACTCATATTCAAGTTTGAGTTGATCATCCCCCAAATACTGCCATAAATGGTTATGCACCTGTGCTAGCATGCCAGTTTGCTCATACAATGACAAATCCAGCAAGCATAATTGCAGCTTTAATCACTCAATAACCTAGCCTGGCGACGCCATCCTACGTACTTCCGCCCAAAGATTTTGGCTCCGCACATAGTCTGGCCAAATCCCCCTACCTCGGTTCGCTCAGTGTTTTGCCAATCAGCAAACAGTTGCGAGTGGTGATGCAGAACTCACGTGCGGAGTCCATTGTAGTCCATATAATTGTAGTTCAACCGCAGCGGAAATAAACATGGCGACGGAAGAACGCTAGAAGCTATCCATGAAGTTGTCTCAACTCTGGAGAGCATTACACAATTAAAACAAGAGCAAGAGGAATGCCTCGTCAATTTTGTTAGTGGCAAGGATGTCGTAGCTCTCCTTCCAACTGGCTTTGGGAAAAGTTTGATTTATCAAATGGTACCGGTATAATGAAAGCGGATGTGGGAAGCGTGTTTCGCGAGCTAGAGCCTCGCGAGAGTAAGCATGAACCTCGGCGCATAACCTACGTCCTTTCTAAACATTACTGATTGGTTAAGGGAACTCCAATGAATTTAAGTTGCTGAGTAAGGTCCCACCCTCCATGGAAACGGATTCCTCTTGGGTTTTCCCAGACTGTTTGACGGAGTCAACAGTCGGCTTTCGCCCAGGCTATCAATAACCACCCACCCCCTCCAAAATCATTGGAAGTGAATGATACAGAAGGCCAACAATCAGTCTTATAATCACACTTTAAGAATAGAACAATCTTAGCTGACTTTCATTTGAATTATCTCAGATAGGGATGCCCCGATACCACTTTTTTTCAAACCGATACGATACCGATACTTGGATCTGAGTACTTGCCGATACCGAGTACCGATGCCAATACGTCTACCACAAAAAAATGTAATGAATTGGAAGACAGGTTTCGGTCTCACTAGCCCAGTGGTTCCCAAACTTTTTGTGCCCAAGGCACACCAAAGGACAAGTAAAAATCTCAAGGTACCCCTATTGTGCAAAATAGTCCTTATAACATGTGTTATCATTCATATCATGTAAAATATCTGTAAATGTGCATAACTATTTACTAATGCCAAATACAATGTGACAAGACAACTATTACTCATGAAATATTTATTAACGAAATATTTCAAAAATTAATTTGAAACTTTATCAAATTAGGCTTCATCAAAGCAGCAATAGTCATTTAAACCAGACGGGTCACAAAATTAAAAATGAGGCAAAGGAAACTCAGCACGCAGAAATTTAGCACAGAGAACTGTCAATGCAAGGAAGCTGCATTGTCCATGGTCCTAAACTACAAATTTATCATTGCAACATTTCAGCAATCAGTGAAACATGTGCTATTGTAAATATTTTGCCTACTTACAAATTAGTGAGATACATGTGCCTGTCGGGGCGCGCAGGTTTCTTTAATCCTCGGTGACACTGAGCAGAGGGCCACTCACAAGTCCTGTTCAACAGAGAGCCGTGACTTCCTGTTGTTCTTCATGTGAACCAGAGTTAAGAACGCCAACTCACACAGGCAGGTAGTGGGGAAAGGAAGACGTTGCTCAATCGCGTGGTGGGAGATGCTTAGGTATTCCGATGCAGAAGAATTAGCTAACTAGCAGTTAAGTTAGCATTAGCTTATTTCTCCCGACAGGAAGCACTCGGGCTGAGGATTGCTGACACCCCCGGTCCAACTGAAGCCATAAGACGGGTAACTTTCATGATAGTGTCGACAGTTTTTTTTCCTCTTTTCTATCGGTGGTGGGTTGTCAGCAGTCTCTGCACTGGTGGTTGGTGGTTTGCTTCGCACCAGAAAGCGCTCCATTTTCCCTCTTTCTCTGTTTTCATGTTGTCCTTCCCACCTGCGCAACTGCGTTAACAACGAAATATGGGTTCTCCGAGGATATTTTTTTTTTATTATTTTTAGGAATAGAGTTTTCCTCTGTATTGTGAAACGAGTACATACAAAGTACTGATATAGTAAATAAAAAATATATATTTTTGTGTAGTTGTATACTGCACACCAGGACTTGGACACCCTCTGATCGCGGTCTTCATGGTATCGGTTAACTTTAACAAGTAGGAGTACGAGTATGTTAGAATAGTATCTGCCCGATACCAGTATCGGTATCGGTGCATCCCTAATCTCAGGTACATAATGCCAACCCAAGATTATGTTGCTCAAATTTTGTGGAAGCCTCACATCATTTTATAAATTAGTAGAATTATGTAAATGGCCTATTTATATAAACTTTTTCTTGTCCAGTTGACCACTCAAAGAACTATTTACACTACAAGCCACATTTACACCTTTATACACACACACACACTTATACAGCAAGTCTTAGTATTTACATTGTTACAGTGCTTTTTACCCCCTCTATCACACACATTCACACACTGATGAACGCATTGGAGGCAACATAGGGTTCTGTGTCTTGCCAAAGGACAAGTGGTCTGAGGTAGCCGGGAGTCAAACCACCGACCTTCCGATTGGGAGACAAATTCTCTTCCTTCTGAGCTACAGCTTCCCCAAGTGTGCTGCGAGGGGTTCAATGCTAAGCAGCCAAAGACGAGATGAATAGAATTACAGGAAGAGCATTACTTATTTATTTGGACCTAAACATAAGCCCTTTTCGCTAACTATGGTCAGATGAAGTTTCTTGAAGCAATGATGCTGTCTAGCCATTTGTGTTGACAAATGGTTAATTTCTTAAGGGTCTGAACGGCACCTACTGATGCCTTTGAGATTTAAAAATGGTGCACTACATATCTGTTAGCTATTGAGCACCAGTGTTTGAATTTCATTTAATGTCTTTTTTGTTACAGAATATTTATCCATATTTAAGATCTGCCCAGTTTTTCTCTATTTTATTCACATTTTATTATTCATTATCACATTACATGTCATTATAAACATTCATTCATTCATTCATTTTTTAATCATACAATTTCAAAATATTGTCAGACATGCAAATATTTCTACGTTTCTATAACTTTCTGTATCTCAATCACTACCATGAACAATCCACATCATCTGCAATTCCATTGTTATATGATAATGAAAAACTCAAACAAAATTAATATGACCATCATAAAATGCCCTATGGTCCATTTCTGGTTTTATTTCAGATTGCTGTGTGAGTTTCTTCCATAATCTTTACATTTTATCTGCACCCACATCCGTTGAACTAATGACAATATTTCAATGATATGCTGTTTACAAATGAAATATTGGTTTAAAAATCTCTAGGGAACAAAAAACAAGTGACACGAATGCATCCGCAAATTGCCATATGAACAAATTATGTGACTGTACTGGAAGCAAGGCTCCATTAGTCACTGATTACATGATTTTTGGGAGAATGATACAAGCTTTGACTTGGGGCTGCATATGAAATTGCTTTTCCAACTGAACATGATTTAGAGCTTAAGTTCAGCCTTCCCATCCCTTCTTTTCGCATATAAGGTAGGGAAAGGTAGGTATTAATGCTTCATCCGTTTGCAAAAGCAATGGCATTCAGGCAATCAGACACTGGCCTCAGTTGATTACTTTAAACTAGTAAGATGTATTCTCAATATTTATATCATCTGTTACCATTACTCTTTGCAAATTGAAGCAGCTGCATTCATTGTAACATTGTTCCGTACACAAAGTTCACAAGGGAATCCACTGGCTTGTTCAGGTTATTGAAGTGACAACAATAAGGATGTATGTACACGCCTTCATTAGATTTGAAAATGATAAGGTGCCCTCAGCAAAGCTGGTTAACTGCTCCAGTGGGGCTGCCTAATGGGCAACATACCAGGTGTGAATATGTGGATGTGAAAAGTACTATTGCACACATGTATGCAAGCATTTGACAGTTGAATACAAAATTGAAGTGCATAATTTCAAGTTGTACAAAAAAAACTGAAGGGAAAACAAAGAACAGCTTCAGAAAGATGAAGAGAGAGAGAATTTGGAGGGTCTTTTCTGCAAAATGGTCATACAGAGTTTAAGTGAAACATTAAATGCATTAAGTCAGTATGCATTCATTGCAGTTCTTTTTCCCACTTCACAAAAAGTGTCTTTGAGTCTAAAGTAGATTTTGTTTTTAAGTCCATCCATCCATTATCTTCCGCTTCTCTGGGGATCGGGTCGCGGGGGCAGCACCTTGAGCAGAGAAGCCCAGACGTCCCTGTCCCCAGCCACTTCCTCTAGCTCCTCAGGGGGGACCCAGACGCGTTCCCAGGTCAGCCGAGAGACATAGTCCTGGGGTCTTCCCCGGGGTCTCCTCCCAGTGGGACGTGCCCGGAGCACCTCACCAGGGAGGCGTCCAGGAGGCATCCTAACCAGATGCCCGAGCCACCTCATCTGACTTCTCTCGATACGTAGGAGCAGCGGTTCTACTCCGAGCCCCTCACCCTATCTCTAAGGGAGAGTCCAGACACCCTGCGGAGGAAGCCCATTTCGGCCGTTTGTATCCGCGATCTCGTTCTTTCGGTCACTACTCACAGCTCGTGACCATAGGTTGTGGGAACGTAGATTAATGTAAATCGAGAGCTTCGCCTTCTGGGTCAGCTCCTTCTTCACCACAACAGGTCAATGCGGAGTCCGCATTATTGCTGATGCCGCATCGATCCGCCTATCAATCTCCCGCTCCCTCACTCGTGAACAAGACCCCGAGATACTTGAACTCCTCCACTTGGGGGAGGATCTCATTCCCAACCCGGAGAGAGCATTCCACCCTTTTCCGGCTGAAGACCTTGGGACCTTGCAATGTTGCAGAGGCGTGTCAACCAGGACAGCCCTACAACATCCAGAGCCTTGACGAACTCTGGACGGACGTCATCTACCCCAAGGACCTTGTCCCAGAGGAGCTTTTTGACCACCTTGGCAAGCTCAGCCCCAGAAATGGGAGGCCCTACGTCCGAGCTCCTGTTTTTCAGTTGTATTTTATTTGCGTCAAATAAATAAATGCCTGCAGATAGTCAAAATAACCTTTCACCAGGAGCCACAGAGACAAGGCTTCTTGCACTGAACATGTCTGCAGTGATTTTTATGTACTGGCCGTATTGAACAATGGATTGTCAATGTGGTGAAATAATCATAGCATGTTGCTGGCCTAATTGATAAATGTTGGGCCAATGAGATATATATTAATTGAATAATTCCAGTATATTATCAAATCTGGCTCAATGATGCTCAACTTTCTGTTCCAATGAGCTTTGTCTGATTAAGAATGGCCCTTTAAAAAGGTTTTACGTCTTTTGAGCTACCCTTTCTAATGCAAGACTAATCCCTCTCAATCACCTCTTACAAACCTTTAGAGGTGTGTGGTGGTGTATTCATCTGGAGAGACACCAGGATGTGGAGATACCTACCAATAACACCAAATGGGTGAAAAGATTATAGAAATGTAGTAATCAGTTCAAAGTCCTCTCCACTCTCTCCTCTCTGCACTTTGTTTGCGCGCACATCTGCGTAACACATACAATCAGTTCTTCTCGAAAGAATACAGATCTAACAATAAAGCACATTCCCCTGGGGTTGTGTGGGAGGGTGGGGAAGAGCTAGCATGTTTATTTGTGTTTTAGAGTAATGGTTCCTAATTTAGATTTTTTTTTTTTAATTGGAAGCTCCCACACTTTCATCTGCAACAAAGTGAATGAGCTTAAACAAAGAAGCGTATGATCGCAGCCAAGGTATTCCAGTTCTTTGAGGCTGGAAATTGTCAGTGTAGGTTTGGCAGGACACGGATGCGGACTCCAGAGGTAGGAAACAGAACTTGGTTTATTCCCAAAAAACAAAGGTTAACAAAAGGCACGGCTGGGCCGGATGACAAAACTAAACTGTGAGAAATAAAACATGAATATACTGTGCCGAAAACAAATGTCTTTACATGACATGAAAAAAAAACAAGAACTTAGCTGTGGCGTGGCATGAAAGGTGAAGACGGAGAACGAATTCACAATATGAAAGGTGAGCATGGAAACTAAATAGTGAACTGAGTGATTGACAAATGAGTGCAGCTGTGCTGGACAGGTGAAGTGAGTGAACTAATGACCTGGCATGGGAAGTGAGAAAAAAAGCAATGGCAATTAACTAAACATGGACTGAAACTAAGACGTGACTAAGCATGATAAAAAACACAAAACCAAAAACATGGGGAAAACCCCATGAACGTGACAGAAATGTAGAGAGCCAACATTTGTCATTCCATTGATGAGTAAGCATCATAAGTAAAAAAAAAAAAAAGTACCAAGTAAATATGTGCCTAAAAATGCATGCACAGCATAGCTGAACTGTTTAATCTGTAGTGGAAACTGGTGTGACTCCCTGTTTAACATTTTTCAAAACATGTGCTCTAGCTTATACGTGTAATGTAGAGCCCCTTTTCACTGTATAATGTTGGATTCAATCCGCTGAATTTGCTTGTTGGTCTCATCATCAGGAGGTGTATAGAAAGAAGCTTGAGAGTAAACTGCAGAGGAACAATATCAGAGATGTGTGGTCAGGAATGAAGAAGATCACAGGCCTCAAGCAGAGGGAGGATCGGATGGATGGAAGTCTGGACAGAGCAAATGAGCTGAACACATTCTTCAACAGGTTCAGTTCAGGAATAAGCTCACCATCCTCCCCTCCTGTTCCCAGCCAAAGAGACATCCCACCCTCCTCTGACTCACAGCTTTCCTGTAACATCTCCACCTCCACCTCAGTCATGGATTCTTCTGCTTCCACTTTGTCATCAACCCAATCAGGAGATGCTGCTGTCCCCTTTGCCTCCCCCTCCCACTTTTCTGTTTCTAGAAGTCAGGTGAAGAGGCAGTTGGAGAGACTGAACCGGAACAAGGCTGCAGGTCCAGATGGTGTCAGCCCCCGAGTCCTGAAGGCCTGTGCAGAGCAGCTCTGTGGGATTCTGCAACACCTTTTCAACCTTAGCTTGACCCAAGAGAAGGTACCACTGTTGTGGAAGACATCCTGTCTGGTTCCGGTACCAAAGAAAACTCACCCTTCAGTCATCAATGACTACAGACCTGTTGCACTGACATCCCACATCATGAAGGTCCTGGAGAGACTCCTGTTGACCCACCTGTTTAAGCAAACCAGCACATATCAGGACCCCCTGCAGTTTGCTTATCGCCATGGAGTTGGAGTTGAAGACGCTATCATACACCTGCTTCAACAAACCCACTGTCATCTGGACAAAGCAGGCAGCACTGTGAGGATCATGTTCTTTGATTTCTCCAGTGCATTTAACACAATCCAGCCTGATCTGCTTAGTCTGAAACTCCAGAAAACTCAGGTGGAGGCCTCAACAATCACCTGGATTAATGACTACCTGACAAACAGACCACAGTTTGTCAGACTGAAGAATTGTGTGTCTAACCAGGTGATCAGCAGCACAGGAGCACCACAGGGGACTGTACTCTCACCATTCCTTTTCACTCTGTACACTTCAGACTTCCAGTACAAGTCAGACTCCTGTTATCTACAGAAATATTCAGATGACTCTGCAGTTGTCGGGTGTATCAGAGATGGACAAGAAGCTGAGTACAGAGAGCTGGTGGACCGCTTTGTGGCATGGTGTGGGAACAATCATCTCATCTTGAATGTTAACAAAACAAAGGAGATGATTGTAGATTTCAGGAGAAACAAGGTCAGATCAAACCCTGTTTCCATCATGGGAGAAGAAGTGGAGGTGGTTGAGGAATATAAATACCTTGGTGTTCATGTGGACAACAGACTGGACTGGAGACACAACAGTGAAGCAATCTACAAAAAAGGACAGAGCAGACTGTACTTCTTGAGGAAGCTAAGGTCCTTCAAGGTTTGCAACAAGATGTTGCAGATCTTCTACAAGTCTGTTGTTGAGAGCGTCATTTCCTCTTCTTCTGTTCCATCTGTTGGGGCAGCAGCATCAGAACCAGGGACCTAAAAAGACTCAACAACCTGATAAGGAAGGCTGGTTCTGTTCTGGGGACGACTGTGGAACCTCTGGAGACAATAATGCAAAGAAGGATTTTGCATAAAATCAAGAGAATTATGGACAACCCTGAACATCCTCTCCATGAGACTGTTATCAGAAAACAGAGTCTCTTCGGTCAAAGGCTTCTTCAGTTTGGATGCAAAACGGACCGCTACAGGACATCTTTCCTGCCCACAGCCATCAGCATCTATAATAACTCTTTGATTTAATTGAGCTACATCAACATTTAATTTCCCTCTGGGATAAATAAAGTATTTTTGAATTTGAATTTTGAATTGAATCACTTCTTTACAAGTTTAACTACACACTGTCACAACAGAATACTTGCTCTCCCTGAATCTAATCATTAATGAGGGCTGTCCAGATACTTCGAACATAAAGTGGGACCAGCCTAATAGGGTTTCATGGTCATCTTTTTTCCATATGTTTGGCAAATTAAAATGAAGCTAATGTTTTCATGCCCGCAATCCAAACATCACTAAAATTAAGGACTGTAAATGAATAATCTTATGAATTATCTTTACTAGCCACACATGTACATCATTTTAACTAGCGACCACTATGCTGAGCAAAATATCTTATAAGAACCAGACATTGTTCAAAAATAGCAGGTTATGTTGGGTCAGAGGTGCCATTTGGGTTTCCCAATTATTGCTAGGAAAAGCCTCTGTATGATGTCACATATGCCCATTTTTCTCGCTGCGTCTGTCTTTCACAGACTAAACTTGAAAGAGAAGTGTAGGTTTTCTGCAAGTGGTTGAAAAACAAATCTGTAAAATTCTGATGTTCTTTTTCCCCACAGCACCCACCCTACCTCCATATCTCTCCTTTCTTTTATGCAAGCCCTCCCCAAACCCTAATTCGTCTGTTGTCGATGTGTCGTGACTGTCTGCCAAGCGCAGTAATTACAGTACAGCAGTACGAGCTGAGCAATAGGGAGAGAAGCAGCATATCAAACATGACTGTGCAGGGTAATGGGTTTAAAAATTCGTTCTCTGAACTGCAGGCTGCTGCATACCAAAGTACCAGACTATTAGTCTCTATGTCTCCTGATGTATTTAGAGTTTTTTTTAGCAAAGCCAATAAAACATGCTTCATAATATACTGAGCTTAATATGTTGCAGGTTCAGCCTACGATCAGGAAACTTGCATTTCAGGTCTGAAATTAATTATCTCAGTGATACACAATCTTACACACTCACCAAGCTGTATTGTGTATCAAACTGCAATGAATATACTGGCAGCGGGCCCATACAATTTGATAGTTTATGAATTTGGGAATAATAGCTATGGTTAAAAATAACTTTATTATCAAACGCACAAACAGTGACGAATGGGGGGACTGATAACAACCAATGCAAACTTCACTTAAACTTCACTTAAACTTAAACTTAAACTTCACTTAATGAGATTGGCTACAATAAAATTCCTACACATTCAACTTTTGCTAGAATTGAAAGTGAAGCAAGAAAAGACACTACAAATAAACATGAGCATTATGTATTATTTTAACAAGACACAAAAACATAAGAAGCACAGCCTTTTATGATAAATGAAATGTGAATTTGAAAAAAGCTGATCATTACAGGTGTGTGGTGACTCACAGTTCCACTGGTCTAATCCCGAAACAACAACAGCGAGACAGTAAAAATGTATCCTGTAAATCTTTGCAGGAGTGATGCCCAGAATGAAGATATCCAACAAGTTTTATGCAACTCAGCTGATCAGCAGTAGGATATGCAAGGCAGCCGTAGTGATGTGGAGCAACGTGGATGCGGTGCAGTTAAGAATATAGTGACAAGGTAAACAACAGTATGAAGCAATAGAAATGCACTGTTAAAAAATCTACATGTAGCATTCACTGAGCCACTATAACATTTTTGTGGTTTGAGTTGTTTTGAATGGCTAAAATATGCTCTCCTTTTGTCCCTGCTCTTAGTAGCTGTTGTCTTGGCTCTCTCATGAGAATCACTCCCTGCTCTGTCCGCTGCCGACTGCAACCAATGTACTTACTACTCCTAAGTACATCACACCATCCCACGTCCAAAAAACCAAACTATACCTTCAAGCTAGTCCATGGAAGAAGAAAAACAGTTAAAAGCTATTGTTTTTAAGTGAACATTTCATTAGATATGTAACAATAATGACTTCATTAATGAAGGCTGCATTCAGACAGAGAACTAGTTTTCAACATGTTTAGGTTCGCTGAAGGTCAGTGTTATTCTCAATACTCATGAGGGTTTCATTGCATTACAGAGACAGAGTAGTAGAGTAGAGTAGAGTAAGTGAGAACAGTTACATATGGAGCAGAAGCTGGAACTGCAGCTAAAATGCTTTTAAACACGTCTCTCCTTCATTTAGCTGAGATTATGTGAAAAAACAACAGTGCTACAGCTAATTGTAGGTGAAACCATTTACTGTAGGAGGAAAGTTTGAATAGCACTGTTATTTAACTATTTCATTAAAAGACCTTGCCTCACAGGAAGAGGGTTTGAAAGCCGGAGCCTTTCTGTATGGAGTTTGCATGTTCTCCCTGTGTATGTGTGGATTCTCACCGGGCGGGTACGTACCCCGCCTCATGCCCAATAGCAGCTGGGATAGGCTCCAGCCCCCCCGCGACTCTGAATTTGGATTAAGCAGAAATAGGAAATCGAGTACAAGATCTGGCAGATTCGTCTGAGCAGCTGATCGTGAGCTAAATGAACCCATTGCTAATGTACATATTCTTGGTGTGATTTAAGAAGTTAAGACAAGTACAGTATTGTAATACAGATGATACTTGGTCCATCCAAAGTTAAATTGTCATTCCAAAATATTATGAAAAAGTACCAGGCTACTCATTCAGTCATGATAAAGACACGCTCAGTTGCCATCCTATCCTAAGGGGCTTTATAGAAACAGATCTTAGATGAGACCTGCACAGAAACAGTACCTCTAACTTTGATGTATAAAGGTATATAAATGCTTTTATGTTTTTTCTCTGCAAAAGAAAAAACAGATGAATGAGAAACGAGCAAAGTGCTCTGTGGAGCATAGAAAAAGTTACAAATAAAACATTTACCATTTACTTACTAATGCTGGGAATTCCAGGCGGTAACTTAAGCTGCAATATTACCAACATCAAAGAAAACATGACAATAGAAAAATAGTGACATTGTTATGTTACATACTCCCCTGCTACACTCTCTGATGCATACTGTTATTTTGTAGTCAGGAGCTTTGAAAGCTATTTAAGAGCATTTAGAATATCAGCAAATAAAAATACACTATCTTCAAGTTACATGAACCTGAACATCCAGCTATTTTTTATTGCCATACATGTACCTATTTTTTTTTTTTTATCAAAATTGTGTTGGATTATGCTGAATTGAAAAAAGAGACCTAGACAGTATTTTACCACACAGTAGCCAAACAGTACCATCCATCCATTTTCTATACCTGCCTAATCCAATTTAGGATTGCAGGGGGGGCTTGAGCTCAACCCAGCTGAGAGGCAGGGTACACCCCGGACAGGTCACCAGTCCATCACAGGGTCACATAGAAACAGACCTGTATTTTCTTTGTGTGTCAAAGAAGACACACAACCATGCAAGCTCACACTCATTCCTAGGGTCAATTTAGAGTCTTCGATTAACCTAAGATGCATGTTTTTGGATGGTGGGAGGAGGGCAGAGTACCCGGAGAGAACCCACGCATGCATGGGGAAAACATAAAAACTTCACAAAGAAAAGACACCTGGAATCCTGTTGCTATGAGGTGATGATGCTAACCACCACACCACCGTGGAGCCCCCCAGCCCAACAGTATTTAAAATGAATCACCTATTGATTGCTTTAATAATTCAAAAGCCAAACTGGTGAAAATATTTTCTGCTTGAGCCTAAAACGTGAGACATTCTCTGAAGATGTTAACATTACAATGATCTCATTAAAACTAAACACAACCTCTTTTCACTGTAGTCACACTACCAGATTATCATTTTAGCACAGTTTGGTTTCACGAATAAAGTTCTCACTACACCTGTATGGGGTCATGGAATAGTGCCTATTTTCTTTTTTTCATTTTTATCCCAGTGACGTATTTTGACTCATGGACATCTTTTGACTCATAGATATCTACAAGTGTAGGACTTTCAGCCTCCCCAAATGCCCATTACACACCTAAACAAAGCTTAGTTTACTCTCGATTGGCCCATTCTCTGATAAAGAAAGTCATAGTTATCACCTTGGAGAGGTTAAGAGCTTGTGTTTCTCAGTTGGGTTTGATCTTATTGTTATCTTAAGAGATCTAGATAGACATAATAAAAAAGACCATCTATAATATGGGGTCACCCTACTTGAACTCTGATGAGAAAGATTTGCAGAAACACTCATTATTAAAAACAGAAAAACATAAATCAATTGTGTCCTCAGTTCAAAATCTTTTCCAAATGGATTGATTGCAATAAAATTTGGGGTCTTGAAATTCTTGGAAAATAGTCGCACACTGAGCCACTAAATTTAAGTGAAGCCAATGGATTCAGGTAGTTCTGACCTAAAACGTTTGCCACTGATACAATAGTGCTTAGATATAAAAGCACTATACGGAAATACTCAGTAAACCAAACAAAGTATGTCACAAAATCAAAGTACTTGGGTAATTCAGTGTTCAAAACAAGCTAAATTTGGTTTATAATGTAGCTGGGGATACAAACATATATATGCCTTTAGCTCGCAAGACTTTTTAAGATTCAAAAACACAGACAGCTACAACAGCTTTCCCTTTAGCACTGAAAAGTAAACAGCACAAGCATATATCTTTCACACACATACTCAAACTGCAATAGAATCTACACTCAAAATGCACACCGACATGTAAACGTCATTAAAACCACACACACCGCTGCCATAGGTCAATGGGAGAAACTAATTACAAGGAATAATTCTGTGGAGAATCTCCTCTAATCTTTGCCTCAGTGATGTCAATACCTTTTCCCAATGGAAATGACCTGTTGCACAATTAAACTTGAGAAGACACTTGCTGCATGTGTGTATGAATATTTTTGTGTGGCTATGTGCGTACGGCATTTCGATTAAAATCAATTTAACTTCACGGTCAACCCTTTAAGGTCTTTTGCAATTATTAACAAAGACCTGAATCTAACTAAGAATCTCTTCAGAAAAAGCTTTGAGTGCTCTGCTGAAGGCAGCAGAAGTGGGAAATATTGAGATCTTAGCCGCTGCTGAAACTACACACGTTACAGCAGCATACTATTTTGTATTGTCATGACATGGGCTTTGTGGGGAATTATAAGATGCACCCACAATCCTTTACAGAATAAGCTGGCTGGCTGGCTGGATGGATGGATGGATGTTTAAATCTTAAACAGAGATTAAAATGAAGTTGAGTTGACCAATTCTCTACAAAGATCAATGGAAATTGTTTAAAAAAAAAAAGAATCTGAGGGGATCACAGCCCCTTGGATTGTTTAACAGCCCACTTCTGGCAAGAACAGAGGAGAATTGTGGATCCAGACTAGTAATAGAGCGGGCCAAGGTCCCAAAAGCAGCACAGTCTCTGGAGGGCTCACTTAATGTTTTAAAATGTAAAACTTTGATCCTGTGTTATAAGACTTGTCTCCTTAAAAACTAAACACAGAATATAAACGTGCTTCTCACAATGTTCTTAGGTAAAATCAGCTGAAGATTAAAGGACAAGACCGTTTTTTTGACATTGGGCCCTTGATTTCACATTATAACATGATGTTCTACTCACCCCTGCTTGTTGTTGGTAATTTGGAGCTGTTCCGAAGATATTCGAGAGGCGTCTGGCTGCTCTCTTGAGATAATCGGCCATGACACAGTTTCCTATGGGCAATGTTATACAGGCACAAACTATGCTGTTTATAATTTATTAATTACTGTACACTAGCACTGATAACGTGGAGGTGCGTCGCTTACTTAAAAAAATCTGGGTTACTGTAATTTTGAATTTTTGTCGTAAAGTCTGTGTGTGTTTGTCTGTGGGCTGTCTGTGGTAGTAGTACGACGATGACGTCAGTAACACCCACTTTACGACAAAAATTCAAAATTACAGTAACCCGGATTTTTTGAAGTAAGCGACGCACCTCCACGTTATCAGTGCTAGTGTACAGTAATTAATAAATTATAAACAGCATAGTTTGTGCCTGTATAAGCTTGCCCATAGGAAACCGTTTCATGGCCGAATATCTCAAGAGAGCAGCCAGACGCCTCTCGAATATCTTCGGAACAGCTCCAAATTACCAACAATAAGCAGGGGTGAGTAGAACATCATGTTATAATGTGAAATCAAGGGCCCAATGTCAAAAAAACGGTCTTGTCCTTTAAGTTAATCGCTGTTTGCCTGCTATATTGTGATTAAGGTGTTTCATATAAGAATGTATTATTCCATGCCAATAAACTTTGTTGGGGTATGCCAAACAGAGCAAAGAAAGACTGCACAGTTATTATTCATGATATTTATTGACAGAGTAAACACTTATTCCATTGCATACTTGTGCAGTACCACTTAACTTGTTTAACAAAGGGCTTCACAATTTGTTTCTCATTCACCCATGCACCCATTCACAAACACTCACACAGCGTGTCTTATTCTAGCTTAGATGTATGCTCTCCTTATCAGCAGCATTTCTTTCTATAAAAGATATAATCTCAAATCCATGAGCAGATCTGAGGCAATTTGATGTACTGTGTCTTGCTTGAATAGACTTCGACACATGAAATGGCAAATGGAAACGGCTGGAGATTTAATCAATGGCCTTTCATATGGACAACCACTCTGAACCAGTACACCTCATTTACACATAATTTGTTCAGGTATAATGTGTCTGACGGGTTTGGTGCATTTGATGGCTGAAAAAAATCAGGGTACTACTGAGTAATGCTTACAGACCCTCTGGGACAACATAGACCCTCAGTGACACTCAGACACAAACTAAGTGTTGAAGCATTTATTAATCTTGTAAACATCCTTCCACTGATCCCTCATTGATTCAGTCGAACGGATGATGGCGAAGGCGAGAGATAAAAAGAAAGAGAGATACGCATGCATTTGAAATTGAGTCAATTAACTGCCTGTGTCAAGGCAGCCCTTTTCCATCTTTTGAAAATATGGTAATGCAAATCAAGCTTGTCTCCTCTATGCTGGTGAAACAATTTACAAGGCGCTGCCTTTCTATCTGCATTTTTTGTTTATTATTTGAAATATTTTGTGTGACCATGTGTCTATTTCCTCTCTGAGTGAGTAGGAGAATGCATTCACAGATATACCTGAATGTGAATTCTCCATGGTTCAAAAGGCAAGCCTATGCTAGCCCTCCAGTTGGACTTTTGCCTACTTATCAGCCACAACAACTGCACACACAGTGGGGTGCAGCTGTTGACAGACTGGCACTTTTATTATTGTGTTGCTTTATATACTTCAAACAAGCATTTGCTGCACCCTATCAGTACAGTATCTTGACAATATCTTGGGAAAATCAAAATAAATAAATCATTTTTAAAGAGCTTTTACAGTGAAAGAAATAAACAAATGTCAATATACAGCACTGTGTAATTATTTTATGTATTTCAAAAACGGTTTTGTATTCATTGTACAATACCATCAGGGACACATCTAGTTTGGCCCAAATTCTGTTTGCAGTTTAAAATTGTAATATGTACAATATATAAAATCCTACAGGCAACAAGGTGTTATGCTTGACTTAAGATAATCAGTAAGTCAAGTTGGCAGAGAAACCTCTCAAATCAAAGCAGACACTGGGACAGATGGTGAATATATAGCAGCACAGGAAAGGAAAACGTCTCTTTAACATCAAACCTCAGCAAATTTGAAACGAGCTGGCCAGACACAAAAAGGAATCATGACTCTGAGGAAGCAGCCAGACTCCAAAGCAGAGGTGTTGGTGAAATGGTAAACCAGACCAGACAGAAACCAGCCGCTTCATTTTATTTCCTACGATGTCTTTAAAATGAGGATTTAATCTGCATGTTCTGGAAGGAAATGATTAACCTAAGTTTTAAAAGGCAGATAGACAAAATGTGAAAGAGACAAATGTGCAGATTTAGACTCAAAATCCAAAGTCTTATCCAAATCTCAGTATAAATCCATCCATCCATTCTCTATACCTGCTTTATGCTGCTTAGAGTCACAGGAAGTTGAAGCCTTTTCCAAAAGCCAAATGGGAAGTGGCTGAGTATACTCTGAATAGGCCATTCAAAATCCATCAATGTTTCTTTTAGTGTACACCTAAAAGAAACAACAAATGACAATAGTCCTTTAAAATATTGAAAAACTAGTTCCCCTCTGTCTACATCACTTTCAACTTTGGGTTTCCAAATGTATTTTTTAACTGGACAACAATGGCTGTGTAACTGTTTGAACTGCTTCACTCACACTGACAAGAAAAACTGGTGGACCAGTGACAAAGTCTGACTATAGCTTGTAGCCTGCAACCTGCCGTGGCCTCAATAGAGGTTCCCAGAGCAGCTGGTCCAAACCCAGAACACAAACAATCTGATGTCAACAGCCCACTGAAAAGTACAAATATATCTGAATTAGCTCTCTTTTTACCTTAGGAAAAAAAACACATTTTCCACCTCATCATTACTGAAAAAGTTTGCCATTAAAATGTTCAATTCTGGACAAGTTAACATGGTGAAAATGTAGATGTTTTTTTTAGAGGGACTTAAGATTTTTATCAAAATGTAAAATCTTTAAATGCAACTATGTACAAATTTACTAATGTAACCTAAGTGTTTTCCTTTACAAATGTGGTGGTGTAACCATCCTAGTTGTGACATAGTTGTGGGGATTTTATATGTATTCTGGGCGAGTTAACTCGTTATTGTCGCGTTAACTCGTCAATTATTTAACGCCGATAAATATTTAATCGCGCATTAACGCATGTTTTATTATTTATTCTATTTTGTAAAAGTCTGTTGCCGTCTGCTGCGGAACCGGAAAAGAAAGTAATCGGCGGATCCACCAAGAAGGGTACAGAACTTTTACTCGGCCATTTTCATTTTAAAGTTCTTCCAGAAGGCGGAGTCGACAGAACCAAAGTCATCTGTAAACACTGCCAAGTTGAATTGTCTTATCACCGTAGTAGTTCCAGTCTAAAATATCACTTAAAGGCAAAACACACAACTGATACCAGCAAGTCATTCAAGGAAACAGACAGTGGAGTGAGGCTTCTACATAAAAATGCTGATGTTAAAAGTGTGTTTGCACAATTTAATGTTATGGCACTTTCATTCATATGGCAGTACATTTACATTTCAGAGGCAGTTCAGAGGCAATGTTTTCTGTGGGACAGAGTAACTCCTTTTAATGTGCCTGGAGTTTGGTCTTTGTAGATATGTAAACTTTTTGCATACGCACACACACAAAGAAAAATTGTCAAATAAACAAAAATTACAGCACACGAAAGGAAAAAAGAAACCCAAATCATGAGTAGAAGTTGTATTTTCTGTATTAGTATTTCTGAGCTATGTCCTGCCTGTGGTAATGGCCTCTCTATTGAGAGGCACAGATGTCATCAAACTGGCCATACTAGGGAGAAAAAAAAACTCAAATGTCAAAATGATTACCTTTCAACAGCTGCATGCATGCCTCTTATCACTGTCATAATCAATGCCAAAAACAGAAACAAACACCTCTAACCACAGAGAGTGATATGATTAAAATCAAATTAAGCCTTGAACGAGGGAAAACCTTCAGTCCCTCAGGTCCATCACCACTTTGAGGTCTATGAGGGAGACAAGTTAAGATGGAGAGGAAATGACCGAATGAGACAGAGAGATAGTACTGCTGTGAGAGACTGTTGATCTGCAATGCTGCCAAAGTCTGCATGTCAAATGCCAGTGCACTCCATAGGAATACGATAATGAGGGCTGCACACAGAGGGAATGCCAAATGAGATATCAAACACTGAAGAGAACTCAGAAACACACGGCACTAAGCCATTTAATAAGACTTAAAAAGCCTGCCGGCCTACAGCAACGCAGGACATAACTACTGGATATCATGAAATAGAAATGTTTTTCAAAAACAGT
The DNA here is from genome assembly GCF_027942865.1 of Odontesthes bonariensis. Taxonomy (NCBI): domain Eukaryota; kingdom Metazoa; phylum Chordata; class Actinopteri; order Atheriniformes; family Atherinopsidae; genus Odontesthes; species Odontesthes bonariensis. Next base: position 15,741,318 of record NC_134512.1, on the reverse strand, counting down.
CCTGTCATTTTTTTAATTAGCCGAAGTGTGTTTGGCATCCAGTGTCAGTGCACTGTCCAATGATCCATTAAACTTTAAAGCTGGGATGGTAGATACGCTGACTGATTCTGTTACGGTGTTAGATGGTACCACCAAGTTTCCTCTCTTTGTATGTAGGTAATGGGTGATGTAAAGGTTGACTGATGCAAATCGAAACCCAGTTTTGACATTTTAGTACTTTAGTCACAAAGAAAAAAGCTGTGCTGCTGGGATGATTTCTGCAGATAACTTTTTATATTTGTTATAATGCAAAACCATAGCAACGGGAAAGTTGCTTGCATGAGTCAGTAGGTAATTGAGCCCTCTAAAGCCCAAGTAATAGCTGGAACAAGACAGATGAGTTAAAGATGAGACAGCAAGGATGTATAGCATCTTGACATACTTTTGCTATTTGCCTTTTGGTCTAAGTTTTTACCTCTCTACTCAGCTTTAAAAGTATATGGACAGACAGAGACTCCAGACAGAGAGTTAAAAGTGAAGGAAGAGGATTACAGTGCTTGTTAATAGCATATGGTGTGATTCTGGACATGTTACAGAGATGGAGCACTTTTGCTTCCCAGATGTTGAGCTGTTGGCTGTGAGCTACTGTCCATGCTGTCTACTGAAGAGTTCACCCGTGTTACCTGCCAACGCCGAGTGTGACATCATCAACTTTTTATCAAATATGTGTAGTTATTTGATGGTCATTTGCCATGATAAATTTCAGTGGTATATGGATATCTATGTCAAAGATATGTTAAGAACTGTATCAGACTGCATCAAATATAAGTGAAAGGCAGTTAATCATTCTGTTTAAGAATTAATCATCCCTGAATTATATCCTATGTATCAAGATACTATTGAAACATCTTTTGGGAGAGATGCACAGCGCCAATGTTAATGTACTGTTTACAAGTATGGGATGTTAATGAGTAATAATTTCGAAGAGCTTAATTGATTATGTGATAGTGCAGAATGCAGATATAGATAGCTATTGCGTTGTTATTCCCCCTGTGTTTACACAATGCCTAACTCTACGGAGACTCTGTGAAGACAGCACTACCATCTTGCTATTGCTGTCCTGCTGAGTAGATAGTGTCAGATCCAAAAGAAATACAGTTACATACACTTCCAGCCAAAATTACAACGAAAATGATACACCGTATCTGAGAGAATCCGATGTTTCGAGTACAAATTTATTTTGGTGGCAGCAGTTGATATATTTCCTTGACTGATAAATTTGATGCAACAGAATATGAAAACATATATTACACCTCATTAGCAATTGCCAACAGCATGCCTACATTAACCACTGCAAACCAGGTTCAAGTTCCCCTTTTTAATTCATAGCCAAATAAATAACAGTACAAGTTGAGTCTGTTCTGCGGAATCCATGTTAACATTTTCTATGATTATTGGGTATATTTATGGGAATAGTTTTTCACCTTTTGAGCTTACACCTCCTATGATAGGGAATAAACTTAGCAAAGATCGTTTTATTTGCTAGATGTTTCCAAAGCATCTTGCCTGATATGACTGTGACCTAAAATGAATGCATTTTTTGCTGCCGTAGCAGTTCATCCAACATTCTTGGACTGAGCGCATGAAGGGAAGCTTATGCTCCTTTAAAAGTGTAATTTTATGCTACTGTTAACTTCTCTCTTCACCTTTCAATTCTAAATGTACCAAGGTAAACAGAAGCATCATTAGAGCTCCAGTACTATTGCAAAGTAAAATGTAAACCATTATAATTAATGGTGGACTTTTAAGATTGTTTTCTGGAAACATCTACAACTTAATTACAGTAATACCATAAGCATTTATGCTTAAGCTTTCATTTCATACTGTCAATTCATGCCATGTATCATAAAATTAATAAAGTTAGCTGGTTTTTGCTGAAAGCACAACAACAGGCTTTTGTTTCCCTGAAGTATCAACAGTAAAATATACAGTTTCATTAGCTGTTTAACCATTAACTGAAATGTTTTTGATAACCTACCGGTGTCATGTTGAATGGTTCTGTAGGAGGGCAAAAATGTACAAGCTTCTTCAAATTATATCTAAACATTCAAATTATTAACTTTAAATACTGGTGGGCTGTATCCTATCATCCAGTGACTATCTAGCACCAAAATGAAAGGATTCCTGGTCATCTGTGACAGCAAACGACAATCTGTAAGGCACTGAATACTGTTTAAGGTTTTTGTGGGCTAGTGGCCTTTATCTGAAAATATGTGGACAGTGAAGGGGTCTACCCCTAAAACTGAATAACTATAATTTTCAAAACTCTCTGCATACAGCTAAACATCAAACCATTTATTTCCCTCTGCTTCAAACATCTGTCAGATCAAAGAGATCAGTTTAGAAGACAACAAATGTTCAAACCAGTGTGTTTGCGCATGAATGAGAGGCTGTGTGTGTTTTAGAGAGCACCACCTTAAAACAAGAGAACACATGCTGGGCAGACGATGCATTTTTGCATTTTAAGTTAATGCCAAAGTCAACAAGTCCCAAGTGTCCTCTGTGCAAAGTTACATTACTTTTAAAAAGACATTGTAGAAAGAAGGATGAGGACGCTCCAGAAAGAGCACCACTGTTATGTTTGTGGGCTTTCATTGTTAAAATAACTCACAAAGACATTTTTAATCAGTCCAACTAATAAATAAATCAAACCATCACAGTCTTGTAATATAAGTGGACACCCAAATTGAGACTCCATGTTATCAATATCTTCAGCATCATGCTGTACATACAATGCTCTTTCTTCCAACAAATTCAGAGGAAAAGGTTTAACTCATTCTATTAATTCCTGGCCACCAGAGCATAAACTAAGAGAACACCTGACCTTCACGAAAACATTATTGGAGGGTCACAGACAAAGTATGGGCTTGATTCTGCATTTGATTATAATTTTCCCTGGGTCTGAAGGCAGCCAGTAATGAAGTGGACTCTGGGAGTATCTGACACCATTTAAAAACTATAATGACAAGATGCACGATACCCTCTCAAATGGCTCAGAGCTACTGAAATGATTGGAATGCACTCAGTGTCATACATCAGCGAGTCACGTCTTTAGTGTTTAACTGAACTCTCGTTCTCCATAAAGTAGCAGAGGGGAGTTGTTGGCTGTCTAAGTTGTAAGCTGGTAACCAATGGGACGGTGTGTGGAGACAGATGGCAGTGAGGGCCAACTGGTAGCCTTGGCTACAGAGCCTGAACAATAGATCTGGGATGTGGCAAACTGGTCCTCTGCTGCTTACACACATGGGACCACTAACACAAACAGAGATACCAACATTCCTCTGTGCTGCCTTGGCAAGAGCAACCCACTGGGCAGTTCCACAGTCCACCTCTACCACCCCTGTGCTCCCCATTGCCTCTTCTCTCTCTGTCTTTAAAGACCTCTGCTGGACTGTTGCCCAGCCAACAGTGAAAAAAGGAAAGGGGGACACAAGATTCACTATGAAGAGAATGGTCTATAACCACAGCAAACAGGTCTCAAGAGGAGAGATGATGGTGGAAACTCAACCTCAGTTTTATGGTCTGAGTAAGAAGCTGTTAGCTCCCTGCTACAATTAAGACGAGTCACACCAGGAGAAGATCTGATCCTATTAAAGGTCTGTATTTTTTAAATCATTCTGTCATTTTCTATGGAGATAATCGTGCTTTAAAAGGAACCAAATGACAGATCCTGCCAAGTAATTGTGACGACTAAAATCATATGGAGATGCCCCAGTTCCCAGAAGTGGCTGATCTTGCTTTTCATCAGAAAATATTGTGAACTTTTTTCAATCATCTCAATCTTCAATCTGACTGTATCAAAAAAAAAATCATCTTTATATCGGAGGGGATTTCATTTTTTCCATTGAGATTTCTTTATTGTTGAAAAAATAAAGAGCTGTTACATGTCAAAATGTTAACTTAGTGGAGTAACGATTCAAAAGTCTGGACCCAGACATAAACTGATAATCAATTAAGGGAGGGCATGGATTGCACCATGCAGGGTGCACAGTTCATCCAAGTGTGGGACTTTGAAAGCATGTCACAGCAGCTCTTTCTTCCCTTCCTTGTTTTCATTATTCATAGTTTTCTTTTGGTTTCACTCTGTAAAAGCAGTTTTGAGCTGGAGGTGATATAAAGTACTTTTTTTTTTTTAAATCTGAATTTCATTTAGCTTTTTTGGTTTGCTGATGGTAATGTAGTTTTGTGGGTTCAATCAATTTAAAAAATCTATTTTTTCCTTTTAAAAAAAGTTAGGTTATTTGTTGTTGTTTTTTAAAAAAAATTAAACGATACATTAAATAGTACCTTTTCTGAATCATAGGCTGTGCCTTCGGCTTGTTCACTGCCAAATTCTGAAAGTTGTCATGAAAAGTGGACTGCCCCAGCGGCAATCTACATTCATAGCATATTTACAGATGATTATTGAGGATTACTTAATTTATCAGCTCTTTTGGAAATTGTCTAAATGAAGTGTTTTCCCTGTTATTGATCTTTAAGCTCATTTATACAGAGAGAGACAGTGTTAGTGATGAGTGTCCATCTTAAGGATATTGATCGGCGGTTGCCATCTCGATAGCAACAAGCATATGCAAGATAACGAGACACATCGATCACGGCAAACAAGGGAAACACGATATCACATGACGTCCTCACTCTGTGAAGTTTATATTCCACACAGCGACTAAGGAGACAGACACAGAGAATGAATTAATGTAGAGCGTAGAGAGAGACCTGCATGCAGATGAGTAGGAGAAGGGTACAGAGATAGAGGGAAATATATGACTTGCACCTGGCACAAGGAGATTGATTAATTGTTTGTGAAGATGAAGAAAATTGAATAGATAATGAAAAGGAAACGAAAGAATAATACAATTGATACAAGGCTATAGCACCCTGGATGTGCGTGGACATGTGGTTGCAGAGGCTGATAGATATGAAAAATGTGTTAGAAAATAACTGAAGAATAGGCTGTCAGAGAATGAGAGGCAGTGCAGAGATGGCAGGAAGAGTTTTGGGAGGGAAGGATAACAAAGCAAATCACAGAGTTCATCTTCCAGCTTTAAAGCAACCCAAAAGTTTTAGTCTGTTAATCCATCATCAACTGTTCTCACATCCATGCTGCCAGGCTGGAATGTCCTGGGTGAATAAACAGGCTGATAACTGAAAGTCGGACTCAGACAACTGTTGTTGTGGGACCATTAGTTCCAAGTTAACCATTAACTGACCTGCTGTTTGGGAATTATTACAAAATTTAGAGAGCCTTTTTGACCAGTCTGTGCTGTCACTTAATTTTACATTTATAAATTGGTCCGATTAATTTATGTAGATTAATTTCTATTTCTTGTCCACGTTGTCTCAGGCACAGCGCAGCATTTGAGAGAGACAGTTTTGACAAGTGAGAACAGCTGGTGGTGTAAATAAATTGGAGCATACTTTGTTTCACTGTGTGTCTTTGTGCCTGTCCGTGTATGTTGAGTGAGAGGGAGAATGACGGATAGCGGGTGCTGCTATGTGGTTCAGTGTTCAGCCATGCAGCACATAGAAACAGTTATCAAAGAGAAAGGCAAAAACAAACCACCACAACTACACCTGCTATCACACATTTGAATGGACTTCAGTCTGTGGCCAAGATCAAAGATTTGCAATGCAAATAACTGTGGTGACCTGGGAATATGGTTAGTCATTAATGAAGGACACCCATTTAAAGAGATTGTGGTTTTAGCTAATGCCACAGTTACCCAGCCTGAAGAGATTTTTAACAATTCAGAGCTGCGATACAGATAAAACTGTGACACAGTATTTACTTGTAGAGTCTAGTTTTAAATTTTTTTGTTTCAAAATAATTAAAACAATGAAGTGTGCATCCAATCAAATGATGTTCTCATTTGGTTACAAGCTACAGAATCCACTGATCTAACTTATGACTTTGTGAAGAGACACAGTTTGCTTCTCTGACCCTTTCCCACTGACTAACATTTCATTGCAGTTTGTGTGAGACAAATTGCAACTACACAATGAAAACAAAAAGCCATTGTTCAATGTTAAACTCTAATTTCATGTTGCTCAAATCTTGGCTGTTCAGTTTCAAACGTCTTTGGTTTTTCATATGAACAGTCCAAATATACATCCATCCATCCATTTTCTATACCCGCTGAATCCGTCAGTTGGGTCGTGGGGGGGCTGGAGCCTATCCCAGCGGTCATCTGGCGAGAGGCAGGGTACACCCTGGACAGGCTGCCAATCCATCACAGGGACACACAGAGACAAACAACCACACACGCTCACTCTTAAGGACAATTTTAGAGACACCAATTAACCTAACATCCATGTTTTTGGACAGTGGGAGGAAGCCAGAGTACCCGGAGAGAACCCACGCATACACAGGGAGAACATGCAAACTCCACACAGAAAGGCCCCAGCTGGGAGTTGAACCTGGAACCTTCTTGCTGTGAGGCGACGGTGCTAACCACCACACCACCATGCAGCCCTAGTCCAAATATTTCTTACAAGAAGAAGAATGGAAATAAAGAAAATGCTACAAACCCTTTCTGAGACGCGTTTGAATTGAATTTTGATTAGAATCATGAGTGCCCACTCTGGAACATAGCTTCAACAATGTTTACTTTTGCACAGTTTGTCTCAGCAAACAACCTCCTCCCACCCCCACGACCCACCACCATCAGTGCACTGAACTGAATTTACTCTGACACGGCTGCAACTGAAGCCAATAAACAGAACTGATATGCATGCTGAAACATCTGCAACAACACACTGAAATTCAGTTACATGTGCACGTATGCAGATATGGACACACGCATCATCTTTCCCCCTCTACACACAATTAATAATTGCTGATTAGCCTTATCAGCATCATCAGACTTCAACGCATGACTACAGGGTGGATTATCCAGACAACCATGCGCATGATGATGATAATGGAAATGGAGGGTCCTCATCATCAGCCATGAAACACACTGTGATTACAGCCATTATTAGTTATGATGAACTAGACTGATTAATCATTTCAAAAATAAAGTTGATCAGTCTAGGTGAATTATGATCGTAATCAAACAGATTTTCTTTTTCTCTGGTCTGTTTCTCTTAGAGCAATTTCCAAGGGTTTAGTATGTGTTGCCATAAGACTATTTCTCTTTTCACTTTTGAATTTAAAAGTCAGATCATCATTGTCCCTTTCTAACTTATAACACATCATTATTTTTTTATGTGTGTCTCAGTGATGAAATGCTGTGTGCGTGCGTGCACATGTGTAAGTGTGTCTTGGTCATTGCCGACAGATCATCAAACAAGCAGAGCCAAATTAGTTGCTTCCTCATTAGCCTCATTATGCTGAACCCTTGTTTTGTTAATTGACATAAAAACAAACACTTGCCCATGAAAGGGAAGCTGCCAGTAATCTACTGTCCCTACCCCCTCTTTTCTGTCTTGCTCCATGTGTGCGTGCGTGTGTGTTTTGTGAATAACACCCAGCAGATGATTCAAGCTTTAAATAGATACCTAAATCATCCCAAATTAGTACAATTTTCTTGCACCTCTTTACTGACTAAATCTCCAAAAAAAGCAAAAAAACAGAAATGATAGACTTTTGGTATATTTTGGAATTTAACCTCAACTGAACATTTGTCAGATGGGTTTGAAATTACACTTTATAAACGATACTTTCCAGAACCAGATTTTAGGTTGACACACATCCAGGGCAGTTAAACTCTGAATGCAATCTCTTTATGTTACGTGATTCTAAGTAGAAGTGGAAAAGGATAGACAAATTAAACGATGTGAACATTTATGACATTGCAAAAAAAAAAAGAGAACTGAAACTGGTATACTATAGATCAGTATATCAAATAGTGTATTTTTCTTGTTAAACTCCCTTGGGAGAATCTGGTTCTACTGAACATACAGTAAGAGAGAGCGGCATGCCTGTTGGTAACCATGGAGATCCCACAACATTTCAGAGGGCGATGCAGTACACAGCATTTGTCAGACAATTTCACAGACGTTGCAAAGGGCCCTCTGCTTTGTGAGTCATTTTCACACACATAAAAGAACAATAGATACCAACAAACAACTTGATATGAAATTGATTACACACACACACATATAAACAGGCTCTCAAAACCATTCATGCACATACATGCAAACATAGAAAGATTGATGAAGAATACACTTACAAATTCAGACCTATTATTCTTTAATAAAGAATGCATATTGTTTGTGATAGCCTGGCTCTTTCAGGTAAAGTTTTGGCTACATATGTGATCACTGTGCATTAGCTTGTCAAAAAACACCTGGTAACAGCTTCCTACCATTAGTTGGCTATAGAAAAAGTGAAATAAGAATCTGAGTCTGAGTCACGGTGCGATTGTGGAGCCTTGTTTGTGAAAATGCTGTGTTTTTTGCTCTGGACCAATTTAGCAATCTGCCAGAGACCAGGTTGTCTTGTGTCTACATTTGGTCTACTGTGTCGATATTTAGCATTATTGTCAATGACTATGACTAAGACTTCTTCAGCAAGACAAACATACTCAGACACATGAGCATAGGTCAGGCTGGATACCCTCACTGGGATTTCTCAGAGCAGTGTTTGATACGTTGCGATGGTGACAAATACCCAGCAAAAGAGCCCAGGAAAGAAATTAGTTTTTTGTGGAGAATGTGTAATCTCTTGCACACATGGTGCCAGATTGCACTGCACAAAAAAAAAGGAGAGCTTATATACACAGAGATGCACGTATGCACACGCACACACACACACACACACACACACACACACACACAGTTCACAAACAGGTATGAAGTGAAATGGCGACCTCTCCAAAATATGCAGATATTGAACATGAATTGATTTATTACACATCCATCATTGCCGAGGTAAAAAGATGACCTCATGTAACTGGATAGAAAAAATGTGATGGCATTGTCACGTTGCCCAAGCTGGAGTTTGAATGACATTTCCTGAGCCTCGACAGTACATACAAACAAAGCAACCCTACAGCAATGTCACCCAACACTTGGACAAACAAAGACAGACACGCAAACACAGACACACACACAAACACCATAACACAAATGTCCTGGCAATAAGAAGGGTAAGTGTCTGCCCAAAGAGGGTTTTTATCTGATTTCAAGCAAAAATTGAGAGAATAAGATACAGAGACAGTGAGATCAATTGCTCCCCACACAGCTTGCTGTGTCAGTCTTTCGTCTCTAACCCAAGTTTATCTGTGTTTTTATTGATGTTAAGGCCTTTTAACTATATAAATATATTGTATGGTGGCGTGCTTGTTCCTGTCAGTCAAACGCAGTCATTTAATATCATTGGAGCAGCGCACATTAGCTGACTGCTTACTTGACCACATAATGTATTAATCTCATAACCCAATTACAGCAAAGACAAATACATTTGGTTTTAATCCTATGTGAAGTTAATGAAACTGAAAAATTTATAACTTCAAGAATATAACGCATCATCAAAGATTGCTCTGTGACTTACAACAAATCTTTGCCATCCTAAATGGGTGTTTAAGCAAAAAAAAACATGTGTTAAGTCGTGAGACCATCATGATTCTGTGCATATAAAGCACAGTTTTATCACAGCAGTTACCCTCATGAATTACAAGTAAATTATAATCACACCGGGTATAATATGTCTGCATTCACAGATGGCCTTAAGATAATCAAAAGCATTGAAACAGGATAGCCTGCCCTTATCCTGGTGTTTAGATTACCTACTTTACTTTTGCCTCTTCCACTTTCCCACACTGTGAAATTCATCTCATTCTTAATTTGACGTCATTGCCTTAGTCCAATGATCTTCTCACATACTGTTTTCTCAAGACAGTCAGTTAAGAGCTCTTTAAATCTCTTCTCCCCACGTCCATTTGATGCCCAAGGGGCCACATTGTAGGTCCCTGCCTCCTTGCTCATGTACTGTTACTGTCTGGACTGCCAAATATTTTCAAATTCTGTACATCAAGACATTTTCTTTCTCCCTTCCAATTTTTTTTTTTCCATCCTTACTGAACTGATGTAATATTGTTGCTGCCTAGACTGCTCCACAGGGAGTCAACCTAGGCATTTATATGTAGAGCAAACTGTTGGCAGTTGCAAACCTCAGCGGCAGCAATGAAAGGTTCTTCTATTCTTTTATTGAGTAAAGTTCCGAGAAAGCAGGGTAAGGGTAACGCTTTAATCACCCAGTTTGGATAGTGAGAGAATTAACCAAAACTATATGAAACAACAGAATTTCTCATTTCTAATTGACTACAATAAGAAAAAAAATCTTCAAATATAGCAAAAATTTATGAAAAAATTTTAAATGACAAAAACTAAGATGAAAAACATGTGGACTTTGTTACATAATATAAAGTGGGCACAAACGAAAGCTTCCTCAAAACGTTTGTTCTGTGTTATAGCTTGGATGGCTACAAGATGGCTGATTTGGATATGGACAGAGTTTTTCATCCATCCTACGTGTGACATTACAACATGGCCAACCAAACGGATTCCCTATCCACAGGTGGCAGCAAGACATGCAATTGGAAATGGGAAGTTGAAACACTTTTGGACTTGTTTTTCATCATTGCTATCAACATAAAATCTCATCATTATTTATATAGTTAATTTAACTGAATTAATAAATCATCCAATATTGCTCTACCAGTACTTTGTTTAATGTTTTATATCATCTTTTATTATCTTTATCATTTTTACCAGCCAGAAGTTGGAAACTCAGATTTCTAATTTATTACAGAATGCACCATCAGCACCATACTGAACCTGTTACTGTACAAAACATCAGTGAAATATTGCCCCTATGAGCAGCATTCTTAAGGTTAGAAGCCAACAACAAAGAGAAATGGAGCAACAGGGAGATTCTGAGTTTATAGAGCTGATATGTGATGAAAGAAGTACAACTCCAGTTCTCTGTGGTGTAATTAAGTTGCCAGCAGTTGTAACGTTCTGTGGTGTGGTGTGACAACTTGGGTCAGTTCAATACAAGACTTATGAAGAATTTGTGCCTAAAGGAGGGATCAGTAGATTGAAACATAAGCATTTGATCTTAAAATTGCCAGTCAAGTAATTTTCTATCCATTTTTTGGCTTTCAGGTTATCTACCATATGCTCTCTCGTATCATAAAATCGTGCTCCGATGTTTGTTAAGTACTACAGTTCTCAAAAGAGGCAGAGCCTGTGGAGGAAGTGGAGCGGAGTGAGTCACTCCACACCCTAACATCATCCGCTTGAACAGAAGAGTAAATCAATGGTAAACAAGAAAATAAAGCAGCTACTGAACTACCTCTGTATTAGGACTCTGTAAAAGGACATAAAAGACATCTTTCAGTAGACCAGTTAAGTTTCTGCAGTACGGCAATAAGGCAAAGAGTATTACAGAGAGGGTGAATGAATTCTTCATTCAAAAACAAAAACAGCTCAAGCTTTCTGAAGAAATTGTACTCTCCACCCTCGTGGCGCTACATATCCAACACAGCTCTACATGCAGTACAAACAAGTTCCTCAGCACCTCTAAGGTGTTGATTTTAATAACTTCAATGATGAAGTTATTAATGATATGTAGAGCTACGAGAGAATGCAAGTATTGGATTGAGACTTGGAATCGGCAGATGCTCGATCCTGAATGACTCGGATTGGTATTAAGAAAAAAATAATATTGATTGGGAAAATTGACATCAAGGGTAATAATTGGGAAATCTCTAAAACAAATAGTATAATGTAAGACCATATTTTCAACCATCATCACACACACATAACATGCACCACTAAATTCTGGCCATAAATGGTCTCTACAAATAATCAAGGTTGAAAAGATAAATAAAAATCAGCATGTTCAACTGACAAATAATGCACCCATCTTCCACCAAAATTCCACCTAAAACTATAATATCATGCAAAGGCCACTAACCGAGGGAGATGTTGAGGCATCTTTGTTAATCCTGTAGAAAGAAAATCTACCATTGCATCTCTTAGGAGATAGACAGAAAGCCCTGAACAACCCCAGCAGGTCCTGTTACATAGACCAATAAACCTCTATATCTGAGGAGTATGTTGCTGGAGAGTGCTATGCTATTATCCTCTCATAGCTGTCATGTCTTCACAGTATGTGCATTTATGTGTGTGTATATTTCTCTGTATACTTGTGCTACTCAGTGTGTCACACTGTGGGGCCTTGCTTCCCTAGCTCAAGAGTGGGGTAAGGGTTGGGATTAAGCAAGTGACAGTTGTGGTTAGGGTCAAAATAAGGCTTCAGGAAATAAAAGTAAGCAGCAGCAGCAGTATCCTCTGGAGTGATGAACACACAACAGTGTGTACGTGTGTGCCATTGTGCATTCATTTACACCCTTGGTTGTCTATGGAAGAACCCTTATCTGTATATTCTTGCTGGTGAATAAGCTCATTAAAATCAATAGTCCTAGCACTCCAGCTCATCAAAGACCAGATATTACTCTCCACAATACAATGAACTGGTCTCATGAAAATGGACGTGTAGTTGTGCCTCATATTGTTTCGGCCAGTGATCGTCAAGACTATGGAGCTGTGCGCTGATGAGTCTAACAGGGCTTTGATTAACTTGATGTGGCCTCAGTAATGAAAGAGTGCAAGTAAGAGTTAAAAGCTGATTTACCGACATCATTAGGATGAATTAATCATGTATTAATACGTTAGTTGATTATGCACTTGTGAGAAACATTTGTATCTATATGCAGAGGTTTAATAAAAAAAACACTGCTCAAAATATTGATATGAAAGAGCAACACAGTGACACATTACCTCAAGGTCTCTCACCATCTCTTTTGCTCTTTCTCTGTGTTTCGTTTCTTGCAGCAGAGCTTTCATCGGGTCGCTATGGTAACTTCAGTTTCCTGCCAGGAACACTTCCAATGCACCAGACCATACATTCCTACCTTCTCAATTTCCTCCTTTCCCCTTTCCTGTCCATCACTCTGTCTTCTCCTCTGTGAGTCTTCAGGCTGTCAAAGAATGAGAAGCGCAGCAGTAATCCTCCTTTAACTCTATCTGACTTCTGATGAGCACAGGGAGCCTTCAATAGCCATTTCCCTCATTTGTCCTCATATGTCACAAAGTAGATGTGTTTGTTTCTGACTTTTTGTCATGGGAAGAGTAAGTACTGTCACCTATATCAGTACTCACCTATATCTATTGAGTCACAATTGTTGCAGCATTTTTGCTTTATGATTGAACTGACCACTTGGTGATCTTGATAAGAAAACATGCCTCTCTCTACAAAGTGAGGATCACAAAAACAGTTTCACTCATACAAGCAGAAAATACACTATTCACACATTTATGTCTCCTTTAAGGTGTTTAATTACCTGTGTTAATAGGTGTAATGATGTCAGATGTTTGGGGAGTAAAGCTCTATTCAAAGTGTGATGATTAAGGCGTTTCTCCTCACTGGTTTTCCACGGTGAAAGCTTCTTGAAGGTCTCTACTCCAACTGGGAAATCATACTTCTTGTGCCTAGCCTCCCTTGAAACCAAGTAACCTTAATGTCCCTGACTGTGTAGGAGAAAGTACAATGATTTCTACTTACTGCACTAAATTATGTGTATAAGAACTATGTTCTGTATAGAAAGAAATATGTCATTTTGCTGTTTTTTGTTTTTTTTTTAAACTAACTAGCTTTATGTGCTCACCAAGATGTTTTGGCAGCAACAGCGATGACTATATATGATTATTTTTCCAACTGCAAGTAAAGGTATAGATCAGGTAGAAATCAGAACTCCAGTTCCTAAAAAGTTTTTTTTAATAATAATAATTTTAGTAATAATTTACCATTTGCATAAACCAATATCGTATTCGCAATAACGCCGAACATACCAATTACTAAGAGTGAGACATTTTACTGTTTCATGAAAAACATATCAAAATTGGACACCTGTGATATTCAGGCCTTCAGTCGGCACTATTTCTAAAACAGACATGATTCTGTCGTGGAAATCACTGCATGGGCTCAGGAACATTTCCAGAAATCATTGTCTGTGAACACAGTTCACTGTACCATGCACAAATGCAAGCTAAAACTCTACCATGCAGGGAAGAAGTCATGTTGAACGTAATCCAGAAATGTCGCCGTCTTCTCTGGGCCAAACACCATTTAAGTTGGAATAAGGCAAAGTGTAAAACTGTTTTCCGGTCAGACAAATCAAACTTTTGAATTTCCTCTTGCAAATCATGGATGACAAATCATCTGGACTAAAAGGGAGAGGGACCATCCAACCATCAAACTTTATGTAACTTGGCAACTTGCACATCTGCAAAGGAACCATAAACGTTCAAAGTATTGGCAAGTTTTGGAGCAATATATGCTCTCATTCAGAGAAGGGTAATATTCGAAATATTACATTTCTGACTTATAGTCAACATAATCTTTCAAGTAAAACATGCATTCACCACCTCGAGTAAAGTCATTATTCTTCAAAACTGTTTTATGACAAAACTGTGCACGAGTGATTAAAAGAATGCTGTGCACAAAAAGGTAAATATATTTTGTGTGATTTATGATGAATTTTACATACACAGTTTTAGTGTGGGACCTCTATTGTTACAATAAGTTACATATTACAGTATATATATACGTATATGTATCTTACATATATCACAAAAGATCTCTTCTATGCTCATCATATCAGCAAGTATAATTTGTTTGAAAGTTTTAACAGCAGAAAGTTTTCAGTGGCTGTTGTGCTCTGACCTTAATGTCCAATGCTGTCACTTTGGAACAAATGCTGCACAGGACATTCAGAGGACAGAATCAGAGTGAGGGACATAATAAAAGACAAAGCAAGCACTGACCTACGTATGCATCGAAACTTTTTTATGGAACATCTGTTCAGAAAGCAAACCACATTCTGACGTCAGTGGGAAGACAGACTGGCTAAATGCACACAGGATCCTCCTCATGTACATTCCCTTTATAAGCTTAGCCCTTCCAGCAGCCATTATAACGGCATGTGTTACGTAAACCCTTGCAGACAGCCTGGACTGAATTATGATTGGTAACCTTTATTCCATGGGAGACCATTTTGCTAATGAGATCTGCAAAAGAACCCTTACATGCGATCACTTTTCTTGCTTTGCTGTTGCAGATGGGCTTTGGGACTTTGCAAGGACAAGTGCCTTTGTCCCTTCCTCCACCTGTCCTTTTGTTGTCTATTCGGTATCTCCATTTCTTTTCCTCATACACGAACAAAGAATCCTGTCGAAGTATAGTGCACTAATTACCTCTCCTATCAGCCTTCCTACTTTGGGGTTGCGGAGCCACTGAGAGTTAGGGTAAGAAAAGGCAGCAATCCAATGAGGGATTGTCTGGACCATTGCCTGGCTATGAGAGGAGAGGCTATAAGATCTTTGCTAAGCCTATGTCTGTCCAGTGGCCACTTCTACCCATGCAGTCACAAACAATAAGGGCATAACTTGGGTCCAGACCTTATAACAAGAAATACATCTGAGAGATGTGACAGAGACAGACTTATTAGGAATGTCTGTATAAGTTTGCTTTGCCCAAACAAAAACTGATCAGCCACAACATGAGGAGCTCCTTTGCGGGTCCCCTTCTTACCCCAGAACAACTCTGGCCCACTGGGGGATGGACACAGCCAGGATGTTTACACAGTAGAGTCAAGTAATGGTTAATGCTTAGCTTTACCATTTAAATGGAACAATACCACTGTTCCAGCATAAATTAAAGGGAGAGAAATCATTTTGTTGTTGACTAAAGTGCTGAAATGCTGTGGACTGTGCAAGTAAACATTCAAGATGTCCTGCTGCCTCAAATTTTTGTCTATGGGAGATCATTGTGCATATAATTGCAGCCAAATATACCACACAGATGCATTTTAAGTTACTCGAAGGGGGATTTTGTCAGATCACACTGTGGTTATAAAATAAGGATTTTATTTTTGAAGAGAGAGATAATGGAAATATTTTAATTGATCCTGAGCTGACTCGTAGTTTTATGGGCTGGTTTCTGAACTATTTTGCTCTCTGAAAAAAGATGTGCAAAAATATCTGAATAAGGGTGGCTTTTCTGGGAATTTAGCTGTATATACACACTTACAATTCACTGTTTTTTACATATACATATGGAAACATGGAACTTTGTGTGGTGCACCTAGGACCATTTGAGTTTAGTTGAGTGGATACTATTATCTTTTATCACGGCCTGTTTGTCTGATTTTGAGAAACTCAGTTTTGTATGTTTTTGGTCAGACTAACACAATAATTTGATTGTAATTTGAATAATTTTTCTAGTGTTAATGTAATTGTGCTTATTGATCTAGGGATATCTTGGATCCTTAATATCTTTTAATTGTGACTCAGCGGGTTGAGGCTGTTCCATCAGCTTGGGTTTGGGAGGGAATTTGCTAGGTCAGCACTTTGGACTCTGTCATGTTTCTGAACAGTTTGGCAATGTGGTGGGACACATTGTCTGGATATTGGAGGAGGTTGCCATTAGAGGATAAGATTGGGTTGGCAGCAGTGTTTAAGTGGAATGCATGTTGACAAAATAACGAAAAGTAATGAGAGAAAGACCAACTCCCATTTCTATATCTGATGTTACATCACCCTATAAGCTAGGACTATGTGTTACTGAGTCATCCATCTGCACAGGTAAACACACATGTTTTGTTTATATCTTTTCACAGACCCCTATCCCTCCAACTGGAGTAGCATTGCAGTAATGAGTTCCTCTGTTTTCTTTGTTTTTGTCCAACAGCTGAATCGTGATCAGACTAAGTGTGCTACCAAGGCAAAGAGTGGAGAAAAAGAACAGCACAGAGGAGACAGATTTTTCTAACTATGCAAAGGGCAAGACTTAGGGCAACACTAAAGAAGTTTGTGAACCTTAAAACTATGTGCTTCTGACTCACTTACAAGTATTGGCATGAAATTGCCACAACTGTGGCTTCTAGTCCTGCATCATAACATCTTGCTTTTCGGTCACTTGACATTTTTGTGGGCTTTGGATGACCTCTCTAAGAAGCCGCTTCAACATGTAAAAAAATTCACCCCCCTTGGCATTTTCCATGTTTTGTTGCCTCACAACCTGGAATTTAAATGGATTGTTTGAGAGTTTGCACCATTTCATTTATAGAACATGTGTACAACTGTGAAGATGTATTTTTTTTTATTATTGTGAAGCAAACAACAAATAGGCCAAAATAACAGAAAACATCTGCGGGCATAACTATTCACCCCCTCTAAAGTCAATACTTTGTAGAGCCACCTTTTAAAGCTGTAAGTCGCTTCGGATATGGCTCTATGAGCTTGCCACATCTTGCCACTGGGAGTTTTGCCCATTTCTCAAGGCAAAACTGTTCCAGCTTCTTCATGTTGGATGGTTTTCACTTGGGAACAGCAATCTTCAAGTATAACCACAGATTCTCAATTGGATTGAGGTCTGGACTTTGACTAGAACATTACAACATATTTAAATGTTTCCCCTTATAGTTCTAGAATGCGCTGCTGAGGGTGGCAGCACGTTGGAGTAGCTCTGTACCTCACATTGAGATTTTTTATTTTTTCTAAATTTCATTCCTGTTTTTTCTTGGAAGAAATTGCATTTTTTGGACAACTGTTCCTTCCTGCCTTGGATGCTGTGCAGCTGGATTGATTTTTCCCAATACTTTTGTATATTTTGCTCTTTTGTTATGATGCATAACCATAGCAACAGGGTGGTTTACAACAGGGAGCAGCTGATTAACATTGGAAAAGCAGAAATAATTCGACAACTGAAGCCAGAAATCCCACTGGAATTGAAAAGGAGGCGTCGTGGATGCAGAGCAGGAGCAAAGAGGAGAGAAAGAAAGAAGAAGTTCAAACCATCTCTGCTATCCGTCATCATGGGCAATGTAAGATCGTTAGCTAACAAGTTGGATGAACTTCTAGCCTTGAAAAGGACTCAGCAAGAATATCGGGAATGTAGCATTATGTGTTTTACTGAGACATGGCTGCAGGATCATATTCCCGACTCCAGCGTCTCTCTGCCGGGCTTCCTGACTGTACGAGCAGATCGAGATTTAAAGAGTAGCAGGAAAAGGAAAGGGGGTGGATTGGCAGTGCTTGTCAACAACAGATGGTGTCACCCAGGACATGTTACTGTGAAGAGTCGTCTCTGCAGTCCTGACATTGAACTATTGGCAGTAAGTTTTCGTCCATATTATTTGCCAAGAGAGTTCACCAGTGTTGTTTTGGTGGCTGTTTACATTCCACCCTCAGCTGTTGCCGACACCGCATGTGATGTCATCAGTTCCGTTGTTGCTAAGATACAGACACAACACCCCAATTCTTTTGTGGCAATATCTGGTGATTTTAATCATGCCTCACTCTCTGCTACACTGCCAACTTTTCAACAGTTTGTCAGCTGCTCTACCAGAGAAAACAAGACATTGGATTTGTTTTACACAAATGTCAAGGATTCATACAATTCCAAATCAAGACCTCCCCTGGGTAAATCAGATCACAACCTTGTTTTTCTCTGTTCAGCATATAAACCCCTTGTCCAGAGACTACCTGTCACAAAAAGGACTGTTAGAAAGTGGTCACAGGAAGCTGAAGAAGCCTTACAGGGTTGTTTTGATGCAACTGATTGGATTTCTCTTTGTAAGCCACATGGAGAGGACATTAATGCCTTGACTGAGTGTGTGACTGACTATATAAACTTCTGTGTGGACAACACCATCCCCACCAGAACAGTGAGATGCTTCCCTAATAACAAACCCTGGATCACCAGTGAGCTAAAGGAACTATTGAACAAGAAAAAAAGAGCCTTTAGGGAGCGAGACAGGGAGTTACTGAGGAGTATACAGAAGCAGCTCAAAGTCAAGATCAGAGAGAGCAAGGAGGTGTATAGAAAGAAGCTTGAGAGTAAACTGCAGAGGAACAATATCAGAGATTTGTGGTCAGGAATGAAGAAGTTCACAGGCCTCAAACAGAGGGAGGATCGGATGGATGGAAGTCTGGACAGAGCAAATGAGCTGAACACATTCTTCAACAGGTTCAGTTCAGGAACAAGCTCACCATCCTCCCCTCCTGTTCCCAGCCAAAGAGACATCCCACCCTCCTCTGATCCACAGCTTTCCTGTAACATCTCCACCTCTACCTCAGTCATGGATTCTTCTGCTTCCACTAGTTTGTCTTCAACCCAATCAGGAGATGCTGCTGTCCCCTTTGCCTCCCCCTCCCACTTTTCTGTTTCTGGAAGTCAGGTGAAGAGGCAGTTGGAGAGACTGAACTGGAACAAGGCTGCCGGTCCAGATGGTGTCAGCCCCCGAGTCCTGAAGGCCTGTGCAGAGCAGCTCTGTGGGATTCTGCAACACCTTTTCAACCTCAGCTTGACCCAAGAGAAGGTACCACTGTTGTGGAAGACATCCTGTCTGGTTCCGGTACCAAAGAAAACTCACCCTTCAGTCATCAATGACTACAGACCTGTTGCCCTGACATCCCACATCATGAAGGTCCTGGAGAGACTCCTGTTGACCCACCTGTGTAAGCAAACCAGCACATATCAGGACCCCCTGCAGTTTGCTTATCGCCATGGAGTTGGAGTTGAAGACGCTATCATACACCTGCTTCAACAAACCCACTGTCATCTGGACAAAGCAGGCAGCACTGTGAGGATCATGTTCTTTGATTTCTCCAGTGCATTTAACACAATTCAGCCTGATCTGCTTCGTCTGAAACTCCAGAAGACTCAGGTGGAGGCCTCAACAATCACCTGGATTAATGCCTACCTGACAAACAGACCACAGTTTGTCAGACTGAAGAATTGTGTGTCTAACCAGGTGATCAGCAGCACAGGAGCACCACAGGGGACTGTACTCTCACCATTCCTTTTCACTCTGTACACTTCAGACTTCCAGTACAAGTCAGACTCCTGTTATCTACAGAAATATTCAGATGACTCTGCAGTTGTCGGGTGTATCAGAGATGGACAAGAAGCTGAGTACAGAGAGCTGGTGGACCGCTTTGTGGCATGGTGTGGGAACAATCATCTCATCTTGAATGTTAACAAAACAAAGGAGATGATTGTAGATTTCAGGAGAAACAGGGTCAGATCAAACCCTGTTTCCATCATGGGAGAAGAAGTGGAGGTGGTTGAGGAATATAAATAATTTGGTATTCATGTGGACAACAGACTGGATTGGAGACACAACAGTGAAGCCATCTACAAGAAAGGACAGAGCAGACTGTACTTCTTGAGGTAGCTAAGGTCCTTCAAGGTTTGCAACAAGATGTTGCAGATCTTCTACAAGTCTGTTGTTGAGAGCGCATTTCCTCTTGCGTCATCTGTTGGGGCAGCAGCATCAGAACCAGGGACCTAAAAAGACTCAACAACCTGATAAGGAAGGCTGGTTCTGTTCTGGGGACGATTGTGGAACCTCTGGAGACAATAATGCAAAGAAGGATTTTGCATAAAATCAAGAGAATTATGGACAACCCTGAACATCCTCTCCATGAGACTGTTATCGGAAAACAGAGTCTCTTCAGTCAAAGGCTTCTTCAGTTCGGATGCAAACGGACCGCTACAGGAAATCTTTCCTGCCCACAGCCATCAGCATCTATAATAACTCCTTGATTGAATTGAGTTACATCAACATTTAATTTCCCTCTGGGATAAATAAAGTATTTTTTAATTGAATTGAATTGAATTAAACCTAGCGCGAGCGGTGTTGATGACGTCACGATTTCGTGCCGGCTATATATAGTGGCGCAAGTCGATGCACCAGTAGTTGCAATTTTCTCCGTCACAGAGGTGTCGCTGCTATGTGAAGGTTACCGCTACGAAAGTCGAGAAGAAAACAATGCCACTGTCAAGAGCAGGAATACTCTTTGCCTTCATATGTCTGTCCCGTAGCTTCTTCCACACATTCTTACAGAACTCTACCTCTTTCCCCAAAGTTCTGCCAATCTCTGTCCACAAGTTTTGGGAGTTTACGTTCTCCCTGTGCTGTTTCATTGCAGTTTCGTACAGGTGCCTGTTCAAACGCACCTCCTCACTGAGCCTGGTCTCACATTGGTCCATCCGGTTTGTCGTTCTCGGCACAGCCAAGTTACAAAAATCGACTGGTGCACGACAACGCGCTGCACCGTCTTTTCAAGGCAAGCGCCATGCCTGAAACGTCATTTTGACGTCACGGGCCGCCACTGCCGTGAGCAAAGCATCAACTGTAAATCCGCCTTTATTGTGGTCCGACGGACAGATACTCCAGTCTCTGCTGTGGAACTCTGCAACTCCTTCAGGGTTACCTTTGGTCTCTGTGCTGCCTCTCTGATTAACGCCCTCCTTGCCCGGTCTGTGAGTTTTGGTGGGCGGCCCTCTCTTTGCAGGTTTGTTATGGTACCATGTTCTTTCCATTTGAAGATGATGGATTTGAT
This sequence comes from Odontesthes bonariensis, assembly GCF_027942865.1. Lineage (NCBI taxonomy): Eukaryota > Metazoa > Chordata > Actinopteri > Atheriniformes > Atherinopsidae > Odontesthes > Odontesthes bonariensis. Next base: position 15,719,859 of record NC_134512.1, on the reverse strand, counting down.
GGTGCTCATCAAAGATTTGTGTTTTTTTTTATACCCCAACCCTGACTTGTATTTCTCAACAACTTTGTCCCTGACTTGTTTGGAGAGCTCCTTGGTCTTCATGGTGTGATACCTCTTGCTTAGTGGTGTTGCAGCCTCTGGGACCTTTCAGAAATGGTGTGTTTATATGAGGGATGGGAATTGATAAGATTTTTACGATTCCAATTCCCTTTTTTGATTCTGCTTAATGATTCGGTTCTTTATCGATTCCCTAACTGATTCTCATTTGGGGGAAAAAAGGACAACAAACAGGTCGATTAGCATCAACTTTATTTTGTTTAGAAGTAACATGAGTTATGTTAGTTAAACTGTCTCTGTTTGGGGCTTTGTACTTAGGGTTGAGAATCTTTGTCATCTCCCTAGAAAATATATAATGGGAATGAATGACCTAGCTTAGAGGAAAACATGCAACTTTGACATTCTCTGACTTAGCATACAATTGAACACATTCACCTCCTGAAATTCAGGGGCATCTACTGTGGCAAATGGGTGCAAGCCTTTTATCACAAACTTAGTCACTGCTTTGTGACATTCGTCTATCCTTGCCTGGGTCATTTTACTCTTCCCCTCTTCGGTGAAAAGGAGAAGCTAGAGGTAGACGTGAACTGGAGGTAGTACTGCCAGCCTCTGGCTCTGAGCCAGTCAGACTCTATCTCTCGTGATGGTCATCTAAATGTAATGCATGAGAAGGCATTCATGTAACGTTAACTGTTACTAACAGCAGGTTTTACAATGAGGCAAATGGCATGAACATGATAGGCAGTGTTTGTTAGTTAGTTAGTTACCTGCAGTATTAGCCGAGGACATGCTAACGTTGCTGCTGGGTTGAGATTCACTAACGTTAGTCCGGAGCGGATCGAAAACGCGACATTTATTTATAGTTATTGCATTGCAACGTTTCTGCATGTTGGTAGTATTTCCTCCCTTTGATGAAATATCCACTTTCTAAGTATTGCAAGTTGCCCTGTTGTCGTCTTATTTAGTGAAGGGTACCATGTTTACTGTTGACTGCTGGCTGCACTGGACTTGCCACGCACGTTGCGTGGCTTGCGTAAGCTACGCAACGTGCATGGTGACGTCATTAGAGCCCACTGGAATTGATAAGGGAAGGGATTCCAAGGAATTGAAACACTGGGAACCGGTTCTCGACAAGAACCGGTTTTCAATTCCCATCCCTAGTTTATACTAACACATCATGTGACACTTAGATAGAATAGAATACAATAGAATAGAATAGAATAGTAAAATACTTTATTCATCCCCCAGTGGGGGAAATTTAAATTAGTCAAGTAGCTCACAAAATATAAATATTTACAATGATTGTATTAGAAAAACAACAACAACAATAATAATAATAATAATAATAATAATAAATGACTAAATAAATAAATGTGTCAGCAGTCACTGTTAAAAAGCCTTATGGCTGTGGGGACAAAGAACCTCCTGAACCTCTGTCCTGCTGGGATGCTGTGGAGACTATTTTGTGTAGATCCATCACATCAAATAAGATTTAAAAACATTTAAATGACAGGTTGGAATGTAACAAAAAAAGTAAAAAGCCAAGAGGGGTGAATACTTTTGCAAGGCACTGTATCTGCCATGGGAACCAGAGAGCAAAAACTGTCAAATTCCAAGCCCAACCCTATGAACACAGCTTCAGAAAGGTTGTTTTACTTGAATAAAGCACTGTGATTTAATCAGAAGGAGACCGCAATAATCATATTCTTACTACCATAGTTACTTTTTTTCTATTTGTAATAACTAAACATTGTTAAGAATGCTGATATTAAAAGTTATGTGCTCCCCTGTGGTTCTAATTGCTTTTATATCGTATTGTGCTTGCTTGTGTGCATATTTGTTCACAGCTCATAGGTTTACCTGTCTGATCTTCTGGGTGTTTCTATAGGAACTTGCATGTCTGTTCTTTCCCTTAAAATGATCTGACATCTGTCTGTCTTGTAACTTGTCCATGATTGTGCAGTGGGTACAATCTCCAGGAGTGGAAGCTGAGAGATTAAAAGGACCTTGTTCAACATTTGGGCAGCATGTTAATTGCAGCCCCTCAATCAATGTCCAACTGAGCCATCTTCATGTTTGAGGCCAACTATACTGAGGCCAGTGTGTTCTTTTAGGATGTGAACAGCATGTAACAGATGTGTCCTCCATCAGCATCATGATAATTCAGGCTGCTGTTCCAGCTCTCGCTGATTGTAATGGAGCTATTTAACTGAGTTAACCACTGCTGAGTGCTACAGGCTGCTAATAAGCAAGCAGTTGATTGATGAAAAAGTTAACCAAGTAAAAAAAACAGTGGTTAAATGATGAAGGCATAAAGTTTTGCTGAGACGTCAACTCTACAAAACGGTCACAATTGCCCATGATGCAATAAGTCACTAAACCAAAGATGATAATATCTACATCTCTAAAGTGTAAACTCATCTAAACTAAAGCTAGAGGGTGGATAATATCATTTGGACTTGACAAACCAGTCATGGTACACAGTAACTTGTCCTTCTGCACTTCAGAAAAAGAAGGGGAAGACCAGCTCACAGCTTGTTCTTGCAAAGCAGGTTATATCTCAGAGTTAGTTACGGGGCAAAATCTTCAGAAACATGACACAAACTCCATGTTGAACGGAAGGGAGGGTCACCTGTGTCCTAACACAATGCACGGATATTCTCCATAACAAAACAGCCGGCACGCAAAAATGTGTGAAATGCTGTTGTATACTGCAAAAGGGAGATAGAGCACCAGGCTTCTGCTCATTTCAGAACAGCGAGTGAGAGCACCTGCCTGTAATAAAGTCAAGGTTGTTGCTGAACCATTAAGACAAGCACAGAGGGTAAAAGAGTGAAACATCAACGATTAGTGGTGCCCGGCTGATAGACCGCACAGAAGGTTTTACTCTCACTGGTGATGACCAGTCCGGAGGGCTATATTAAAGCACCAGTGGAGGTGTGTCAGAGAGAAACACCCAGCAGGATGACTGTCAGTCTCAGATGCACACAGCTCTACCACCACACAGGGAATGCTAAGCTTCTCCTTGCCTTACTGTGACCTCTAGATCAGTACACATGTATTAGTTATTAGAACATTGCAGCTAGTTTGGGGGCTCTGCTGCTTAATTCAGGCCAATATAAAAAGATGTATTACTCCAAAACATTAACACACAGTTATTCGCAAGTTTTAAAGTCTTAACAGCATATCTGCCATCCAATATCTGTTTTTCCCTTTTAGTTCCTGTGTGTTCAGATAACTTATATTAACCCTTCTTCTCTCTTCTTTGTAGGAGCCTTAGGGGTAGAGACATGTCAATTTGCTTTTACAACCCCACCACTCAAAATAATTTGTGAAAAGTCATTCTGTCATATAACCAGCTCTCTGATCACTTCAGTGGAGACAATGGTATGTCAGTAATCAATAAGGAGTTTAAACAAGGAACAATGTAGGTATTAGACTTAGCTGGCTGGAATGGCTTTGGATGCTTCCTTATTGTTCACCCCAGACCTTTGGTTTCCACCCAATCACCTTTAATGATTGAGGAAACCTTTGATTAGGGGCTGGAGAACCTGAGGACTGCACACTCAAGCTCTCAAGAGATCTCTACTTGGTTGCTTTGCAATCATTTTCCAGCCTTTATGATTACATTCTTTTCAAGTGTCCTTATCAAGCTTTTGTCAAACTTTTTTTTAAAAGTCGCTGACAGCTAATTAATCGAATGAAGAAGCCCAGTTGACTTTGATTTAAGCATAGGATTGGTATGACCTTGATGACTGAGAATCTACACAGACATACTGGAACCTGATTGTATGTTAAAAATGTATAAAAATTTATGTTGTAAAAAAAACAAAAAACTTTTGCTTTCTCAGGGCACAGCACTGAGATTTCTCCTGAGAGCTAAATAATGTCCAACTTTCCACGTGAAGACATACGTTTTTCATCTCAAATAATTCTAGCTCAGGCTATGAAGCAATAACCTACAAGGACCATAAAGATTACTTAAATGATAGATCAGCCTTTCTGGGCCTATCCTGGATAGGTTCAGATCTTATCCTATTCCTTAAAAGGAACATTTTCAGTTGCAGTTAGGATTGAGATCTCTCACGCTGCTGTTTAGGACTGGCGTGCCTCTAGGGGCTGTTATTGGACCTATTCTAATTTTACTTCTACATTCCATTTTTAAACTTTGTGATTCGTATTTATGTTACATCTCAGAATTTTAGACAGATGAAACTTAGCTTTTCTTATTGATGATTACGCAAGTTTCTCATTAAAGAAGTTATTTGTAGAAAAAATGGTTAAAATTCAACTGCAGCTATCAGGACTATCAGCTCACAGAATCTATGATGTTATATGAAAAATGCTTTTCTACTATGCCGCTAAGATGCACAATTTAGAAACTATTAGGGACTTTTCAGACTGTACTTTCTAGTAATACCACCTTGTACCACTAGATGAGTCACCATGGTAAGCAATCTGCTCTGGAGCCAACAGAACAAGTAGAGGAAGCAGTAGCCAGCACTGGCCATAACTTCGAGCAACAGATCAAAGAGAAGAGCAAATGTGAAAATAAAGAAATAGCTCCAAGCAACAAACATTAACACTGCCACCTTCATCAACAGAGACACTGCATTCAGCAATAAAGATAAAAAAAAATAATGAAAAAGAGGCTAAACAAGAGTGAAATCTGATGCAGAGCTAGCAACTAGTAAGTCAAAAGTTTTTATTGTTAGCATTGTGGGCCAGTCCCACAAAGTCGGTTTGCTGTTAGTATTAATGCAGTGCTCAGCTGCCTCTATTTGGAAAGTGTAAGGTATCAAAGAGGAACAAAGGTGTATTAAGAAGGATGCCTTTTGTGCTACAGTGTTTGCTAACATGTCTGTGATAAAAACAAGCAAATAATATAATGTATATATAAAGTACACTGTACAAAGGTGGCTGTCTTATCATAACCACCCCATAGAAAGCTTGGCTTTCGGCATTAAGATCAAAATCAACATATTAATCAGCCTCCTATTGGTAGTTGGTATTGCTATTTTTCTTGATTATTTTTCAGTAAAAATGAAAGGACCCAGTAGGAATGAGCAGGCAACAGAGCAGATATTGTTTTTTGGGGGGTTGCTGTGTTGTCACCTGATAAGCTGAGAAAAAATAACATGTTACTGAATAAATTATTACTAAATAGAAATAGAAACGTACACCATGTCTGTTAAAAGTCTGCCTCTGAGCCCAAATTTGATTGCAGTAACCTTCAAAACCTTTGACAAAATATGCCAAACAGTAAATATTTGAGCACAAGTTTTTCCATTGATTTAATTGATTTAATTGATTTAATTTAATCACCTTTTTTTCTCTTATATCAAACATATTGGTCTTTTTTAATCTATAAAATTTAGATTCATCATTTTGCGTTTTAACAGCTGAAATACTGTAACCTTTACTAGTCTGTACATGGTGAGGACTGTGAGTAGAATAAAGAATTTTTATATCCATCTAGAAGCGTACAACCTCTCTGCTTGGTTAACCACTGCCTTCAGGGTGTTGACAGAGCCCAGTTTAAAATGAGCAAAAAATAGGTAGTCTATTCTGACAAGGTATGATATAGTTTTTGTTTTAGAATCCTTTTAGGAAAGCTTTGTCCTTAGTATGTCTGTTTGATACCTCATTATATTTGGTTCCTTTCATTAGTGGTGCACTGCATCATTTAAGTTAATATGTGTTCTATTACAAATCTTTTCCTACAAATTAAAAATAGCATTGGTGCTTTATTTGAGAGCATTGTTGAGTTCATACCACTGTAAATACTGAATCAGTCCTTGTAGAAGGAATTGTAGTGAACAGACATGTTAAAGCTATGAAGAGAGAGAACGATGGAGAAAATGAGAGAGACAGCAAAGCCAGCGGCAAAGTCAACACTGTCATTACAGTGACGATTACATCAGCAGGAGGTGTGAACCACAGAGCAGAGACACTTAACACTCCAGAACACAGCTGAGGGGATCTGATGTGACCCTTATTAATGTACCACTACGTACTCACATGACCCTGCAAAACTAGCACTTAAACCAATAACGTAATTCTAATGACAGTCTCTGATGGGCAAGAGTGTCATCTAGTGGTTTAGCATTATGTAATGTACTGAGAGAAAACAAAGAGCAGAAACACCCTCTAAATAATAAAAATCAAACATATGAAGGCTTTTTTCCCCTAAATTTACATTGTTTTTTTCATTTTGCAGGCAACTCTGTAAGACACATAGGCAAATCTGTGCATGTTTAATTAGATCACACCTAATTTGCATATTGAAATATCAAATTGCAAAGAAATTGGTGCAAAAAAATGGATGGTCCTCATGCATGTTGAAGTTTTGTTGTAATTTAAAAATTTTAAATTAATTTTAAATTTTGAAATATTACCTAATTCACTGGTACTGTCTCCCCTTTGGTGCATGTATATGTGCGCTGTTAATTTGGATGAATATTATTGTTAACTACAGGGTTGAAGAACTGTTTTGAACTTTAAAATGCACAGTACAATACCGTAAGACCTTTTTAAGATATATTTAAAATATCTGAAATGAGGGAACAATGCACTAGCTTCGAAATATAGTATATTAAGTACATGGTTTTGCTTGTAGTATAAAGTACAGTTTGATATAAGATGCAGCACCAAAGCAGGGCATCCTAATACCTCAGCTTGTTGGTGCTTGACTTATTTCAGTGCTCAGCTTGAGGAAATGTAAACCAAAACACACACATACACACACACAGTGTTAAATCTTTTGCAGTGTCTGACCATAAGTTCACTGACCTCAGCTTCAGTTGTTTTTGCAGTTCTCCACCCCATCAGTGAATGATGTGTAGCAGAAAGAAAATCAGGGGACCTGAAAGTGACAGATGAGTCTAACTATTGGTCCAAAGCACTCATCTCATCCTGGGCAGGGGGGTTAAAGACAAACCGTCAGTCATTCTTTGTTTCTCCAATAGGCATCTCTCTGTCAAGGAGACATGAAAGGAGGGCAGCTTCTGAAAACACGACAAGCTTCATGTTGAGAGAGAAACTCCATGTCAAACGGATGAAGAAAATTCTGCTCTGTGAAATCTAATCACTTATTGATGAACAGAGATAAAAAAAATACAAATAAGGAAGAGAAGAAAGTGCTAAGTTCAAAAGCCTACACCTCTGTTGGTATAGGGTCGCTTCAGTGCCTGTGGAACTGGCAACTTGCACATGTGGAAATAACTTAGAGCAATATATGCTCCTATACAGGCAAAACCTTGTTTATGGAAGGCTTTGCATTTTTTCAGCAAGACTATGCTAAACTTCATGCTGCATCTACTACAAAAAAAATGGCTTTGTAGTAGAAGGGTCCAAGTGCAGGACTGTTCTGCCTGCAGTCCAGACCTTTCACCAACTGAAAACATTTTGCACATCATGAAAATATGTCAAAGAAGACCCAGGGCTGTTGAACAGCTAGAGTCCTATATCAGACTAGAATGGAACATCATTCCTCTCACATAGGTCCAGCAACTGGTCTCCTCAGTTCTCAGACTTTTACAAACAGTTCTTAAGATAAATAAGAGGGGATGTTCCACAGTAGTAAACATCGCCCCGTCCATACTTTTTTTTTAGATCATTGCCACCAAATTCAAGTTATGATTCAAGTGATGCAGACCCAGTAACACACACCAAATACATTAGACACGACGTGAAATCCACCAGGTCTTAAAAACAGAATAGAGCAAGTTAAAATGACTAAGATACAGAGCTGTAAAGAGAGCCACCTAGTTGCGACATAGAGATCACAAACATCCACTGTCCAAGAAATGACAACAATGAAATAGAGGCACTTAAGATCCCTGAGCATAACAAACTCTTGGAAAAACAGCAGTGGCCAATTCCTTTTGCTGGTTTGATATCCAGTAAGACAGGAACAGCTCAAGACTCTTTTACCTTTGACTTTTTGACAAAACTCCTCTGCTCAATGGCTTGAGCTCTAATGGCTTCTGTATCAGTCTCTGGGCACACATGTTCTTTGTTAACCCACTTTATGCGTCTAGGTGGGTGAGAAGCCAGTTGACAAAGCTACACATTCGAGGCATTTTTTAAAACATCCTAATTTTATTGGAACTAGGGTTACAGATGTAAGTCGAAAAATAATAATGATTATTATCATTATAAATATGTAAACAAGTAAAAGATATTAGACTTTAGACCTAATATCTTTAGACCAAGTTTTTCTTTTCTCACGGTACTAAAAATCTTCTCCAGGGAGGATGGAGTTTGTCATATTGCTCAGCCATTCAGTAATGTTTCCACGTGTTTTACTTTGGTTCTTCAGATTTTGTGATTGCTTTTCAACAGGAGATAATGTTGTGTTAACGGTACAGACTTACAAGAATGCAGATGGAAGAAAATCACAAACTGCTGTGTGTACACCTTTACAGCTTCAGACCTGGGAGAAGTTTCAAGAGAAATTTCTCCGGTGCACTGATTAACCACTAATGCCTGTGTGTGTGTGTTGATGTTATTATATGTGATTACTTGAGTGTGTGTGATCAAGCTACCTTGATTTTGTAAAACTTCGTATCTGTATCACGCGCTGGGGCATGGTAATTTTCTTAATCATGAAAGGACTCTCAGAGGAAGAGACTGTAATATAACCAATTACTCTGCCTACCATCATTAACAACGACAGATATTAGTTTGGGAGGCAGCGAAATTTGGGAAGGCATGTTTCTTTCTTCAAATAAAGAACTACAGAATACTGAGCACTGCTGAGCAATCTGTCTTTTTCGGTTTTTCAATGTAATAAAGTCATTTTTGCAATTTTTTTTGCTGCTCTTTATTGCTGAGAGTTAGATGACCTCACTTGTGTTGCTGTTCAGGTTTTCTAATGTTAAACGCTACTTTAGGGATGTTGTCTATTTTTACTGGCCATCCTGTGTGAATGCAAATTTCACATATGGGAGATTAATTCCTTTTGACTGATACCACCTAAACAATGTAAACACTCAATACGTCAATACTTTCTTTTGTTCTCTCACAGAGCTCCACTTAAAACGCTTCACATTTTCAATCAGTCATATTGAGCTGCGCTAAATAAATATAAGAAATAGTTTGTGGAATGGAGATAATCCATCACAGTTACAATCCATAAGTTTTTCCACAGCCATGCAAATTGACAACAGGTGTCAACACTGAAATTGTTAAATGCTTTTGTTTTATGTTTGTGCAGTGATCACCTTATATATTCATATATAACTACTTAATCTGTTATATTGGGGCCACAATAAAGGACATATCACTGTGAAGAACTGATGTGAATTTATAATTAATTTTAAACGAGTTGGAAAAGTTAGCATGACAGGATCACAGGCTAAATGTAAAACATGCATAAACATTCATTCAGTGAAATCAGATAATACCCCATAAACTGCTATGTTTCCTTATACCTTATTCACAGCTGAAGATAACTTATATCCTCTCATATGTTTGCAGAGCATATGAAGATCCTGTCAGGATGCTGTTTGCTTAGTGTAATCTTAAAACAGGTTCTTAGGAGACAGGTAAATTCTTAGAAAGTATCTGCCATTAAGAAAGAGTTTTTTTTGCTACAATTAAGACTATATAGCATCACTACTTTCTATTAAAAGATGATGATTTGGGAGCTTGGAGGTTCCCATAGTTGCATGTTTTGGCAGAGCCAGACCATCTAAGATCTTCATCCCAAACTCACCAAACACTGATCACCAAAAAAAAGGAGAACAAAAACTGTCCAGCTGTCAAATTTACACCCTAAAGATATATGGCAGATTCAGTTTTATTTTTTCAAAAGACATGGCTGTAACTGTGTTGTTGTATGACACAGAAACTAAGCTGTTGCCTCCAAGCTTTCCGAATAAATTCGGACTGGTCTGTTGGGAAATTTAACAAGCTGTCTGCAGGCTTGCTAGTGACCACAGAGATAGAGCCATTAGTGTTTCTCGTTGTGCCTCCTCTGTTCTTCAGGGAAAACGTCATTAACATTCCTCCCTGCGTCTGACAAGAAGTCAAGAGAGCATCTGCCTCTGTGCTGCTAGTATCACGTCCTTTATCACTCATTCCTCATGGCCCTCAATAATACTGTGCCATTGACTGACCTGACTGTTGTTCATTAGTGTTATCACAAGCATAGAAGTCCTTTTTCTTTGTTTTAATGTTGGAGCATGTGGGTAAAAGACGGGCCTTCTTGTTGGTTGGAAGATGTGAGACTTACAATATTTGCATGGTGCACAGATGGTACAGATTTAAAAGCTTTTGATCACCTTCATGACTACATTGCCAGCACCCCTGGAGCCTTTAGCTGAAAACAGAAAGATGATTCAGGCCTGAAATATCTCACTTGTTCCTGGATGGGAGCAAGATCACAGACCTGTCAATTCAAATCTATATTTCTAAGACTGAAAAAATCAAGTTAATGTAACTTTCAGTTGATCAAAATCAAATGTAAAAATGGTAGATATATATAAGTACTCTGTGCTTTTTAAAAAAAAAAAATATTTAGGATCCAGAAGATTGCTGCACACAATGCAGAGAAAGCTAAACCATGTACTGTCTCTTAAAAGCAATGACTGAGTCTTCTGTATCACAGTGAGGGGCAATATTAGGGGACAATTCAGATCCTGCCTGTGGTGAACAATTGCTAGTTGCTAGCACAGTCTCAGACTGATTGAGTTTTGCTTCATGTTTAGCAGACAGACATTTAGAACTTATCTCACTGTTATATTCCTTTAATTTAGTCTCAGCATGTAGAGACGAGATACACACCCTAGACACCTTCTTGAGCTTCTAATTTAACCTTGTTAACTCTCAACTTGAGATAAGCTGTTGAGATACTGGCAGAAACAGATGCTACATGTCCACCAAGAATTCTGCTATTCAAATTCTGCAGCCAGAAAAAGCACTGACTTTGTACAAAGTATGAAAGAATAGGCCCACACACCCGATGTTATACAGTACCTGCTGGAAGTAGGTACTTGATTTAAATGAACCAAAACAAATGGCTTTTTTGGGAAAATTATAAGAAAATGTTAACACACTATGCACATGCTGCAAAGTGAGATGAGATTAGCTCACTCATCAGAAAAACAGCATGTAAAGGTGGAGCAATACTCCTCAGATCCTTTCCATGTGTAGTTCGTCCAGTCTGTGTGAGAAAGAGGCAGACAAGGGTGTAGGAAATAAGCAGATAAAGTGAGGTGAGGGTAAGAGGGTAATGCATGTGTGACTGTATTCCTGTGCCATCTCTTATTCTGTGTCTGTCACTCTGCTTTTCCCCATAAGCCTCAAAATACAGGCACAGAGGGATTTATGTTTGTCTATGTCTCACACTGTAGGTAAACCTGCGGCTCTGAGCCTGTGTGGTCGACCTCTGTGCTCCACCCCACACTACAACTAATTGAAACAGATGGAGAAGCTGAGGAGGGTGAGTAGGAGCCCTGAGGGCAGCAGCAATGATTGGAAAGAGGAGGTATAGAGCATGTTGAGACCATGAGAAGAGAACGCAGAGAGGATCCATTTCACTTTTACAGCGTAACTCTTTGCACCAACTGAAGCCTTTTAACCAAGGCTGGTTCATGAAATACTGATGATAATTTATCATAGATTTATTTTAAATTCAGGTCTTTATCAAACCACCTGAGAGAACTAGGTTTGGTTAAAGCCCTGCAAATTGTTTTTCTCTTCCTTCATTACATGTTTTTTTTTCGTTCTTTGTTTTGTTCTTTTATAAAGGGAAGAATTTGACTTTCCTTTGCTCATCTTGTTTAACTTTTCACTTGCAAAATCCTGCAGCAAAATGTGCTCTTCGCACCAATGATGACAGATAAAGTCATCAACCTATATATCATGCAGGTAGAGGTCCATTCTAAATGTTCTATGATATCATTTTGTGGTCATTAACAGCTTTAACTCAATGATTAAAACAATACAAACCTTCTTTATCTCAAAAAAACAAAATACATTATAATGAAGTTTTAGGAATTATACCTCCACAATAGCAACATACAGTATTTAAACAGAAATAGAAATTATCATTATCACATCTAAAACCAAAATGCAAGGTGAACAATCTGAGCTAGAACGTGCTCTTGAATATATATTTACTTTTTAAGCTGATGGATGACCCTGTTGATATTACAGGGGTCTCAATATGTCTGTTTTCTAAGCTCACCAATTTCTTTTTTTAGGAGAATATCCCAAAAAAAAGCTGACTTATTTTTATTTTTATTTTTTTTATCAAATATGATTCTAAAGACTATGTTTCTGGAGTTATGGGGTGTATAACAGAGGAGTTATTTCTGGATGGGAAAACTACATCACACCAAAGTGTGTTTGAAAAATATTTCAGAAAAGTTTTCCTTTTGGTTTGTACATTCTGAAGAGCACCTTGGTAAATTTTGGAGAAAAAGTCATGGATAATGTAAAGGAGATCCAGGCATATTCTCCTTAAACTTATCTAGACTGTTGCTTGTTTTTAAATTCATTTAAATTATTTTATTTGTTTCTCTTTATATTCTTTTATGTAATTGTAATGCTTCTTCCACTCCCTGCTGCAATGCTTTTATTTTATGTAAAGCACAATTGTTTGTACATGAAATGTGCTATACAAATAAATTTGATTTGATTTGATTTGATTTAAATAGTTGCACACATCCAACATAAACATTGCCAAAGTGCATAGAAGATATTGGCTTTTGGAAGATGCTTTTTTGGTGTTTTTTGTTGAGATTCTAATCACTCAAGATGTTTAGTTAATTGGCATTCTTTCAAGTTTTATTAAATAGATGGAATATGTTGTGTATGGTAGCTGTAAATAGATTTGTACATAATGTTTTAACTTCTTTTTTGCACTGATAATGGTTGTTGTAAGTTTCTTTATGTATTCGGGTGTTTGTAGTTTTGGAGAATGCTGTTTGCGGGCAGAGAAAGCCCCGTTATTACTGTAGATGTGACTGTGTATATAGGGGAAAAGTCGTCAACAAAAACAGAGCTCTGCCAACATTTGGGATTTTGTGCTTCTCTCTGTTGTTTGTGCAGCACAGCGGCCACTTCCTTTCTCAGTAAACTAAGGGATGAGCCACCACAAAGCTCATGTGGCAGAACTTTGCATACTTAAAATTTAAGTAAAGGCTGGTTCTTTATTCCTGATGGTGCCTCTTTTTGTGACACTTGGATATTGCAGGTTTTGTGAGTAATCTATGTTGTCATCTGCTGCTATTGTTCTAATTACACTGCATCATTTATTTTATTTTTTTTAAATTGTAAACTTGCAGGAAAACTGTTGTTGTTGGCATTATCCTGAGTTTGTGCAATGCTGAAGAAGAGAAACACATGTAAGACAGCTGTAAGACAGCTGCAGTACATCCAGAACGCTGTTGCTCGACTAGAACCAGGAAATACGACCATATTAGTCCAGTGCTCAGGTCTCTGCACTGGCTTCCTGTCGCTCAGAGAATAGACTTTAAAACAGCACTGCTCGTGTACAATTCTCTTCATGATCTAGCGCCAAAGTACATCTCTGACATGTTAGAGCCATATAAACCAACTTGGGCTCTGAGAACCTCAGGGAGGGGTCTCCTGCTGGTGCCCAGAGTCAGGACTAAACAAGTTGAGGCTGCGTTTCAGTTTTATGCTCCTAACATCTGAAAGTCTTCCAGAAGATGTGAGACAGGCCTCAACTCTGACAACGTTCAAATCCAGGCTGAATGTATTTTATCTGCACTCTTTGCTTTTAATTTAATTAATTAGTGATTATTTTTTATGTTTTATGGGGTGATTTTATTTGCCTTCTTGTGATTTTATGTAGCTATAAAGCAGTTTGAATTGCCTTGTTTACGAATTGTGCTCTACAAATAAACGTGCCTTGCCTTAAATGAAGTTTAAAGGGTGGCTTACATTTTTATGAATATCACAAAGGATTTAGCAAAACTTCTGGTTTTGACCAAAGTTTTTTATATATCCATTCATCCAGTTGAGTTCATCTAATATAAATATAAAGAAGACAAATATCCATTGAGGCAAACTTTAGACTTGATTTCCAAATTGGCTAATTTTTCATTCATCAAAAATGCAATCATTAAAAAAATTTAACAATGGTATCATCACAAAATATTATTGTAAATGCTCCAACACTTTTAAGTTCAATAAATATACGTAAAACACAATGCTGCTAAGTTGTATTTCAAATGATCTAGAGCTGTAAAATACATGAAACGACTTCACTGCTTATTCATTTTTCTGTTGCTGTGTCTTACCTGAGGAGACAGCCCCAAACAGCAGGAGGAGGAAACACAGCTCAGTCTCACCAACAACCATGAATACACATGAACACAGTAATGAAACTCTGCTGAGAAAAAGTGGCACGCTTCAGTCGTCATGACGATAGATCAAGAACGCTTTGAAATGCTGAAGAGAATGTGACTCCCTTGCAGCTTTCTGGGCAGACGCCTGGGAAAATTGTGACTGTTGCTCTCAGACTCGACCCAGCTACTCTGACTGTTCCTCCGTTTGTGTGTGTGTGTGTGTGCGTGTGTGTGTGTGTGTTCGTGTGTAGCGGTGTGACGGCCTCTCTTTGTTGCCCACGGTAAGAGGATACCCGATGGTGAAACAATACCTGACGATCCAGAAGCAGATGAACAGACCTAACTGAGTCACATTGAGCAAGGCTAGGACAGGCCAGACAGTGGTTGTGGGTGGGGGGGGGGGAACGGGGACTGAATACCTCCTCTGTGAAGAGACGAAAGAGACGAGTCTTTCACCAGCTGGCTGGTCATTAACTATGAGTGTGTGTTTGTGTGTACATGTTTCATCATGAGGCAAATTGAAGGTTCCCTTTCTGGAGTCAAATTGGGATGATATGGCTGAGGAGGTCTAATGGAGATGAAAGTGGGAATAGGAAATGGGGTAGATGGGGTGAAATAGATCACTTTTTACCTGTGTGTAAACTCTCCCTTACTGCAGAGGTAATCCACACCTGCATCAATAATTAAGGAATGCTCTGTATGTGTGCCTGAGAGGAATCCAGCCACTTTGTACTGTGCAGTAAATATCTGCACCCTGCATTTTTTTTCTCCTCTGAAATCAACATTGAGCTACTCTGAATGGCAGTTTACCAACTTTATATTAAGTAAATAGGGGATTCACTTCTGATAATTAACACACTCAAGCTGCAGCAAATCTTGTTTTTTTTTTTTTAGCAAATCTTTATTGGGACACTTTTCACTCTCAGTCCACCCCACCCACCCCCCTACATTGTCACATATGCTTTCTCAAGGGACCTAAGATTCCTCTCACTCTCCTACCTGAGAAGGGCAGCGGCTGTCACTCATGCCAATGAGAATTCTGGGTATTTAACAGTCAGTGAGTCAATCCACTTCAGCCTCAAATTGATCTCATCTCAAATGGAGCCAAAAAAGACAATTTACATATTCATGGTGAAACAGAACAATGCTGACTAAATTTGACGAGGGTCACCTTCGAGGAAAGCTGCAGCTTATTTCTGCTGATCAGTGTCAAGTGTTGTCCACAAATGTTAATGAGAAATGAAGACACAGCCAGCAGAAAGAAGTTTCTTTTGTTTTTTCACGTATGCGCAACTGCATCATAAGGTTCCTCAGCAGTTATTTATTAAGTGTGTTACTAATTCAAGCATTTTGTCCAGGATTCTTCGGTTATTACGAAAGAATATGATATGTTATTGCTCCTTTTTGTATGTTCTTGATCCAGTTTAAAACAAGCTCTCTACATCTCTCTTTGTGTGTCTTTTAATACAACCAAAGTATCACAGTTTTTGTCCAATTCTTTTTTCATTCTTTTTTTTGTTTGAATTGAGAAAAACAAAAAAAGTGTTTGCATCCCTGTGTGTTTGTGTTTGTATGTGTGTGTGTACTTAGGTATTGTGATTTACAGCAATGAATGCCACTGACTACACATTAATATATCCTAGCTGCCAGAGGGTTTGTGCATGAACTGCTTAAACATTTACAGCTGAGTATTCTGACCATGCCTTATTTCTGAGCATCTATTTTAAACTCTGAACTATATGTACTTTAATGTGTATTTGATTGACTCTTATTTGTGTTATGAGGGAGGCTGTGTGTGGCTCACAATGATCTGAAAAGTAAAAAATTCTACAGTGCTTTTCAGACAGATACAACCCCAATTTAGACAGGCTAAACATGGCAACCAAAATAACTGCAAAAGATGACAAAAATGAAGCGTTTAACAACCAGTAATATCCCGCAGTTACACAAAATTCCAGAATTGTAACCGACTTGCAGAGTCCAGGAGTTAGATTTTAAGTGTTCACAGACATGGTCATCGTAAAGAAAGCAGAAACAAAAACACCACTGGATAAAATTCCCAAGCTGGATAATCAAGATAAGACTAAGAAATACCTGAGCATTTTTCATGGGTTCTATGGATAGAGGAGCTTAAGATTGAGCAGATGGATGGGCCAGGCTGTATCAGTGATTGATCAACATTCCAAGTGAATCCATAGCAAAGTGGAGGACGGATAGGTATGGGCTTGTGATGCTGCATTCAGCATCACAAGCCCATACAGTGATCTGTAATATACATAAAGTTACAATACTCTTAAAATACAATATTGTTACAATACACTAGGGAAGTGTACAACCTCAGAGTTAGCTGAATAATGACCCATTCCCTTTTTTTCTTAATTTCTATCCTCTTGAGATCTTGTGGGACTTGTTTTTCACTGACCTATAGATCCAAAAGTTATTTTGTGAATAAACAAGTTAGTTGGGAAATAGTATTTTTGAAATGTAAGTTTCTATGTATTTGTTCTAAACACTAATAGCTACTTAACAATCATACACCAATTTATTCTTGTGAAGAAGACAAACTGTTAAACATCGAGTTTAGTTTAAAAACAATTTGTATTCTATGTGAGCGGTTTATTTGTTCAAATATAAGATTTGTCTTGAGGAGAACAATTGTCGGCGTAAACAAACTGTGATCTATTTTCAGCACAGAACATGGCTAAAAAGCCATTAGACCTACTTTGATGACAGGTTCTGAGGTCTTGAATAAACATGAATATAGCAATGAAATATCAGTGTAGATAGATTAAACATCAAGGTGTCACTGATGTTGTTAACCCTAGCTGCTTTTACTTCACTTTCCATGAGTATGGCGAAGAAATATTAGTCTGCCAAGTGTCTAAATTCATATTTTTTATATAATTGAAATTTTTGAGCAGAAGATAAGAGGGTAAGTTCAGCTTTGGAAATTGGGGTTAAAGTCAAAATTTCAAACATTCACATCAGCAGGAGTTATCTTACACTAGAAAGAGCTCTAAGTCAGAAAATGTGAAATGGGCAATGCTTTAAAGATATACGAATCAAACGAAAAGCAGCAAAAACCGGTGCTGAATGACGGACATTGTAGAAAGACAGGGAATAGGTTTTATCGAGCGTGACACTGAGAAATGGGATCCAGGTTTGTGGGCATTGAAGTGGTAATTGTTTCAAGAGTCAGATCTGTTTGGAGGCTAACTCCAGGAATGTTGTGCTAAAAGACCTGATATGCAGCATGATAACTTAAATAACAATTTGACTAAGTGAGATTCATCTCTGGGAGGAGTCACTTCTCAGAGCAAAGTGGCTAATGGCTTGCCATGTAAATTGTGAGTCAAAGTAGTAATCAAAAATTTGTATTGATTGGCAAGGTCATTTATTTACCATCCTTTCTTGGTTCCTCACTGGTTAAATTTCCTGTGATTAAAGAAATCTCGCACTGCAAAGGGAAACAAAGTTAATGACTGGTGCTGTATTTGACTTGTAAAGTCATGGAAGAGATGGTGAGAAACTGTGTGCAGTTAAGAAATACTGAAACCATTCACTTCAAATGCTGTTTAATGTTGATTAGCAGTGTGTCATTGATTAGTGAATTATTCAAAACATGTATAATGATATATTTAAGGGCAAAATATGTAATTTTATAATGCTTCTAAGGTTTAAATCCACACTCACACTCATTGAGCACTTCATCAGAGTAATCTAACAACCAGTGCTTTTATAATACTCGTCTGGAATTTGATGTTTTTACTTTTTAATCTGCAACAGAGGTGCAATTGATGAGTGCATCCGAGGTTCGTTCCAGATGCCAAGAGTCATTTCAGGAACATTGTTGCAAGATATTTTCAACTGCACCACATGTTGTTAACACATCATTTTAAATGTCAGTAGTTTTATATCCAAAAGTCTCCCTTACTCTTTGGAGATGTTGTCACAACATCACTTTATATTACCAGGGTGTTGGATAACTTATCCTTAATAATGTTATGTACTTAATGTGATGTGGGAATGTTACTTGATATTACTTTTTGAATGAACATTAGATTCCTGTTTGTGAAGGATGCATCTGTATACATCTGTATTCTCATCCATTTAATCAATTTAACATTTTAATACAGCTTTTACAACAGTATGACAGGTCTACAAACTACACCCTGGATGGTTCGCTGGTCCATCACAGGGCCACACAGAGACAAACGAGACACACAACCCTGCACTCTCACATTCACATATATCACATATATATATATATATATATATATATATATATTTGAACATAATAAAGTATAAAGGGGATCTATCTTTAATTTATCAAGTTTTTATGGATTCTCTTAATCTTTCCATGAGATTGAAAAAAAAATGAAAATACAGATAGTTTTTTTACATCTTCGTGCTGACGAGAAAAAAGATGGACAGTTATCACACATGCCTCTTTTCTCACCTTGGTGGGGGAGCTATAGATTAAGATACCATCACTGTATAAACAAATGTTAAAAACAAATCTCATGTCCTCCTAATCATAACAGTAATGTCACAGAATGTCATAAGCCATTTATTACCTCTTCAAGCTGTGGTTCGTAGATACAAAATAACTGATGTTTAATGGCTGCTGCCTTTTTATTAGCATATTATCTACTCCTAACTTTATCAGATCCTCTTTGTACTAAGGATGAACCTGACAGGAAGCCACTTCTCCCGACAGCAGATTACGATAAGCTAAATCATGAAGTCATCTTGTGTTTTGCATTCAGACTGTAACTGTATGTGGCTCCAAATTCATCAAGAGTGAGCCGACTTTGTTTTGTAACCTTGGAAAGCACGTAAAAAGATTGATAAATAATGGACTGAAAATAATGAAAAATTTGAAAAGAAACTGTAATAAAATGTCTATTAATTCCAAAGCGTGTGTTTCTTTATATCAAATCTTGTGAAGCTTGGAGAAGAGCATGATGACAATCCAAAAGTCTAATTAGAGAAGAAAGTACTTTCAAGAGCAGCCTTTGCACAAATATGGATTTTATTTCTTTTATATGGATATGAGTTTGAAAACACACTCTTGGTAGATGATGATAAATGCAGACTGAGCCAATGCACATCTCAAGGTAAGTGGGAGCATATAATGGAGGATCTGGGATGATAAAATCTAATATCTTTTCACAATGCTGGTGTTTATGTATTGCTAATATTAATATTTTGTTAAGTTTAGCACTTAGAATACATCAGCTTTTTCATATTGCAACAAATACAGCAGAAAATTAATTTGAGTGTTATCAAAGGCCTGTTCCTCTTGAGTCATCTCTGTGTATCTATCAAGTTTGTCTGTCTACATAACAGGAGCAGTGGTGATGCAAGAGTCAGCCCAAGAAAGAATAAATCAGTTGTGGAAGTGGATTTGCACCACAGCACCAAATGACAGCTGGAGGGTAGTTGGAGGGCAGCGGTGGTCATGAGGGCCAATCATACTGCCTTCCTTTATAACATTACCAGGCAATTGGGAAGGAAATAGTTCCAAGGGTAGGTCATGATTCCCACCAGAAGTGTATCATAAGTAAACAGGGAACCTTACAAGGACACACAAAGCATTGGTGTCACAGCTTCCATATATATCCAACTGCCAATTTGTGTGAACGTGTGTATGATAGTGGAGCAAAGACAGAATGACAGTAGTCTTAATTTTGACTGTAATATCTCCCTAGTATCTCGTGCACAGTCGACATGAAGAGAACATTTATGTTAGTACAATGAGTGCTCCAGTGTTTGAGCCGAGAATGTCGACAAAAGCACATATTACCCCAGCAGGTCCTCAAACATTTATGAGTTCTTCAGCTCATGTTGCTCCATGGAGGCCTGTTAGATTTCATTGCATAATTCTGTGCTCTGATCCAGCCTCTATTGTGCCAATGAACCTCTGTTTATTTGCCAGGATGCTTTTTATTACTGCTCCCACAGCTCACAAGCCAGAATAACAATGACTTTTCATCACTGAAGGCACAGGTTGATCCCTATTCATGCTGATTGTTATAAAATATGCTCACCAAACTGCCTCAATCCTCATGGTGTACTGAATATAATCTTGCCATTAAAACTATATTAAGCTTTATTGATGTTCTAATACTATGCTGACAATGTGCTTAATATCTATTATTTATCACAATAAAGTGCAGTCTGACTGCTAAATCTATGAAACAAACCCTAATATATTAAACGGTTTTGGTGCCATTCATAATGCGCCCTAATGAATCATTCTCACAATATCTTCTTTCATGAGCTGCTTCAAAGAATTTGTGAATTTGAGTGCGTAAAATGAGATTTCAAGACGAGGCAGAGCTGTCGAAACCGCTGTGTGTAAACTGCCAGATAAACTGCAATCTAAAATGTGGTATAGAAACAAATATTTTCTTGATTACTGCTCAGTACATTTCATAGCATCGCCAGCGGGATCAGATTTAACAGAGATTGTTTGTGGAACAAATGGTTCAAATCATTTTTTACCACAGTTGATTCAATGAAACAAATGAGAACTGTGATCTGATGGCGCCCACTGGTGCTAAAACAGTTTACCTGCACCTTATGGTGCCGATTTGCAGGGAGACTGCTGCAGTACCCTTCACAGTTTAACCCCCACAATCAGACTGTTAATACTGCGTGAAATAACAAACAAAACTAAATAGATGAGAATCATTGGCTTGTTCTTGCTTGTTTACTGTTGGCTCAGATCCCAGATAATACCTGCTGTGCCTCTTGTGAAGCCAAATAAATTAGGAGAATGTGCAGAAAATTGAGAGAGTATCTCAAGAAGAAGAGATAGAGGTGAAGGGAGATTGAAACGAGGTTGGGATGGAGACACTCCCTGCAGATATGAAGCTCTCCTCGTCTTTGTCCGAAGGGGTGATGATGGAGGGAGGGATTCATTTTCCTATCAGCTCCACACGGTTTATTTGTTATCGCAGCTCCATCTGCTTGAAGCACACAACTTATGTCCATGTGCACCCCTTTTCAGTGTAGGGACATAAACACAGATCAACACACACACACTTCCCACAGGCTGTAAACGCAGATGTTCACACTCATACATAGATACACACACCGTCTCTGTCATGGAACATTAATTCAAATTAGTTTTTCTGGCAGGACAGCTTATTCTATATAAAGATGCCTAAATTCCAGTCATAAACAAGTGCAAGAACAACCTCCTGAGCAGACTGTCACACACAACAGGCTATGCTGTTGTAGGGACACAGACACACAGATTTACACCCACTCACACACACAGAAAGAGATGGGGGGTGAGGACCCTTCTGTAGCCTCAGCTGCTTCAGACTGCTTGTTCTGCTCTGTGCTTGTCACCAACAACAGTTTTTGTTTACTAGCATTAGAAGGTCAGAGCAGTCATCTTTTACTAAATCACAGTGCAGACAGGGCTGTGAAGCGCACACAGTGTTATTTATCCTCTGCAACACTCATCATTCTTCTTCAAGACACACACAAAACCATTACTGATACACACCCCCGCAAGTCATTAGCGGTTGCAAAACCTTAACAATTATGATTCATTATTTGCACCGAATGATGGCTGCTTCTATTTATTTCAGCACAGGCAGCTGGACTAATGATTGGCTCATCATTTAGCAGGACTAAGTGCGAAGCCTTGAAAAGGGATTTTAAATTCTAAAATTAACACCGCCATGGAAACTCGGGAGATTCTGTGGCTCCCCTCCAGCCACGTCGTTCCCTGCAGAGATGTTTCCAAGGCTCAGTCTTTGAGAGGATTACATGAAGGGATCACCTGCAGCAAGGTAGTTCTTCAAAAGCGCTCAGTGACAACGTTTTTCTTTCCTCCTCATTCTCAATGCGTGCATATGGTGCAGAAGTGTATATGTTTGGTATAGTTTAACAGGTGAAAAAGTGTGCACACATACAACATGGACACAAACTGAGCTACGCACACACATGGCAAATGCTGAAAATAAAAATGACCTGTATGTGGTTGGCTGAGTGTTACACAGCATAAACAGAAACAGCTAATTGAAGCAAAACAGCAGAAAACGAGAGAAAAAAAGTGGATAAATAGTTAATTAAAAGAAGCATCTGTGTTTTTAGATTCTTTATTTATACGCTCTCTTTCTCCTTCCTCCCACCCCTCACTCACACAGACACACACACACACACACACAAACACTGATTACTGAATGTAGGTCATTACCATCGAGAGCTGAAAGTGAAGGTGAATGATGAATCAAAAGTATCTATTTCCCTGAGGCTAAACCGCAGTGCTGGACAGCATGCAATCCAATTGATAACTATATGTAAACACACACAAACACACACACACACAAACATGGAGTTCTGTGTCCATGACTTCAGAGGACATTGCATTGACTTGCATTCATTTCCTGGAGAATTAATCAATTCTTGATCTACCCGAAACCTTAGACTAACATTAAAACATGCATTCACTTTAAAAGCGAAGAATTTATGTCATGGACATTAGCTTTGTGCGTCCATAAGGAAAACAAATCCCCATTACATGTTAGTGTAAATAGAATGAAGTCCCCACAACACACACATATTGGTTTTGGTGTTTTAAAGGTACAGTGTGAGTTCATGTCATCTTGGTCTAGTTCACCCATCATACCAGCTTTTTAAATGTATTTCGTCCCCTAATTTTCCCCACTTGTCCCCCTCACTGAAGAGTGGCTCTGATAATAAATAAGCACATAGGCCTGCTTTTCTGTCTACATCACAAAATCATATGACGTGCATTTCAACTCATCCTGGTGGCCTCTGGAGCACTGCTCTAGTGATTATTTTTCTCCTCTTGTTTGAGCAATTGACCATGTGTCAGCTCAAATCAGTGGCAGATACCAAGTCCGCCACAGAGGACGGGAATGCAGCCGCAGGCCCTAAAACTAAACATCTTTAATCGAGTGGCAGACAAAGCATCAGATGAGCAGCGTGAGAATACGGCTCAGGACCGTCTGAGCAGCTCTGTCTTGCCCCAGCGGGGAGCATTTAGCTGCAGGGCACGCACAGTTTTGGGAGTCATAAATCTTGTTCTCAGCAGAGTTTGAATGCAGTGAAAATAATTTAAATGGAAACAGAATTCAGTGAGTGACAATTCATTTCAACTTTTGATTGAATAAAGAACAGAACAAAGACTCAATAAAGGTGAAACTAGGAAATTTTATCCTGCACATTTTTCTAAAAACACAGCACATGAATATTTTGATTTGGATGCCAGCGACACGGACAAAAGTATAAACAAAGAAATAAATAGGTTTGGACAGGGGCTAAAAAAGACTCAAAGAGGGATCTGTCACATTATCAAGAATTATGTATGTTAATATCGAGAGCTGAAATGATTCTGTTTCTACAATTTCAAAATAATTTCATAGATTAGAATTTTAAAGATTTTGGGGATTTCATGATCTACAAGTAATGCTACAGTTAGAAAAGTTTCAAGACAAATACCTTCACGTACAAGACATTTTCTTGGATATTAAATCACGTTTTTTTCAGGAGATAAATAAAATGAGACTGGAAACTCCAGGACTTGTATTTTAAGGTGCTTCTGACACACATCAAGCTTTGACATTGAAGAAAAAGCTGAAGAAAGATATAGAAACTGTTATTTATACTGCGCTGAGAAAACAGTCCCAGTCCATGATGTGGTTACCACGGTTTCAGACAGTTCAGAAACAAAACAACACACTATATGAAGCCAGCACAAAATAAAAATAAGCAATCTCAGGGGAGGGGAACAAACTGTCACCCTGACCTTCCCCCCCTTCTTTTCTGCTTCATGGAAAATAACACACGGGAGAAGGAATAACTGTCCTTTGGTCCTTATTTTCTGACATATACATCAGGTGCCTCAAGGAAAACATCACCAAGGAGAGCGGTTGGAGGTCTAATAGAAGTTTGATTGAAAAGAGTCAAACTTTGAATGAGTGAAAAACTGAATCAGCGGATTAGCAAAACATTTAATACAGACACAGCTATAGAAATGTGCACTTGAGTTTTAAAGGATCGTCAGATTAATTGTTATGTTACATAAAAAATTATCTTGGCATTAGAGAAGAAAACAAAGGGAAACACTTGCACTTAGTGTTTCCATGCTGGTTTGGTGCTCGGTGTCCTGCTTTTTACACTCTGGACCAACTTTATAAAGGCACAGCTGCAAAAGTGAGGGCAATGTAATGGGAAATGATGTCAATCACACTGGTTACTCCATCAATTCAGCTGTTGTATATTGCAAACCTGAAGAAATCTTTGTGGGCAAAAGACAACATTGAGGACAGCAATGAATGAATGGTGAATGATCCTGTGGTGCAAATCCCTACATGTACTCACTTCTGAAACCATTGATATTCAACCCAGTTTATCATTGCACCCACAAATAAGTTAGAGCTCTAAACTGAAAATTCAAAATATCTTCTAAGATAAATACTTAACATGCAGTCTTTGTTCTACTTTTTAACGAAATCCCAGTTGGACTTACATAGCGCTGCACTGATGTGTTTCATACATCCTTAGTTCTCTTCAGTCGTACAACATCATTTCAAATAGCAGGAGTTAATCTAAAGTGTTTTCCAGTCAAAGCGGATTATTTGCATGTAATAATATAGAATATAACAGATAGATATGGATTACAGCAGAGCATAAGGCATAACAAACACATGAATAGGAAAAACAAGGATAATGTTGAGATTGAATTGATGAATAAAACTGATTTAAAAATAAAAAAGTCAAGGTTTATTAGAAAAAAAATCATGAAGCAAAACAACGTGAAGAGCCAAGATCAAAACCAAAATAACAACACAATCAAATGCAGAGAGGACGTTCAATTAAATTAAGAGTGGATCAATATTGAGAGAAACTTGGAGTGCAAATCATTAATAATAGAAAGAAAAATATTCTTCAACTCAAAATATTTGTAGTGAGTCTGTGAATACTTGGGTACATCTACTTCACCAAGGATATCTTGTTAATATTCCTGCAATTTACAACTAGAAACAATCAAAAATACAATACTGGTTACTGTTAATGCAGCCTGTAACAGCTCTGGAGGTGTAGCATGAAGTAGGGACAGTATGTACCTAGAATTAATTATTGATAAATTATTTCCGTAAGAATAAATAATGAGATGGCCAGCCATTATAGATGCTGAACAATGCATTCCATTTGAGAGCTTTATTCATTTATTCATGCAGAGTTTGCTCAGGAATGATCAAATAATCAAACCTCTGTTTCCTCAAAATGTTTAAATTACTTCACCCGCATCATGTAGTCGAACATAAGTCATGAAACTACATTTCCTGTACGAGACCGACGTCAGCCCTGTGCGACTCCCGTGAAAGGCGCGTGACTCAGTCGCTGCATTCAGGTCACCGTGGTAATCAGAATGATCGCGGACGTCGTATTTTCGAGTCAGAATAATCCGTTTTCTTCTAATAAAAGTGCTTTAGCTCACAAGCTACCTACAAAGCCCCGTTTAGCCACGTGTCTTCGGTAAACAATTACGCAATTTGTATTTCCAATACCGACGGACGTCACATTATTTGGGGTTTGCTTTCTTGGAGTCGACAGTTGATCTTCACTAAGACCACACAGAATGGATCACACCTACCTTACCTGCTTGGTTATTTGTCTGTTTTACACTTGCTCTGCTTCACCGGCGAATTTTGTCCTCCTCTTCGCGGATGATTTGGGTTTCGGGGACCTGGGCTGTTATGGACATCCCAGTTCTGTGACTCCTAACCTGGACCGCCTGGCAGCAGGAGGACTCCGCTTTACAGATTTTTACTGCACCAGCCCGGTCTGCAGCCCGTCCAGGTACAAAACAGACTGTGATATACAGCCTAATGCACTGTGATAATCTGTTAAAGTATGTCTTAATTAGTCTTTTTCACAAGTAAATAGTTGTAGCTTTCTTTGTTTTTTCTTAATTGTTGAATGATCTTTCCACTAATTAACCACATTTGCTTGTATTTATTCATTCTTAGGGCGTCTCTGCTGACAGGCCGCTATCAGACCCGCTCAGGTATCTACCCAGGTGTGTTGTACCCAGGCTCCATAGGAGGTCTTCCTCTGAATGAGACCACCATCGCTGAGGTGTTGAAGCCTCTAGGCTATGCCACCGCCGCTATGGGGAAGTGGCACTTAGGATTTGGGGCGAACGGTACGTTTCTTCCAACCAAACAAGGCTTTGACCAGTACCTGGGGATCCCATACTCACATGACATGGTCAGTAGGCATCTAATCAGAAATGGTACATAATGAAAAATCTGTGACATTTCTCCCCTGCATTGTGTGTTTCTATATCTCCTCCTCTATGCCACTTTTTTTTCCTTTTCTTTTTTTTGCCACAGGGTCCTTGCCACAACCTAACTTGTTTCCCCCCAGACGTGAAGTGTTTTGGATTTTGTGATGTTGGCACCGTAACTGTCCCACTAATGCACAATGAGGAGATCAAGCAGCAACCAGTCAACTTCCTTGATCTGGAGAGGGCATACAGTGACTTTGCAACCAACTTTATTACAACAGCTGCCAAGAGAAAACAGCCTTTCTTCCTCTACTATCCTTCACATGTAAGCAGGTGGAATAGTTTGGAAAAGAAAAAAAAACGACGCGTGGATGACGCGTGTTTTCAATATCTGTAGTACATTCCCATGATTGTTGTTTTTTTTTAAAGCAACATAGTAGAAACATTTTCAACCACCTGCGGTTAGATTGTTGTTCATAATCCAATACTTGCCTCTTCTTCCATGGCCTCCTGCAGCACACCCACTACCCGCAGTATGCAGGTTTAGGGGCAGCAGGTCGCTCCTTAAGAGGTCCGTTTGGAGATGCTCTCTTGGAGCTGGACAACACCATAGGAGACCTGCTTACAACCCTGGAAGAGACAGGAGTGATCAACAACACACTTGTCTTATTCACATCTGACAACGGGTTGGTTCACAAGTCAAAGTTGTTCTGTTGGTGCTTCACAGTACAGATGCACATCAAAGAGCTATAATCCCTAATTCCTTCCTCCATTCTGATGTGAATATCATCAAATGAAAGATGAGAGTCTGTACTCTAAGCTGTTATGCATTACATAACTGTAACTACAATATGTTTTGGTAAATGGCTGAAAAAAAATGCACGCATGTATAACGTCTCTGTTTGTAGGCCTGAACTGATGCGTATGTCTCGTGGAGGAAACTCCGGCCCGCTGAAATGTGGCAAAGGTACCACATACGAGGGGGGCATGAGAGAGCCAGCCATTGCGTACTGGCCCGGGACCATCAGGCCAGGTTAGGACACTAAAGCCCTTTTGCTAACGATGTCTCTAAAGACGAAAAGGTTGCTACTATCATTTTTCCCAGATAAAGACATCGGTGTTGCTTTTGCTTATTTCTGCCACACATAATGAACATTACTGCTGACCATGCTTTAATCATATCGGTAGGTCTTCACATTGTTCTCATGCATCTCGGAGGGCTTTCATGTCAGTTGTAGAAGTAAAAAAAAAAAAAATTGTGACCTGCTGCTCTTTTCTGAATGCACGTTTAAAGGTGTAACTCATGAGATGGCCAGCACTCTTGATGTCCTCCCCACCATTGCAAGCCTGGCTGGAGCCAAACTTCCCCCAGTGATGCTGGATGGGTTTGATATGACCAATCTCCTTGTCAACCAAGGGAAGGTAGCGGTATTGTACCTCATGTTCTTTAAAGACTGAAATGCTGCAAATAAAACACTGAATTATGCATCTTTCATCCCTGTTTTGCAGAGTAAAAGGGAGGCAATGATGTTCTACCCCACAGATCCTAATGAGATGTATGGCCTGTTTGCACTCAGGCTAGGAAAATACAAGGCTCACTTCTACACACGAGGTATGTGTGCAAAGTGTCCCGCATAATGTGAAGCGTTAAAGCATTAAAACTAAGGGGATTTTAACTGAATGCTTCTATTTTTTTTATTTTTTATCAGGGGCTTCCCACAGCGCTACCACCCCAGATCCAGACTGTCCAATGTTTGCAACCCTCAAAGCGCACGACCCCCCTCTTATTTTTGACCTGGAGGCTGACCCCTCGGAGCACTATCCTCTATCTGGACCTGACATCCAAACCGTGCTGGAACACATTGAGAAGGTCAAGGCGAGGTTTGAAGCCTCCATGGTGTTTGGAGAGAGCCAGATATCAAAAGGAACCGACCCAAAACTCGCGCCTTGCTGCAATCCTCAGTGTAGCCCCAAACCCAGCTGCTGCAGCTGTTGATGGGACAAAGTGCCGCAGCTGTTTGTGAAAACAGTGCTGTAAGGTACGGACTTGAAAATCACTAGATGAAATGACCATAATATGATGACGATTTTGCTGTTACGCATTTCTGCTTGTTTGTGGACTCTTAATCTTCTTGTCTTCATCCTGAAAAAGAATGTTGCAGACGATCATTTTCCTCAGTGAGGAGATTTTACTAATGACTACATTTAGAACGAATCATTAACTATGTACTGTATGTGTTCTGAATTTAACCACTTGAATTCATATTTGATTTGTACTGTAATTTTTATTTCTGAAAAAAAAAAAAAAAAAAAAGGGAGGTGGGGGAAGCTTTTATATTTGAAAATGTTCTTCAACCCATTTTGGTCTTGCAGTTTATGAGTGGATCAATAAAGACGACAACAAATATTTCGGACATCAAGCATATATTTTATTCGTAAGACCAAACCCATGACAAGGCAGAGTGACTTTTTTTTTTTCTTTGTTTTCCCTTGAATTTTACAATTCTTGTTTTTAAAGATACAAGATAGGATATGTTGGTTCTGTCACATACTGTTTTGCTCTAGGTATACAGTGAAGAATCTTGCTGAAGTAATAAAGTTGAAAGTCAGTCTAACTGTATTTCTCTGCGGCTATATGGGACTAGATCCTCCTCAGAGGTTGTTTTTGTGTTGCTGTGTGAAAAGAGAGATTTTAACTTGGCTATAGTGAGATAGAAAAACATAGAAGCAAATAGATAATCAGAGATGGGCCACGCTGTTTGAGCTCAAAGGGGAAGACTATAATCGGCAAGACACAATAATAGTATTCCAGTGGCAGCTGACTCAGTGTGGGAAGTCTGGTCACATACTAGGGACGTCGCATCTCTCAAATGTGCCGTAACTGTGCTGCTGAAGCCAGTCTGCAGAGAGTTATGGAGTCGGCGGGGACCAATACCAAGACACTGAAATAAAATTATTGCTGATCACTTATATTTACCTGTTTTACTTTCTTTCTGGGGTATTCATCTGGTAGTTATCATCTTTTTTTTTTTAAATTTCTTTTTAATGAATGTACATATTCGTTTCATCAACATACTAAACATAAAGGACACGGCACTATCATAGATTTGCTATCGTATATACATGATCTAACTGACAGCGATACACATGTAAATAATACCCTCCATCCTCCCAAATCAGCTTCCAGATAGCGTTTACCACTGAAACCCTGTTCGTTCCAACTGTGGCTGAAAACAGCCAAACAAGATGAGCAATGGTGTCTAAATATACAATAGGGGTGTTTGGGGGGTATTAAACTTGAAAGCCTGAAAGTTCAGATAGCAAAGGACTGCGGTGACTCTTAACATACCCCTCTTCCATGTAAGGTGCAGCGCAGGTTATTATGTCACGTGACCAGACGACAAGCAAGAAATAAATAAATGACAGGTCGCTGTCCCTTTTATCCATCTTTCTTAAAAATTAGATCAAGTTTAACAAATTACACAACTGTGAACCCTCCCTTTTTTATGTTTTATTACAGAGTTGACTTCACTGTGATACCACGACCGAGAATTATCAGGTGCTCTGCAGTGTTACTGGCATGCAGCTACTGGTTGGTCTAGTCACTCCTTTTCCCTCATTGAAACTTCCAAGTCAAAAAGAAAATGGAGACTAGCCCATCATCAAAAACCGGAGTGAAACAGTCAGAACTGTGAGAATATGGCTTGTCAGAGGCCGTTTGCTTTCTTTGACCTAAAAGTCACATCAGTCGCATCGAAGCATACAGTGATCTACAGTTTGCAAGTTTAGCCTCCTCACGGTAAAGGGCAACAAGCAGTGCAACTTTAAGGACAAGACAGAAGGAAAATGGTGGTGTCTATTCGTTTCAGTTACTGGATATAAGCCAGGTTGAAAAAAAAATCCGAGGAGCTAATGACAATCAAAGTTCATTCTAGGCCAACTTTTTCTTACATCTGCTGTCACTCCCGTCAGAGTGAGTCGTTTTTTTTACCCACATCAAAACTATGAACAAAATCAGTCTCAACAGTTTCTTAATTAGTCTGAATGAGGTGCCTGTATGTCTACTTTCTATACACGTTATTTACAACACACACTATGTTTGTACGGGACACCGAGGTAAGCTTGGATCTAGGACCACTCTCTCTTTCTACTCAGCTTCAATGCCACCATCAGTAAAAAGCAAATTGGCTGTTTGTCAGTATAGAACAAAAACATATTTACAGTTCATTGAAATGCCAACCTTTTGATTCGACACTATTCCCTCACTGATTGTTACGCTGCTTGCCATTCACTTAGATATGTGTGTTTCTGGTTGTGTCTGTGTGCGGTAATCCTACTTGCCATGCATTGAAAAGTGATACAGCCGTAGTAGGTATATTGTTTTCATTTCAAAAGAGGAACCTTAAAATAAACAGGTGCTCAGCATCTTAGTTTTATATCATAGAAAAAGATCAAAGAAACAGGCAATCGATCCATTCAGATAATGGATTTAAACAAGGCAAGAGGGATGATCAAAATCAGTTAACTGACAAGCATACTGTAGAAATGAGGATTCCAGTTTCATTAGGATACGAGTCATTTACAATGGAGCAGAAAAAAAACTGACAGCGCTCTCTTGTGGCTAACTTGATGAATGTACATAAGCTGTAGAGGAAGAAGGTTGTCATGGTAACTCATCTCATTCCAGGTAGATGTCCTCGGTAGGGCAGGCGTACTCCAGATGTTCTTGGTAGTACTCTTGGAAGGCTCGTCTGCAAAAAAAAAAAAAAGACAGACATATGGGAACTAATGATTTGAGTCGATTTTGTTTGCAATGCAAACGTCGTGCAAATGGTTGTGTTCACAGACACAAGTTCTGAGAAGCTGATGGAATAACCAAAGCTCCGCTGCCTGCTCTTAATCCACCCGCAGATGTGAACTATTAGCATTTTTTATATTCAAGCCCAATATGGCTGAATAAGACTCGACTAATGTTCAGAATATTTAATGTACACACAAGTAAGACTGGCGTGGAAAAAGAAAATCTCTGTTCACAGCCTCCAACAGTTGAAAGCAACATGCAGTGAAAATGTACTTTAATTCAGAGATCAAACCTTCAAATGCACTTTAAATAATTATACAACACACAGCTAAATATGTATTATTTCCAGGCTTTTTGCAAACAGTTGGCATTTTCATTGTCTTGACATTACATTTACAGCAATTTACTATCACAGGATATTCAAATCAAGTAAATGTGCAGTGATGAAAGAAGTATTCAAATAATTACTTCAGTTGACGTAACAAAAAAAGATATAAATGTTCCAGTATTTCAGTGTAAGGACTGAATTTAAGTTGAAATACTTCAGAAAATGCTCTGGTTTTGTCCTTGTGACTGATATATTGCTAAATGTGTCATTACATTGTCAATAGTGAAGCAGGGCTTAGCGAGCATGACCTCTAAATTTACATCATAAACAACTCAGATATGGACCCTGAAGTAAGAGGCTACTCAGTTTTTCTGTCATCTTTGGATTGGATCAATTGAACATTTCTTTAAGAGAGGCAAAGAAACAAGTTTAATTTAACCAATTTGGTTTAGCTGCTATCAACTCTGCGGCCCCGACCTCACACTGCGTTTGTAAGCAGCCAGTAACTGGACACCACCGGTTTAATCTTTAACAACGTGTTGTTTCTTATTGTTATGTCATCCATCGTGTAAAATCTTTACTTAAAATTCTGATAAATGTCAGCAGTCAGATGGAGTCAGTCAGTTAGTTGAACGAAAGGTTCAGTGTTTCCAGCTGAAATGTATTGAAGTCTTTGAACAAAGTATCATAAAATGAAAATACTCTTAGTTACTTTTTGTCCCTGTAGTCACAGACAGGGTAATTAATTTTGCTCAGGTCAGTGTGATACAATATACAGCACAATGAATGATTACATAACAGTACAGTGTATTTTGTTTAAAAAAAAAAAAAAAAAAAAAAAGACATTTAAAAAGTACTAGTTTGCACACAGGAGTGTCCACAGCACTTGGAAGGGGTCATGAAACTCTGGGAAGGGGTTAAGTGTGCAAATGAGATTAAAAGCAGAGGGGACGAAGCTAACCATAACCTTGTTTGTTTTGTGAGACAGCATATCTCTTTCTAGAGGGCAGGATCTGGTGAGTCTAGTCTCTTGTGTCTTTGCAAATGCAAAGCTTAGATCCTAGATTATCTCCTGCTCCAGTTTGGCAACACATAGAAATGAAAAATAAGAATCCTTACAACCCCTTTGCATCCCTTTTGACATGGAGCA
This sequence comes from Odontesthes bonariensis, assembly GCF_027942865.1. NCBI lineage: Eukaryota > Metazoa > Chordata > Actinopteri > Atheriniformes > Atherinopsidae > Odontesthes > Odontesthes bonariensis. The sequence continues at coordinate 15,686,913 of NC_134512.1, read as the reverse complement.
GTGCTATGATGACAACAATTTAAACATACCCTACACACTCAGCTACAGGCCGCATGGACTCCTGGGATACAAACACATGGCAAGCAAATCTGTTCAGCATTGGATGCTTGGTGATGAATCCAAAGTAGCTGCAGAGAGAAGAAGACAATGTGATGCAATCGCTCAGATGTTACAGTGTACAGTAGTAACAGGAGGGCAGAGGACAAGTATGTTTGTTTACCAGTTGTTCCGCGGATGGCATCCGCAGAATGAAATGTTCTTCATCTGGAAGAAGTGACTACATCTGTCATACTGAAGAGAGGCAGAAAAGCAGAAAACAGAACTTAATCACAGATGAATTCCTTATGCAAGATTGCTTTTGATAAATAAGGGATTTATTCATCCATTTATTTGTCTTAACCTCATCAAGGGTGTCATATTCATCCTCCAGGCTCATGATTAGTTTAACTCCTTGCAAACTGATCTCCAGCTCACACAGAGAGGGAGGTCTCACATGTACCGTTCGTTTCCTCGATATTGCAATCTGACAGACAGAAAATGTGCTCACGTTAAAACAAAAAGGCTTTTAATCATAAGTACAAATATGTTTCATGCGTGTTGTATGTCTGCTTTGATGTTTTTCACTTCTCTGACCTTTTGCATGGCAGCGCAGAGGATGCCGTTGCCTTGGTGATAAGGTACCTCAACAGACCCCAAAAACTGAACATTGAAAGTCTCAATCCATGCTGGATTCCTTTTCATGCCTATATGTGATTAAAAACCATGTGATTTCTGTAAAATTCTACATCAAATGAAACAAAATACATTGATGCATCTCTCCACTCACCCAGCAACTCTTTGGACTGGCCGATGACCTCATGGGCATAGAAGGCAGGGAAGATCCCTCTCTCCCCTGTCCGCATGTTGTATCCTCTGTACCAGTAGTCATCCTCTTCTTCCTCTACATATAAAGGATCATCCACATCCAGCTCCAGCTCATCTGCATGTCTGGGAATGAACCTACAGAGGGCAGCAAAGAAGGGAGGGATAATTAAAAAGAAAAAGGTCTCATTGGAGACTTTCTTTACCCTCTTGAAACTACAATTCATGTAATCAGGAAGCATTTTGTTTGGGTTTCAGGTGTCGTCCGGTGCGTGAGCAGAGAAAGGAAACAGCTGGCAAGAAAAGACGAGAGAGTGGGTGGAGGAGGACAAATGTAATGGAGAAGCATGAAGCTTTTTTTCTTCTTTCTGTGTCTGTGGACACAGGTGGTGGCTGATCAGATTATTGTCAGATACCCAGTGGCTCTTAAGCCCAACTGTAACCAGGACGCCTGCCCTCCTCCCTAACTTAATTAGTGATGCATTACTGCTGCAGGGCCTCCAAAGCAACGAGGAATAGCCGTGAAACAAAGAAATGAGGTTTTATCAGCACACGATTTCTTTTTCCCTTAAATGTTGTTGATCTAATGTGTTCACTTCAAATAATCCCACCATTCCATAGGCAATAAAAAACAATTGTTATCATTTGCATCATTTATAATGAGCTTTTTGTCATCATAGGCACCATCAGCTTACCTGTAGACCGCCCTGTGTGTCTGGTCCCTCTCCTCTCCGTTAATGGTACATGAGAAAAGTCCAAAAGATTCTGTACCTAGACAGGACACAGAGTTAGGCAATTGCTATTTCTAACTAACTGTTATAAGAGAATTTAAGGGTGACAAATACCCTTTCAAAGACCAAAAAAATAACTCAGTTTCAAGATTTTGTAAGTAAATGAGGGCTGACTGGAATTGTTGAAAAAGAAATGCAAATGAAAGTTTTTATGATGAGACTTTTATTCTACAAATCACCCTTCTTCAGAGATATAAATCTTAGGGCAAGGACACTGATTGATGACTTTCACTGGTTGTGTGTTGGTCCCCTGCCAAATTTAGATCACATGTTAATGTATCATGCTGACAGTGATGTATTAAACTCTAATGTAGCATATTAATTCTAGAGACATTGAATAACTCGTTTTAGTATAATGTTTTTAAGTCATCTTTTTTAACCCTGTCAGAGCCAGGCAAATTATCTCCCTCTGCCTCTAGTTTTTAGCAAAGCTAAATAGGCTCCTGACTATTATTTCTTCTTGTCCACCTCTCAGCAAGAAGTGGGCATAAACATATACTGTCAAAGGGAATAGAACTGCGTGCAGCTTACTGGAGGAGCGGGAGGTGCTGTTAACGAACACGTTCAGGAACTTCTTGGAAAATGGGAGGTCAGCCTCAGGAGATGAATCTTCAGAAGAACTGAGAATTTCTGGCCTCGCCTCCTCATCATCATGACCATACCCCACCTCACCTGTCCTCGAAGCCTCTTCATCGCATAGAGTTGAAAGCTCACTGTCGTCGCTCAGAACGGAGGTGCACCTGAGAGGATAAAATACTCAGCTGAAGGCTTAACAACTGCAAAAAGGGAAAGAGTAGAGGGCTTGATACTTAATTAACTTAAATTTAAACATATTGTCAGGCATACCTTCTAAGGCTAACTAGTTCCAGTGTGGTATTTTCATCCACCACTAGTGTGTACTTCATGGAGTCATAAGCCAGTCCATCATCCTCATTAGGTTGCCTCAGAGCCAGGTCTTTCTCACACAGTGGGATGTCATGGTCATGGTCAGGTAACGGATGATCTTGCACACTGGAATCAATGGGTGGAGAGCTGTCAAGCTCTAAATCACTACCACTATAGGACTGCTTTCTTAAGCCACCCAGGAAGGGATAAGAGTCCCCGTCATCCTCCTCTTCCTCATTGTCTGTGGAGTAGGCGAAGCTGAAACAGCGGTTGGTCTGTGCAGTGGGTATGTCAAGCGTCAGGCTGTGTTTGACCTCAGTGATGCGCTCAAGAGATGCTGATGAGCGACTCGTTGGTCTGGGCTCCGTTTCTCGTCCTTCATCTTTATCGCTGACCACACTCTCACTAAGACTGGGGGAGTCCAGATCCCTTCTTCCCTCCAACATCGTCAGGTCATTGTTGGGCTCTTCATCTTCCTCCAGTCTCCCAGCATTCTTAGATAGTTTGTCTGTGGAGTTCTTGTCACAGTCTTTAGTGGTATACAGGGAGCTGAAATTTGTGGTTCCCCTCTCAATGTCTGCACAGCGTTCTAAAATCAGTGTGGTTATGGTATCTCCAGTGGGGTTGCTCATATAGAGATGGGAATCTATCATTACTGCTTCTTTTGGAGACTCAACGTTCCTACCTTTTGCTCCGGGCTCCATCCTCTCCTCTCTGTACACTTCACCTTCCATATCGCTCTGCTGTGATCTCTCCATCCCTGTTTTTTTGTCCTGGTCCTCATCGTTGAGACTATCTCCCTCTCCAATGTCTGAAGACGGTGAGATGGTATCGGACACAGACACCTTCCTCTTGAAACACTCCTCTGGGCAGCTGATCGGGTATGAGCCCTCTGAGATCATCCTGTTGACTAAATTGCTGAGAAGCCAGGGAGAATCTGAGTTCTCGCTTAGGTCATCTTCACTTTCTGATTCAGACTCTCCCTCACTTGTTCCATCATATTCATCTGCACTTGGCATTAGCCTTGGCCCCACCGGCAGGTAGAAAGAGCGCTTGAAGCTCTCAAGGCTGTGGTCTGGTTCTATCTGGAGCACCATAGGTCTGGACAGACTGTCCTCAGAGCACTGGGCTGGAGGCAGAGTCTCATCTGGGTCAGCCTGGTGCTCACAGGAAAGCTCATCATCCACATTCTGCAGGCCCATCAGAGCTTGTCCATCATCGTAGGACTCAGGCGGTAATATGGGTGAGTCGACAGGGGAGGGTGTGGCAATAGTGGGTGAAGGAAGAGGGGAAGGGGAGGGTAGAGAAAAACCTTCTTTGATTGGGTCAGGCTGACCCAGAAGCAGTGATGCTTTCAGACCAACAATTCCACTGTCCTGCTCTAACTCTGTATCTGGGTCCAGCTCCTGGTCTGATGTCGGCGAGCTGGCTTCCTCAATGGAGTTGGTGAGGTGAGACGAGCGTCCACTACTGCTCTCATCACTAGTTAGGTCCAACTCTGTCTCTGAGATAGAGGAGATCATGTTGGAGGCCACAGGGCCTCCACAACCAAATGCTGCCTCCAACTCCCCTTCAATGTCAGAGTCAGAGCCTGGAGAGCTGAGGTCTTTGTCTTGGTCTGAAGTCATGTACCCCCGCTGGTTCATATCTGCTATCCCTGGGTCTGAGGATGGAGAGGTGGAATCGTTAGCTGCTACCTCTATGGTAGCTGGAGCATCAGAGCTGTTGGAGTGGCCAAGAGCTTCTGAGCGGCTTGCTGACTGATAACTGGAGAAAGTTGGAGGCTCACAGGGTTCAATGGAGGGGAATTCCACGTATGACGACTGATTCTCCTTACAAACCATATCGTAGGTCTCCTTGCACATGAACTCCACTTCAAAGTCCTTCTCCAGCTCTTCTTCAGAGAAGGGTGTGTCTGCGCTATCATTAGCCCCCATGGGTGCAGTGGATGACAAGCAGTGACTGGTTCCATCTGGGTCTAGATCATCCTCCGGCTCCATCCCTGACTCGCTGGTGATTGTGTACGTGTCCGTAGCGCGCCGGTTTGAGTGTTTGTGGTTGTGGTCGCTGTTGAGGTCATGGTCCACTTCTGTGTCTGAACACTGGGAGTGCTCATCTACGGAGGGTACTCTTGCTGTCTGGATTGAAGTGTCTGTCTTTGACTCAGTGAAATCAGTAGAGCGTGGGTGAGACTTATGCTGACCAAATGAGCCTGGGAAGATAAAAGTTGTGGAGAAAGAAGAAAAGGCATAAGAGATCGATAGTACGGCATGACCCTGGTGATTATTAAGTAGATGATGACAAGAATGCAAAAACGAGACATGCCTAATGAGCAGAGGACGCATTAAGTATGATCATTATATTAACTGTCTATAATCAGATGAAAATAGAATGCAAAATGTACTTATTGAAAACATACCCTTTAGTTTCATTAAACTATAGTTTAGAGCATCCTGGATGTAAGAATGAACATAACAGTGTTTTGTTGAACTTTTCACAGAAATCAAATTCACAACACAACACAACACAGCACTACATAACACTGATGTCGATGGGATGATCTCTAAGCTTGCTGGGCTGGCCTTCTTGTTACCGTATTCGGGCCTCTCCCGCCTGTTGCCCTCCATGTCACAGAGGAGGGGCCTATGAGGAGACTGGGGGTTCCCGCCCTCCCCTGCCTGTTTTGGTGGAGTACCTTTGCTCTGAGACCCTGGGGCCTTGGAAACTGGAGAGGTTGGGCATTGGCCTGTCACATGACTACCATCCTCCAGACATGAGTGGGTTGGAGACAGACGGCCTGGAGGTACAATAAATATTTATATTCTTACTGAGTGTAAAGCAATCGAGAAACTGAGCTAAATTCAGGGTATCAATAAAACTGCTTATGTGGGGAAATACATAAATGAAAAGACTAAAGGTGTTAAAAGAGGGACCTTTAACTGCTGTTAGACCTTATTTGATTGGCTCATGGCAATTCTATATAAATCGGAGATTTTATTGTAGTAACAGTGCTTGAATACTACAACAAAGATGTGCTTATTTGACCTGAAATTACTACAAAATGAGTGATAGCTGATCACTAGTGATCATCACTAGTGGTCATTAGTGATCATGTGGAAGCTTTCATGTGTGATGGAGAGACAAATGAATACAAACACAAATGAGAATGTAACAGTTCACAACCGGTGTTTTATACATCATTTATGATGTTCTCACCTTGGGAGACTGGGTTGCGTAGAGAGTCCTGCCAGCTTCCTTTCTTTGGGGATGCGCTGCTGTTGTTGTTCAGCGAATCCTGAGGAAAAGAGAGAGAAGGAAAAGATTTAAAACCCTGGTATGTTTCCAAAGAGCTCGCACATGCTCTGTGTTTGGCATTTGTCGAATTACCTGCGAAACAGCTGTCGTGAGGTTCAGTGTGGTGGGTCTACTCTTCAGAGTGCCAAGAGTAGGCGAGGGAGGAGGGGAGACAGAGGGAGATGGTGGCGCATCAGGGTCCACCTCTTCTTCTTCTTCGTCCTCATCGTCCTCATCTTCATCGTCAATCATCTCAAACTCTTGAAAGTCATCCTGGAAGGAGCAAACTGTGTGGTGTATGTCATTCTTCTCCAGAATAAGGGAATCCTGAAAGAGGAAGATAGAGGGAGGGAGATGGCTAGTTAGAGTTATGCATTATTAGAAAAGCAATTATTACTTATTACTTTGTCACACACACACACACACACTCAACAGAGTTGAGACAATAGCCACCCTCATGAAAGCATCTTGTAATCTGACAACAAAAGGAAACGAGAAGAAGAACAAGTGTGTTTGAAAGATGAATCAAAATTGAAAAGGGCAGATTTACAGAAGCATAATATATTTGCAAATGCAACAAATATTAGAGCGCTGTAGTGGAAAACTCTGCAACAAGGTTTACAGTAGCAGTGCATTTTGCTGATATGTTCTTTTTTAGCCTTGGGTCTTCTGATTCTGTACACCCATGGATGTGTATGTAAATAAGGAAGCGAGGTGTAGCCTTGAGAGTCAGCAGTGTTCTCGAGTGATTCGATTTCAAACAAAACTTATGTTTGACCTGAGCAAGAGAGTTATTATAATTCCTTTTTTTTCCCTTTTAAGTTTATTTGAAATATCACATTGACCTGTCAACTCAACAGCCTACAAAATAGATACCTGTAACCCAACTTTAGCCCGGATCATCACATTCAATTAACCTAAATGATAGTTTAATTTAATCTAATAATAGTTTTGATGCCTAACTTTAATCAAGCAAATATGATTTGTTAACAGCGTATTTTTGCCCTGACTTGGAAGTGCTCATATGGGTTGTATTTCCGCTTATGAGCAGATTACCAATATGTGTTAGAGGGCTTTCTGAAACAGCAGTACATGAGTATCAAAGGTTCTGATGAATAAATTACTGATTGAATGAATGAGAGCCAGGGAAAGGATCCACTCATAGATAAAGGTCTGCCCTTCTACTGTTTAAACAAGTTAATTCAAGCTTATGATATCAGCTTAAAAATCTGTTTGGTAGGTCTTTGGTTATAAACTTTCCCTGAAAGCGCACATGCGACAGGGTTCATTTCGCCTCTGCGAGTGTTGGACATTATACAGTCTTTAGTAGCTCTCATAGCCAATTTAGACAATATTCTAGCATTATTACATTCACGATTAGAGCAAGATGAATTATAGACTGGAGCTGCACAATGTCAAAGATTCACCATCAACATAATATCAACATGTGCAACATCAATATCACAAAAGATTGCATGCAATAAATGGTAGGCTATAGAAGCTTTTTATCAACTGACATTTTGACATTAAATATAGTAGGACAAACACAAATACAGAAGTAGTGAAATGTGTAAAATACATCTGAGCTTAACTCTGTATATTCTCTCTCTCTCTCTCTGTCTCGATATATATGTATTAGGGCTGGGCGAGTTAACTCGTTATTATCGTGTTAACTCGTTGATTATTTAACGCCGATAAATATTTTATCATGCATTAATGCAGGTTTTATTTATTTATTTAAAAAAAAATTTAAATACAATTTTTTTTGGGGGGGCTTTTGTGCCTTTAATGGATAGGAAAGTTCAGAGAGGCAGGAAGCAGGGGGCAGAGAGAGGGGGAACGACACGCAGCACAGGGCCATCCGATGCGGAACTCGAACCGGGGCCAGCTGCTCAACCCACTACACCACGGACCACCCTTGTTTTATCATTGTACAAGTCTGTTGCTCACAGGCTTTTATTTTGTAAAAGTCTGTTGCTTTCTGCTGTGGAACCGGAAAAGAAAGTAATCGGCGGATCCACCAAACATGGAGAAGGGTACAGAACTTTTACTCGGCCATTTTCATGTTAAAGTTCTTCCAGACGGCGGAGTCGACAGAACCAAAGTCATCTGTAAACACTGCCAGGTTGAACTGTCTTATCTCCGTAGTAGTTCCAGTCTAAAATATCACTTAAAGGCAAAACACACAACTGATAGCAGCAAGTCATTCAACGAAATAGACAGTGGAGCGAGGCTTCTACATAAAAACTACATAAAAATGCTGATGTTAAAAGTGTGTTTGCACAACAAATGTTATGGCACTTTCATTCATATGGCAGTACATTTAAAATAAAACTAAATGATAAAAGCTATATGCTACTTTTGAATTAATTTTTAGATTTTGCGTACAAAATCGTGATTAATCTGGGAAATCATGTGAACAATTAGATTAAAAATTGTAATCGTTGTCCAGCCCTAATATGTATATATCTATGTATATACATATCTCAAATGATATTGTCATTACAATATTCAACAATCATGTGATACTTTCGTTTTCCTAATATCCTGCAGCTCTTTTATGGGATGGTTCTGTTAAAGAGATCGCATCTTTATTATAGAGCCTTCATTTTAAGGTTCACAATTGGATTTTGGGAGTCTACTCGGATAGGTTTGTATGCTTTGATGTTAACAATCAAAGCATACATACTGTATTGTTGCAGCACAGGTCTATTGTCACCCCCTGCATGCAAGGCTCCATTTTAGGTCTTGTGTTTTTAAGTCCAAAAAATGCTAAATAAATGCAAAAAGTGTGTCCTCTTCAAAGCAACTGATGAGTAAGATTGCTTTTGGTGTGAAATATGAAATTTAGCAATTGTAAACCCTTTCTTGCGATGACAAGTTCCAAAAGTTTAACCAAGATTGCGTTACTTTTGTTTGCGATTAGAATTATTAGAATGGAAGTGTATAGTGTGTCCACCTTTTCTGTGCTCAGCAGCTCTAAAAAGGATATTTTATGTCTATCTTAGCAACAGTATCGTCAAAAAGAAGCTAAACGTTGCAGAATATAGAATAATAGAGCAGCACAGCAGCAAGGCTGGGGGCAATATAATGAGAGTGGATCAATCAGATATATCTCGGGTTTCCACTTGTTTACCAGAAAGCGGAGCTCTAAATGGTTTTAAGGTTTGATGGAACACATCTTCACGATCTGTGTGTGTCGTTATGTAGCATATTTATCAAGAACACAATGGATTGATCGACTAGATCAACGTTAAAGTAGACTTTAACGTTTTCAACTGACAAAAAGTAAACTGTTGTTTGACTTTCCTTTTTATTCCCAACAGTCGATGAAACATGTTCCTAAAGAACCTGTGCTGGAGAGTGTTTTTCTACTAATATTAGATATGTTAACTAACCACCTCGTCCTTACTTTGAGTTTGACAATGCAGTTCCAGGGATTGATTTGTCTGATTTTTCCAGTTTGAACAACGCAGCAGTTTTTAGTGCCTCTCAGTGCAGTCTGTTTAATGGAGGAATCAAAGCTCACCCTCTCAACCATCTACCACACATAATTCTGCTGACGCCTGGTGCATCCACTTTATCCTACAGCAGCTGAAATCAACACTCTATCTACTGCCTAGGGAGCACACATGAATATGCACACTTCTATCTAATTTACATTTCTTTTCTTTTTTGTTGTTGATGGTTTAGCTTTTAGGGTGTGGGGAAATGTTTGGAAAAGAGCCTTTGTTCTCAGTGCTAGGAAGCTCTCGAGCAAACATTATCTGCATTCTCATAAAGCTCATAAAGATTTTTTTATAAACTTACCCATTACATTCCAACACTAAGACATAAGTGACCTATAAATCCAACCGATCCATGAGTGGGTTGTGAGAATGCCTAATGTTTTGCCCCTATATTAAACGTCCATTTGCAAGTCTGACAGACAGACAGGCGAGCTTAAAGAAAAAACATAAACTAAAAATAAGAGCTGTGTGTCGGCAACCATCGATCCCTACGGTTTCCAGTTCCCAAGGACATCCCATCCAGTCCTGTGACTGTGCATCCTCTGTCACCCAGTAGATAAACCTGTGCTCCTACAGAGGCTTCATTGTGAATTAATCTAACTCTCATATCCACTCACAGGTATCTGACAGCAAGTGGATTCAGTGTAAGTAAGTTCCGGGAACCTCAAAATACTGAGACATTCCTAAAGACATCTATTCTTAATCACGTTTTTTAAACAGCTGTGTTTTGATCACAGGCCTATAACATTAATGTATCAAGTTTTTTATTTATTTTAAAAACTATTTTCACCAGTGCAGAAAATATAGGCTTCAATTTGAGGGACCATATTGCCAACTAAGCTCACAAAGTGATGAGAGAAACTGAAGACACGATCCTCAAGCGAACACCAGCTACATTTTACCAAATAAGGAAAATACCAGGAAACCATCATTTTCACAGAAGGGAAGTGGATGCTGAGAATGGAGGGATCTTTTAAGATCTCATGCGAGGTGGGTGAAAAGAAAACAGTGGGGGTTTTTACCACTAGATTATTACCACTTATATGCAGGACTTACCTGATCTTTTCTGCTGTGGCTGAGATATTGTGTTAGTATATTGGCTGAGCAATATGTACAAATGGGTCTTTTTATTGCACAATTTCACAATGCATCATTGGGATCCGTACATATCTCTACCCAAGTAATCTTTTCTACAAGGCATAGTTCATAATTTTAGTTTTATGCTGGTATAAGTGACAGGTTAACCTCCAATTAATGATGACGATGGCCTCCACCTGCAGAAGAGCCCAATATTTTCTTTGAGACTTTTTATTTAACCCAAAGTTTTTCACTTGCTGGGAAACAAGTGACAAAGGAAAGAAAAACATATATACATTTTAGGATTCTTATTAACTTAATTAAGTGTAAAAGTTAGTAGACAAAAGTTTTTGTTTTTGTTTTTTTTCTTACAAAGAATTTGTGGAAATAAAGATCATAGTTAAAGTGAGGAAGCTGTAAAAACTTAGGAAAGGAAGAGGTCCAAAATCACAGTCATTGAGATCATTTTGATTTCTAAGACTGGGACTGAAGGGTTGATTATTACAAATAACGACCTTGATTAGATGGCAATCGTTTAAATCTATTCAAATTTCAAACACAATGTCTTACCATCTTTTACTACGGTACTTGTTTATGTTATTTGTAGCCATGAGAAAAATCTTGTTCAAATTAAATTTGATATAGATCAAAAAAATCTGGAATGAGTGAAAAACCTTTTTGGGCTTCATCTTATCAGTGCATCTGTAAATTTCAGCATTTGAAACTCAGACAAGGACTGCGGCTGAGAAACAGACACCACTGCTCTGGCACATACTAAATTATGCATGTACTCATGCCGTTCAATCAGGGCTCCAGAGAGACAGGAAGTAAGGAATTAGGGGCAAGTATAGGCGGTGAGCAGCAGGGTGTTTGTGTGTATATGAGACCCAGTGAAAATAATTCAAAGGCATAAAAAGGAGAGATACCCTCAGCCGTGCTCTCTCAGCTTGTTACGGTGACATGTGACAAAACGAACAAGCTTGAGGACATACTGTCCCTTACTGACATTAAAGATTGTAAAGGACAGCCTGGTCCGACGTGCAACAGCATTTTGGCATTCAGTTTCTGATTACAATTTTCTCCGAAAATCAGATAACTATCTTTAATTGCCGGCTTTCACCTCAAAACGACAGTATAAGCTGCTTAAAGACACCATGTGTGTCTGTTTGATTTATTCACATGTGCAGTGTGTGTCCTTGCCACATAAATAAAGTGATAATCTACAAGGTTACGCAGATTGAGACCTGAACCCCACAACGAATTAGAATTTATCAGAGCTGGGGATTGGGGCCGAAGGATAATCTCACTGTTTAGATTGGCTGCTCTTTCTGAACATCAAAGACATGCTGCCCAATGTGACTAAATCATACTGACTTGAAAACATTGGTCTTCATCAGCAGAGTGCTGTGCATGAGGGAAACACTGCTGCTGATGATGCTGATGAGGATGATGAGCTGACAAAGTGTCACGCGTCACGCATCTTACTGAAGCAGCCAAAATCAAATACCATGTGAAGCATCCTGTGCATGCAATTTTCTGTCCCGCCTTTCTTTTACTGTTATTTAGAACACACTCAGAGGGCAACTGAGTGTGTATCCATCCCATGTCAGCAAGATTACTCGCTCCGGGCAATGATGTAACGTAACAAGGACCGACACTGTCTCTGCTTTCGTTTATGTGAAGTGAGCAGTCAGAGCTTTTGCTGAGGTGTGTGTGCTTAAACACATGTGGGTGGGAAAGCAGGAAGCAGAAAGGGGGTACTGATGCAGTTTACTACAGTATGACATCCACTCTCTTTTCCTCTAGAGGTCTTTTCATATGCTGTGCAAAAAAGGCTCTCTTACAGACAGGCTTTGCTCTCTTTCCATAATGTGTTTTGTTGGTGGATTAAAGCAGAGTGAAATCTCCAGCTGAGATTTATGCCAAAAGCTTAACCCTCAGAACCAACCATCCCTGAAATAAATCACCATTCCCAGGCTCCTCGGCAGGGAAGAGAGACACAGGAGGAAAAATTAGAAGGAGGAGAGCTTTAAGGGGAGAGGAGTGGAGGGGCAGCAGAGAAGAGGGAGTGTGAGCTCCGTCTCTAAGCAACATTCTGCATAGCGAGGGAGGGAAACACACTTGGGAGGGAGAGAAGGAGGTTGTCTCTGCATAGCAGCAAACTGCACTGGGTCACCCACCCTCTGCTGCAGCCATGGCTCAACGCCACCTGCATAAAACATTTACATCTCACAGGATGGACAGGGAGAAACAGGGAGAGGGGGGTTTAGGATGACTGTATAATTTAAGTCTAAGATGGTCTGTCTTGCAGGACGACACAACTAATGACTCCATTATTTGCTTATACTTTATAACCCAGTGGCTTGAATAGGATCATTATAGGAAAGACTGCATGGAACATCTATGATATGCTCAGTAGTTTAGCGAATTAATGACTGTTTCTCAGATCCAGCATGATTTCTACAATGGTCAAAAGTACATAGAGTGTGGCCAACTTGTGCAGTTAAACAAAGCTTTGTCAGCTTTGTTGTTTCAGAAAAGAAGCAGAGCATTTCTCTTGTGCATTTCAGAGTCCTAAAGGTTTTGACAGCTGTGTGCCAATTTAAGTGGACAGCGTTTAACTGAGAGATTAAAATCAAAAAATCCACAAAAGACTCTCTTTCTGTCAGCTTACTGCCTGTATTTTCAGGAGGTACAACATAGCTTGCTTAAGTTCCAGCTTCACTACTTCTCAGAAGATTTGGGATGAAGGTATATAAATCTCTAATTCTAGTTATCTACAAGTCTAATAAGTTGACACAATGTGTGATATTGCATTCACTTATTTGCAGAGAAGGTGGAACACTTTGGTTGAAGGTTCAAGAAAATAAGAGTCAGTAATGTTTTAACTTTGCTGTTTGATGGTTAAAGTGTCAGAGGGCAGCGATTTAAGTGGGCAGTTTGCCTCGTTGTGTTGATTTAACTATTACCAAGCTGGCTGTTTCTTTTCATGAGGCGAGCTATATAGTGATTATTTTATGGACAATTTTCCTCCGTTACTTGTGTTAGCAAAATTGATCCTTGAAAAGAAACTTTATGTCAGATCCTCATTTGGCATGTCACAGTATCACTTTAAATTAGTTGAATATATAGTAGTGTGCGCATTTTATGCCGTGATCACAGCAAAAGTAATATGCAATGTAGGGCCACCATTGGTCCACAAGCCGAACTCTGAGATAACATGATTTGGCTAGTGTATACACCTTCTCACACAAGACACATAGCATTAATGGCTTCTTCAATCTGAAAAAAGCAATGACATTCAGTCACTCACACATTGGACACTTTTCTGCTCATGTTCCTAACATTTTCATAAAGACACGCGTATGAGAATAAAGGAAGGAGCCGCAGTCCATGAGCATTATTTGCCATATGCATGAGACTGTTGTAATATCACTAGTCACTAGAGAGTCAGTTTTCTAACAACAACATGCCATGTCACCGTAACAATTGATAATAGCCTGCCAAGCGCAAAGTGGTGGTGTAAAACACAGTCACAATGGATAGAAGCAGCAGTTAATACTACCTTTCTACATGTAACTGAACAGTCAGCGTTATAGTGTGAGGGTTGAACTTCCCTTTAGTATAAGTATGGCTCCTGTCAATTCAAGGAAAAGGCAATGTTGATGGATGGGAGCAGCTGAGGCATTGATATGTCGTCAGTCAGAGAGCAGAGGCTTTAGCTGTTAAAACTGTTAAGTGTTCTTTCATTCATTTGGCTCAGATAGCTGCTGAGTGAAAACTAACTGCGTTCTGTATGCAGTCCTAATGGAATCAGTCACACTAAAGAGTGCTTACATATAGGGGAAATATTGTGTAAAAACATCTGAGATGAGGTAAGATAAAAAACAAAAACAAAAAAAAACATAAAAAACAGAGGCTCACCTTTTCATATGGATCAGAATCATAGTTGAGTCCAATCCCACAATCATCTGTGATTTCTGAGAGATCTTCATCATCAAACTCCTCCAGGCTGATGTCGTGGGCTGGCCTAAGAATACATGAGAGGGATTATACTCACTACATGTTGTGAAAACGTGAATTTTTCTCTTTCATCAGTGAACACTCCAGAAAAGAATTTCTCTATGATTTGTGCCCACACACTCAACCCCTGTTCAAACCTGCTCCGTCTGGGTCTCAGTCTCATTTACTGACTCACACAGCAATACTTACTATCGTTTCTAGCTTTATGACATCCCAAACATTAAGACATGACACATTATTAGCAGTATTTCTACATAAGTTAACTGAATCTTGTAGTTTAAACTGGACATCAGCTAAGGAACTTGTCAAAACTAGAGGGAATTATTAGTAGCTGCCTCTTACATCCAAGCTTCTAAACTTCCAATTACAGCAGCAGCACTCCACAGCAGGGAGGCATATATGTCTTTGTGATGAGCCATGGCAATGCAAGTTTTGTTGCTCTATTTCATCTTTGCTCCATTACGTTCAGCAGGCTCCGAGGTCTGCAGCAGCTGGCTCGCAATGTGTTGAAGGAAATGCTGCATTGCAGCTTTCCTGCTAAGAAGAGGACAGTCCACATATTACGTATAGATGTGAGTTTACATCATACAGTCATACAGGGGTCTTTTTCTACACAATGACATTGTCCTTTGAAATCGAATGTCGGCAAGCCGATAAATGTGAGGGGAAAGAAAAAGGAGTCAAGTGTCACAAATCGGTTCCCAAATCTTACTGGTCTGGTTTAATATGTGGTGACTGAAAAAACTGTGGGAAGGAAATTCATTAAGGTGTACATATAAAAGTTAACAGAGAATGTTGCTGGAATTTAAGCAAGTACTCAGTAAAACAAGGAATTTAATTTTTGTCATGGAAAAACATTTGAATTCAAATTAAGGTAAATGGCAAAATAATAAGATCATTGAGCAATTTTTTTGGTTCAGGGAACATTTAATAATGAAGCCATATGACACATTAACTTTCCATTTGTGGAAAGTTACAGCAACCTGTGAATCTACCTCAGATAAAATGCTCAACAAAAAAGGCATCCATCTGGTACCGACAGTAATCGTGATTTTAAAAAGAATGAAATATGGACATTGTGCTGGTAATATACTCATTATAATACTATGTTTTGGTCTCAGCTAAGGAAATAAAATTTTATCAATCGCGGATTAAGGTTTTCTCACGAGTTTTACATTTTTTAACCTCCTACCAAAAAATGGAGACAAAAAGGTTTCCATAGATGTCACATAGATGATATTATTTGCAATTATAATAGTGTGGTGAAAATCTGATCTTGTGGCCGCCCTAATTGCATCTCGATGATTTCCATCAAGATTAATAATTTGGGAAAAATAAACCTTCTCGTTAGGGAGTAAACCACATAGGTGCAGATGCAATCAACAGCATGTCCTGACTATTTGGACCATTTGTTGTGTTTCGATACTGGTTTCTTTACCCACATTTTGTTGTTCTGTACTGATTCTTTCAAATAAATGCTGAGTAAACTAAGCAATAAGAAAAATAACAATAATATGCTTGAAATGCATTCACAATTTATAGGTCAGGGTGTAGCATCAACAATTATATATTTCTATGTGAAAAACGTAGAGCTAAGCATGTAGAGAGTCGAGTCTATCATCCGCTGTTCCCCAAGAGATCACAGACTATATATACAGTACATGTGATTTTGATTTTTAGTTTCATTACAGCCATGCCACTGAGCAGTTTTGGTCTTTGGGAAACATCAGTTTCGCTTGTAGTTGAAAATCAGCTTGTGATTTCATCATGTTAACTGTTCTTAAATCTCTGAAAGGCAAAGATATGGAAATTGCTACAGAGATAATCCAGATCTGTCATAAACAGGCACTCATACTAAGTTAAAGTCACAGCAGCAGTCCTCAGAGAGTCAGTCTTTCTACTTGCCCGAGAGAACCAAAACCTGTGTAAGCCTTTGATGATGACACTATTTGTGAGTCTAAAATATTAAACAAACCTTGTCAAATAAAAAAATATATATATTTCATTCACTATGAGGAAAGCCATGTGATGAGATGCAAATTACTGAGTACTACCAGAAAGATGAGTAGTATAGAAATCACCTGTTAATATGTCTCAAAGTATCAAGATCCTGAACAAAGTCCTGACTAGACCGGATCAGTGCAGCAGTTTTCAGTTTAATGTGTTTATCAATGTTGAATTAGGGAACAGTGCAGGAAAATATGTCAGCTTTTGATGCATAAAAGGGTAGAATGTTTAGAATTATCTTTATGATTTAGTGCCACCTAGTTGCCTGGCCCTGTCATTTATCAAAACTGCATTTTTATTCATGTCATAATCTGCAATGTGAATAGATTAATTAGCCAAATCAACATTTTCCATGTAAAAATGATTACGGCCACCAGTGAAAAGGTGTTCACCTGGTTTTGGACCAGGTTTTATGGCATCCTTGGGCTGTTCCATCTCTCTTACTCAGCAGTCAACCTTTCTTCTCAAAGTTTTTTTCCTTTTGTGACTGAATTAAGATCATTTGTGCCCGGTATGGAGCAAGAAAATTTATTTTTTCCAGATTACTGGTTTGGATATCGACTGGTTCTTCTTGGACTGGCAGTATGTTTCGAACACTGGTGACTTCCACACAGACCAAGATCAAATTAATCAGGGTCCAAAAGCACTAATTTCAGACATTCGTTGCGAGCTAAAGCCACTATTGCTACTCCTCCTAAATGATCAAACTCTGTCTTTGTATGCACACTATTAAGAAAACTTCATAAGAAGCAGTGGAGACGATGTTCAAGATGAAAAAGCATTCCTATATCACAAAATTTGAAAATACAGGAATTTAATGAATCAACAAACACATTGGATTAGTTTGTTTCATTCCCTCTGAAAGAGTATCCCCTTGATATGTTGATCCCCAGTGTATGGTGGATCATTGCCAGGCGAACAAGTCGCCAACTCTCAGCGCTTCCTTCCCTCTGTCTTTCTCAGTCACAACTAGCATTCTTATTGCCAGCTTATATAAGTGTTTCGTCTTTTCTTGAACATCCCATGTTTTTTTTTTTCTTCTGAGTCTGTTTGGAAATACATTTTAATTTCCTTTCTCCAACTAAAGAAAATACCATGACAGATAACACTACTGTTTAGCTGGAGTCACCCTGCACCTTCCAGTCCAATGGTACAACCCAGTCTCGTGGTGAACCGTGTTGAAATAGACACTAAATGTATTATTATTATTATTATTGCACATTTTTGCAACACCCAGCTTGACTTTTAAAATACCAAATTTTCAATAGGAGGTTTTGCGAGCGTCTGCACCATGTTTTTGTGTATGTTTTTCAAATGGGCCAGGACTCATCACCCAGTAAGCCATAAAAGAGATTTTAATGTGGACTGGGTGTTTACGGGGTATATCTAAAGATAAGTCATGATGTCAATTTTTGTAAGAACCAAACCAAACTACGAATGAAAGCTAAAATTAAAAAAAACAACATGAAACAAGTTTTGAATAAAGTGTAGACAGTATTGTTTCTTATGGGAGATGAACTCAGGCTTCCTGGCTGACAGCCATGCATGTCGCTCTACTGGAGAACTACCTAACATAGAATTTTTGACTGTGAAAACTTGCAGTCACTCCTTACATGTCACTTTTTTTCCCATTATTATGCATTGTTATTTTTGTCTAAAATTACATTTAAAAAAGACATGTTTATGGGCGGGGGTCAGAAGTTTATGTTTGTGACAGTTTAAGAACTGCAACACCTGTAGACAGTGGCGGCTCCTCCATAGGGGCGATTTGTGCGACGCACTACCAAACACAGAGTTTTTGTTTTTTTTTTAAATCTAATTGCTAAGGTGGGACTGATCTGCTGTAGGCAAACTGGTTGTATATGTCATTGTCCAATCAGATTAAGGTCGCGCCTGGTGTTGCTACGCCCATTTTGTGCGATTTCTGTCAGGGTCGAATTTGCACCAGGAAGCTCCCATTGACATGAATGGGACCTCGGTTTTTTCAAAAATCCTGCTCCCAATGCATTTTCTATGAGGGTTTATGTGCTCGCACGAACGACGCACAACGTGCTTTCGTCATATGTCTGTTGCGCGGGACCATGAACATTCTACTTGTTGTTGTAACATTGTGGTTTTCAATAAAAAAAAAAAAAAAAAAAAAAACATTCTATGAAGAAGATGGCGAGTGTCGAGTGCAACAATACGGTAGTGTTTCTGACAGAAGTACCCTTTAGTCGTCGTACTAATGTGGAGAAGGAAGTTTGGAAGAATTTTGCAGGATTTTCGGGCTCGCCTTGCGAGGCAAAGATGAAACCCAGGGCTCCACCAACCCTGCTATTTTTCCAGGTAGTATTTGATGTAGCTAAATAACTTAACCTTTTGTGCTCAATCATTGACTTGTAATGATTTAAATCTTTTATATAATGTTGACAATGATAGCAGAATGTATAATGACACATTCATTGTTAACGGTGCAGTATTATATTTAAAAAAGAGAGAAATCTCACATAAGTAAGCTGCACTTAACCATGTTTGACAACTGGTTATACTTTTCTAAGTCATATTTTCCAAAACTTCAATAAACACTTGACTTGGATTTATATGTTGTCATTTTAATTACATTCTTTAGAATGAAAATTGAATGAATCTTATCATTAAGAGCTTATGTGTTTACTTATTTCATAGAATCCTGGAACAATATGAGGAAAATAAATAAATAATGGTTAAGGTGTAATATTAACTGATTGGCAAAGTATGCAAAAAATAACAAAAAATTATTAAAAATTATTACAATAAATTATGCTACCTAGACAAATATACCTCAGTCCTATGGACTTTTATGGTACTTATGGACATAACGGGGGGAAATTGCAGTCACTTTGGTTATTTGGAAGACCAAATAACCCCTCGACTCTGCGTTGTGTTTATTTAAGGAAGACAAGGAGTTTCTGGACGATTGGACATTTTATTTCCTGTGTGGGAACATAACAGGTTTGCATCAGTGCAATCGGTTCAGCTTCGCACAGCACACTCTGATGCAGCTTTCACAGACTGGAAATTGCACTACCTAAAAAAAATGTCAGGAGCCGCCACTGCCTTTAGATATGGGGGGAAGCTGCAGTGCCCAGAGACAACCAACGCATGCATAGCGAGAACAAGCAAACTCCACACAGAAAGGCCACAGCTGGGATTCGAACCAGGAACCCACTCACTGTGAGGGAAAAGTGCGAACCACCACAAAAAAGAAACGCAGCCATTTTTACCTTCAATTTAACTGTCAATCTAAATTATCATCCCATTCTATTTTTACCTCACTGGTGGCCCTGGATTGTCTCAACATGTTTTTCTTATGTGTTGTAGGCCTAAAATGCAGATGTACATTGATATACTAAATGAAGCTGACAAGAAAAAAATTTAAACATGTCGGCTTCTTCCCATCTACAATGACATAAAAGTCAAAGTAAATGTAAGAAAATCACTCCTTTTCTTTTTCAGTGCAGGATTTTGAGAATTTTCCATACCAAACTAATTTTTGGAGTTGTACTCTGACCAAACTCTGTTTTTTAAACAACCAGATCTTGTAGGAGATTGCTTCTATCGTGGTAATGTTTGTATATTCAAAACACAATTGAAATGAAATTATAGCACTTTCAGGTAGAAACAAAATAGTAAAACCAACCTGTCTAAAGATTTTGACATTCTACATGAGCTATCATTGTCACAACAGCACAGGCCCTGGGGCTGTGGGCAACAGAAGGGCTGTTTTCCAACTCGAATTCATCTGATCCTCTGATCCCTAATCCACATGAATTAACAACCTTAGTAAAACCAAGGTTGTTAGAAGACTTGGATTTTGGGGTGGGGATTAGAATACATTTTTGAATCAGTTCTAGATTAAATTACATAAAGAGAAAATCTAAGGGAAATAAGGGACGGTGTGTTGATGAGTGTACCAAACTATTGTCCAGTTAACTATTTGGATTTCTGCTCTTGGATTCTGTGTTACACGCACAGCTGAGTTCAACTACAGGTACAGCTCGACTTGGTCCCTTAATTGGAACACAGTTCTTGTCCCAGAACGCATATATGGTAGTAAAATCAAAGTATTGACTGAAGTATATATATGTATATATATCCATGAGATGCTGTGGACTACATCAGAAAATATTCAATTTATAACTTTCTTTTTGGGAGATCTCCACACATTTAAGTATAACTAAATTCACTGCACAGATGCTATCTTTGAGTTACTTCAATAATGCAGCTGTTACAAAATCTGAATTTTATTAGTAATGGGGGTAAAAAAAGAATTTCCAGAATGAAATGCTTTACATGAGGAAGTGATTCGATCCCCGACTGCATTATCTGGATTTGTTAGAGTTTTGACAATTTCACTCTGACATACAGACAACATACTTGCATGCATTTTAATTAATATTCATTTATTCTGCTGTTATGTAAATCTGTTGTCAGTATTTAATCCTCTTTGCAACTGAGACAAAAAGCTGGGAAATAATTAAAGTGGCACGTGAAATGTTGCTCTTAATTTGCATTTTTCATTTGCTCCTGGTAAATTTCAAGTACCAAAACAACCATTTTAACTCTCATAGTTTGTCTCGTTTTTCTCTGTGTGACCCTGTGATGGACCGGCAAGCTGCCCGATGGCAGCTGGGATAGGCTCCAGCAACCCTGTGACCCTTAAATGGACTGAGCAGGCATAGAAGATGGATGGATGGATGGATTATTTGAGGGCTACCAAATGCGTCCATATACAACAAGTTGGAAGTCAGAACAGGTTGGTTTATGATAAACAGACAAAATCTCTTGCTGGCAGTGCAGAGATTTTAAACTGCAGCAACCATATAAAAAATGCTCAAGTGCCCTTGACACCCTGTATATGTATGTGCATGTGTACATACGTGTGTGTTGGGGGTGTTGCAATCTAACAATCGGTGCAATATGATATTCAGCATGTCTTCATCAACCTGCCTAGGTTTTTTTTTGTGTGTGTAAATCAAGTGCATCAGCACCGTAAAATAAGGATGAACACACATCAGAAAACCATCAAAACAAATTTCCGACCTGGCAAAAGAAGTGAAGATGTGTCAACCAAACGTTAGGAAAAGAGGCTGTTAATGAGTTCTTCAGGGAAGCTTTGTCTGTAGCATAGGTGAGTGTAATTCACAATGGAAAAAACACCACATCATCACAGCTATGTACAAATTAGTTACCACTATCACACAAGCCTTGTTTGGATTATGCATTGGAGTTTAGTGAAACTGAAGGATAAGCAGACAGGTGGGTTAGCAAAGGAGATGAAACGAGAAGGGAGAAAGAATGCTGCAGCCGTGAAAGAAAAATCATGAATTTGAAGGTTAAAAGTGTAGTGAAGAAATTAAAATCATATGGCTTCGTTTTTGTGAAAGCTAATCTTCTTTGCTGCGACCACGTCAAGAAAATAAGTTTGTGCATTACAGCAACAACTGACCCTTTCAGAAACAATGTGCCCTTTAATCTGGAACATATAGATTTTTCATAACTGTAAGCACATTACTTGGGTTATCACAATAATGGAGACACTGTTTCAGACCATTTCATATTGTCATCTGTTTTTCATCTACTTCTTTTTGAATCCATACTTTACTTTCTGGTCTCGTTCAGTGCGACGCATTCTACTCTTTCTAGTTTTGTTTTCTGCTTGTTTTGGCATAAAGAGTCTTGCCCTATTTCCCCAAAAATGCAAAATGTAAGAAACCGTGTCAGGAAAAGCTACAGGGGAATGTTAAAGCCCTGGAGGCTCGTCTACTTTTCTAAAATGCTGAAATGTTTTAATTCAGGATTCCTTTTAAATGAAGCACAGCTACCACTGCGGTGTTGACAGCATCCAAGGGAGTGTGCAATGTCTTCCACACTATGTGGCTTACAGCTCTACCAGGTGCCACACAGTAATTTAACCTGCATTAAGTCCACTTCTGCTCAAGGTCATTCTTAACAAATAGAGGCCATCAAACAGACGCTTAAAGGTTGAGGGAGAACAAGTACCGATCACCACTGTGACATTCAGAAAAAATGACAATCCTACTTCAAGAAAAAAAATCAAGGTTCATTGTCAGAAGCCAGGGTTTGTACCATCGCTGTGTCATTTTTCTCTCTCAGATTCAGCTACTCTCTGTCATCTCTGAAACATTTCTGTCCATAAAATCATTTGTCAAACCAGCACAACGTCATCTCTGTCCCATCTAAAAATCCCTTTTCATATAAATCACAAATATGTCATATTTACCTTCAGATTGTTTTGTTTTTTTAACATGGCAGAGAATCTACACAGTTTAAAATGTGCATTTAATCAATAATCAAATTTACCCCTGAAAGATTAGGACACCCTGTAAAACTGCATTTCCTGAACTATACGTTCATATTAAAAATGGAAAAAATTTGAGAAAAACATAAACCTGTCCAATAACAATATCAAACAGATGCAACGGGGAGTGCTTTGTTGTAATTACGCTGCCTTTTAACCATAAGAACCTGCTTCACAGTGACATCATCTTTAAAAGCCAGGGACATCGATGTGGTTGCGACTGACTCATTAACGATATCATTTCCCAGGCTTTTCAACCACCATCTGTCTCTGGTAAAGTAGAGACACACACCCATGTATGAGTCATTCCTTTATCCTAATGAAGAACTCTCAAATGTCTGTGTGAAATGTGAAGATCACGTCATGTTTAAACCAAAGGTGGCGATGATGCATCACTTCAGTGTGAGCAGATGATTCTACAAATATTCATCAGATTAATGTCATCATGAAACGTAAAGCCAAAGCTGTGGTTGGATAAAAACCATCCAGTGGTGTCAAACTGATGCAAAACAAATCTCATGGATGGTAAAAAAATGAGACTTCTCGTTTAGCTTTTGTTAAAATAAAGGGATGGTTGTGGAGCAAATTCAAAACAGTGGGGAGAGGGCATAAAACCACAAACAGGGAGAAAGGAGGGAGGCAGAGATGGAGTGCTTAAGCTAAAATTAATCTGTATTTGATTTAAGCCTCTTACCCCATGGTAACCATACCCACCACCACTCCCTGCCATCCACTCTGCTTTCTCCAGCTGCTTTAGAAGTAGAACATTGACTTGCAATGATGGTTCACAATGAAAGGCCTTGTGGGGGAAAATTAAAAACGACACAAAAATATTTCAAACACGAATAGAAGATTATTGGGAGCGGCTGTGGCTGTCCTATGAACGGCTTCCCTCAGTTAGCATGTTCACAGGATTCACCAGGCAAAATACTGAGCTCGAACTGCCGTGTATGTGATAGAATACATGCTATGAAATTATCAAAAAGCAGTTTATGTGGCTTACAAGCCCTAAATATAATTGACATCCATGATCTGTGGAATTTAGTTGGAGATTGATCAAATCAAAATGAAAAAAAAATGTTTTTTCATCTGTTGTTAAGTTCAGAATGCAACAGACTTTTTCCATCACGAAGTAATCTCCAAGTAAAGGTCCAGAACCTTTGATGTGAAATGTGTAATAGACTTGAGACTTAAAAATGAACAACACTGTGTGGATCATAAAATAATGTAATTCTATTTGTTTACTGTCTGAATGATTTCTAACATCTATTGACTCATTATTTCAGTGAAAACTGAGTGATTTCGTGGAAAAGTTTTCCTAAACTGTCAGTGACGAAGAAAATGACGACAACACTAAGAAAATAAAACCAGAAAGACTGCCATTCAAAGATCATTCAGGCTTTTGTTTGCAAGCTAGATCATGTTATTTAGATAAATCACTTTGTGAAGGAGCAATGAAAATTTGAAAAAATTGATAGTCAGTTGTGGGACTCTAACTTCTTTTTTAAAAACTAGATTCAAAAGAGGGATCAGAATCATCTATGGTCATTGATCAAGTGAAAAAATCAAAATACTTTCCTTGAGTTCACTGCCTGTGCTAATCTACCAAAATCAGCAAAAACACCTTCACCAAAGGTAAAAGCTGAGGCACAGTATGGGCTCTTTTTGGCAATGGAAGAGTTGTCACCTTTTTTATATCATGCAGAGGCTTTCATTAAACCACAGCAGGGGATATCAAAAATAGTGTTTCTCTGTGAAAATAATTCATGAAAAGAAGTCACGATTAAAAAAAAAAAAATTTGAAAAAAAACTAATTGAAAAATCAAGTAAGCTGAACACCACGGTCCCATCTTCTAATTCACTGCACTGTGGACCTGAGTCTTTGCTTGAAAGGCATACTTTGTATGTATACTTTGAGGAATGTATCTCTCTTAAGAGCAGCTATGTAACAAGAATGAAATGTTCACATCAGTTGATAAGGGACGCATATTCATATGTGTTTGTTAAAGTTGACATTTCCGGTGAAGATCGTTCCCTCAATGTCTTAGAAATAATAGTTTGTCATGAAATTCAGCAGCTCATGGGGGAAAGATCTCCCTCTTACGCATTATCTTGCCCACTGGAAGCACTGCCAGTTTTATGTAAGGCAGATTACCGTACCACACCATCACACCTCTGGTGCAGGAGACAACCCATACAAATGTAAATACGCGGAAATGGTAGGAACAGGAAAGCACGTAATCAATTGTGCAAACACACTTTGTACTTCAAAATCTTATTATTTTCATAGTACAAAACTGATAATCCAAAACTGACAAAAAAAAAATACCATCAACTTGTGTGGTCATAACATCTAACAGAAAAACTGGAATGAAACTGATCAGCCCCCACCCCATTTCAGACAATAAGAGTGACGCAATCTACTTCTCACGTGTCTTCAGTGGACTGTAGATGGGGATTCATTGCTGACAGCTGAGAAACAAGGGGGGGGCACTAATGCAAAGTATGAGCAGGTTAAAAGTGTAAATAAAAAAGGATTAATACACATTGTCTACTATTAGTTTGCTTGGTACCAGGAAATGTAAAATATTGATGTCATGGCCAGAGCTTGGCTCTGTAATCTAAACTAAGGTCATGCGAAAAATCAGTTCCATTGATCTTATATGATCCATCCATTAGATTGAGTGAATCCCACATGGGTACATGGCCTGGATATAAAATCCACCAGGAGCAGCTTGCTAATGTGATTGTCTCTGTAGAACATGGGCCATGTGGAGGCAGACAGGGATGATGACAGGCTTCTGCATCAAATGTATTATTGGCTCTCCTTTCCTTCATTCATAATGCATTCATTTGTACTTTTCCCATTTTTATTAATTTTTCTTTGTGCTACTCCATCTGTTATAATAGAACTAATCTTAAAGTATATTAATATGGTGTTAAATAATATTTTGAGTAATTATTGACGTTGTTTGGTTGTCATTCAACTGGATATTGTGATGGTGACACTGTGAGGCTTTAAGGCAGCACCAGAGGGACAAAGATAATTACAGATTAAGAAAAAATACTATGAAATTGATCAATTTTCCATCTCAAAATAAAAAAATTGCAGTGGTCACGTCAAAGTGGTGTAATATTCCCCATCGTATGCTTAATTTACATCTAAACACCGATCACACATCAGAAAATAATGTGTTTTTAAGATTACCAAGCAATGCTTTAGTTGTGTCACTGATTCTACGTCAATTTACAGACTTCTGTTGGCTGCCAATAAAATACCACTTTTACATGTGCCTACACAAGAAGGCGAAGCCAGCAGAATTGTGGAAAAAGTCACAGAAGAGAAGATTTTATCTCGACCAACAGCAGTGGGACTTCAGTAAATCATTGTTCAGCAACATGCCCTTGCTTGGGTTGGACTCAACAGGGCGTGGGCCTCACACGGAGAATGCGCAAACGGGTGACTGTCGCGCATGTTTAAGATGAACATTTCGCCTTTTTTTAATCATTTTGCCGTCTTCGGAGGTTAGAAAATTAACGATAAAACAGCTGTCCTTCACAAACAGTCATCACCCTGCGCGGCTCAGAAGCAGCGTAGCCTACACAAGCTTTCAGAGTGGCATGAGCAGGCCACGAGCAGGTTATCCAGAAATATGAATACTCAGGCTGGGAGAGCGCGTTTAATCATAATCATCTACTCAAAACGGACACTTATGTTGTCAATTGCGCTTTTACTGTATTCTTCTTCTCTTCTCAACCTTGCGCATCCTCCGTCATTGTCACGCCTCATCTGAGCTCTTACCTGCAGCCAGGAGGAGAGAGCGAATGGAAAGTGGATAGGGAAAACATCTCAGCCCTGTCCGCCATCTTCTACCACAAATGACTCAGAACGACAGTAGGAAATCACGGAGGGAGCGCAGTCCATTAACAATCACGGGGCAAGGGACTGACGGAGTCGTGGACAGAGGTTTCTCTCTCTGCGGCCCCACAAATGCCCGCCTGGCCTCAAGCCTTCATTCAGACGAGCCTGCTCAGCTCCATCAAATCTGCAGTCAACAATCCACATAAACAGGATCGGTAGGGGTGCTAGGAGCAGGAACGCGCTTCAGAGGCAGCGCACAATGCTGCGGAAAATCCTGCGTTCCCTCGATATGTCCACGCGACAGTTTGCGGACAGCAGTCCGTGATTTGCTTGCCAGTTTTCTGCTGCCGCGATGCTGGCTGTGATACACAACAGCAAAGGGCCAGCAGTGCGGAGACAAGCAGCGGTAGAGGGGGGAGGGAGGGGGGCGGGCGGTTGGAGAAGAGACGATATAACGTCAGTGTTGTTGCCGTATGAGCAGGCTTTCCTGAGGCGGTGCATACAGAGCCACGTAGCGAGGCAGTGGCGTAAAACAAACAAACAAACAAACAAAAAATTAAAGTTTTTACCCTGACACATAGGTTACGCTGACCAGCACACGTCCCTGGGGGATATCCAGGGGTTAGTTCGGTAAAGTTGGAAAGATATTGGCAGATTCGGACTTCCGGGATCAGTAACTCAGAAGTGAGACATTGTTCAAACACAAAACAAGAATATTTCCAACCTCCTTGTCTGGCTTACTACGGTACCAATATCGACGGTACTACGTACTACGGTACCAATATCTTTCCAACTTTACCGAACTCCAGGGGTTCCCCGAAAATATATGCTTGCATATTAAGTCACTGTACAGTGGCGCTACCATGTGAAATGATTAAGTTGAGTATTGATTGATATTGTTTAGCTTATCTAAACCATATAGTATCATCATTGTCATCAAACATAATGGGTTAATACGGCACACAGTGGAAAGAACATAAAGGGATACAATGAGAAAAAAAAACCTTCATACTGACAGGATAACAGCTGCGAAACAGGAAATTAGGATATAATGTACAAAATGAAAACATCAAACTTTAAAAAAAGAGCTAATTGGATTGTAGATTTTGGTTTTGTAGATTCATACCACACTTTTAAATTGGTTATGAATCTGTAGTAAAAAAGCAACTTTAAAAAGGCAAATTTCAAATTGTGACAGTGACATCAGTGATTAACAGTGATCAAAACTGTCCTCCGACAGTTACATTTACCGAACAGGATCATTTTTGAATTAATGTTCATCCGTGGAGCATGCTGTACGTACAGAGTACCGCAATGTGTAGCTGTTCACTGCCCGTGGTGCTGAAACTGAGAACATTGCTAAGTGCAGTTTACCGTTTGTGCCAAACGAGGTCAGTAGATACTCACTCACCGAGTGAAACCTGTCTGACCAGACAGGACAAGTGAATAAAACCCTTATTTAGCATCATGCATTAGTTTGGCCACACAATCAAAATGATCATGTAAGAGTGAACCCTTTTTTGACTACATGTTGTAAGTTTATTGCATTAGGCTTAGCAGACTGACTGATTAACTGTGCAAAGCTATAAAGATACTTGGTCTTCAAAGATTAGTCTCATAATGTTTATGATGTCATTTTGTAGTCATTTACCTCTTTGCTGTTGTATTTGTTTTTGTTTTTTTTTACAGGTTTTTAGTAAAAGGAAATCATAATCCACTTTATTCCCTTGTACTGAATGACTGCATTGTGGTGACATTCATTGTTTAATTTTTGAGGAAATGTGAAAACTAGTGACTCAAACTTTTCAGAAATTTGCACTTTTTATTTCCGCTAAACGTAAAGCGTTACAATCTATTTTCTAGCCAGTGACATTATCATTGGGAGTGGGATGTCAAATGAGTTACACTTTGCTCTTAAAGAGTTCTGATTTCTTTATTACTTTATGTTTCATTGTGTTGCAGAGAGACTTTTAAATTCTGATTAGATGCAACAGAGCAAACAGGTTTTTGACCACCGAGAAGCAAGAGCATGATATACATAGAGTTATGAACCAATGATGATGTTTATTTTGATGATCATAGCCTGAGCAGAAAAGTCTGTTAAACCTTCATCTCAGAGATCTTCCTCTCCCCGATGGGGATGGGGCCCAGAGTGACGTCACCTTCCCATTCGAAAACTGAGAAAGGAAGACAGAAAACACATATTACCCTTTTTGTGGGTGTCTAACAACACAGGCCACCATTTATCCATCTAAGATTTCACATAATGTAAATTCTGACTGAATGCTATCATCTGTTGATTATGAAATATAGAAATGCATTGGAAAATCATGCCATACCTTCGGCTTGGGACAGATCACGATATTTCCTCTTTACCACATCCGCAGCGTTTGTTCCCCCAGAACTTCCAGAACTTCCAGAACCTCCAGTAACCCCTACTCCTGTGCCAATACTGGAAACACCAGGTGCAACCGCACTAGGGGTGTATACATCAATTCCACCGGATTCGCAGGAGCCACAAGCTCCGTCAACTCCACTGGCCTCTCTCCACCTTGCAAGGAAAATTTCAGTGGTAAATACCACATCAGCTTCTCAATCATTCACATCAACGTACATAAACTCACAAAGACTCACCCGCCAATGTAAGAACAAGCTCTATGTTCACTATCAATGGCATAGGAAGTAGATGTTGCCTTCAAGTGGCAGGTAATATAGAGCTGTTTGAATAACAGGGGGTTTGGGAAATTATGGCGTGTCAGACATGATCGTTTGTAGTATTGAACACATAATCAAGTTGATGATTGTCTTTCAGGATGCATACCAGCCCACTGTCAGCACCCTGGAACCTGAAGGCCTCCAACTGGAACAGAAGCTTGTTCTCCTCAGTGCGAGCCAAGAACTTAGAGTCAGAGCCTGTGATCTTAGCATCCAGCAAGCACCTACCCAAAACAAAACAAATATTACAGATTGATATAAATGGTTGACTTTTTTGTTTTAATCTATTCCTAAAGTAAATAACAACATTGGATAACTTATAATGCTACTTTACCCATGATTTTCAATGAAGGCATATCGGGGGATTGAGTTTGAGTCAGGTGTAAGAGTAGCCACACATCTATCCACGAAAACACGGAGGGGTACGTGGAAATATTGCTTAACAGTAGCCTCTATATGTATCATGTCTCCAAGGAAATACTGGTAGCTTGGCCTCTCATACATCCAGTCATCTGTGCAAAAAGAGGCAACATTTCATAATGTTAACAAATGTATATTGAATCATAGTTGCATAAAAGTCTTATTCCTTCGATTATTCTTTTTTTTTAACTCACCAGTCATGAGTTTCAAAGTGAAGTACAAGAACTCTTCTGCCATCTTAACTGCAGAGAATGGGACCCAGAGGGGATCCAGTGGACGGCTGCTCACATTGTGCTTTCTAAGTAATAAGACATGTTCCTTTAGACTGCAGAAATCTACAATAATGAATAGAATAAAGTGCACATCCACTGGAAAATACAGATGAGAGTTTGTAATCTACAGGTACTGGATATACTTATGTAAACCGCATATTAAATACCAGATTACAGCAATGGTGCCACTTTACATACCTTGGGTAGTGGCATTCCACAATGACAGCAGCTTGGCTTGTCCTGACCACAGCAGAGCTGCCCAAAGGTTTGGGGTTATAGTTCAGAACGAAGGTGTAGATAAGGGAATCCTCTGACATCTCACAAAGACACGAAAATGAACAGAGTTACATGCTAATATTTTCAAGCTTTAATTTTAATTTATTGTCAAGTGTATTTAATTTCTCAATGACTGTTAACTTGCATTATTCTTACCACTAAGGTGCTTCCGCATTCATGCAGTGGAGATTGATAAATGAACACTTGAGCGGAAGAATCTTCTGCGATAACACCACAGGTTCCCAGGGTAAGGTCAGCCGGATCGATGAACTGGCCGGTCCCAAACATGTCCTTTTTCACTTCCACATGAGCTACATCCTCTCTGCACTCAACATCAACAGTTGATGCAGCAACAGGAAACCTCAGTTCGAATGGCACATCTACTTTGGGTTCAGGCTGGGGGTCTTCAGGGTATTTCCAGTCGAGATCTTTTTCAAATGTCTGCTTTTGCTGTTGGGGGTCTGAAGGCTTCTTTATGTAGGGATCTGAGGGTTTCTGAGGTTTCTGAGCTGCACCGAAGCTGCCAAACAAGGCCAGCGCCACAAGGCAAACAGCAGTCAGCTTCATCACCATGACTTCACAACCACAAGTGATCAGATTAGTTCACGAGGTGCTGTAAGGAATGTGCAAATGTTCACCTGCTTTTATAATACAGTGAATCGTTTACTCATGTTACATTCCCGCCTCTTCGGTTGGCCATTCCCCTTCATCGTGACCGGTGTGATTAAACCTCAGAATACAAAAAAACTGCAGTTGTTGATCAAAAACTACAACAATTTTCAATATAGATTCTTCAATTGTGTCAGTCTAAAATTATATATTTACTCAAAGCTTTTTCTTAAAATTGTTTTCTCATGATATATAGTTGATAGTTGACAAAACAAAGTTCACAAAAAGTCACGTTGACCCAAGGTTAGGTTTACCTGCCCTAATCATGACAGGTTAAATTGTTTTGCCAAAGTAAATTCTGTGAAGGTCTGTTAATCAATATGGCTGCAACGGCTACCAGGTTGGATTAACCAAGTCAGACTGATATGGAGCCATTTCCATAGACTGTCTCTGCAAGTGTCAGTCTCACCTGCAGTTAGCTCAGGTTGCCATGAGTCTCTTAAAAGATCAGGTCAACTGACACGAGGATAAAAATGGTCCCGAGGATCAGCCTTGAAAAGGCTTTATCTATGTGTATTTTTTTTTACCATTTATTCAAGATTCTTGATTTGCCGTTTTAGGACACTGACCCAGTTTATTTTAATGACAAACCCTATGAAGACTGAGTTAACCATGGTGCTTGTCTAAATTAGATATATAAATTTCATCCTTCTACTTCGAAGTTCTTTAAGAGCATTTTTTTTTGGTTTGTGACATTTACTACCTGATTAAAACTTCTGGTTAGATTGTTTCAATATAGAATATTTTACTCTAACACACAACTTAGGAAGTGATTCAGGTTGATCCTTTTTGCATCAACATATACTTTCACTTCCTTGTAAATCACACAGTTTTATTGATTTTTTTTGTGCCTGACAAACAAATCGTGTGCCATGTCTCAAGCATAAAATTATATAGGCTGAGACAAAGCTTTCAATTATAAGATCATGTATATCCTGGATTTTTAAATTTTTTTAATATATATATATAAATCTATATATATATCTATATATAGATAGATATATATATATCTATATATACTGTATATATGTTGGCAACCTTCCAAATGTAGGGCAGATACAGGAGTTTTGTCTTAGTTTGTCCTGTTTGTTATATTTCTCAAAAAGTTATGGATAGCTGCGTGTTTTGAAAGAGATTCTTGTCAGGACCAATTTATAGATGAATTATTTTTAGTGTTACTCCTGATCCAGGTCCTGTGGTGTTGATGATTAATTATTTGAAATTAAATCTAAATTCTAAAATTTGCTCTATTGTTGAAAAATATTAGATATTAAAATATCAATGTTTATGTTTATGCATTTAGCAGATGCTTTTATCCAGAGCGACTTACAATTGGGGATATAACATTACAGCTAACATCAAAGATAACAATAAGTTACGTAGAGGGAAACCACTAGTCAGACTCTGTCAGAGGTGACAGGGGTGACAGTGTAGAGAACAGGCACAGAGGGGAGTACAGGGTAAGTGCTAGGATAGGAGATGCTCTCTGAAGAGCTGGGTCTTGAAGAGTTTCTTGAAGATAGACAGGGACGCCCCTGTATGTTTACAAAAGTAATCTAAATTCCTGTTTCATCAGGTCTTGTTCTGTGATTTATTTCCGCAGTGATCTCAGTTTTTGCATTTTCAGATCCAAAAGCTAGTGACATAATGAGGGTTATAAAAATACCCAAATACACCAAAATACCCAAATAAATGGGTATAAAATAAATCCACGCTGATGTGTCACATTTAATAATGTGCAGCAGGTCTCTTTTTTCTTCGTTCTTTTTTTTTAAACATATCCTGCCTGTGTCTGCATCTCACAAGCTAGAGTTAGTTGTCGTAACGTATGGGGTGGTCAGATTGAAGTTCTAATTTCAAACACCGTTTTACACCCCGTTTTAAAGCAGGAGAGGATCAAGAAATACAAATCAAGAATATACAGTACATCCTTCTGCTGACGTACTGCTTCACTAGCCTGGGCGAAAGCCGACTGTTGACTCTGTCAAACAGTCTGGGAAAACCCAAGAGGAATCCGTTTCCATGGAGGGCGGGACCTTACCCAGCAACTTAAATTCATTGGAGTAACGGAGTTCCCTTAACCAATCATAATGTTTAGAAATGACGTTGGTTATGCGCCGAGGTTCATGCTTACTCTCGCCAGGCTCTAGCTCGCGAATCACGCTTCCCACATCCGCTTTCATTATACCGGTACCATTTGATAAATCAAACTTTTCCCAAAGCCAGTTGGAAGGAGAGCTACGACATCCTTGCCACTAACAAAATTGACGAGGCATTCTCCTCTTGCTCTCGTTTTAATTGTGTAATGATCTCCAGAGTTGAGACAACTTCATGGATAGCTTCTAGCGTTCTTCCGTCGCCATGTTTATTTCCGCTGCGGTTGAACTACAATTATATGGACTACAATGGACTCCGCGCGTGAGTTCTGCGTCACCACTCGCAACTGTTTGCTGATTGGCAAAACACTGAGCGAACCGAGGTAGGGGGATTTGGCCAGACTATGTGCGGAGCCAAAATCTTTGGGCGGAAGTACGTAGGATGGCGTCGCCAGGCTACTGCTTCACTGCCCATAACTCTATTATCTTCAAATGTTGTATTTACCATCAAATACAAAAGAGAAGGCATATGTAAGTTAAGCCTGCAGGAACTCCTGATAAACTTGACACAATTTTGGAATTTAATGACTACTTAGATGTCAAAGATATTACCAGTTCTACACCGTGTAGGTTAATCACCCTAAATCCTTAATACCTTTTTCATATTTTTTTATTTCAGAGAGTTAAAATCACCTGTGGTGAAGCAACAACGACAAGTATTTGCACAGTCTCTCCTGAACAGAGTTCTTTGGATCTTTTTCTTTCCTTTTTAAGATTGCATGGGTTATACTTTGAATATATAATTAGTAGATATTATTAGTACATTATTAATTGTCTAAAATGTTTCAAATATATTTTCAACACTTCTAAATATTGAAAACCATTTAAAAGCATCTTACAGTAAAATGATGATGAGTCAGAAGTACATTTATGTTTATGCTTTTGGCAGACACTTTTATCCAAAGCAACTTACACTCATATCCCGGGTAGGCAGGAAGTGGAGGGTCTTGCCTAAGGACCCCTACTGGAGGTAGTACCTTTCAGCGTTGGGGTAAGGATTCGAGCCCCAATCCCATGAAAGTTGGCAATCTTACCACTACACTATCCAGTTGCTTCGGTAACATTTACTTCGAGTGAAATGCATTTTGATCATTTTTAACTGTGTTAAACTTGTTATAACTTCATCTGTTAAGATTGCGTTGATCGAGTGAAACAGCAACATACTGAAAGGTCATACAACAGGTCGTCTGTGTGTCATATGTATACACAGATGACCTGCTTGTTCTAACCATGCAATTTTTCCCAATGTCAAACTGAGAGATAAGATAAGGCTTTTGTTTGCTGAGAGACTGTTACACTACAGGTCGTGTAGACCCTCTGAAGGTTTCTGTTTTGAAACTGTTCAAATAAGATTTAATTTATTCAGTGGAAATATTAACAAACAGCTGGCATACTCCATCAAACTTCATGAAGACAGCATTCAAAGAATAAAGTGGTAAATGTTGACTATGATTTACTCTTACCATGTTCTGATACAATATTTGTCAAATGCCCTGAGGTTTAGTTTTTGGCATCACAGCTTATCTCTTCAGGACATGAACATGGACTAATCAATAACTGTGGCATCTGACTGGCAGATGAGGACAACAAATAGACTGTGAGATCGCAAGTCATCATGACCTATGTCTTATAAAAGTCCCCATATTTGTGCCACAATTTCCACAGCATTCAGTTTCATTTGTGAATCACTGTGCTGTGTGACCATGGCATTGAGACTGATTTGTTGTTGCCTTCTGGTAGTTGCTTTGCAAGGTTATCTGGCTGGGGCTCAAGACAAACCTCAGAATCCTTACGATCCTCCTCAGAAACCTCAGAATCCC
This sequence comes from Odontesthes bonariensis, assembly GCF_027942865.1. Classification (NCBI taxonomy): domain Eukaryota; kingdom Metazoa; phylum Chordata; class Actinopteri; order Atheriniformes; family Atherinopsidae; genus Odontesthes; species Odontesthes bonariensis. The sequence continues at coordinate 15,651,933 of NC_134512.1, read as the reverse complement.
TACGTTCCTCCTCAGAAACCTCAGAATCCCTACGTTCCTCCTCAGAAACCTCAGAATCCCTACGTTCCTCCTCAGAAACCTCAGAATCCCTACGTTCCTCCTCAGAAACCTCAGAATCCCTACGTTCCTCAAGTGCCTCAGAATCCCTACGTTCCTCCTCAGAAACCTCAGAATCCCTACGTTCCTCCAGTGCCTCAGAATCCCTACGTTCCTCCTCAGAAACCTCAGAATCCCTACGTTCCTCCTCAGAAACCTCAGAATCCCTACGTTCCTCCAGTGCCTCAGAATCCCTACGTCCCTCCTCCGAAACCTCAGTATCCCTACGTTCCTCCAGTGCCTCAGAATCCCAAGGTTCCTCCAGTGCCTCAGAATCCCAAGGTTCCTCCAGTGCCTCAGAATCCCTACGTTCCTCCAGTGCCTCAGAATCCCTACGTTCCTCCAGTGCCTCAGAATCCCTACGTTCCTCCAGTGCCTCAGAATCCCTACGTCCCTCAGAATCCCTACGTCCCTCCTCAGAAACCTCAGAATCCCTATGAGCCCGTGAAGCCTAATCCAGGTCAGAGTAATCAGGCGCACACAGAGTCATTTCACAGTTGTGAGGTGGCTCAGCACCACAAGATTCAATGCGGCGCCCCAATCATTTCTGCCGAACACTGTGATGCTATCAACTGCTGCTTCGATGGACGCATGTGCTATTATGGCAGATCTGGTAAGTGCTTTCGTTTTTTCCTCCGAATTTTTCCCAGAATCTTGAAGGTATGCTTCTTTGATACTTAAAAGTGAACAAGAATTTTTGCAATAGTCATTGTTTCATGTTTTTTCTGCAATTTTCTCAGTGACTCTTCAGTGTACCAAGGATGGTCAGGTCATCATTGTTGTTTCCAGAGATGCCACTTTACCCAATATTGACTTGGATTCAATTGGTTTCCTTGGAGATGGTCCAACATGCAGTCCTGTTGGTACCACCTCAGCTTTTGCCATCTACCAGTTCCCTGTCACTGCCTGCGGCACAGTCATGATGGTAAGGGCTGGAACTCATCTAACTCTTAAACTTGATATTTATTATTTTTTGTATGGTAACAATGAAGCTTTAAACACTACCAATTTACTGTAGGAAGAGCCTGGTGTGATAGTCTACGAGAACAGGATGTCCTCTTCATATGAAGTGGCTCTTGGACCTTTAGGAGCCATTACGAGGGACAGCCAATATGAGTATGTGTTATTGAATTCAAAATAACTGGTAATCTTATAGATTAAAAGATTGCTATATGCTGGCTACAATGAAAGATTTTGCACTTAGCACTTATAACTAACAAAAAGATATACAAAGTCTGAAATCAAGCCAAACCTCAAAAACCATAATGGATTTTTTGATAGACTTAGATAGCTTTTATTTCTTGTCCCAGGCTGTCTGTCCAGTGCAGATATATTGGTTCTTCAATTGAGGCTTTGGTCATTGAGGTTGGTTTGGTTCCTCCACCACTGCCAGTTGCAGCTCCTGGACCCCTACGTGTGGAGCTCAGGCTGGGCAATGGAGAATGTACTAGCAAGGGTTGTGTCGAAGGTCAGCATTGAGCACATTCTATTTTTATATTAAGTGTTTTTTGGAATGACTGTGCCAACAACCACTCTTCTTTTGTTGCTACAGAGGATGTGGCCTACACCTCCTTTTATACTGATGGTGACTACCCCGTCATAAAGGTTCTCAGGGATCCTGTGTACGTTGAGGTCCGAATGCTGGAGAGGACTGATCCCAACCTTGTTCTGACTCTTGGAAGATGCTGGGCAACCACTAGCCAGTATCCTCAAAGTCTTCCTCAGTGGGATTTGCTGATTGATGGGTAAGAGTAAGTGTTGGTTTGATTTTGAAGCCTTTATGATACATTTTTAACAAAACACTGTATACCCTCTCCTCTCGTCAAAGCTGTCCCAACCTGGATGACCGTTACTTAACAACTTGTGTTCCTGTGGATGCCTCATCTGGACTGATGTACCCAAGGCATCACAGACGTTTCATTTTTAAGATGTTCACTTTTGTCCAGGCTGGTGCAAGTGATCCCTCCAAAAAGGGGGCTGCGGCACCAGATTTGATTCCTCTGAAAGAAAGGGTATAGAATCCAATTATCTAAAAAAAAATATGCTTTGTTATTGCAATTTTTTTAATCACCTTAATTTATGTACAACACTGTACTTTTTTTCTCCAGATTTTTATCCACTGTGATGTTGCTGTGTGCCAACCTTCTCTTGCAAACAACTGTGAACCAAGGTGCTTCAGGAAGAGTAAGTATTACAGAGTACTCTTGGGTATTACCAATGTAGTGACTATCTGAGCTTTAATCACTTCTTTATGATTGAAATTAATACAGGAAACTTGTGTACTGTGGTATAAAACTAAGACCGAGAGTAATTGATATTTCCATATTTTCTGCACTAGACAAGAGAGAAGTTTCTGGTTCTACCAAGAAACTCTCCAGAGAGGAGACCACCGTGGTTAGCAGCATGGAGGTTGTTATCACTGATCCAAGTTCTCAATAACAACATCCCAAAGGAGTTTTCTTTTCACCAAGTCTAAATCCAGGAAACCTTCAAAAAAATAAATGAGTTCAAATAAATCTTCTTTTGGCTGAATGTGTTGCCTGATAATTTTTTATGTTTCCTCACAAAACATCATTCAGATACAGCACATGATCTACTTATACTTGAATCAGACAAAACCAATCTAATGGGTAAGAAGTGTCCCAAAAACAGTTATTACCTTTATTTTCATACAGTTCAGTTCTTTGGCAGCCCAGAGTAAAGGGAAGGGTCTTACTGGAGACGAGGTAGTCGAGGCGAAGTGTCCAGAGCCAGAAGAGCCAGCTGATGGTGCAGAGGTGCCGATGAGGAGCGAGCATTTATATCTATTACAATAACATATTCTATGCTGCAGTAACATAATGTATTATTTCGGGGATTACTGAAGTATTATTGAATTTCATTTTTTGTAACTTAATTGAGTAAAAGCAAAGAAAATGTTAAAATAGGTGAAGAAACTAGACATAACCATGTTTTTTTAAATAGTATATCAAAGTAATGTACGACTGAAGCAGTTCCATGGCAATTTCATATTCTTAATTTAAACTGTATTTATAATAATACATTGTTATGTAAAATAGTTGGAGGATGTAAGCTGCACGACCATGGTCAAACAAGGAAATATCTCAATCAATGAAAAAGCCTTAAAACGCAGCACAGTATTTATAGATAACTAAACCTGATTGTTCGATATTTAACTCAAGGCTTGATCATTTCTTTACTGACTAGGCCTTTATCAAAGTTCAACAGGTGCAACAAAGAATCAAAAATTTAGATGGATGAAATCAAAAACTGTTCGAAGACATAACCGTAACCCCAGCAGCTCTATTCACAAGTGATGTGTCCTCACAGCCAATTGGGGTCAGCTGGTATGATGCTTGATGGTTTGACCCAGGAAAATATTAAAAATACAATTATCTAGTGTATGACTTCAAGACAAAAAATTGGACATCATGCATTTCATGCACCTTTGTGCACCTTTGCCTTTGACTTGTGATTTAAATTACCACTAGGCTTTGAAAGTACATTTTTGTTGATTGGTGCATCAATAATCAATATACCACAAAGTTTGAATATGAAGAAAAAAAATCCCAAATTAATCTAAATATAATGTTTCGCCAGTTTTCCAGTAGTAATAAAAGAGATGTTTCTAAAAGTATCTTTTATTTAGTTTAATTTTTTTCTTATTGATTTATTATTTAGAATGTGTGTGTTTTTTTAAATAAAATGCAAAAATGTATGTATGTAAAATGTTTGTATGAAGTCACCTCCAATTATCTCTCTCCTAAAGCATGAGTTGCACTACAGCTACATGCCACAGATGGTTAAACTAGTTCCCGGCTAAATGAAAAAGAAAAACGTAATTTGGTCATATCGCCACAAAACTACAGTTATACAGTTATGGCCATTACCAGATGCATCCTTGTGTTTTAAAAAAAATATTTTACAGGCAGTTGCTGCAACATAACAGAAAGTTTGGTGGTGTGGACATAAACATATTCAACATAACAGTTCAGCTAAGCACAGGCTCACAAGCACATGCAACATTCCTGGTTGAGTTTATCAACTGTATGAAGTCAATTCAATTCAGAATCATCCTTTTCTATTGAAAACAAACAAAAAAAGTTTTCATGAAGAATTCCCTTTAATTTGCAATAAATTGAAAGCTTCAAGTTATTCATACAACCTTATGGCAGCATACTCAGATTTATCAAGTTTTTTTAGATTCTGCACACTTAAATTGTTCAAATTGTACCTATTCAATCTGTTTGTAATGAGTTGATTCCCAGGCTAATGAGTTGAGACAATGAGTTTGCATACTTTTTTTTTTTAGATAAGAAAAGCCAACTTATTAGATATTACAGTGCAGTGACACAATTACCCTGAGCAGCAGGCATTGGCAGAAATTGTATAAAATTAGGAAAATTATCAATTTTCCCAGACTAGTCTGAAAACCTTGCTGCTGCTGCAACGTACCGTCTTATCGTGTCTGCCTTTGCGCTGTCAGTCTCCCAGTTATGTGTTGTAGTGTTACAAGTTCATAGATTTGTTTCTGACATTCTCAAATTCATTAACATGTTTTAAGTAAATGAAGATGATAAGCATTTCTTTGTATGGGGGATAAATGTTCTGTGGAGCACCTTAGAGCCTCTAAGGCCTTAACGTTGCAACAACCACAAAAATTCAAAACTAGCGCTGGCTGAAGCCATGGTCATGGACACATGGTCTTATTGTTTTCTTTAATTAGTTTAAAGCTTTGTATTTTTTTTTAACGAGAGTAAACACATTTCCCTTGGAATGTTGAAGTCCCAAAGAATGTAATCAGCCCTTACAAAAACAGACTCATATTATTTTCTATGAGATTCAAAGATCGACTCTCTCTCTCTCTCTCTCTCTATTTCGTTTTTTTTAATGGCGGTTGGCAAACAACTTAAGGAAGCATTACAGCTGTAGGAGTGTGGATCACATGACAATTCTATATATATATATATTTATATATACACACATATATATATACCCATACACAGATGTATATATACACACACACACACGCACACACGCACACACACACACACATATATACCCTTATATCTACATATGCCTACACATGTACATAGCCCCTACTCATATACACTCATTTATATACTCTTATATATACTCAATTCTATTATACAACCTACACTGTTTTAAATAATAAAAAATGACCTGATATCCTCTGTTTCCTGATTCTTTTTGCAATAAATTTACTATATCCAATTTCATTTTCATCCTACTAAGATTTCTAACTAAATTATTTCTCTGAGCCTGATCATTTCTACAATATAAAATAACATGTTCAATTGTCTCATCTTCCCCACACTCACATTTCCCTGACTGATATGTTTTCCTATCATATTCGACTCCGCCGTCCGACCTGAATGTAAACACTTCACTTCCCAGAAACCCTCAGCTAATGGCATAATGATGACGTATTGAATATAGCACGTAGCACTGACCAATGAAATAGATATACGAACCTAGACCCTGAATTGTGATTGGACAGTGAATATACCACTTCAGATCACCAGTGGTTGAGCATGCCAGCAGATTAAAGTAATTTGAATATTTTATAGTTTACGCTATCAGCCTCCTCCCATGCGGTTCAGACCCACCAACTATGTTTGGTTCTTCCGGGTAAGTAGCTTTACCGGCGACCTGTGTGTGTCAGCGAGCCCGGGCTGTCGCCTCAGACATTCGTTTTACTCCAGTGCTCCTCTACTCTTCTCCCGGAAGCTCACAATGCAGTCTAGTCGAAATGTGACCCATAGTAGCTGTCACGGCAAGGAGGACTTGGACAAAGCAGACAAGCCAGGGCCGGGGCTGTGTGGGAGCAACGTAACCCCTCACTTAGCAGAAGGCACCGGTCCTCCGGCGGAGAAGAAACGAGTGGGAGGCGCGCTACTCCTTAATGAGAGAAACCTGAGGACTCCGAGTCCTCTGTTTGGGGCCAATTATGATGACGACTCGGAGGCAGAGTCTTTTCGGGATGGGAGAAGCGAGGAGGTCGACCGAGACACAAGAAGTAGGGCCTTTGCTTGGTGCCGAGACTTTTTGTCCGGATCTTGGAAGACCATCCAGGAGAAAGACTTTCAAATCAGCATAGTCAGGTAATTAATTCCAGGCGCAGTTGGACTGAGGATACAAACTTATGTCCATGGGTATGTCCATGGGTATGGCACTGTATTAACATGATGGATTCAAAATTGCAATAGCCTTTTTCCTTTTCTTTTTCTTTCTTTTCGTGTGCACCAATTTGCAGAGGTTCTATAACTATGTGGACCACTGTCACCAAAGATTGTTTTAACATTTTTGCTGACATGTTCAAAGTTAGTAATAAAATAACAGGTCTTTCTTGTTGTTTCATTAGCTTTAGTTTGGTCATTCATATAGTGTTTCTGCTGATTGATATCATTTCTGTCAAACTTTATGTCAAACTCCTTTGACTTTTTTATAAATATATATATACTACCAGTCAAAAGTTTGGAGACACCCTCTCATTTAATGGTTTTTCTTTATTTTCATGACTATTTACATTCTCACTGAAGGCATCAAAACTATGAATGTACACCTGTGGAATTATGTAGTGAACACACTCTTGGCATTCTCTCGATAAGCTTCATGAGGGAGTCACCTGAAATGATTTTCCAACAGTCTTGAAGGAGCTCCCAGAGATGCTGAGCACTTGTTGGCCATTTTGCCTTCACTCTGCTGTGCATCTCTTCCCAAACCACCTGGATTGGGTTCAGGTCAGGTGACTTTGGAGGCATGGTCATCTGGCGCAGCACTCCGTCACTCTCCTTCTTGGCCAAATAGCCCTTACACAGCCTGGAGGTGTGGTTGGGGTCATTGTCCTCTTAAAAAAAAAATATATGATGGTCCAACTAAACTCAAACCAGGTGGGATGGCATGGCATGTCACTGCAGAATGCTGTTTCAGTGTGCCTTCAATTTTGAATAAATCCCCAACAGTGACCATTACACCTCCTCCATGCTTCAAGTTGGGAACCATGCATGTAGAGACCATCCGTTCACCTTTTCTGCGCTGCAAAAAGTCTCTCAAAGTGTCTCAAATTTGGACTCATCACACCAAAGCACATATTTACACTGGTCTAACGTCCATTCCTTGTGTTTCATGGCCCAAACAAATCTCTTCTGCTCGTTGCTTTTTTCCGTAGTAGTGTTTTGTTTTTTTGTTAGCAGCTATTTGACCATAAAGGTCTGATTCGTGCAGTCTCCTTTAAGCAGTTGATGTAGAGATGTGTCTGCTACTAGAACTCTGTGTGGCATTCATCTGGGTTGTAGTCTGAGGTGCTGTTAACATGCGATTTCTGAGGCTGGTGACTCGGATGAACTCATCCTCAGCAGCAGAGGTGACTCTTGGTCTTCCTTTCCTGGGGCGATCTCCATGTGAGCCAGTTTTGTTGTTGCGCTTTGATGGTTTTTACGACTGCACTTGGAGACACACTCAAACATTGACTGACTGACCTTCAGTTCTTAAAGTAATGATGGACTGTCATTTCTCTTTACTTAGCTGATTGGTTCTTTCCATAATATGAATTATAACAGTTTTCAAATAGGACTGTAAGCTGTGTACCAACCTGACTTCTGCACAACACCACTGATTGTCCCAACTCCATTAAGAAGGCAAGAAATTCCACAAATGAATGCTGATAAGGCGCACCCGTGAAGGGAGAACCATTTCAGGTGACTACATCATGAAGCTCATTGAGAGAAGGCCGGTTTGCAGCTCCGTCAACAAAGCAAAGGGTGGCTACTTTGAGGGATCTAGAATATGAAACATGTTTACAGTTCTTTCACACTTTTTTGTTCACTACGAAATACCAAATGTGTTCATTTGTAGTTTTGATGCCTTCAGTGAGAATCTACAATGAAAATAGTCATGAAAATACATTAAATGAGAAGATGTTTCAAATCTTTTGACTGGTAGTATATATCAGGGTTTAGAGTAATTTCAGTTATGGTGTTCCAACATACTGGCATTGGGATATTTTGAGAGATTGTGTTTGTTGACAGAAAAGAAAACTTTTACCACTCAAAACCTGTTTTGAACTATTTTGAATTGGCTGAATTTGTGGACGTCATTGGGGTACACTTAAAGGAATTCCAAGCAAGTTTTTTTCTGGTTCACTTTGACGAACCAGATCATGTGAACTACGGTATCTTTGCTTTGCAGTGGTGGACTTAGTAATCTACTGTACCTGTGTATTTTGCCGGACCATATACACTCGGTGGGAGAGGAGCCACGCCAGGTGCTCCTCAGAGTCTACGGTGCCATCTTGCAGGTTAGTCTGTCTTTTGTGCCACCCAGAAATTCCACTCGGGCATGAGTGTTTGTGCCTGCAAGTATTTTGTTGTAATTGTTCCTTACATGTCTCTGCTGCTGTGTCTCTCTGTGACTCAGGGTGTGGACTCTCTTGTACTGGAGAGTGTTATGTTTGCCATTCTGGCAGAACGAACTTTGGGGCCCAAACTTTATGGCATCTTTCCTGAGGGACGCTTGGAACAATACCTGTCGGTATGACAACAGACTCATGCTTAAGTGATTGTACACACATCTGTAGTTGCACTGCATTCGCGAGTTCTGTTTGTATGAAGTAAACAAGTATTTTGATTTCATCACACAATGTATGTTCTTGATAGCATTGTCAGTCAGATCTTATAGCTGGCTTAACCAAAAACAACCGTCATTATGGTACTTTCCTGAGAAAATAAGCTCCGTAGAGGTGCACATATACTACATTTCTAAGTTTAGTAGTTGGGAAAGAGTTGATTTCTGTGGTTCTATCTTTTTTTTTCTTCTGCCCAGAATACTCGCATGCACACAGATCAACTCTCGGATCCAGCCATCTCCGCTGAGATTGCCACAAAGCTGGCACGCTTCCATGAAATGGTTATGCCCTTTAACAAAGAGCCTAAATGGCTGTTTGGAACCATTGATAGGTAAGAACTTCAACTGCATCAACTTGCTACAATGACTTTGTAGTATACTTGCATTCAAATTTACCAATCGTTATTTTTAGATACATGGATCAAGTGATGAAGATTAATTTTGTGCGTGAAGCACATGTGAAGAAGTACAAGAAGCTGATGAAGTTTAACCTGCCCACTGAGCTAGAGAGTCTCCGGTGAGTTGGCTCGAAGCCTTCAAAATAGGCAAATACAATATGTTTCGTAGTGTCTTTATGCATGTGGCATACATGAAGCCTTGATATTGGGGTTGGAAAGGTTAAGGAAAATTGGTTAAATTAATCACCTCTGCCATCGTTCACCATTATCAGATGGAGATACAGAGCAAAGCCAAGTCCTTCTCCAAAGTGTACGTCTGTTTCAAAATGCCTGTTTAAGGTTAATGGTGAAACTGATGGACAAAACCAAATGTGTTGCTTGATCGATCTTTATTATCAAGGCTAATTTACATGTAGACTTTATGCAGAGTGACAGCTTATTTACTAAGATCCTCAAGTATAATTGACCGATGATAACACATGCTCCTTATGTGGCTATGAGCAGCAAAGAGCATTTTAACGATGGATAATGTGTGGGCTGATGCTTTTTTTTTTTTTTTGCTTTTTTTTTTCTATTAGGGTGTTTGCAAGATAAACTTGCCAACATGTTGAGTCCAAAATCTAGTCACAACACATTTTAATACTTCTTGTGGTTGTAGTATGCACGATTCCTGAATTCAGAAGAAAATAGTTCAGTTATTGTATTAAACGTAGCTAATAGGGCTTGAGCACTGTGATTAATTAATCACATTAATTAATTGTCACAAGGCAAAACTGTCAAATAGTTTTAAGTGATATGCCAGCAGTAGTGTAGACCTATTACTTATACTCAAATAAACCTGTGACGGTCATAGCTGGAGGATTTTTTTCATAGAGATAGGACCAGTTGTTTTGTTATATTTTCCCCTCGCCAGACTAGTGGTTGACCTTTGTCCCAGTGCCTCCACGACTCCACTGCTGAGTCCCTCTGATAGTTCGACCTTGGAGATAATGCACAATCAGACCGGTGTCTGTCTGTGTTTATTTAAACGTTATCTTGTAGTTGTGTATCGATCTCACTCTGACGCAAGCATAAAATGAAATTGTCAGTGCACTGGAATCGGCTTTTTATATGGTTTTAATCAACTGTCCTTAAAGTCATTTCAGTTGAAAGGGTACTTTTCACAGTGTCTTACACACATTAAGGCATTTTTTTTGTTCACGGCTTTCTTTTCCACACCAAGGAACACAAAGTGATCAAGAAAATATTCCAGAGAGTTAAATGCTGCTCATACCACTCGATAAATGAGCTATTCTGGAGCTTTTTCGTTTAGCGAAAGAGTTGCCTTTGGCTTATGTAATGGGGGGTTGTTCTCATGCATTCGTGCTACCTATCAATTACAGCTCAAGTTAAATGGATGTCGTAATCAGTGCAGCCTGTTCAACTTACGACACAAACAGATTCAGATCCAATACTTGTTGCAACATTGCTTCAGTGTACTTTGGACAGATATTGAGTAATGTGCGGTTAAATCAATATTTTCGTGAATGGCTTTTTTTTATTTTTTTTTTTTATTATAAATGTCAGTCTTCACAAGTTGCACTACCTGCAACGCTAACAAACTTAGTCTCTTCTCTACCTTGTTTTTTTTTTTTTTTTTCTTTTATGTCACCAACTCTATTCATCATGCTGCTTCTACAACAGTGCGTTACTGGCAGCAACTCCATCACCAGTAGTGTTTTGCCACAATGATGTCCAAGAAGGTAAAAAGCCAATCTTGCTTCCATCATAGCTCCATGACCCTCACATCACAAGTTTGATCTGATTGATCTACACACCGGCTCCGCTCTCTCATTTCTTAGGGTACCCTCGCTATTATAGAAGGTAAAGTCAGACTGGTGTGTACTTATTTATAGATGCAGCTCGTATTTGTTCGCGTCGTCCTTTAACCTATTTAGACCTGAGACATCTGTAACACATGCGTATATCCATAACCAGGAAGTTCAGAGGGCACCACAGCACCTTGTAAGTTAAGTGAAAACGTGTCTTATAAGTGTATGAGGTGATAAGTCAAAGGTTTTTGTTTGTTTTTTTAAACGATGGGAAAGTCTAACAAAAAAGGCAGCTGCCTAAGCTGATCTTGCACTACTGGTTCAGAAATATGGGGACCTCTAAACATACTAATAAAACCTCCTCTACTTTCCTTTTTAACTTTTTATTATGTTGTAAGCTGATCTCAGGTTGTCCTCACCAACAAGGGGTTTTTCAAAGCTTGATCGTGATATTGGGTATTCAGGTTTTGTGTTGCCATGATACTAGAATTTCAAACTCAGATAATGGAAAATACTGTAAACTCACTTTTTTTGCCCGTCAAATGCATTTTTAATATATACATTACATCTGAATTAAATGTATTTTAGTTTGGTCAACAGCTTGTGAAGTTACATGTTTAATTTTTATGAGCAAATATACAAAATAACCTGAATTGGTGACCAGTCTCATCAGTTCAAGTTACTTCTATACACCAGAAATTGAATTCCTTTATATTGTTCATATAAAGCGTCCTCCGGTCTACCCTGACATCTGCTAAAGACATCGATGAGTGTGATTCCTCTAATTTTGGTTTTGTTGCTGCAGGAAACATTCTGATGCTGGAAAACAGGGACCACTCCTCGAATGAAAAACTCATGCTGATAGACTTTGAATACAGCAGTTACAACTACAGGTAATAACTGCACTTTGTGTCATAGATTCAGTGTGAAGCGCTACTGTTTTGATTCGGCAAATCATACGAGTCATCTCTTTAACATTCATGCCTTTTTGTTTCGAAATCAGTCATCTGTACAGGCCCTTGTTTATTAATGTTGAAATATTTTTTTCTTTTTGTAGAGGATTTGACTTCGGGAACCATTTTTGTGAGTGGATGTATGATTACACATACAAAGAGTGGCCTTTTTATAAAGCCACACCGGAGAACTATCCAACCAGAGAGCAGCAGGTCAGTCAAGACACGTTGCATTACAATAAAGCTGATTATTCACATCGGGAAAAGTTCGGTACGATACGGGAAGCCTAAAATTGGATTTCATATATGAGAAATTTTGAATTTAGGTTTACATAATCTTGCAAAGAAATCAACCAAAATACTTCTAATGGTTCATAAGACATGGCTGCCCAGATGTATTTCTCTGTCCTTAAGGTTTATGCATGTTTTCTGAAAAGGTCCAATAGCAAGTTGACAACAGCTGAGTTAGAGAATGACATCTGCAATGACAAAAGTATTATATTCTGTTTCTTTATTCATGTAATGCAGCATCAGTGATTTCAAATTCACAAATGAATGTTTGGCTGCTGAACCAGTTGAATAAATTTGACTCACTTATGCCTGTAATAGTCAAAAAGGTGTATGCTACAGTGTTGCCGTTTAAATCCAAGTTATCAGATAATCCCGTTGAGAGGATGGAAGCTGTGAAGTGTTCTGGTCATGCAGTGCCATCCAGTGGTGAAAAGGGTCAATTCAAGTTTTAGAAGAATTTCTGCTGCACACGCAGTTAAATTCAGTCACTTGTATCATTGGTAACCGATGCTTGTTCTAGATTTGTTAACATGTCGTAAGTTATTTTCATACTCGTTTCAGCTTCTTTTCATAAGAAGTTATTTGGCAGAACAGCGAAGACACTCTGACGGCGCTGCGGACCAGATGCAAATTGAAGAGGACATGATAATCGAAGCAAACAGGTGAACACGTTGTTGGAGTAACTTACAGCAGTGGTAATTTTTTGTTGTTGCAGAATGAATCAGAACCCTAAACTTGTAGCTTTTCCCTGTAGATATGCACTAGCGTCACACTTCCTCTGGGGTTTATGGTCCATCATTCAAGCTAAGCTATCCCGGATTGAGTTTGGATACATGGTAAGGTTTTTGTTGTTTTTACAGCATCAGTTATACATGAATAATAGTTTTGTTGGAAAGAGGGCTTCGTGTGGAAATTGTTGAGATTTTTTTGAAAGATTAGGACAAACAACATTTGTCTCTCTTTAAATCAGTGCCCAGAAGCATTATTACCTGAAGCTATCGTGCATAATCCTTCACCAGTCGCAGACATTTTGTGCTGAATTTAACGTCATCGTTCAATGCACAGTGCCTTTACTTTTGTTTAATTCAGTAGTATTAAAATCTTGGCGAGAATTGTCAATTCCATACCCTCCATTTTTTTTTTCCAAGACATTGATTTCTGTGGATCTTGGGCCTGTTAAAAAGGTCCCCCGTCCATTCCAGCTTTAATGTGGGAAAAGGTCTTCTGTTGCTAAGAGACCTTACATGATGCATTCAAGTCCTTACTGCATCGTCTTTATAACTTTACAACTTTCAATATTTTTGTAACTGTTCAAGATCTTCTTAACTGCAGGGATCTTTTAAGTCATTCTTGATTGATTTATTTCTCCATGCAGGTCAAATTTGCACAATAATCTCTTGCTAATTGTGAATATATGCACTTTGACTCTTTTAGACATCTTTTTGCATCTCAACATCCTGAATTTGCTCTAGAAGTCAGTTCTGGATGAGCTACAAGTTAATTTAAATCTGTTGGATGGATTATTTTACAGTGGAAGGATTTATTTGAAGTAATTTGGAGATCTTTTCAAATACCGTATCAGACTCTTAGGCGTCCACAGTCCTTTTTCTTAAGGCCTCAAAGAGCTGTGTAGGTCTTGGCAGACCCTCGAAGCTTTTGAATAAGACAGCTGTCACCTGTAACTCTGTATGCTGGCTTTGATCACTGGCACCTCCTCTGGAATTTCTCTTCTCAGTTTGATGCAACTGAAGGTGTGATAAATATAGGGGTACTCTTTCCTTGCTACAATGTCTTTTATAATTTAGATTTAAATGATTGATAAGCACTCTTTCAAAGAGAAACAAATCTTTGCTTGTCTATATCAAGAAGGCTAACATTTTGCATGAGGTGTCCATACATTTTCATGATATGTATGTCACAAATTCATATTCTTTCCAGTATTTACAGCTCTTTTTTTACCTCCTACTCAACATTGTTCTTTTGCAGGATTATGCCCAGAGCCGTTTTGATGCTTACTTCAAGCAAAAAAAGCTGTTCTCCTGAATTCCATCGTGCTCATCAGAACGTACCATCCGATCTGTCTTTTTTTCCTCCTTCAAGCTCATCCTATGTTTGTGTGAAGATTTTATACTTATATAACATTGATAGTAAGCAGGCAGGTCTACGATTAACAATGTTTTGTGAAAGGTAAAAGATGAACATTACAAGACGTCGATGTTATGTCAACCATTTTTTTCTTCATTTCTTTGGACCACCTTGTGACATTGGCATGTGAAATTCTTTTGCCGTGTCCTCTGTGCATGTCAGATGTCAGTAGTGGCGGTGCTGGTTGCCTTGCCAGATAATTGATGTCTTTTCATTTTGGACTGTAAAACTTAGTGTCATGGTCATTTTGCAATGCTAAGCCACGACTTGGGTTCGGCATGGGAGGCTTTTGTAGAACCCGCTGCTTTAGCCTTTTTACTGGAGTCCTTCTACCTCACTTCTCTCTTTTCCTGCTTTCTCTGCATGAGGGTCCATACATTTGACAGGGACTGATTCCAACGGTATCCTGTGAGAGAACGACTGATATTATGACATAATCGCTCCGTATGTTCACCCTGTCTGTCCTGTCACAAGGCGTTTTACTTTGGACCGTACAAATATCCCTCCACAGTCATTGTTTTCAAACTCCATTAATTGATAAGCTTTCTCAGATTCAGCCAAATAATAATGTGAGGGCTATTTGATACAGTATCACTGTAGTCGACAATACTGTTATTTGAACCATGACAACAGTTACAAAGTGTAATATCTTTAGTAGATAATATTTCATCTTTACTCCACTTTTTGGTATCTGTTATTGAGCGGTCATTTTTAATGCTTGGCCTGTTTCACACTTCTTTACTTCTTGCCGTGTCTTTTTTCTTCTTTTTTGATTTCGTTTTCATCTCCTACTAAAAGATTTTTTGGGGGGGGATATTTTTGCTCATCATAGATCAAAATATCAGATCATGGGTTAACTAGAATGTTTGTCTGCCACACACGACTTTTGCTGTTCATTCGTGTGTCGAGATGGGTTCAATACATTTCCCAAAAGCTTTGTTTAAATTGCTCCTAAAATCCTTCTATTTATTTAGATTGTCTCCTTGATTGCACTGAATTATCGACTGAACTTATTGGAAGTCCCTGAATGTTATGTTAACCGTTTTCTTATTACTGTATTTCTTGGTTGATGCTTGTCTGTGTTATATTGGTTCTGTTTTGCACTACTAAAAATTATTCTTAAACTATTAAAGTGCTTATTTGCTTTGAATCTATGTCATAGCCTGATTTTGTCCTCATTCATTTGTAAAAGACGCATTATGTGTTCTGATATGATTTGCTGTATGTGATGTTACTCTTACGTAACAGCCATCTAACTGCAAAGTAATTTGAGTGCCCCATGATGACGAATGAGGACCATGTTTGATCCCTGAGGGCTGACAGTTGTCCCACCCCCGGGAGCCAAGAATAGAACGGCCGAAGAAGTGCACTGCTCAGATATCGAGGGTATCGACTGGATCTGAAAAAGAATTCAAAGGCGTTCTGGTGAAGATTTTACATTTCCAGCCATGCTTTGGTGTTTGTTCTGTTAAAGGGCACGTGACTGAGAGCTGCGGCACAGAGAGGGATATGAGCTGGTGGTGCATGGACTAAACTGACCATCCTACCCAGTGGAACTTCTTTCTACATTGTGCTGTGGCTGTTGGAATTCTTCATTAGACTGTTTTATTGGGCCTGTGTGAGGTGCACTGTAAGACCTTTAGCACTTCTGCTACTGAGGCTAAATGAAGTCAAATTCATAAGTAAATCAAAGTTAAATAAGCTAAAAATCGGGCAACGGTGAGATGAAAGCTCTCTGGGAATATTTTATGAATCTCATCGAGTGGATAGCCTTGTGGTTCCAATATGGTCTTAGAAGACTTTTGGGTGCTTTTCCAATAGTAAACAATTGGGTAGCATCACCAGGTATCATAGATAAAGGATTGTGTCAAGCAGACTCAGAAGAATGGAAAACCAATGAGGCGCTCCGTACATATCACCATGGAGATGGAAATGAAACCAAGGTTACAGTCCAAACCAGCACACATGCTTTTCATGTAAGTTAATAAATGCAAGTTTCCTAACCTTTAAAGTTAATTACAAACCAGCCAAAGGCAAAAAAAAAAAAGAGTGGTTTAATAATTTATTTCAAAGGTGGCTCTCCAAAGACTTTCAGAGTGCAGCGAGTACTTCCGGGCCTTGTCCCAGTCGAGAATGAGAGAGACCTCAGAGAGCCTCATTCATCTGGACCACATTCCTGCCTCTATTTTCCGCAATCTCCTTGAGTTCTCCTTTAATCGTAATTTTAAAGTTCCTCGAGAAGAGCTGGGAAAACACATCCAGGTATAAGGATCAATACAAAATAATCTTCTGTTTAATAATCCTGATTACTATAGGGCATCTCTTCCTTTTTAGATGCAGTAGTGTTAAGAACTACATCCATTTTTCTTCCTCTTGCATCTTCTTACTTCTCATTCCTGAGGTAAGCAGCTATCTCTTAGCTGAGGCCTTCCTCTCGAGGTGCCTGTCAGTCCTGGCAGATGAACTCAGTCCATCCAACTGTTTGTCATACCTGAGTCTTGCTCAGGAGATCTTCTGTGTAGAGCTGAAGATGACTGTACTCACTTATCTGAGCAGAAACCTTCTGGAGCTGCCGCACATCATCAGGTATGTACTGTTTTCATGGCTTGATTTCCTAAAGGATTTTAATGTGTTTCTTGTCACTGAAACTGATTCATATCTCAGATGTGTGAATGATGAGGAGAAGGAGGAAGTAGTGAATATGAGGACACAAGGAGAGCAACATCTGTGCAGCCTACGGAAGGAGAACCTGACTTCATGGAATGACCCAGAAACAGAACAAGCCCGTCACATTTTTACCCTGAAAGGGCCAGAGGACAGCAGAGATTGGCACCCAGTTACAGAGCTTCCTTTTAGGGCTGATAAGTGGTGTTTTACTACAGTGGTGCTTTATAACTATCTGTATGTCATAGGAGGCTACAGGCAGCGTAAAAAGAGAGGCTGGGAGTTCAGTATGGCTTCCTTTAGGTATAATCCCTTTACTCATTCGTGGGTCACCACATCACCTCTGATAAAGGTACAGCAGTGTTCTTATAAATAACCAGCCTGGCTTTCTTACCCAGAATGAATACTGTTGACTTGTCTGTTCCACCATTTATGTAATACTAAAGAAAACTGTCACCATCTACTGCTCTACAGCACAGAAGGCACTTCAGTGCAGTGGCCTGTGAAGGCTGTATTTACGCCGTGGGAGGCTGGTACCTAGACTACCTGGTAACTCCAGACTCCAGCACAGCGCTTTACACAGCTGTAGAGTGCTATGATCCATGGAAGGACACTTGGAGGTTTGTGTCCTTGTTGTTGTTGTTTTAAAACAAACAGCAGGGTTCTGTAATACATGATATATTTGATCAAATATTTATGTTTACCCTGTAGAAAAGCATCCTACAGTTCTGTGTATGATTTATGCCACAGGTTTGTGTCCTCATTGCCCCTCACTGACTTCCAGTTCACCTTGTCCATGTCCCATGATGCCCCCCTTGCAACCAGCCTTGGACACTGTATTTATGTGCTGGGTAGCATCCAGAGGACTGGAGAGAAATTACTGTTGCAGTACAACACAAATCAAAGTACAGAAAATCAGAACAGGACACATGTGCATGTCAAGCTTTTATTTAACTCATCAAATGCCCAGACTTGTCTGCGCTGTTGTGTGTAAATTGCCCTTTCCTTTAGTTCTGTTCACTCACATAAAGGGATTTTATAAAAGAAAATTAAAGTTGGTTAGTGTCTAACTTGCAATAGACAGCACTCAGAGCATTATCAGTTTGGGTAATCGGGGAAAAATTCTGACAGGGGAACTAAGATAGCTTCGACTCAGTACAGGGGCTTAAAGATACACATAATTGCCATCTAAAACAATTAAAAATTCTAAAACAATGTTGTTGCAGTTGGAGCGAACAGAATATTGTTGATTTTCACACTGCATCACTCATGCATCAGACAGTTGTTTATTATTTTTTTCAACCAAAGAGCATTCATGTTTCTTTGCACTGTTGGACACCGAATGTAAAAACACTGTCCCACAGTAAGCTTCCACACAACACACTTTTAGAGGATGAAGTTGTTTCAGATACAGAAAATGTGCTGCTGCGGTCCCTGTAGCTCCCAGCTTTGATCCCCAGTCAGTTGAGCCCCTCTCTCATTCTCCAAGCAAAGAGCGCTCTGATGGCTGACTCCTGCAAGTTAGACATTAATTACTCAGAATTACTTAACACAACCCATGTCAATTTGAAGAAATGCCCCTTAAAAAGATACAGTTGACAGATTGTCCTAATGGCTCATCTGAAAGGGAAAAAAAAGAACTTCTGTATTCCCTCCCTCTGTTAGACTTGTGGTCTGAACTGCTCCCCACCCTCACCAGAGCAGATGTAAACCTCCCTACTCTTTATTTCCTGGGGGCTACCGACCAGCTGCTTGTCATTGGTGGGAACAACTCAGAGAATGTGGTGACATCATTCTGTGTGCAGTCAAAGAAGTGGGGACAGGTAACCAGATAAGAACAAACTTAATTTCTATTCACATTAGGAGAGCATGGAGCACAAATATATCTTCGATGCTCTTACTTATTCTTAACTAATTGATCCTCTTTTTCTACAGGTGCACAGGGCAGAGAAATTGGCCTTTGCCGGGCAGGGGACAGTTGTACTGGACGAGCTCCTGATGCCCAGTATAGAGCACAACACTGTCATGAAGATGGATCTCCAAACCCTCTCTGTGACAGCTCTTCCACGCTTGCCTATCCCCACTCGCTACGAGGCTACCTTTCATCTTTACTTCTAATGTTAGATTTATCATCTTTGCACACATTATGTGCTTGGTTGTTTGGCTGAATACAATGGCCTTTTAAGTAGTCAACATATAAAGATAATCTCTTCTGCTGAATTATGTTTGGTGGATAATCTGTGATAAGAATTTCAGTCAGATGGCTTAAAGAGAGTGACCAGGAACAGAGCCTCTGTAAGGACTGCTGCAGTAGACAGTTAGAATTAATGATACATTTTTACAGCTATTAACTGTTAGTCGATTTGTTCTGTTTCCTTTGTTTTCACTTTGAATGAACTGTAACTTGGTATGCGAAATTCAAAATCTCAAGGATCCTTTTTAGTCAGTGAGGGTTTTCTATGAGAACAGATTTCCTGACATACCAGTCTAGGCTGGGTCAGTGCTAGTATACTTCTGTCATTTTTTGTTTGTCTTCTTTACATTTAAGATTGACTTTAAGGAAATTAAAATATATATATATATATATATTTAAATCTTATGAACTTATAGGGAACGCTATGTAAAGTAATAAAGTTAAACATGATTAAAGTGTCCAGAGACTGATTATTGTGAGTGAATGAAGTCAGGTATTCATGAGTCTGATTGATGAAGGCTCAGATCTTGACATTGCCCACTTGGCCCCGAGTTTAAGTGAACTCTATCTACATCCTGTATTTGCTATATAGCATCTAAGGTTATTTGCATTAGTCAGTCCCTAACAGATGCTGCTTATTGGGTCTTGCTTTTGTCTAATGATTTTGCTGCTCACTCCAACATTTTTTTAAATGTTTGAGGTGAATGTGACTCAGAGAACCAGTCCAGTGACTATTTTGTCAGTAAAGACCAATTAAGTGAAGCACACAAGGCTGATTGTTGGAGCTGCATTTGACGGGTTATTGTGAATCTGAGACGAGGCGGGTTTGCACTGTGTTAAAAGAGTTTTAGAAGTCTTCAGAGACCTTTCTAGCATATGCTTAGGCTTCCGAAGAGGCTCATAAAAAATGTGTTTATTTCTCCTTAAGATTATGTTGTATAATACTATATCTCATGTCCCTTCTAACATGTTAATCAGTCCTTAAATTAAATGGGGAAGTGCTCAGTAGGTGAAATGTCACATTGCTCTCTGTTTCATCTCAACACAGCACTGCAGCAGATTCTGTTACGTTGCTGAGACCTCACAGCACACGAGGTTAGGCTCTGTCTATGTTTGGTGTCTGGTTACGAAGAGAGGCACGTTATGGGTGAGAGAGCAAGAGGAAGAGAGGGAGAGGGAAATGTTGAGGAAGGGGGAGACTAAGGTTATGCACACTACCTGAGGAAAAGCCACTTCAAGGGCACAGAGTGCTGACGCCTCAGTACAGAAGACTTTCACTGCCTCTGTCATAGTCACAGCTTTTCTTTGTCTGAGTTCATTACGCTCACAAAGGTAAAGTATGCCACTGCTTCTTATTAGTCTTACTCATATTTTCATGTAGGTCTTTTATTTTATTGGAAGTTGTTATGTAAACTCAATGCTTTATTACATATGGATGAACATGATAGTGTTGAAAGTGTTGACATGTTTGTCAGGGGTGTCACTTTCATTGTTATGTGTATATAAAGAAATCTTGTGGAAATCATGATGGGTAATTTAAATGACACAGACAAGTTGAAAAAAAGATTTTCTGAAACTTGCACATTAACAATGACTGCTTCAATTTACCAGACTGAAAAGTATTTATTAATACCAGAAGGTTTTGCCTTCCTTTGCTAGTTGTACTCAGTGTTTATTTATGCCTGCCGGTCTGAGATCTATGCACATGCTCAGCCGGTGTACCACTATATCTGGCCATTGAACTTTGCCCCAGTTGGTGACTGTTTAATCATATGACATGGAAAAAGAAATACCCGACCTGTCACTCCAACCACTACATGGAGCTATGTGGGAAGTCCAAATATTTTTGTTTAGTATTTCAGAAAATCCTTACATTTGTAGGTCAATCACAGAAACCTATTAACCTTTCACCTACTGAAGATTTATTTCTTATTCTTCATAAAGACATTTGCAGATCCCATATTAGTGACTATCACTATATTATCACAATATTAACCATCAAGATACTCAGAGCCTATTTCCCTCACACAACTATCACTCACAACTATGGTTAATTGGGGAAAATACTTAATTTGTACATTAATAATGAATGAAAAACTCAAGGATAAGTCAGATTATCAATTGAATTGAGCTTGACTTACTAAAACTGGATAGTGACTGCTTAAATTTTGAGTCTTTGCGGAAAAATATTTCTATGGGAAACTAAAAAGGATGTGTAACGTAATCATTATTGACAGAAGATATAGAATAGAATAAATTTAAAGTGCTATTTGAGTTATGCATTATGTAGTATCTTTATTCTCATGTATTTCTTTATGATAAAAGTCCAACAAAATGATATTGGTTTATGTCACAGCTTATTGGAACCAGCTTACTGAAAGTGTATTTCACACTCTAAAACTCTTTGTATTTCTTATTAATATGTCAAGATATGAACTACACAGAAACCTGATAGTTTCTCATTGCTACCCATGGTATTAAAAATACAGATGGCTGAGGCGCATCAGGCAGTTGGTTTCCAGTTCACTGTGCGCCCGGATGGAGTGGACCTTAAATTAAGCCAAGAGGTCATCAAAAATATCTACCTGTCAGGAGTGACAGCATGGAAGAAGAGAGCTATTCAATTTAAGGTAACAGCACAAGCTCTGCAGATCTAACTTTTACATGTCAGGCTTGCTCAATAAGATTTAAAAAGTGTTCAACTTTGCTGGCACACTGAGCAGAAATCATAGTCTGATATTTTTCCTTAACAGAATGGTGTGCTGGCTGGAGTCTACCCTGCCAGTCCGTCCAGTTGGCTCATAGTTGTGATCGCTATGATGAGTTCCTTGTATATTCACTTAGATCCTTCTCTCGGAATGATTGATACCATCAAGGAAAACCTGCCAATCAAGTCAGTTACCCCAATATAACCATATATCATTTAATTCTTGTGACGCAGTTTTTCTATATTCTACTGCTACTTTAGATATTCTAGAAGAGATACAACATGCAGTGAGACAGCAATTCAAACCACAGTCATCCTGCATTTCACTGTTTAATGTTTACTCAAATGCTGACAAAGAAAGCCTTGTGCCTTTTTTTGAGCAGAGACTGTGTGTCAGTGCAGACCAGAGCAGTGCTGAGTGCCATCCTGTTTGCCACTGGACTGTGGCTGTTCCTCATCTACCTCTTGAGATACACTCTCAAATTTCTACTCTCCTACCATGGCTGGATTTTTGAATCCCACGGAAAAATGAGTACATCAACTAGAGTGTGGCTGGTAAATTTGTCTCCCTGTCTTTAACTTTCTTGGTCCGAGTTCTTCTTAGATTACTTGTACAAGTAAATTATCTGTTTGTCACTCAGCTTTCTTTGTAGCTCTTATTGTAGAGGGTAAAATGGATTCTTAAGAATATGTCATCAAGAGTCATTAAGAATATGGTTTTCATGGGATATTCTGGTTATTTTTCACCAGAGCCTGGTAAAGATGTTCTCTGGACGCAGGCCACTTCTCTACAGTTTCCAGGCTTCCTTACCCCGACTTCCAGTGCCCAGCATAGATGATACCATTCAGAGGGTACATAATTACACAATAATCACCGTCCATGACCAGACCCAAACAAGATAATTATGTCTGTGAAGTCTGTATTATGGAAACACACTCTCTAAATCTTTTTCAACTGAACCGATACATTGAAGCACCTCACCAACCATGTGATCAGCGTGGATTACAGGCCGCACAGACTAAGATTGAACAGAATAATCTCGAAAGTTGCAGCCATCCTGCTGTAGTCTATAGAAATCTGACATGTCACTTTGGCAGCAGACCTTAACTGGGTGTCATCAGGGATTTCTGTTCATGTGACTCTCAGTTGCTCGTGTGTTTCCACTTTACAGTACGCCCATTGTGCTGACAGAACACAATATATCTTTACCACAGTACCTTGAGTCAGTGCGTCCTCTGCTGGACGGTAAACAGTACAACCAAATGGAGATTTTGGCCTATGACTTTCAAGAATCCAAAGCAGCCCAGCTACAGAGATATTTGATCCTAAAATCCTGGTGGGCAACAAATTATGTAAGTACTGTTTACACACGATGCAACACATGAACCTAAATTCACTTCATTCATAAAATCTTACAATAGTAATCTTTTATCCTCCCCAAGGTAAGCGACTGGTGGGAGGAGTACATCTATCTCAGGGGCAGGAGTCCCATTATGGTCAACAGCAACTTCTATATAATGGTAAGTTAAACTGCTGTAACCTTTGTGTGTTACTGGTGGATACTAGTGTAAGGTATTGATTGTGAAAATATATTGTGTTTAAAAGCGTGCAAACTATTCGGCAAGAAGTCTGAATGAAGTACAGTGGAGAAACTGATTCATATTTTGTGGTCTGCTGCCTCCGTTTGATGGTTTGATATGTTTGGCTTGTTTATGTGAAGGACCTCTTGTATATGAACCCAACACACCGCCAGGCTGCACGGGCCGGAAATGTGGTCCATGCGATGCTGCAGTACAGACGCAAACTAGAGCGTGGTGAACATGCACCGGTAATACACACTATTCATAACTTCATTTTTATATATAGATATTTTTCCTCAGTCGGTTACATTTTGTGATGGCTTCGTTGTCTTTTATTCTTCTCAGCTGAGGGCTTTAGGAACTGTTCCTATGTGCTCCACTCAGATGGAGAGGATGTTTAACACCACCCGGATCCCTGGCATTGAAACAGGTGAGCACTGGTCTGATCTGTATGGCTGAAACAATGTTTCCTGGATCAAAATGTTCCAGCATGCTGCTCCTTTTGGCACACCTCTGTAAATCATGTCACAGCACATGTTTCCCGCCAGCTATTCAAAGACACACCAGTTAAGACATCGCTAAATAAAAGAGGTCCTCTGTGTTTCATTCTTGATTTGACTTCATATAACACATAGCACAGGTGTAGCTTATTGTGGGGCTCAAGTGAGCCTATGTGGTGGCATGAACAAAAGTGATATTCTGCTTTCTAGGTGATTGTACTCCCAGTTATATTTTGCCTATAATTTTGTTGCTGCAAACTTGATTTTCTTTTCTGGCTTAACTTTCTTTGCAGATATTGTGCAACACCTGACTGATCGAAAGCACCTGATTGTCTATCACAAAGGCCGGTTCTTCCAAGTATGGCTGTACACTGGAGGGCGCCACCTCTTACCGAGTGAGCTGGAGACACAGTTTCAAAGAATCCTGAACGATACATCAGAACCCCAACCAGGAGAACTCAAACTAGCTGCCCTGACTGCAGGAAACAGGCATGTACAAACACATGCATGCACGGGAAACATACTGAATAACCTGCAGCAGATATACTTGGACTGAACTCTTAAACTGTCTTCTGTAGAGTTCCATGGGCTCGGGCTCGGATTAAATATTTCAGTCAGGGAGTAAACAAAGTGTCCCTGGATGCCATTGAGTCAGCTGCCTTCTTCTTGGCACTTGATGATGAGCCGGAGGGTTATGATCCAGCAAACACCAAGTCACTTGATAGTTATGCCAAGTCCTTGCTGCATGGAAAATGTTATGACAGGTAGGCAGAGAAGACAAGGGGGGGCCTCCGATCTAAAGCCTCGTTTCCACTGTCAATACGGTTCTGGTCACTTCGTATCGGTACGGTATGGGTCGGGTCGCTTTGGGGTCAGCTTTGCGTTCCCACTGTACAAAGGGGACCCTCAGGGGTGGGCGGAGTGCGTGCCGAAGCGTCACTAGTCAATCGCTCCGAAGCTTCTTCAGCTTAATGCGACACTGGCTCGCGGTCAGTGTCACAAACCACTCTCTACCATTTTTGTGGCAATCTGCTGGAAAACTTTTTCGTTTCGCACAGCGCCATCGAGCTCCCGCTGCACAGCCTCCTCACCAACAACAGAGAGCAGAGCCTGGAACCGGTCCTGTGTGCTAGGTACCCCAAGCAGAAGGGTTACAAAAATGGTAACGGGTACCAAGGGACCGGTACGCTTTCATGGTAGTGGAAACACTGAAATAAGCGAACCGTTCTGAACCAACCCGTACCGGACTGCATGGTGGAAACGGGGCTTTTGCTTCAGTAAACAGTGACCTTCTGTGCCCTTGTTTCCTTGAAAACATTGTTCTATCTTTCATCACAGGTGGTTTGACAAGTCTTTCACCTTAATTTCATATCCAAATGGAAAGATGGGTGTAAATGTTGAACATTCTTGGGCTGATGCACCAATCGTAGGACACATGTGGGAGGTATGAAATTAATTTTAGAACTGAAAAATAAAGCATAGATTCAAAATTTGCTGATTTTTTTTCAGCTGTGATTTCCTGTCTATATAGTATGTTCTGGCAACAGACTGCTTTCATCTCGGCTACACAGAGGAAGGGCATTGTAAAGGGAATGTGAACAGGGGCCTGTCTTTGCCCAATCGACTACAGTGGCAGATTTCAAAGGAGGTACAGTATAATAATTGCCAGTTATGTTTTGATTTGATCTCAGAACAATGTTTTATTCTTTATGTTTTCTGCTAAATTAGTGCCGAGAGGTCATTGACACTTCATACCTGACAGCCAAGCAGATAGCTGATGACGTGGACTTCCATGGCTATCTGTTTTCTGACTTTGGCAAAGGCCTAATCAAGAGGTGCAGGACGAGCCCTGATGCCTTTATTCAGCTGGCCCTGCAGCTAGCACAGTTCAGGGTAGGTCTGTCCTCAGTCACTGAGTCACTGATGTTTTTGCTCATTGCTGTCCTCTGATTTTCTAAATCATCAAATGAAATCAAGTTATTTGCATTTTTAGGACCAGGGCGTGTTCTGTCTGACGTACGAGTCATCAATGACTCGAATGTTCAGAGATGGACGGACAGAGACGGTACGCTCCTGCACCTCTGAGGCTGCTGCTTTTGTCAGAGCCATGGAGGACGCAGGTGGAACGGTAGGCACGAAAGCATTTCGAATTAACCAGACCAAACATGACCGCATAATGATAAGCCCTTACAACATAAACTACCCCAGGAATATGTTTTTCATGGTATATTCCATTTTTCCAGAATAAAGAGACTTTGGACAGATATCGTGTAATAGGTGTGTGCTATCATGCTCCAGATATGGTGACATAGGGTTATATTTGTACACGCTTGTTGCAAGTATAAAATGTCACACTGTCAAAAGTCATGTTGGACTAGTTAGGACATGGTCACTTAGAGGCGACATGTCTCTGTGCCATGGACTCTGAACTTTGATGTTCTCACAGGGGTTAAAATGACACTATTGTGCGAACAAAATAAGGTCATTGTGATACATCGGAGTCATTATAACAGACTTCTTGCAAACTATGTTTTTTTTGTGTATGTATGACAGAATGTTCAGGTAAACTCCTCGTTTTTCCTGCTTTTAATGTGACCAGAATGGCCAAAGACTCGCATTGTTTCAGAAGGCAGCAGAGAAGCATCAAAACATGTACCGTATGGCCATGACTGGATTTGGAATCGATCGTCACCTCTTCTGTCTCTACATAGTGTCAAAATACTTGGGTGTTGACTCGCCGTTTCTTACGAAGGTTAGCCCTCTGTAACCATCTCCTTTTCACTTTACTGCTTTTAGCTTCACAACTAATCTGCCCTTTCCTCTCCTTCCTTCCATGTCTACACTACCAGGTGCTTTCAGAGCCTTGGAAGTTGTCAACAAGCCAGACTCCACAGCAGCAGCTCAATTTAGTTGACATTAACAAGTTCCCTAAATATGTGGGTGCTGGAGGTGGATTTGGCCCCGTAAGTAAAGATGTTTCATTTCAAAGATGAACATCATTCACACATTCAATTAACAGGCCAAAATACAACACAATAGCATTTCTTGTACATTCCCAGGTGGCGGATGATGGCTACGGTGTGTCTTATATCATTGTTGGGGAAAATCTCGTCACATTCCACATCTCCAGCAAGTTCTCCAGTCCTAACACAGTAAGTAACACAAATTAGACCGTTCCATATTACACTGTAGATCCATCTGGAACCGCTTATGTCATCTCTCAAAACTCTTTCTTTATTTCCTTCCCTTCCTTGTGACCTGCAGGACTCATGCCGGTTTGGTCAGCACATTCAGAGGGCCATGATTGATATTCAAGCGCTTTTCAAGCTTGAAAATAATAAGAAGGCAGTAGAGCATGCAAAGTATGTGCAGCTGGAAAATGGGAAAAAGCACATATAAGTGACTCTGTGGGCGGAGTCTTTGCCACGCTCCTTTCATAAATACTAAAGGTTCCAGTGACCGGTTGCACTTCTGATCTTACTGCTTTTTTGGGTGAGTCACATCACAGGAACTGAGCATTCCACTCAGTCAGACAAAAGGAATAGTTGTTATTCTTCTAATTTATTAAAATATATAATGTACCCGTCAGAGATGCTCTGTTTGGTGCTGAGGGAAATAACTTGTCTTTAATGACTGAATATTTTGTTTTTACAATATCTGTTTCTCTCCTGTCAGTGTTTGCCACACACTGTATGTAAATCTCATGTAGACTAATGTAAAAACATCTATATTTATTCATGGTCTATGGTGTGTGAATAGAAACCTTGTAAATATATTTGCCTGAAGAATCCACTACCGTTTGAAATATTTTGTGAAATGCCACTTGGAGTTTGCATTTCATATCAGGGTCATTTTCTTTTAATAAAATACCTTCGTACACCCGGTATACACGATAACTATCAGTGCAGTTTATAAGCAGCTGAAATCTAATAATAAATAAATAAAAATAAGAAAGTTGCCACTAAGTCCTTGCAAACTTAAAAAGGTATCATTCTAATACATAAAAACAGAGAAAAGCAGTTCATCGTGAGTTGTATTTTAAGATTCATATTCATATGTGATGGAGATCGGACATTTACATGGACCGTCCAGATTCACCCCAGCTATTAGGATAAAGAAAAACTAACTAAACTTTGACCAAATGGAAGCTTCGTGGTCTGTTTGCTTTCATCTGGCGCCTTTAAGAGATAACAAACAAAATGCACCGCATCCAAAACAAAGGCAACCATCTCACTGAGCAATGCAATCCCTCCGACTCATTTTCTCAAGCAATTTTGATCATTTACAAATGAAAATTCGGATCACGTCGAGAAAGCAGGTAGCATTAAGTTAATCTCCTGAGGGCTGTGCAAATTCCACACATTTCTGATTCAACTATGATCTATATATGAAGAATGTACAAAGGAGCAGCATTTGGCTTTTAAATTTAGCTTTAAATGGGTCTGAACAATTCGCAATGTGGAATAGTCCCACTCTTATTTAATTCATTTATACAAGTACAGCTTCAAAGTAGTGAGGACAAACCATGTTTTCAATTTGAATATTTATTAGTTTATGTGGGGACAATACAAAAAGTCAAAGTAATAAAAAACAAGCCATTCTGGTCACACCATGTCTTTCGAGGCATCAGATACAGCAATGAACTAAAACTAGGCTTTTAAACTGTACAAAGTGAATGGACAACAAACAAAAACACCAATACACAGTGTGCTTGTTTGATGAGAGCAATTTTAAAAGAAATAGAGGCAACAGACTCCAGACTTCCTAAGATTCAAAATGAATCAACAGTATGAGATTATTGTCTTCATCATCACTCTCTTATCAGAAGCTGCCTGCCAATCAAGCACATTTAACATAATATAACAGACACAAAAGGCAAATGGATTATAAGTAGGCTCTATTTCTCACCAATTTCTTATCAAAGGGACACTGCAGGTTGAGTCCACTGAGTAGTGACGTGCCCCCGAGGCCACTGTGTGGAGCCATTTCCACGTTTGATACACGCCAACCCAGTCTTTGTTGTGTACTCACTATTTTGTGTATATATTTCAACACTCTAGGATGGTTTTGTAGTTTATGTGTCTAAAATCTCTTGACAAGAGCTTTCGGGTTCAGGTCTATGATGCATCGGACAGAAGGTTAAGAAGTTGCACCAGGTGTTGGGTTGACATTCTGTGTGGCTGCTTGTGGTGCCACCTCTATGATTCGCGGCTTGTCGATGATGCGAGCAGTGCGGTTTCCTTTCTCAACTATCCCGATGATCCACGCTTGGTGGCCCTCTCCGTATTTTGGGGATTTGATCTCGGCACAGAACCGTGCAGCCTGCTCCCGCGGCAAACAGATAAGCAGGCCTCCTGGAAATACAAAGGAACAGGATGTCGTCAGTCCAGTTAAATAAATGATCATCATTTATTTTAAGTGGCACAACGACGGTGAGTCCACCGCTCTGTTACTGCAGGATCCAAGTGTATGCGGCTAAATGTTCCCTGATTGGACCACCTTCTTTCCTAGGTGGTCATCTACAGCCGCATATGCTTGCATCAAATTGGGAAAAATAGAAAAAGTTGGATACTACCTCTTATGCACAAACTTAATGTATTCGTAAACTTAGTGTTTTTTTTCCTTAATATTGTCGCAAAAATTATACGTGGCTATTAATTACTGTTTTCAGGTAATGGATGGCCGCGAAGGCCGGGAGGATTACAGATCAGCAGCTTGTTTTTATATGACTAGCATCGAGGACAAAACAAGACAAGGAAATCTTTTACATTCAAATGTCTTTATCATTCTTCTTATACACCCATTCATTTCTATTCAGTTGCTCTGCTCATCTCCGTAATTCACTGAGCAGACGGCGCACCTGTCAGCCGCCCCGTCTACTGTACATGCTCAAACCAACCCTGAGCACACACTATACTGGCCTGTGCAAAGTCTCTGTTCCCTGTGCTTTCAGCAGGAAAAGACACTTCTGTCCAGGACTAATCAGACTCAACACATGTCAACAACCTCCAAGCTACAACGTATAATCTGAACATGTCAGGTTTCAGGCCTGACTGGTCACAATTGTGATTTGTTTACAGAAATAAGAGCATATCAACCAGACCAATTTCCAACACCAGTTCAGGATTTACCTAAGGGGACTTTATAAAATCATTGTTTGTTTTCATTATCCTGCAAAGCATTAAGTGACATTTATTCTATAAAGACTCCTTAACTGTAAATATCATTTGGATTTAAAATAGACAAGCTCAAAACCATGCAAGCACGCACCTGATGTTTCTGGGCAGGTGCCATGCATGAGTCCAAACATGTTTCCACAGGCCTTGGACACGGCAGCCATCTTGGCCAGCACTGGAAGGTTGTGGATCACAAATGATACCTCACTTCGCTGTTGTCGCGCCAGCGTCTGAGCATGGCCGAGGATGCCAAACCCTGTGATGTCGGTGGCAGCGTGGGCGTTGAAGGTGTGCATGAGGCCAGCCGCTACGAGGGAGGGCAGAGAGGGAAGTCAGAGCCGATTACAGTTCAGCCTCTGAAATTGAGTTTCATTCAGATATAATCGATTTTTACATTAACTCTTATTTCTACATTCTTTTATTTTTATTTTTTGCATACAAAGCACTTTGCACTACATTCAATTTTAATGAAAACTGCTAAACTATTGATTAATAATACGCTGACTTGGGAACAAATCTGTGTTTAGGCTGATGGTCAGAACTGATCCAACCAACTAAAGTCTTTTTTTTTTTTTTTAACATTCAATGTAAACATATCTATGACACTCGTACTTTTGATTCATATTTATGACAACAGTTAATGCAAGAAGCTACAACTAACTTGCAACCTTGGTCAAATACTTCTGGGTGTAGCGTGAGCATACAGCTAAAGCATTTAACCTCTGCCCCACAGGTAACAGTATCTTTCAGCATGCCAAATTTATCCCAAGGTTTTTATGTGGATTACTTTTGACTCATCAGAAGCCTCTTGGTCAGAGATGATACAATACAGCTGAGCGCCTGCAGAGGCTGCTGTCGTTTCAAAATTCCTACACTTCTCAAAAGCTGATACAGTTCATCTCAAAATAACAGGCAAGGAACTGTGATAGCCGAAAAGTGTAAATCGTAGTGCAGTGCAGATACAACTTCATATCAAGTTTCGGACACATCAGTGATGGTTTTACCTGTCCTGTTGAGCCGGGCCATGTTCATCATGGCTTCATGGTAGGCAAGCTCTACGTCTTCCTGGGTTACCACCAGTTTTATCTTGTTCCACTTCTCAGGCTGAGTGAGAAAGAGAGCAAATACAACTAGTCATTGGTGTCTATAATAAAAAATAACAAGTTCCCTATATATATATATATATATATATAAAAAACAAAAAAATTCATAACTGAGCAGCCAAACTTACAATATCTAGCCACTGGTGCACTGCAACAGCCACTTGTGTTCCAAGAGGTTTGGTCAACACCAACACATCCCCTGGCACTGCGTTGTCTGGCCTGAGAAATGTCAGACGTGGCATTATCAGATGCACAAAGAGCAAAGGAAAAGAAGATTGAAGAGAATTCTTTTCCTACATGATAAACTCGTTGGGCTGGCAGACTGTTGTGGCAACTCCTCCCATCACAACCCAGGGGTTGAGCACCGTTTGTCCTCCAGTTACAGATGTGCCGGCCTCCTCTGATGCATCTTTAAATCCCTGGATAATAAGTGGCATGACTTTGTCTCTCTCCTGGAAAGACAAACACAGAATTGTGAGTGTATATCAATCATTTCAGATGGCTGGAGCACATGCAATGCCAGGAGCAGGCCTGATGAGGGCAGATTTTAATGAACCAGTAATGCCTAAAAGAAGCGGTTTAATCCCGTCACTACTGTATTAAATTATACTTCATGTTGTCCACTTGTGTTGTTGTGCTGCTCTCCTTAATGGCAGATTCAGCCCTCCTATAAAAACTCTAGTTAAGTCCCAAACCTTTGAAACGACTGCTACGCATGTCAAGACAGTGGAAGCAATTAGTGTGATTGTCAGTGAAGCCGTTTATAAATGAACAATGTGTTCAGGAAAGATCGTTGATTCACTTCTGTTACATTTTAAGCAACAGTGTTTGACTGGTGCATTCTGGTGAACGTACGTTAGAGAAGAAAACTTCACAATAGCACGCAGAGGAGACCTGTGTTTGAAAGTTATGGCGGCACATCAAAAATAAAATTAAAAAAGTCAATTAAAACCATCAGTTTTCCTACGCCTTCTCTTTTTTTCATGTTGATTAATAAGAGTGTGAATCTGGCAGAGCTTCTTACACATCCTTCCCCTCAAGACGATTCACAAACTGTAACTGCTGTTTTTGTCCCTCAAAACATTCAAGTCATTCTCACATACTCACCCTCACAGGCACACAGAAAGCATGAACTGAACCCTGAAGGTGTTCTGTGCTATGAATAATAACACTTAGCTTTTTCAAAACCAGATTTGGATTCCCAGAACCCCCTTTTAAAGTGACACGTCACTTACTTTCTCTGACATTTTGTTGCTGACTCCCAAAAGCATCAGCATGTTGTCGCACTCCGTCACTCCCATGGCATACAGGTCACTTAGAACATTGGCACAAGCTATTCTTCCCTACAAAACAGAATTAGTTCGAATTAGACACATACAAGTGGATTTCTGTCCAACCCAAGATTGCAGCTGACCAAAACCTACTAAGTTAACATCGACGTTCAGCTTTTTAAATGAACAATTGGACAGAAGCACAACGGAGTGGAAACGCAAGCGGAGATCAGTACCATCATGTAGGGGTCATCCACGATGGGATATATGTAATCTGTTGTCTGGACCAAAGACAGCCCACCGTGTCTGAGAGGGATCACACAGGTGTCCATACCTATGCCTTCAGAAAACAAAAGAGAACTTGATGAGATGCTTTGCAGAGTGTCACGTCTGACTGATATGTGATGCAGCATCTGACGGCAATGGAGAAAGACACTGAATAATCAAATCGAAATCTTTATAGCACGTCGGCACAAAAGCCTAATCGTTTCTGAACTGATGAGTTTTCTCTCTTCTCCTTTTCACCCAATTTCCAGCAAAGAAACCTTCCAAAGACTTGTCAGGATTTTGAGGCGTACTTAATCTATAGACACCACTTTTCAAAAGTTTAGATACGAAGACCTTTCCATTTTGAATGAGTGGTTGTGTTCAAACTTTGCTGTATCTTCAGGAATTTATTACTTTAAAATGTCAACAGCTGGCAATCTGTTATAATTCTTTCGGTTGGAAAAGCTACAGTACATATTTAATCATTAAGTATTAGCATTATATATATATATAGTACTATAGTAAAAATCATTATTACCTAATCGAGGCATAACTGCCCCCAGGAACTGTTCATCCTCTTGATAGTGGTTCTCCTGTAAGGTTTCTAGCAGCTTCTGTAAGACATCTTGGGGGACCTGTGGTCAGCGAAAATAGTGTCTATAACTTCCATACAGTATTATTTCTTATGACAAGTAATCATCGGGGGATATACTCGATCATCTGTATAGTGATGAATTGAGGGCAGATTTAAATGTGGACATCCAACCTTGCAGCCTGTGCCCTTGAGCTCAGCAAAGCGCGTGAGCCTGAAGTTCTTGTCCAGCTCATAGCTTTCGGGGTTAAAAGACTCCCTCACAGACATGTCTGATGAAACTCTGGGTCCTCCCCACTGAAACAATATCAATTGAAAAAAGAGAGAGAGAAAAAAGGAGGAATTAGAAAGACCGTCTGCGTGTCACAAAGAGCTAAAAGCAAAAGACTTATTGCAAAAAAACAGTAAACAGTACCCCTCTGCAGTTCCCTTCAAATGTGCAAACTGGTGCATCTCAATCTCGTACTTAAACAGTCTGAAGAAACAACACTGTCATGAATTATTTTGCAAGACAGTGTCAAGAAAGTTGATGCTGTAGCTCTGTGCTTATCCTTCAGGTCACAACAGACAATCACTTTGATTTAAATCAACTACATACATGGGATATTTTATCGTTTCCCTTATAAGCGTTATCTTTTATTATTATTATTTTTTTTAAACTGAACAAAACTACAACAAAAAAAAAACAATGAACTACTGGTTAGTGCACTATATGAACTAACAAGAATTATTTTGCTTACAGGTGAAAGTTAATTCACCTGAAGGGCCATCAGTGCCTCCTTCTTCTACCAACTTCATCTCAGGGCTTCACCTCTGATATAAGACCAGCCACGTTTTGCTTGTATATTCATCAACATTTGTGACTTTAACATTGCACGTATAGTTAAAGAGAAATCAACCCATCATGGTGGGCACACTTTATCATTTTAAAGCCAAACTGTGGCATAACATGAACAGAAAGAGACTTTTTAAAACTTATAATTTCAAAGGTTGTCACCATTAATTGCCAACATTGAGACGGAAATAAAAAGTCAAAATAACATGATAACATAAATAGTCTTACTATTATTGTTTCAACATTAGATTTTACAAGTCCAGAATTGGGATTTTTTTGTCTTTTAGGATAACCACAGCTGTATGTTGCCTTCACTGATGGCACCAGAGTTGGCACTGATTTAGTGCATGCTGATCTGGCCTCATGTCAGGAGTTTCACTAAATAATTTAAAGAAATAACTCGTGTCGATGTTAAAAAAAAATGTGTCGCGTAAAAGGGAAGCCAAATAAATAACTGGTTACTTATAATCCGGGTTTGTTGTGTAAACTACAGTAAGTCGTTGAAGGGGCCTCTGTTGGTACACCAGGGTAGTGTTCAAGAGACAAAATGAGCCAACGTTCATTCAACCCTCAGGCACTGGCTAACAATATAAGTGATGGCTGAGTCAACGCCTCCATTTCACGTCTATCGTGTACTGTAATGTCAACTGTTTGGGGGCTCAACATTAAGACATAGGTGCTGACAGTGACAGCTACACTTTCCACGTCTGTTTGTTTTGCTGAAAATGCAGGGGTTTTTTTAAATTTCGTGCTAGCTATGGCTAGCAAACGCTGATCCATGCATGCGGCGATGGGCATAATCAGCTCTGCAAAAAAGGAGCCAGAGGCGTCCCAACGCGCGACCTATAACACATCTAAAAACACACGCAATGAACACTACAACTTAAATGTAAAGCATTGTAGTGTATCGTAGAACCAGCTTCTTGCACATCGAAGTTAAAAAGTTGCCGTAGAGCGCCGAACAAAAATGTCGGCGGCGGAAAAAATTAACCCCTTCCTGTCCCTCGCCATGCGATGTGTGCAACATCAGAATTGGTATCAATAGGAAAAGGGTGAACATGCTACTTGTGCAACGTCTGTGATGATACAGTACAATATAAGTGTTTACAACTGCTCTATATGCGATTTTAGGACCAAAGCGGAGTTATATTCCTGCAACATTTCCCCTTTAATTGCTCTGACCAGTTTATCCTTACCAGCTTCACGTTAGCGGTGGATCCCGACAGAAGAGCGGGGACGGCTCCAGCATGCATTGGGGCTAGAATTAGGCGTCCTTCAAGAAAGCCTGACGAAAAGTCACACGTTTTTGTCTTTTATCTTTGCACAAGCTGACAAAAGAAATGTAACTATAACATCGAACTCAATGTATTTATGTTTAGATATCTACCAGATATAAACTTTCATCAAATTACCAAAAAATGGTTCGTAATTCAAAGAGGAAACTACCCAGATAACAAAGGGTCCTGTGCTTGCACAGTGGCGGCTTCAACATCCCCTTTAATGAGCTGAAAAGTCTGGCAACAAATTTTCTACAATGGAGTGTACCTTTAATTTGGTTTCCCTCCTTTTACCTAAAACAACAAAACATCCCGATGAAAGTGAAGGTGCATTACAAAAACTGAGATGCATAAGAATTTGGAGCTTGAGAGAATATTTACATTAGAATATAAACATTTGGAAACATAGTTGTGTTACATTATAATGCTCGTAATTTAGACTGCAGTGGTGTTTTTGGAAGGTTGAACTGGGTGTATCTAATGTTGTCTCATCTCCTTTGTTAGTTATTCTGGCAACGCACAAAAAGAAAACAGCAATTGTTGTGAAACTGTGTTTAATAAAAAGATACAGCTATTGTTTTCATACAAGCAGTGAGCAGTAGTTTAAAAAAAACAAAAACATAATTTCATCATGGTATCAGCAACAATAACATTGATGTGCATAGCCTAAAGACTCTAAAACTGAAAGGAAAAAAAAAAACATTCATATATGAATTTTACCAAAAATACATCACATGTGAATCTAATGTTTGCAAATAAGGTGGAAGTGCGCTGCACATTACACCTACTGAAGTACTGGTCAATTAGAAGGCACAATACACAATAGAATACTATATGTAAAAAGAACAAATAAATATTATGTACTATTACAGTACCTAGTCTCATTTGAGACTTGTGATCCCTTTAGCTATGAAATAAAAATGAGGAAAATGTGCTTTTAAGGCTTCTGCCCTTAATGTAAACACCAAGTCACTTATTTCATGTCTTAAACACTTCATAGTTCAAAATCCCAGATCCCAGTGGTTTGATGTGTGTCCAATGAAAATCAGCAAAGCCCACAAACGCACGTTGTACAGTGATTGTGCTCATGACAGACAGAAAAAGGGATATAATTAGGCCTCCTATTTGTTTGGTTTACTTCTTATTTCCCCCCCTCCATTGCACGATGCAGTTCACAGTTGCAAAGGAAATAAATGTCCAAATTCACGAAGTTAGAAAAATAACGACAACAGCCGCTCTGCTGCAAGGCCGTCGTGGCAACTGCTGAATCAACCGGTCACGTCTGTCACTGTCTGTTCCACACCGGCAGGCTACTTGTAATCACAGCCTGTAAAGGAGAGAAAGTTATTAACATGTCATATACCGTTACTCCCCCTAAATAAGAGAACGAAAGAAAGAAATACACAACAAAAAAGGGAAGTCAGCGAATTAGTGTAACCACGTGCAGCACGTTGAGCATCACTACTATGGCAGCTATGGGTAAAATGTAGAGGTGAAAGGGGGGAAATGATGCATGGTGTGCAGATAATTAGCTGACATTTTGGGAAAATGTCAAATGTCGCCGCGACAGCATGACAAAGACCCTTGAGCCAATGAGTACCGGTTTGCGCGTGTGTGTGTGTGTTTGTTGCGACAATGAAGACAGAAGAAGTAAAACCATTATGTTCTCAGACGGAGGCTGATGGAATGATGTTACAAGATGACATACCAAGGAGGATGGTGGAGGTGCAAAACAGTAACAGCAGATGGATGACTTGGAGATTGTGGGTGTGAGAGCCGTGCTGATGTGTAGACAGATTCATATGAGATCATTACTTGTGGATGGTCCGTTTGAGTTTTTCTCAGCCTCTGCAGCGTCTAAAGAGCCGAAAGATGAGCAAGGGGTTACCTGTAGACCTTGGCTTTGGCTGTTTAATCAAATTGCTTCTTAGTGAAACATCAATTGTAACAATGATAACCACTTTAAACAAACAAAGCCATTTCTTTAATAAGAGAAGTCTTTATGTGATCAAAATTAAATGAATAAACAGCAAATGTGTATGTAGCACAATATAAGCATACAGCATAGTTAATTTCAGTGAAGGTTAAATAACTTAGAAGCTCACCTCTTTTCAGCCTCTTCCGGGCAAGTTTGATCTGATCTTGAAGGATTTGCACCCAGTCTCGTGGGCCAGGCAACTTCTCTATTCTGTGTTCAGTGCAGTATTTCTCAGTAAACACTGGACACAAATTAGACAGTTGAATAAAAATGTCTTCAGAGACCTTGTATCACTTATTGTTGTTTTTGTTTTTTTTGCTGTGTGTCTTTTTTCTGCCTTACCTTTAATGGCTCCCACAATGTTCTGGTCCAAGCCCTTGCGGTTATCGTTGAGCCCTCTCTTCCGTTTTCCGTTTGGCAACGAGTTAGCCAGTGTAGCATCGTTGAAGAAGGCACACACCTAAACGCACAGCACAGACCACTCAACAAATGTACTGAGTAGCTCTTCAGTAATTGTTAGCTATTTGGCAAGCTCATTTATTTCAATAAACGTAAACGATCAGACGTCTGTGTTCAAAATGAATGGGAATATCTAGTCATGTGACTTTAACGTGAAGTGTAATCACAGGGACGATGAAATTGTTCTTAAAATCTATGGGTGTGCACCAGTTTGCGGAACAGCAGGCTGCCAGAGCGGGTATAGTTGACCAGAATGGAGTCCAGCTGGACCTTTGAGATAAACACATCATAATCTTCTGCAAGACGCACCTGGGCCAACTGGAAAGAAGGTGAACAACACAGAGAGTTAATTTTAAAGCGTTGTGAGAAAATGATCACTTCAGACACAAGATGAATGTTTGTTTGTTTTTTCAAAGGACAGAAGCTGTCATCATTAGTACCAGCTCCAAACTTGTAAATGTTGAATAGATACAGAGATAATGCTCATCTGAACTGATGAGGGTGGTTTTTATATTATTTTAATATCCTGTCAGGTAAAACTGCGTCTGTGTGACTGAGTTCAGTACACTTAAGTCATAAATTAGCATCAAACTGATAAATGGATACACATGTTGCTACATACAGTCTACGAACACTTGCGTGTGTATTACCTCCGACGCCTGAGGCTCCCACAGTTTGTTCAGGAGAGGATTTTGTGCGTTGCAGACCACTGCTGGATTGTTCTGAGATGGCAGCACGGACACATCACAAGAGACAGGATGCGAGTTGGGTGTAGCTGAGTCTAGTTTCTCACTTTCCTCACTTTTTCCAGATTCAGCAGGTGCCGCTTTAAGCCCTGGCGCCCCTAAAGAGGAAAGAGCAGGTCTTCTATTGCTGAAAACACTAAGTGGAGCCATCTTATAGATGGGCCTCCTCTTTCGGGGCATGAAACGAGAAGTGGAGGCGGGACCCAGGCGAGGTTGGCACGATGATGCCGCCTGCTCCTGCCTTTCAAAGGACACTAAAAAAGACACAAACATGTTATTCTTTCCCAGCCTCGCTAAAATTGCATTTTGATGTACACTTTCTGACCTTTCTGGGTCTGCATCAGCCTCCTCATGGTACGCAGCTCCTGCAGTATGGCCGTCAAGGTGCCCTTACAGTTACACATGCAGCAGGGGGCTTCCTGAACAGCAGGAGGGAGCACATCTGTTGGAAAGCCAGTGGTGCTTTGGTTAGTCGTTGTTCATTTAACACACACACACTAACACCAGTGCATTATGCTATTTCTTCCTGCCATATCTCTTAACAGCAAAAGTGTGTGTGTATGTCAGTGAGCGCTTTTTTGAGGTGGATAAACTTTCCAGGAATTCTGAGTGTGTACTGCACAGTAACCTCACCCTTTAACAGCAAAAAACATTTTTCTTTTTTGCAACTGAAGTTGTGTTTGGCAGTTTTCTCCTATGTAAGCATGCTTCGACACGTCACCATTTGCTTCGTTGGCTTTAATCAAATCCTTTGTGTTGTTGAGGATCCTGAGGGGTCTGGAGCATGTGCTGTACTGGCCACAACCTGGACCGTTGGGGATAGGGGTGGATGTGGATGAAGATGAAGCCTCTCGGTCCCCTGCAGAGCTCCAGTTGTTACTCTGGTGGTCCTCAGACACAAGAGGTAAAATTGGAGGCTGCTGTATCCAGTTCAGATGCCTGTCCTGGGGCCCTGATGTTGAGCTTTCCTGCTCTGTTCCAACACGCTGATATACCCTGCCGGTCTTGTCGCTCAGAAGCCTCATCATTCCTGTGATTTGCTTCTTGATCTCCATGCCTTTGTCACCCAGCCAAACTACAGGGGGAGAAAATGGGTGAGCATGTAATTAGTGATGTCTGCCGTGATATATGGCAGAAATCCATCCTTAAAATGGCACATACCATCAGGCACAGCAGCATCCTTAGTTTCGCCGTTGGCATATTTGCAGCTTGAATTCATTATATATGAAGGGTCAGAGTCTGCAGGTAGGACAAAAGAAAACAAACGGTTTTGCCATTTGGAGCATTTGCAGGCAGCTATAAATGCAGCAGAGCCGGTGATGCTGGCTTGTGCTTTGTAAGGCTGAAGCGTGTACAGGCTGATGGGCTGTGATGTCAACCAAAGCAGAACAACCCCCATTCCCTCCCCTCCCATCCCATGCAGAAACCACCACCTGTGGGTAGTATGAAGTAGTTGTCGACAGAGCTTTGGAGCTTATAGCCTCATTTAAAAAAGTGAGCAGTGTGACACGTTAAGGGTGCGCTACAGATTTTTACCTTTTGGACTGCTTGCTCAATTCGTTCTTAGAATTTTTGTCTTTTAATCAGATTGCGGTGACACTGATGGCAAGGTGGACTGTCCCCCCCCCCCCCTTTTTTTTAATTTAAGACTTGAATCCTTGGTGTCAGCTCGTGGTAACGATCGATGCACATTCCGTGCGCTGTGGTGGCCATCGCTTTTGTTTACGGAGTCGTCTCTGCTGGCACACAGCGCCAGACAAACCCAGACACAGACGCGCGTCTCGCAACGTCTTGCATTCATTCAGCAGCCTACCTTCATCCGTGACCAGTTTAAAGCTCTGCGACTTCCTTCTCCTCTTCCTTCCCCCTAACTCCATCTTCAGGACGGATATTCTCTCAGCCGTGCAGTCGGAGATCGCTCTTCAGAAAGACGAAATCAGTGATTATACACTCAGCGGAATCACTGTCCGTCTGCCTTATTAATCAGTTAAATGTTCTCTTCAGCCTGCGCTTCGGTTTTTGACATCGGCAGCTTCTCACTCTTGGACCTTAAATTGGCCAAGGAAATTCTGTTGTGATGTCTATTTCCCTCTCTCAGCATGATGCTGATCCTTCCCTTTCGCCATGTAAATAAATTAATGACTTTAATATTAAGAGTTCGTCACATATCCCTTTGCGCCACCTGATGGTATGTTTCATTTTAAAGGTCGAGGCAGACACCAGCCGGTTGTGTTCAGACGCTGAACTGGTGTGTGAACAGTAGCAATAATGGGACCAGTACACTGCTGTTGCAGCAGACATATACTTCTTATAGCCTTTTAAATCCTAAATTTGGACATCAGGACGATGTTTGACTGCAAGGAGTTGCAGATAACTCATTGGTGAGGCTTGTATACCCATAATGGTAAAAATAAATACTGATCATGATAGTCACATATAAGACAGTATATATTCATGTCTTTCTTAAATTGATGAAGTGCAAAAAGATGCTTTTTATTTCTTCTTTCAGGCAAATATCGAAAATAGGCCATGAGGGGATTGAAACACTTAAAGGCCAACTAAATCAATACAGTCGATCTTGTCAGTTTGGTTTTTGGGACTTCACACAGGTCAAATTAGATTTTTTTTAAAATTTTTTATTGAACTGCCAGTCCTGTAATTAGGGAGCAGACAGCTCAGCACCTGAGCCACAGCCATCCAGCATTTCAGCTCCTTTTGACAGGTTTCCACTTTGTCTCAGTCCATCTCAAATTAGCACAGGCCCAGAAGAAGGCAGAGGCTTTGTCTTGCTGGAGTTTTAACTCGTCTTTGTAGATGCAGCAACAAACTGTTTCACTGACACTGATTTTCATAAGCCTGTGCCGTGATTTCCAGTACGGAGTGGACTCAGAGTTTTATGCATTACCATTTGACAGCCTGAGGATCGCATATGTTTATTATCGGTCCTCTGCCTTGTGCATTGCTTGTATTCCCAAATGAGTTTGCATTTACTATGAGAATCATTATTCTTAAGTTATCAGACACACATATGTATTCATACACTCCCATGGCTCCTCTCCACGTTTACGTGTGAAAGACTCAACCTGTCTGGGATGCAGAGTAACACAGTCATGCCACTAAGCTAGTTGTCAGATGTTCCACCAGGTATACCTTCACACCCACCCCCATACGTACATTTTTGAGCGTACATTGTCTTTAGATTTTTTAGATTTAATGTTAGATCTGTCATTTTCCCATGTCCCATATCATATTGTGATGGGGCTGTGCGTAGCCTTCCAAAGATAAGAAAAGATGAGCTATACTTTATTGATCCCAGGCTGGGAAATGTCTGTTACAGCGACAAGTAAAGAGCACAGTGAAATAGAAAAATAAGAGAAGAATAAAAAGATTGTGGCAAAAAAACATATATACAAAAG
Organism: Odontesthes bonariensis; assembly: GCF_027942865.1. Lineage (NCBI taxonomy): Eukaryota > Metazoa > Chordata > Actinopteri > Atheriniformes > Atherinopsidae > Odontesthes > Odontesthes bonariensis. The sequence goes on along the minus strand of NC_134512.1, from coordinate 15,609,827 downwards.
AATAATGAACAAAATGATGCACTGTAATGTGCAAATGGACAGTATATGTATATTAAATAATTATGGTGAACACGACTGCAGTGCAGGTATAAATATATTTGTAAATACAGATGAATACTTATTCACTCAAGTTCTGCGCGCTCCCTGTTAGACAGAGGTGAACAGTTGTAGGGTCTGATGGCATATGGCAGGAAGGATTTCCTGTAGCACTCTTTGTGACAGTGGAACTGAATGAGCCTCCTGGTGAATGAACTCGGCTGTCTGTCCAGTACGCGATGGAAAGGGTGGTCAGGAGGGTCCTTATAGGACAAAAAACAATCAACATATAAAAAAACAAGGCCGTTAAAAACAACATTTTCTTGTAGAAAAAGGTGAGCATGCAGGGGAAAAAAGTTGTTAATTTGTTTTACCTCTTAAGATATGTAATAAAAGATATGGAAAATGTTTCTTTATTCATATCATGTCCCCAGATAGTATTAAGAATCCATCAATTCATCCATTTCCTATATCCGCTTAATCCGTTGGTTGGGTCGTGGGGGCGCTGGAGCCTATCCCAGCAGTCATCGGGCGAGAGGCAGGGTACACCCTGGACAGGTCGCCAGTCCATCACAGGGCCACACAACCACACTCACTCCTTGGGATGATTTCTTGAGAGACACCAATTATCCTAACATGCATGTTTTTGGACAGTGGGAGGAAGCTGGAGTACCCGGAGAGAGCCATGCATACACGGGGAGAACATGCAAAATCCACACAGAAAGGCCCCAGCCGGGAGTTGAACCAGGAACCCTCTTGCTGTGAGGCGAGACAGCAAGAGGGTCAACCACCACACCACTGTGCAGCCTGTATTAAGAATCATTCTTTTCATAACATTATGTGTTTGAATCCCATTTTGTTTGAAACAGTTATATTTCATCTGCAGTCCCAAATGATTTTACTGTAACTATAGCTGCATCTGTGTAAAAATAATCTCAAATGTATGTATGAAGCAGTATCTTTATTGTTTGTTACGCTCCAAAGAGACTGTTTGGTCTTGCTGTTGGTATGTATTTAAAGTTATTAAGAAATGGTCGCACTGTAACTTGATTTAAGTTACATTTATTTTTTATTCTTTTACTTTGAAAATAAATAAACCAAACAAAGTAAACAATTGAGAACTCTTATACTGAATTGTCACGAAGCTAGCTTCCGGTTTTAGCAGTTTATGGCTATACGTACAGACACTGTTTGTGTATGTCTAGTGATTTGTAGTGGTCAACTAAAAATAATCCCATGTTGCTGTTCTGAAATGGATATACTAAAAGCTGAGATTGTAAGAAAGAGGAAACTCCTCGAGGAAAACCAGCTCGTGGACGTGAGTATCAAAGCGCTGTTTATTTTTGTTAACTTGATAAGTTAGCCCTGTTAGCTAGCGCTAGCCTAGCCAATTCAGTCGTAGCTATGTCTATGGTTCAGTCAATGCTGCCTTTCCAGAATGATCTTTATGTAACTGTATGAATAAGTGCATCGCCCTTAAAACGTCCTTAAAACTGCAGGTATATTAAAATATATATCGTTAAACACCGACGTGTATCAAATGAATTTTAGGTTATTCTAACGTATCTTCATTGTACTTTTCTTCACCATGGAGACTGATATTTATCTTGATTTTCAGTTTACGTTCGTGCCGTCTTATTTTAATTATGTGACATTACAATTACGTCTGTTTTGCTGGCTTTTCACTGGGGAGGAAGACTGGTAGTCAAACGCAAAACTGAGTATTTGTGACGATACATTACGTACTATTATATCTTCCAGCCGCATGTAATTATAATGCGCATGCGTTTGGGATATCCGGCTGTTTAACGGGGCTCATCCTAAACCTGTAAATTATGCCTGCATTCAGCCACAAATTGATTTAGTATTTTTTTTAAAAAACACTTTAATTTCTTGTGTTGTTCGGCTAGATGCTTTCTTGTAGTGTTGTATTATTTACAATCAGCTGAAATCAATAGTGCCATAAATACCATTTTCATGATGCCACAGTGATCTAATTTAGTTACATTTGCCTTTGAGATGTTTTGATTCAGCTGTTCCAGATGTTTGTTGAACTACTACAATATACCGATTGGTCATTCTAGTATTTTGTCTATGATGTATACCCTATGTCAATCAATAAGGCCCAAATATAAGAGGAGGATATAATGCAAGAGGAGGAAAAATGATGCACATGTGACACCTGTATTGTGAAGTTGCCACTCTTAAAGAAGTTTTGTTCTGCTGTGCTTGAAGTTTCTTTTAATGTGCAAGACAAGCCAATTATCTTTCTCTTTTCAGGGCTCCAAAAAATTCTTTAAAAGGTCCGATCTTGCACGAAAGGAGCAAGAGGATTACTTCAGAAGATGTGGATACAAGGTTAATATCAGCATCATCTCGTTTTGCCCACTCTACCTCACATACTCAAACATTTCTAAGTCACCACTTTCCTTCAATCTTGTGTTTAGTTTGTCTGTAAAATAGCACAGTACTGAAACCTTTAGCCAGAGAAAAATGAGGTCAGATGCTGATGTTCAGGTCTATATTAGTGTCTGTGTTTACTGTGCTGTTTTTCCACCTCTGCTGCCTGCATCTGTAGGTTCAGAGAGAGACTCCCGAGAGCCAGGTATGGGATTGCTCAGTGAAAGTAGCAAACGAGATGCATGATGAAAGGATAACATCACACTGTGTCCCGAAGCTTCCACTTCCTTGGCATCCACTCTGAAATTTCACTTACTGAAGCCTGTGAGGATGAAAGTTGGCATGAATTGGCAGAAACACATAAATTTTCCTACAAGGGTTGTCAAAAATAATTTGGACTGGATGTTTGAATGCAAAATGCTTCAATTGAACAAAAAAAACCTCTTTGTCAATGATTACTGTATATATTAATTTGACCCGCCAACCCTCCTCTGCTTATAATGGCCAGAAAATTAAGTCTTTTGAAAGTAATTCTGAAAATTGTACTCTGTTCAACTTCCTCTTGCACATAAATGTTGCTGAAGTGTTATTTAAATATATATATGTGCATTCTGTGAATTGGTTGAATAATCCCATACTTACAATTGCCATTGAATTGAGTAAAAAAAAAGAAAAATCACTTGGCAAAAAGCAGAGGAATAAGGAAAGGAAGCCACAAAGCCAAAGTCACAGCCACGCTGTGGATTTCAGCATGGCTTACTTAAGTGAAATTAAAAATGCGATATCTTTTTGTTTTAATCAAGCCGTACTTTTTGTTTTGCGTATTGTTTGTGACGGTAGTCGTTGCATTTTGACCCTCTCTGACTTTGTGTCAGTGGTTTGCGCTGCCCTCTGGCGGTTGTTCTGTGCAACATAAGTTGCAGATGAAGTTTATTAGAAGTTTAAAAAAAAAAAAGCAAAATCTATATTCATTTAAGCAGAAAACGGTGTTTGTTTGTTTTTCTTTTTCATCATTTCCTTATTGGTATTTTAGATTGTGCTGTGATGCATGTCTCCATGAAAGCATGAGCACATTTTGAGTTTCCCTGCTGCAAATAACACTGGATTTGTTGTTTCCTGCAAGTTATGCATTTTCTGTTTTTTTTTTTTTTTTTTTTTTTGTTTTGTTTTTTTTCTGGCAAGGCTTTAGAAGGTAAAGCCAGCATTCGCATCTTGATTAGTTTTCCTATATTGGTCGTGTGACTTGACTCTTTTGCAGGTAAGATGGAGATGTGTGTGTGTGCTGTGTAGTGACACACATCCTCTTCACTCTGCAGTCTTTTCTGATGAAGACTAAGCTTTTTAGTGTCTCTTTTCATTTTCATTTTTTATTTCTGTGTTTGCTGTGGGAGATCAGTGTTTTGATAGGATTAAGTTCTCTTTGTTTTACCTCCACTGTCTTTAATAATTCCAGTATATGTATGTTTCCTTCATCTTCTCTTGAAGATTGACCAGAAGGAGGAAGATGAGCCATCCACTTCAGCTAATCCAGTGTTAGAATTGGAACTAACAGAAGAGAAGCTGCCAATGACTCTGTCACGACAGGAGGTGAGGCAGTTTATAAAATTAGCACCCGGCTGCCAGTCATTTTTCTTTGCACACGACATGCTGAACATTTTTCAATCGCTCTGTTCTTGCAGGTTATTCGACGGCTCAGAGAGCGAGGGGAGCCAATCCGATTGTTTGGAGAGTCTGACTATGATGCCTTCCAGAGACTCAGGAAAATTGAGATTCTGACCCCAGAAGTAAACAAGGTAGGTCTGAATCTGTCTTGAAGTCGCATGGAACATGTGTGTTGTTCATACGTTCACACTGAAGCTTTTAGAAAACCCTACCCGGGTATATGAAGCGTTTCTTTGAGCTGTCACATGTCATAAAAACTCAAACCAAAGAATGGAAATTGACACTTTTTGTTCACCATATTTGCCGTTTTGTTTTTGATTAGGGCTTGAGGAATGACCTGAAAGTAGCCATGGACAAGATCGACCAGCAGTACCTGAATGAGATTGTAGGAGGCACAGAGCCAGGGGAGGTGGACACGCAACACGACCTGAAAGTTCATGAGGAAAACACCACCATAGAGGAGCTGGAGGTACAGTGCTCAATGAAGTCAATCAGGGAGGGCGAACAACTACTCCAGTTACTAAATAGTTTGTGATTTTTACATTTTAATAACATTATTACTCCCTAGGCTCTTGGAAATACTCTGGGCACAGGGGATGATAATGGAGACCAGGATCTTATTGACAAGTTTTTAAGGGTAAGGCGAGAAAGAACCGTGCTCTACTTTTTGTCTAGAGGGTAAATATGTTTCTGTCATTACTGTGGATGCTATCATGCTGCCTCCCCATGAGCTGTCACCTTACCGTGGTGGGGGGGTTTGCGTGCCCCAATGAGTCTGGGAGCTATGTTGTCTGGGGCTTTAAGCCCCTGGTAGGATCACCCATGGCAAACAGATCCTAGATGAGGGACCAGACAAAGAACAGCTCAAAAAAACCCCTATGATGATAAAGAAGATTGGACACCGTGTTCCTTCGCCCGGACGCGGGTCACCGGGGCCTCCCCCTGGAGCCAGGCCCAGGGGTGGGGCCCGCCGGCGAGCGTCTGGTGGCCGGGTCTGTGCCCGTGGGGCTCGGTCGGGCACAGCCCGAAGAAACGACACGGGTCCCCCTTCCGACAGGCTCACCACCCGTGGGAGGGGCCATGGGGGTCGGGTGCAGTGTGAGCTGGGCGGCAGCTGAAGGCGGAGACCTTGGCGGTCTGATCCTCGGCTACTGAAGCTGGCTCTTGGGACGTGGAACGTTACCTTTCTGCTGGGGAAGGAGCCTGAGCTGGTGCGCGAGGCTGAGCGGTTCCGGCTAGATATAGTCGGACTCACCTTGACGCATGGCTTGGGCTCCGGAACCAGCCTCCTCGAGAGGGGTTGGACTCTCTTCCACTCTGGAGTTGCCCGCGGTGAGAGGCGTAGAACAGGTGTGGGCATACTTATTGCCCCCCGGCTGTGCGACTGTACATTGGGGTTCAACCCGGTAGACGAGAGGGTAGCCTCCCTCCACCTTAGGGTGGGAGGACGAGTCCTGAGTTTTGTTTGTGCTTATGCACCGAACAGCAGTTCAGAGTACCCACCCTTTTTGGAGTCCCTGGAGGAGGCACTGGAGAGTGCTCCTCCGGGAGACTCCCTTGTCCTGCTGGGGGACTTCAAAGCTCACGTGGGCAATGACAGTGAGACCTGGAGGGGCGTGATTGGGAGGAACGCCCCCCCCGATCTGAATCAGAGTGGTGTTTTGTTGTTGGACTTCTGTGCTCGTCACGGACTGTCCATAACGAACACCATGTTCAGGCATAAGGGTGTCCATATGTGCACTTGGCACCAGGACACCCTAGGCCGCAGCTCGATGATCGACTTTGTGGTTGTATCGTCGGACTTGCGGCCGTATGTCCTGGACACTCGGGTGAAGAGAGGGGCGGAGCTGTCAACTGATCACCACCTGGTGATGAGTTGGCTCCGCTGGTGGGGGAGAAAGCCGGTCAGACCTGGCAGGCCCAAACGTTTTGTGAGGGTCTGTTGGGAACGGCTGGCGGAATCCCCTGTAAGGAGGAGTTTCAACTCCCACCTCTGGCAGAGCTTCAACCATATCCCGGGGGAGGTGGGGGACATTGAGCCCGAATGGGCCATGTTTCGTGCCTCCATTGTTGAGGCGGCCGACCGGAGCTGTGGCCGTAAGGTGGTCGGTGCCTGTCGTGGCGGCAATCCTCGAACCCGCTGGTGGACCCCAGTGGTGAGGGAGGCCGTCAAGCTGAAAAAGGAGTCCTATTGGGCCTTTTTGGCCAGTGGGACTCTGGAAGCAGCTGATGGGTACCGACAGGCCGAGCGGAACGCAGCCTAGGCGGTTGCTGAGGCAAAAACTCGGGCTTGGGTGGGAGTTCGGGGAGGCCATGGAGAACGACTTCCGGACGGCCTCGAGGAGATTCTGGTCCACCATCCGGCGGCTCAGGGTGGGAAAGCGGTGCACCGTCAACACCGTGTATGGTGAGGGCGGGGCTCTGCTGACTTCAACTAGGGACGTTGCGAGTCGGTGGGGGGAATACTTCGAGGGCCTCCTCAATCCTATCGACACGCCTTCCGATGAGGAAGCAGAGTTGGGGAGCTCGGACGTGGGGCGTCCCATTTCTGGGGCTGAGGTTGCCGAGGTGGTCAAAAAACTCCTCGGTGGATGAGGTCCGTCCTGAGTTCCTCAAGGCTCTGGATGTTGTGGGGCTGTCTTGGTTGACACGCCTCTGCAGCATCGCGTGGACATCGGGGGCAGTGCCTCTGGACTGGCAGACCGGGGTGGTGGTCCCCCTCTTTAAAAAGGGGGACCGGAGGGTGTGTTCCAACTATAGGGGGATCACACTCCTCAGCCTCCCTGGTAAGGTCTTTTCGGGGGTACTGGAGAGGAGGATCCGCCGGATAGTCGAATCTCGGATTCAGGAGGTGCAGTGTGGTTTTCGTCCTGGCCGTGGAACAGTGATACAGCTCTATACCCTCGGCAGGATCCTGGAGGGAGCATGGGAGTTCGCCCAACCGGTCTCCATGTGTTTTGTGGACTTGGAGAAGGCGTTCGACCGTGTCCCTCGGGGATTCTTGTGGGGGGTGCTCCGGGAGTATGGAGTGCCGGACTCCTTTATATGGGCTGTTCGGTCTCTGGATGACCGGTGTCAGAGTTTGGTCCGCATTGCCGGCAGTAAGTCGGACATGTTTCCTGGGTTGGACTCCGTCAGGGCTGCCCTTTGTCACCGATTCTGTTCATAATTTTTATGGACAGAATTTCTAGGCGCAGCCAGGGCGTTGAGGGGGTCCGGTTTGGTGACCTCGGAATCGGGTCTCTGCTTTTTGCGGACGATGTGGTTCTGTTGGTGTCGTCGGGCCGTGACCTTCAGCTCTCACTGGAGCGGTTCGCAGCCGAGTGTGAAGCGGCTGGGATGAGAATCAGCGCCTCCAAATCCGAGACCATGGTCTTCGGCCGGAAAAGGGTGGAATGCTCTCTCCGGGTCGGGAATGAGATCCTTCCCCAAGTGGAGGAGTTCAAGTATCTCGGGGTCTTGTTCACGAGTGGGGGACGAATGGAGCAGGAGATTGACAGACGGATCGGTGCGGCGTCTGCAGTGATGCGGGCTCTGCACCGGCCCGTCGTGGTGAAGAAGGAGCTGAGCCAGAAGGCGAAGCTCTCGATTTACCGGTCAATCTCTGTTCCTACCCTCACCTATGGTCACGAGCTGTGGGTAGTGACCGGAAGAACGAGATCGCGAATACAAGCGGCCGAAATTAGTTTCCTCCGCAGGGTGTCTGGGCTCTCCCTTAGAGATAGGGTGAGAAGCTCGGTCATCCGGGAGGGGCTCGGAGTAGAACCGCTGCTCCTCCGCATCGAGAGGAGTCAGATGAGGTGGCTCGGGCATCTGGTTAGGATGCCTCCTGGACGCCTCCCCGGTGAGGTGTTCCGGGCCCGTCCCACTGGGAGGAGGCCCCGGGGAAGACCCAGGACACGTTGGAGAGACTATGTCTCTCGGCTGGCCTGGGAACGCCTCGGGGTCCCCCCAGAAGAGCTGGAGGAAGTGGCCGGGGACAGGGACGTCTGGGTCTCTTTGCTCAAGCTGCTGCCCGCGCGACCCGATCCCCGGACCAGCGGAAGATAATGGATGGATGGATGGATGGATGGATGGATGGATGGCTATCATGCTGTTGTTTGACAAGGAAATCATTGTTTGAGGGATTTTGATGATAGGATTTTTAGTGATGCGTTTTACAACAACTTATTTCAAAAAAGTCATTTGTCATTTTTTCTGTTGGGTGGTAGTTTCTTCTTGGCGTTTGGGCCAAAGATCTGAACCGCCGAGAAGACCACGTGAAGCGCAGTGTTCAGGGCAAGTTGGCAAGTGCAACACACTCACAGACTGAGTCTTACCTCAAGCCGCTCTTTAGGAAGCTCAGGAAGAAGGTAACATTCGAGGCACAATGCACAACCTTCAATATGAATTCATGCAGAGTGGGTTAGATGTGTCCATTTCATCTCATCTCTTTCAGAATTTACCTGCCGACATCAAAGATTCAATGACAGACATCATCAAATTCATGTTGGAGAGAGAATACGTCAAGGTTTGTTGATATTGTGTCGCATTTTTCACAATCAGACATTCGTCATCATGCGCTTTAATCACTAAACGTCCTTTCACACCAGGCAAATGATGCGTACCTACAGATGGCCATCGGTAATGCCCCCTGGCCAATTGGTGTGACTATGGTGGGTATCCATGCCCGTACCGGACGAGAAAAGATCTTCTCCAAACACGTGGCTCATGTCCTCAATGATGAAACGCAGAGAAAATACATTCAGGTGAGTCCCTGAGATTGTCTCATGCTGGCTCGGGATTTATCTTCATGTCAGGGTCCCTCATCCAATTTCTAAAGAACAGAGACATTCTTCTTCTTATCGTTATTATTATTATTATTATTATTGCAAGATCATGATGAAATTGGTGAACATCACCAACACACATTTCACAGGTTTACGTTTACACTGTCCCACACTCGGCAGCTGTTAATAATTGAATCTATTGTTTTCAATGGATTTTATTTACAGCTAGATTTAAAACATTTTTCTCTCTACAGGGACTGAAGAGGCTAATGACTATCTGCCAGAAGCACTTCACAACTGATCCATCAAAGTGTGTGGAGTACAATGCTCTTTAGCTTTTGAATTTAGCTGAAGTTGGGACAGGCCTGTTGGATGTATTCTCACAATGCAAGTTGTTCTTTTACAGCAGATCAGTTATTTGTTTTTATTGTGACAGAATAATAATCGTGACGTAAAATTCACAAAATCTTCTCCATGTGCGTTTCTCGTGGCGTTACTGTCAGAGAACATGCGGTCATTTAAGCTCAATCGTGATATGGCCAAAATTCTGCCTGCTTGTAATACAAATGTTTCAGGTTTAACTTGAGGACATGGATCATGTCTCTGTAGGCTCGTCCTTGTCCTAGATGTTCAGGCCCCATGGAAAGACAAATGTATATAAACACTTTTACAATATGCCCTGCTTTTTGTTTCCCCAGTTATGAAAAGATTATCCTTAAAGATTGTCCAACATGTGTTTTCAAAAAGGGAGGAAAGAGGAAGTTGTGGAAGTTTTATTACACCTGAGATGATGCTCAAAATTATTGACATACTGACCGCAGATTGATTTCTAGGTGCATGTCAGCACATTCGGAAACCATTGTTGCTCTGTATCATCTATGTTACAAAATAAAGTGTAGTTTAACCGTACCAGGTGTCAGAATTATGAGTTTTTATGCAGAGGGGGGGAAAAAAGCTGATTTTCCCCATCTGCGATGTATTTTGTTCTGCAGTTGCTGAACATTTTCGCTGCCGTCATCTGCAGCTGGACTGCTGACTGTTTTCAGTCGCCACAGTTTGCTTTGTCATTTTAAAGGATTTGTCTACAGAAGACGATAAAGGACCCTTACCACAGCATGCTTCAGTAACTTATCTTATTGCTCGCTATGCTACCTAAGAATTAACAAGTAACACATCAAACTGATATAAATGGATAATTAAGGGGACTGTGTTCTTTTTATATGCACAACTAGCCTGCAGTCCAAAGAATTATTCAGGCAGAAACGAGATTTGCAATGACTGATTGCTTATAGAAGCCCTTTGTAGTTTAGTTAAGATTGTGACATCGAGCGTCATACACTGACCTTATTACACTGAGTAACCATGGCGATCTGATCTGCTCCTTGTGGAGGTAGTATGTTCTTAGCTGCCTGAGCCCATGCCAGCACAGTTTCAGTCCGTCAGCTCTTAATACGTCACCGTTTGGAGGTTCATCTGGGCAGGTTGGCAGTTGGCAGTGCAAATACTGTGAACTTGTGCTGGATTTTCCTCTGAACTCCACATCTAAAATGGCAAAGAAGACAGTTTCCTCTCAGCATTTAGTGGTGAAGCATTTGACGTGAAAAGATAATCTTTTCTGAGGTCAGTGCATTCATCCGTCCATGCAAGCTTTAGCCCACCTGTCCTTGAGTTTGGGTAAGCTAAGTATTTTGGCTTTTGTCCAGTCTAATGTGATGCGTCACTGTCAGCCATGTTTGCCAAGGCCTTGAGATGATTGTCCGATGGAAAACGTTTGCAGCTCACTGTAACTTAAGACAATTCTTTGTTAATTCTTTGTTCTAGAACACTCTGGAGGAGTTGTGTGAGATGCAGCCGGGCTCTAGAAAAGTGGAGATAATTCATTATAAGTGAACACCAAATTAATAAACAGTGTGAAAAAAAAAATACAGATTCTTTCATTATAGCAGTATGTAGCTGAATACTAAACCCGTGAACTTGCCGTGGCGTTCGATGCAAAAACATTGTGTTACGCAAGCAAACATATTACATTACACTTAGCTGACGCTTTTTATCCAAAGCGACTTACAGCTATTTAGATACAGGGTATTGGTTACAGCCCCTGGAGCAATGTGGGGTTAGGTGCCTTGCTCAAGGGCACTTCAGCCATGGATAGACGTGTAGGGAGAGGTAATGGCGGGATTTGAACTTGTAACCCTCTGATCTTAAGTCCACCTCCCTAACCACTAGGCCACGACAGCGGGCAGTGAGGGCAACATGTCGGGCCATTCCAACATGCACAGTGGGGGAGACGTTTTACACCACGACTGCTTTGGCTGAACAAATATAAAAGGCGTTTGTTGGAGAGAAAACAAGATGCTGGATCTGGACTTTACAGGATTTTTTTTTAACAAGTTTGCTGCCAATACTTAAGAATATTGCTTGATGGGATTTATGGGTTCACACTGGACCTTTTACTCCTAACATTCATAGATGATGCATCAGATAAACTGCTGTTTTGTCAACCTTGGTGATTTCTATTTTTATTTTATTTTTTTTATTTTTCATTTGTTTCTGCTCTGATTCATGTCAAATTATTGTCTCTGTGTCTTCATCATCTTCTTCATTTCCCTTAATTTTGTTCAGACCATTAGAATATGAAAAGACTGCAAACAAATAGGTGGCCCCATCCCAGTCTTTAGCCCGTTGCCTTCATGGGGGGATATGAACTGAACTCCCTGACTACAAAGAGGGTTTGTATTCATTATATCGGGGAGTTTTTTTTTTTTTTTTTTGTCTAATGACCTCAGATCTATGCGCAAGCCCATTACCGGACATAAGATGTGGACAAGCTGATGAAAACCTGCTCTCAGTGCTTCTTTTGTTCAGACATAGCATTGTGTCAGTGAAGGACGTGTCTGGGATCCTCTCAGTACAATTAACACTTTCAGATCCCCGGGATTCGTGGAAGGATTATCTGCATCGCTCCTTTGTAACTGCATATATTAGCATGCCAATGTGGAAATCAAAGAAAACAGTTGTTCAGTAGCTGTTTTCTATTTTATCATTTTGTGGTGCGCTTTGTTAAGAAGTACTCAAGTTAGGTGGCCTAAACTAACTTTTGATGTATGTCCCTCCACAAGACATTTATTGCTTGTTGTGGATTTCTAAATTGTCTCCTTATCTATAAGACAACAGTTCAGTAGGATAAATAATTATTAGTATATCACTGAATAATGCTGCAGATCGTCATTTAAATTCCAGGTTATTGCTCTCATTTCCCTGCAAACGCCTGCATGGAGATGTCTTTTTCTTTTTTTTTTTTCTAACTGTAATTAGAGCTTCATTTCCCTCCATGTGGAATGGCACTAGACTGTATGATAGTTGCCAGGCATCTGAGTAAAGGTGGAAACCAATTACTGGTGGAGGTGTTGTGTGTCACAGCAGTATGTCTTTTTTTCTCTCTGTGTTTTTCTTTCTCCCCCCACTTAATCTCTGGATCGTTGTAAATACAAATGGATTTAGGAATACGTATCTGAGTCTTTGACAGTAGGAGATGAAAATGCCACCATGAGGGCTTTGGCTTGTGTGCAGAATGACTTGGATAAATTAAGCTCATCACCTCTGTAAGTGTTAGTTTTATTAGCAGGGCTTAAAGGTCAGAGCATTAGTTAAAATGTTAAATTGTATAATGAATGTGATGCATTGAAGTCATTAAGCTAGGGCAGGTGGGAAAAAGGTGATTCACGGTGTGGCATCAAATGCTGTTCATTTGTCAAAAACAAAATAAGAAAGAAAGTTATAGCTTTAGAGGATTACGTTTTTTATGGATGTTGGCTCTTAATGAGGTATATGTGAAGGGATCCCAGGTCTACCTGTGACAAAACTAGCTGTTTAAAACAAAAATAAAGAATTGATGATGTCGGCATGATCCACATCCAGCAGCACCGCCACACAAATGCATCTTTTTATATAAGCTGGCCTTGTCCTCTGAGGAGTCATCGCCATGGTGAAATGTCTTCATTGCTTCCTTATTTTCATACATGAAAAGGGAGGTAGTTGAAAAAGAAGGAAATGAAAGTGAGAGCAGGATTAGGTGGTGCTTTAACTGATCCATTTAATTGGAAATAAATAAGACACAGATGGACATATGAGAGATTAAATCAGGATGTGAGGTTCCAATAGGCACATTTGGTCGTCGCTATCGCCAACATCTCTTCTCCTCTGGCTAATTTTTTTATCATTTGCAAGTATCTAAAGGTGGACCCTTGTGAGCTTCTCACCATGAACGCCGCATTATTGTTGGAAAAAGGCACCACACGTTGCAACCAGTCCCGTGCAGTTGGATATGCCGTAGTGTTTCTCAATTCCGGTCCTCGGGACCCACTGCCCTGCATGTTTTCGATGTTTCCCTCCTCCAGCACCCCCGATTCAAATAATCAACTCGTCATCAAGCTCTGCCTTGGCCTGATCAGGAGCCATTCATTTGAATCAGGTGTGCTGGAGGAGGGAACTCAACAGTAAATCAATAATTTCTCACAGAGTAATAGCAAAGCGCACAGTCCAGCCTCAGTAGTTGACTGTTAAGCATCTATTGGATTTTAGGAGCATGTCTAGATGAGGTTTCAACTAACTTTATGAAGTCTTGGCACTTTAAGGGGAAAAAAAAAAAAGACTGATTCATCAACGTTTCCACCTTGGTCATTCACATGTTTTAAATTGCTCGTCGTGTGCTGACGCTCCCTGGACACGCACCATACGGCTAGAGAGGGAGAGGGAGGTAATCGTGCTGCAACGGCTCAACTCACAGCTGTGAGCCGAGAGGACGCATGTGGCCAGTCGCCGCTGGTCAAGCTGTGTGCATGAAAGCAGAACCCAGTCCTCTTTTTCTTTACCCGTGCGTGATGAGGGGACGAGAGGCTAAATAACAAGGATACCGCTCCTGGCGTTGCCTGGCTCACATTTGATAAATCTCCCAATCGGCATGGACGGGTTGCAGCCAGAAAATGCTGGAGTTGGTGGAACCGGAGAGGACGAGGAGGAAAAGTACAGCGCTCTCGCCTATGACACTGTGCTCAGCACTTTGGTGGCAGTGGCCCTGTATGTGGTGGTGAAAGTGAGCCTGGACGGCTTCAGACGGTGGCGGGCCAGGATATCGGTGCTCATAGTGGGTTCGGGACCTATTGGGCTGACGGCCGCGCTGGTCGCTGTCCGCTCCGGGAAGGTGCTGAAACTGACCCTTCTGGACGAGAGGTACCGGACCGCCCTGCTCTGCCGACCCCAGCAGATCGCTTTGGATCCCCGCAGTGTGAAGTTTCTTCTTGGACTCGGGGTGGACTTTGATAACATGGAGGGCTGCTGGCACAACGAACATTTCTTCACCAGAATTGGAGTGTTTCAGGAGTACCTGCTGAGCATCCTGGAGCAGAAGAAACAGAAGGTGGATGTCAAAGTGCAGTTGGGAACTAAGGTATGCCCTCACCATTGATTTTAGCTTACTCTCTTGAATACATAGAAAACGATATTCAGTTTCAGTTCATCTACCATACCCATAGCCTCATATAAAGAGACCACTGCAAACAATGTGCGATGAGTTTTTAAAAGAAAGGGGAGAGATTACAAGTCCCCCTTTACCCCACCTTGTCATGATTGTTGCATGATGTAAAAACATGATCCTCCCAAAGTGACAGCCGCCAAGGAAAAGACACTGGTGTGTACTTCCACCCCTGCTGATGTCAATCAGCAGTTTGTAGTGACAAAGATGTCTGTCCCTATGGAAGCTCTTTTTCCCCAGGCTTTTAGTAAGCTTGAACAAAGCCAATAATGTTGCTCAGATTTTTGTATTGCTCTTATGAGCCATTGGCTAAAAGCTCCCCTGAAACCTAAGCAGGAAACATATTGTCGCATGAAATAAAACTAGTGATTGTCAGTTATTTGAGAGTGGTAAGCCTTACATTTGTCTTTCTGACAGGGAGTTTGTTCATTTAAACCAGGCATTCTACAGAGATAGTCCTCCATAAGGCACCTAAATCTTCTTACCAAACAACGCTGTAATGTCAAACTGAAAGCTACATCTCTGCTGAAATAACCTGTTATATAAACGGACCTCAAACATGAAGATAATGCTTTCCAGTTTGTAGGTCAGTGGAAAGTAAATGATGGAATTTCAGTAAACAAATCCCCACCCAAACATACTACAACATCAAAATAAAATTGATTTTAAACGTAATCCTATTTTAATTCCAAAGGATTTATTTATCCACAGAGGATTACTTTTCAGGCATCCCCAAGCCAAATGCTACTGTGTGTTCTGGCACTTAAACTCATAACACAGCATCGGATATAGCACAAGCTGAATCGGTCTATGATGACAAAATAACATATGTAATCCTTGTTATATTACAAAGTTAGATATGTTATTTCGTAACATCTCCAGCTTGGCCACAGCTTAGGACGAGGAAATGGCTTACTAACTCAAAAACCTCAGAAGTTTTTCAGAGAGAAGTTGTCAGTGCTTTTTATGTGCAAACGGAGATTAAATGTTCAGTGGATATTTATATAATGGCTGAAAACTGGAGACCAGACATCATGAGGGCCCATTTAAGTTTGAGTATCCCTGCAGGTCCTTTCACAGTTCTTTTATTACATTTTCAATATTTGCTTTCGTACACCTGATCAAACTGATTGGAAAAAAAAATCATTCTCTCAGAATGTGTCTGAGATGATATTCCTCTCTGGCTTGGCCAGCAGCTTTTCTTTCCTTTTAGCTGCTGCCCTGTGACTCGCCAACCTTTGGAAGATGGATGACAAGGTCTTTGATCACAGGAAACTTCTGTTTCATTTAGAGTCACTGCCTCTCCTGCCATTTCCTCTTGATTAGACAAGACAGTGGGCTTGATGACAGATACTTTTACCCTCTGAGCCTGTCAATGCTTCAAAGGTCTGAGAATGCAGAATAACCTGTTCTGTGTGGTTTAAATGAATGAGACGGAGATCTCTTGGGATGTGAGCCATTATAGCCCCAGAACAATCCTTTTACTCCCACTCCAGACTGTCAGGCTGTCCCACAACTTGATTTGGTTCTTTCTTCTGTATGTAGACAAGAAGCTGGTTAGAGGCAGAGATGCATTCACCAGAGCAAAGTAATAAATCTCTCTGAGAAATGCTCTGTTGTTCAGACGACTGCAACCAATGGAGCCCGTTTAAATGGCTTATATTGGTATATTACATTACTACCCACCTGTTTCCTGGTGTAGATCAATAGGTAGTGGAAGAAGTCATATATGCTGTTCAGGCTGCAGTAATGCCAAATATAATCAAAATTCTTGATGAAGTAATATTTTCATCTGTGTTTTATATAAATTTAAGATTGAATGATGAGTTGGTTATAAAATAGCTAGCGGATTCATTAGCAGCTGATAGTTAGAAACTTTAAGATGCCAGTTGTCTAGCTAGTCTTTACATGTCAGCACAAAAACGGTTAATAATGCACAGTAATTAACATTTGTGTAGTCTCTTATGTTTTACAAGTAAACTGCATTTAACTGTGTTCCCCAGCTCTGTGCGGTCATTGTTAGTTAAACTAGACTAACAAAGACTTTACTTTCTCTTTTTGTTGTAGTTTACAGAGGAATACCTTCAGCGGATTCCACACAGTCAGTGGCCACGTGTGATTGTGGTGACTGATGGGTCGTGTGGCGACTCCTGCTCGGTGCTGGGAATCAGCTCTGATTATACTGTGGAGTCGTGCCATGCATATGGAGCTAATGCCACCATAGAAAGACTAGACCAAAGACAGGTCTGGAAAAACATTCACTCTGTGAATTTGTTTCACATTAATCAACATCCTTGTATATGTGCTGGTGTTGGCCAAATTGGCCTGATTTTAAGATATAACATTAATAAAATGTTAAACAATGTATTTTAAAGCTAGTGCAGGCGAAAGCAGAAAAAGAGCAGTAGCTTACAAATTGAACAAGTCACGTGCAAAGTGAAAATGCAGTGCAGAAAACTGGCATTATATAAAACCGATGATAGAAGTAAAGCCATACATGTGTTTAGTCATGTTCGCACTGAGTCAATAGCCATCAGGTCGCTGTTTATGCAAAGAATAAAGGGCGTTCTAATGAAGGCAACTCTATTTGTCTCATGGACTATAGATAATCTGAGCAAACAGTGGTGCAGATCCTCCAATGGCAGCAGAACACAATATCCAACTCATATAAACAGCCAGATTTCAGTAGACTGTTTGTCGTCAGCATCAACGCTACTATTCGTTTCAGTGCAGTTATTGAATTTGATAAGGACAGCTGCTGTTCTGATGGAGGTAGTCGACTGCAACGGAAAAGCTTTTTGATTCATTACGGCCCCCTGGACAGATTTATAGTCTGTTCCCTGCTTGTTAAATATAAATTAAGGTATCAAAACATCGGCTGCAATGTTTTTCACATGATGCCCCAAAGGTTACTTTTCACAGCTTCACTTTTCAAGCAGATGGTTCCTTGAATTATGACTTAGTGATGTTACCAAGAGATTCACAAATGATTGAACAAATATATCAATATTGAACACTTATACTGGGTAATCGCCCCTAAAATTCTTCCAATATTGACTTATTTGGTTATATTGGCTGCAGATGTAGTGACAGAACATAGGACATGAAATACTGTGTTGTTTACACAGTCTAACAACAAAGTATAACATTCCTGCTGCTCATAGGTGCTCATATTTACAGCCATTGTCCACTCTTGGTTCTGTGCAGGTCACAAAATCTTAGCCGTTGTTGATGACTGTGATTCATACACGTTGACTCATGTTGATGAAAGCCTGCTCTTTATCTTGCAGTATATATATTAATAGATTATGCACACTGACGGCAGAGAGAATTAGTTTGGTCGAAGAAAAACGGGCTGAGGTGAAAAGCTTCAAAGCCAATATCTGACTAATATGTGAACACAAGTATAGTCTCCCTTGTTATTTTATGCCACCATGACCATTCATATCATGTCCTCTTTGGTGGCTGTTTGGCTGCCTTTTATTGGCCACTGTTCTCTCTGGCTCCTTCCTGTAGTGATTGAATTTTCCTCCTAGGATATGACCTGGTTCTCCTTACCCCCCCCCCCCCCCCCCCCCCCCCCCAGTTGCTTGTCTGTTCCCTCACTATCTCCCTTGGCTGCACTAGATGCTGTGTGATCCCTCTTGGCTGCTTTATGTCACTGAAAAGAAAATTGATCAAATTTGTCTTGAGGGAAAATGGTTAGAAACTGCAAGGTTGAACCATTGAATAAAAATCAAGCTATTCTTAATCTCCACTCCAGTGACATCAGCCCTGCAGACAGCAATAGTGATTTTGTCTTTTCCCTACAAACACACAAATAACTACATTTATTAATCAAAATATACTAATGTCCAAATGATGATATCTTGCATGTCATTAATCATGTTCCTTGGCCCTTAACATTGTTATTCTCTTTGAAATGATTTAATCTTTTACCTCTTCTTTCCATTTCTGAACTTCAGGTACCAACACCTGAGATTCGTGCACATAGCCTTTTCTTTGACCTGTCTGCTTATGGAGTGGAGGCCCCCCGAGAGCACAGGAATACAACAGTCAAGCCTGGCTTCCACCTGAAGATCTATGGCACCTTCAGAAATCGCTACATGGCCCTTATCTGCCCAGCCTCAGACACCAAGATGGTTCGCTTCCTGAGGCAAACTGCAAACTCCTCGGTAAGACTTAGCTCCCTGCACCAGAGCCTTGAACGTTCTGAGTGAAGTTGTTAATAAGATCAGTAGGCTACATGTGAAAACTATGCAGCTGTTCCTGTGCAGACCACGGGCAGCATTAACTCAGCTGAGCGCCACTTTTCCCATCTACTTAATCCAAATGGGCTTAGATGTGTTATGTGGAAGTCCATTTATGTGTATGTGGGTTTGTGTTTGCATGTGTGCATGAGTGCTTGTGTGTTTTCATGGATGCTGGAGTGCGAGTATTCATGAACCAAAAAGAATAAAATAAAGAAATGGGAAGAGGGGAGAAAGAGGCCTCTGACATCTATGGGCATGTGTGCGCGTGTCTTTCTGTGTATTTATGTGTGTGTAAAAAGGCCATCTGTAATCTTCTGTTACACTTCA
The DNA here is from genome assembly GCF_027942865.1 of Odontesthes bonariensis. NCBI lineage: Eukaryota > Metazoa > Chordata > Actinopteri > Atheriniformes > Atherinopsidae > Odontesthes > Odontesthes bonariensis. The sequence continues at coordinate 15,590,850 of NC_134512.1, read as the reverse complement.
GTGAATTTTTTTTTTCTCCCATCCTCCACAGTAGGGCTGTTGGCAATTTATCTAAGGTTACTTGGTTTTCATGTGAGGTGACACTCTGATCATGTGTACCCTACAGCATGTCGTGTAGTTATAGTTCACACAGGTACCTTGCAAGACCGTTCATGGAGCTCTTGTTGCTATGTGGGTGGCCATTCAAATGCACTGTTACTTGGTAACAGCTGACTGTGTAAGTATGGGTCGAAGAAGAGCCGAGTTGAGCGGTGAGAAAACAGAGGAACAGGAGAGGCTTGTCATTCAATATCTGCATGCAGTGTAAAGTTAATTCAAAGGCTTAGAGCAGTCAGGGACACATTTCTTTTTTCGTTCTCATCCAGCAGCATAAATATTTCTGTGGCTCTTCACATCACGTAAAAAGGCTGGGGATTAAAGAAAGGAACATAAGTTAATATTCTGAAAGTGTGTCATTGTTTTGACCTACAACAAGCCTATTAAAAGTTAATGATTGAATTGTGCATACACTAAAATAGTTATTGTAATACTGATTAATCTACCCTATATTTTTTATTTGTGTTTTTATTAATTGACAGTGCATTTCATAAAATGTGATAAACACACTGAAACTTTTTCGATGTGTTGTATCAACATTAAAGGGTAAGAGTGTCATCAAAGTAAACCCTTTTCCCAAAAAAGCTGGGACAATGTATGAAATGCAAATTAAAGCAAAACATGGAGAATTTCACTTAAACAACCTCATCTTTATGAAACACAGAACCAAGACAATTAATTTATTTAAAAAAATAAAATTATATATATGTTCATTATTTTTTGAGAAATGTATGTTTATTCTGAATTTGATGTCAGTAACGTATTTCTAAAAAACGTTTGGACAGATTTTGATGAAATCCAACAAGGTTGCGCCTTCCTGCAGGGTTGTGTGGCGGTGTTTACATGTTTATTTGTGCTTTATGCACAGATCATGAAGAACATTTTCCACCAATCCTTCAACGCCTACAAGACAGACATAGAGCCTCGTCTCAACGATGTGACGCTCCACCAGATGCAGTGCAGCCGGCGTCTCTTCGAGATTCAGCTGTCACACAGACGCATCAGTGCTGCCTATATAGAGGGGGACAATGTTGCAGTCATTGTGGAGGGGGAAGCAGCACGCGTCCTTAATTTTGACACGGGTACGTGTCTATAAACAAATTTTCCCATGAATGGGAAGGAAAATATTTCAAATTTTTAAAATATGGACCACCTTTTTGAAGGATTTCTCTCAAAAAAATGAGCTCTTATGACAAACATGTGCAGTGCATTACTGAGATTTTATTTGATGCACAAATGATGTCTGTGATTTATGTTTTCTATTTCTTTTGTTTTCTTTTTCTCTCCTGTCCATTCTCCAGGTTTTGGGGTTAATCTTGGTATGCGGGGCTTGGAGTCAGTGGGGACCTTCATTTACCGGACAGCGACGGCTGTGGACCAGAATGATATTCTAGAAGCCCTCTCAGCTAAGATGCAGCACTCCAGACAGGTGGCAGAGACCTTCAAGCAGACAGGTCTTGCTGAGTCAATGTATGAATGAAAGAAAGGGAAAACCTGGAGAATGCACGATGCCACCTAATGGCCAGTAATGAATTGTTCAGTGCGGGTAAACAATGAATCATGATTCTGATGTAGAAACGGACAACCAATCGTCTTATATCAGACTGACATGAATGACTGCGATTAAATGAATAATCATTGTAAACACGTATGTCTTTGACGTACAATGAGTGGGGCTACACATAATGGGAGTTGTGAAAATAACTACATCCGCGTTTATATTTGGAAATGTTCCCATTTCAGAAAAAAGACATGTAATCTCTCACAGTTGCAACAAAGTGACATGCATACATCACTAGTGGAGAGGCTTTTAGCTGTGAGAGGAGGTGGAATAAATCAAAACTGTAACCATGAATCATTTGAATCTGCATTATTATTCTTTAATTATGGCAACAATTAACTTGATTTTTCGAAGACTTGCTGCGTGCAGTATGGCGTGCAGTATGGCATGTCACGTGCTCCTGGAGAAAAACCGACTGCGCCACAGTATCTTCAGCTTTGTCTGAGAAATGTTTGAGACTGTGCCAGTGATTTAACAAAGAACACACACAGTGAAATCAGAGGAAGTCGAGCAGCAGCTGTTCCAAAGTGTTTTCATCAAGTCTTTTGTCTGTGCTGGTGTTTTTCTGATGATGTGGTGATAATGGGCTTTAGTATTTGCTACAGTGGCCTATTTTTCCCATGCTGCCTTGTAAATCAAGTGTTTCTATGTTCAGAAAAGAGCTGTGATAATGTTATGTATGTATTTTTTTAAATTTTGGTCCCGGTGATGTGAAACATCTGTTATGAGGATCTGGTTGAAGTGCCAATAAAACTGATACAGCAATTCAATAAGACCTTTTTAATTTGTTTAATCAAAGATTAGATGTGCTCTAGAATTTGATTCCCATAGCACACTGTGTTTTGCTTTGCATGAAAAAATTCTATAAATACTGTGTTATAAACTTAAGAAAACAGGTAGTATAGTAAATGCAGAAAATAAAAAAAATTAAGCATGAGTCTAGTGTTTTTATCAAACCTACCATACAGCAGTTAAAACCAAAAAGTACAAAAGTAATCAAACAGGGGGCAGTCTGTGGCGTAGTGGTTTAAGCAGCCGCCCCATGTACAGAGGCTCAGTCCTCGATGCAGCGGGCCCCGGTTTGACTCCCGCACCGAGCGGCCCTTTGCTGCGTGTCTTCCCCCCTCTCTCTGCCCCCTGCTTCCTGTCTCTCTCACACTGTCCTATCATTAAAGGCATTAAAAAAAATAAAAGCCCAAAAAAGTAATCAAACAGCCCCGCACATGAAAAACACTGCAAGAAACAAGGGCTGTTGTACAAACACACCCATACTCTTACTGTAAGTAACCATGCATTTAAGGTGTTTGTGCTCATATTGCAAACTGTTCTTGTACAGAATTAACAACTTGTTCATAAAATTAACCTTGAACACAAAATTATCTATTAGGATCAAGTCCAGTTTTGTTACTGCAAGTTTAAAAAAAATAAATGAATAAAAAATATCGTATTTGAATGCATTCAGATTTTTCCGACACTCTCAAACAGCTTTGTGAAATATGATTAGTGACTGAACTGAACTCTGCACTGTGCGTTTTCCATATAAAGTGGTACTGCCCTCTGGTGGCGTGGCCACCCTACTTAAAATTTCATGTGCTATCATGTTGTTTGTTTTGTTCTATACATCACTTTAAGTCCCAGTATCTGCCCAAATAATGATGAAAATGTAATCTTTTGAGGGATGGGATGACTAGAATTTATTGTACAAAAAGAGTCAATATGTCAATGATAACTCTTTGATCAATAGCGTTACTGCAAAGTATTTCATTTCAAGCACAATACCAATGCAGTTCTCATTTTGGGTCTCATGTTAGTTGCATTGCTTGATTGACCAGGGTTTCTTGAGGTTAATCAAGTCCCCCTTATTCTCTTCCTGTGTGTGTGAGTAGAAACATATAGAAACTGTCAAACTGCTATTCAGTCTATTTGCCCCTGCATCTGATATGATTAAGTCATAAAATGCTTTAAAGATAAAGAATATTTTATAAAAATGACAGTTTATATGACACAGGTGGCCAGACGCATTGTGTATTGTGGTTGTCTGATCTTGAGGTCCTGAGAGAATTTCTTCCTTCATCTCTTCAGACTCAAGGATGACTTTTTAGTGGTTTTAAGTAAAAAAAAAATCCCCATGACCTCACAAAGCTGGCTGTTGGCCTTAACTCCTGAATTAATTCAGTACTTATGACAAAACTTCACACAAATGTCTCACAGACAAAAATGATAAAGTGATGTTTTATATCCAAAGGTTAACTTCACTGTGACATCGTAATGTTCTTTAAAAACACTTTTCTAGCCATTACAAAGAGTCATAACTCATGAACAGAAGGAAAGATTGGGACCATATTTCACATTTTGTCGGACAGTGAATTGGTGACATTAATCTTCGGTGCCCACATAATAAATTCCCTCCGAGTCTTCACTACAAATGTTATATGACTTTGGACATAAACTGCAACTTGACTGGTGGGTGGAAGCATACAACCGTGAGGCAGTAATTCTAGTCTAATTCTAGATTATGAGATGAGATTTGAATGATGCTACAATATCAAGTAACTTTTTGATGTGTGTGGCACTGAATTTACACAATACTACCACATATTTACAATTATATCTCTATGAATTAAATGTAGCTTATTAAGAAGTTTTTTCATAAGATGAAAAACACATTAACACATTGAAACACAGAAAAAATTGAACCAAGAGGAACAAATTGTAAATTATAAGCTACATATTGGGTTTCTTGCTTCACACTAAATGTATAATGTAAAACAGCTATTTATTTTCAGGTTTCTAATTACGTTTTTTAAACAAGGCTGTTTCACTTTGGAACTCATTATATACACTGGAAATAATCAAAAGAATGAAATGCTAATGTCAAATTAAGCATTGACTGAAGAAAATAAAATTAAAGAAGCAGATGTACATGGCTGTTCAGTGAAGGGAATTCTTTCTGTTATTTTGCAGAAATACAAATGACCCATCTCATGCACTCACACAGCAAGTGCCATATAGTTCATTAACAACTTATCATTTTGTGGAAGTGACTGAACTAGTGTCAGCATCAAATGTGGACTTTATTTTGAAAGCTCAAAACTGAAACAGATTGCTGAATCCAAACGTCATCTTACCAAGACTCTTTAAAGCATAGTCTTACTAAGGAAAGTCTTTAATTCTATTGAAATGAACGATTTGCTGCTGATAAAATCTTGTATATTGTAAACGATTATATAGGACTGAACAGTTTACTAGAATTTTTTAATGATACGTGAGAAGACTGAAGGCCTATAGAAGCATCGTTCAAGACCAATATTTTTGCAACACAGTAAAGAGTGATGAGTTTTGATCGGTAGTCAATAGAGGTGAAAGAGAGTGACCTCCTGAGATCTATCAAAATCCTCTCTATGCCAACCTGGTCCACCCACTAACCAAACAAACAACTCATGACCCTTCCACTCAAAATCCTTTGCTCTGTCTAATTAAAAATATTCATCCGCTGGCTGTGCCCTCCAAGGTCAATAGTGTGGACCTCTGAACTGGCCCCTGCTGTAGCGCAAGGCCTTTCATTAGATTAAACACAATAATGAGAAAATCTTTTATCTTTGCATATAATTAAAGCTGGGATGAAGGACAATCTAATCAATGATGTGGAGTGACAAGTAAATAAATTAGAGCTGCCAATGGGGGCTCGGCTGCGATCAATTACAAATGTTAAGCAGAAACTAGATCCGCTGTAGAAATAGCAACGAGCATCTATCAAGTCCAACAAAACATACTTCATGCTGCTGACATCGACTGAGATTTAGCTGGATTAAAGTCCATCTATGCTAGGCATTGAATTGTCAAAGAAAAGTAACAAAATGCAGAAGAATGTGCAAAGCTGTAAAACGTGCACTTGAAAGTAAAGCCAGCATGGATATTTCATTTTAATAACGTCATCCAGACATAGGAGGGCAGTGTTGCCCTTTGAATTAGCCTCCAGGCTCCGTGAGTCTGGCAGACAGCAGAGCCAAGAGACTTAACTGGATAAAACTACGCTCAAATTATTCTAATTGGTTTTTATGAATTAAAAAAATGAAAATAGTAGGATTTTGCATTTGGATTATCTCAATGTTACTTGTCAGATGTAAAAGCGTATTTAACCCTCTCAACTTTACACCCCAAAAAATGATTTATTCATGTCAGCTGAAAAATTGTAGTTCTTTTTGTGAGAATAGCTGTTATGACTTAAAGCTTTCTATTCTTCTCATATGAAGTAAGTAGTAGAACAAACGAAAGAAGAAAGCAGATTTCACAGTTCTTTACATGGACATGTGCATCTGTATTTGAGAAGATGGGAAAGGATGTGAGCACGAGCTGGTATTGACAAGCCCTCAGTTGCTGTCTGACACACAGACAGGAAGTCACTGTCACATGACTGAGATATTGGCACCTTGTCCGATTGCACAGAGGGCCTCTTATGTTTGCTGCCAGCAGGAATACAGACCAAGTCATTCACACGCACACATATACATACAAAGAGAGGTAGGTAGAACTAGTGTGCAAGAACAAAGCAAAAGAAAGGGAATGTCAAGTATTTTGTTATTTGTTGAAAATAAGCTCTTATTAGTGAATCATAAATCTCTTTTTCTTGGATTTGTATCTACTAAATGGAGCAAGTCGAATACTGCAGAAGGATTTCTACCTGACAAAATCGTCTACTGAACAATTATCAGTTCTTCTATCTGTTCGGCTCCTACCTGTCCCATCACACTCACAGCCAATTTCCCTAAACTGTCACACCTAATAATTGGGCCTCTCTGTCAGGCAGGAAATCAGGCCGACTGTTTTAACTAAAACACACATCTCTCACTCCTCCTTAAATCATTCCCTCTCCCCCTTTTCTCTCTCTCTCTCTCTCTCTCTCTCTCTCTCTCTCTCTCTCTCCTTCTACTTCCCAATCACCCAGCTTTCCTAACACAGTGGAAATCAGCTCTACAGATAGAACAGAGCTACCTTCTCTTCCACCTCGTCTTCGTCCCCTGCCTAGTCAGCCTGTGTGTGTGTGTGTTCGTGGAGGTGTATGCTGTGTGACAGTGGTAGCCTCAGGGCCAGGTTGCTGTTGACAGGGACGAGGGTCTCTGATTTGAGGAGAGCCGTCATACCAGCGAATGCAACTGCCTCCCCAACTGACACCTCCCTGTTAGTGGGGGAGAAGTGGACACGTGTGTCTGTGTGTTTTGGCAGTGTTGATGGCAAGGTTGATGGACTGACTGGCTGCCTACAGTGTTCAGGCCAAACAGGGAAACTTTCCCTGATGAGCTGACAGGCCCCTGTGTAGAACACCGAGCTGGGCTCCACTTGGTGTTTGGGAAAAGTGCGGTAAAGGTGAAGGCGAGACAGAAGAAAACACAGGCCAAGCAGGTCTGGGGAATGAATGAAAAAAAGAAGCTAAACGGCATGCAGTCGTAATGTGTCACGCTTGTGCGCAGCATGACTGTGTGGGCTTGTGTGTCTCCAGAGTCCAGGCTGTGTAGATCACCATTCCACCTTATCTAATTTCATTAATGTGATCCCCTGTCCATCCCCTGACGGCTTAATAGCCATTATTTGTGGGTCCCTTCAAATAAAGGCTCAGCAGTAAATTGCAGTCTGTGGAAATCGAGATATAAACGCCACCCTGCATTACTGTATAATATCTTTCCCTTTAATTAACTGAAAGCCATGCTGACATTTATTGGATTGCAAGTTACTTGTTAATGGCAATAAATTGCGAAACAAAAAAAAAGAATCATTGCTTATTTTACATCAATAATTTGTGGACCTTTTGCTAATGATTATTCATTACTCGCCTATGGGGACTGCTGTGTTTGGTAAGCTAAAGTGAATGAAGAATGTAAAGATTTAAGTGGGCAGCATCTACTTAGTGTTATGGCTTTTGGTGCTGTACGTTAAATGCCATGCTCTGTTGCTGTCCCTTTATACTGTCTTCTGCATCTGGCCTTTTGTGAATGATTTGTTTGGTGAAACGTATTGCTGCGAGATCACTCCATCAGGCCGAACCACTTTTGAAGAGAGTCTCACTTTTCTGTGCTTGCACAACGTTCGAATGTTAAAAGTCACGATGGAATAGAAAGTCACCTTCTGCAAAAGTAGCAATCAAGTCAAATTCTTCATTTAATAGAGTTCCAACCGATTTCCCATAAAATATCACAAGTGTTTTACTGCTTATTCTAATTGAAAGTTGTGTTCTCTGGATTATTTTTGTGGATTTGTGAACAGATGTATTAACAGAAATCAGCAATGATCTCTTGAATCTGCAGTCTCTGAAAAACACAAATTAGCATCTGGTTGCTGTTTATAAACAATTTATTTTCACAGTCATAACCAAGTTATCATACAGACATTGAACAAATTGACATATATAATTTACATTTATAAATTTACAAGATACCAAAAAGATAAATAGTCATGCCAAGATTTTGGTTAAGTTTGTAAATTTCCATGTTTCATGTAATTAACATCCCAAAACTAAACGGTTCACTTAAGAAGATAAAAAATGACCAAATATGCATTGTGTTTGTGTTGATGTGGCAGCATTCTCTAATCCCATTGCCTGCCGTCTCTATGTTTGCCAGTAATTTCAACAGAAAAAATTCCTTTGCAGTTAAGGGACCAGTTTCCCTCAGTAATGCCACTCTGTGTGTGCATCACTCGGTTGCTACCAGCTTGCTATTTGGAGGAACATATTCCCTGTCGTGGCGGGCACCCGTCAGAGGGGCTGGTGCCTCTCATCAGGCGCTGCCACTTACTTGGTGCTGGCGTTGATCTGGCATGGAAGGAACAGAGATCTGACAGCCCTGCCACAAAAATCAGACCCTTCAGAAGCCTAGAAAAGAGACGTACTCCCCCATCTCTCTTTGCACGTAGTTGTGTGCACACATAAACACATATACAAAGTCAAAAAAAGAGCAGTCGGTCAGAGTGTACACACGCAGCTCGGGCCTGTCAGTGCAGATCTATACAGAAGGCTCTACAAGTAGAGAATGATTGGGGAGGAAGAGAATGGCAAGTGGAGGGAGGGAACATGAGCTGAAGAACCAGCTCATGCTGGGCTTGATGACCCCTTTGACCCTGTGTGTTCTTGCTCTATGGTAACCTCTCCAAGTCGCCATCCTCCCTCTGGGTGTTTGCCCTGGTTATCCTTTCTTCTTCATCATCTGTTGTCTCCTGGTTGTTGATATGACCAGAGACAGGCTCTCAGAGAGAGACATCGCTCTCCACTAATATCACGCTGTGTCTCTCACACAGTTGTCTCAAATGCCTCTTACTCATCCTTTCTGATGCCTCCCTTCAACCTGCGAATGAGCAACTGTGACAGGGGGCGAGGGAGAAAGAGAGGGAAGAGGGGAGGGGGCAAAAGAGGGCAATAGAAAGACTTGTTTATTTTGCAAGGTTGACAGAAAACTCTGTAAAATGCTGAGTTAGGATCATGTTGAGTAACATAGACAGTGACTTTTTAGGGGAGAAACAACCTGCTTTGGTAAACTTGGAATGACTTTGGAATAATCTGGACTCTTCTCGAATTGTGGAATGTCAGAAGTGCACTTCAGCAGTTCATAGCTGCCCTGTAGAGCAGCGCACCAACCATCTGAAATGACAGGTCAATCTCAAAATGTCTGCAGTTCAAAATGTCATCTCTCTTTTGTTCTCCATCTCTGTTTCTTCTCGACAACATTGTGTTTTACTTATATGTGCAGACTTTGGAAGAATTGACTGGAGCTGTTCTGTGCTATCAGGTGGTTCATCAAAGACTAATTATCAGGTGGATGGAGAAAAGCAGAGGCCAAGAGCTCAATTTAATATGCAGTAAAACGAGAGGAAATTTAATGTAGCAAACCTTACCACCGATTAAACCAACCCTAAAGCACTTCTTAAGCAGAGCAAAGGAGGATGTATAAAGAAAGTTTTTGTTTAGCTGGGCATATCAGTGATTTATAATGCCTTACTAAATATGGGTGGGGATAATGAAAACAGTAACACACAATGTGTTTCTTTGAATCTTAGTTCACTTCAAGTGTTTTGTCTTCATAGCACACTGCCTGTAATTAGTTTCTTTTTGTTGTCCCCACCTTACCTTGTGATGTAAAATTAATTAGTACAACGTTATCATTATTATTATTGACAATAATAATAATAATAATAAGCCACATGTTTAGTTTTTTGGTTTTTTTTGCGACTCCCTCTAGACTTCCAGTTTTACGACTGATCCCAATTTCTACTGTTTATTTTTATTTGTGTGCAACGCATTTTCATAGATGGACAGTTACTTTGATGCTAGCCACTGGGAAATTGATCTTTTTCAATAGGACTTTTCAAGAGTGTTCATTCAAAAGCAAAGCTTTGCGAAAACTTTACAATTGCTTTTGATGCCCAAATTAAACTTAACAGTGAAATGAAAGTGAAGCGTAAAAACAATGTCACACTAGAATGTGTAATAGCTACTTTGGTCCATAGTACAAAACATAGCAGTTTGACAAAAAAAAGGGCAAAAAAATGGTAAAATCACCACACTTTGTGGACTAGAAAATTGTTAAATGTCAACGTCTGCCTTTCACAATCATAATATGCAAATTGCAAAATGACTACATGTTGAATTATGTGAAACTGTCATATGTGCCATTTCACAACTTGTACATGTTCACAGTGACACTACTGACTGCCATGCAGGAGAACCCAGTTTGAGTTGCATCTGACCCAGTATTGTCCTCACTTCTCGACTTCACTGTCAGTCAAGGTTACTTACAATTAGGGAAAAAAATTTTAAGTAATTTTAAGTAATTAGGGAAAACAAATAAAAAAACACATGGTTTGGCTTAAACTTTAGTTAATACATGGTTATTTCCCATTGGGCCTGGCGATGTAGTGGTAAGATTGCCATCTTTCATGTGGGTGACCTGGGTTCAAATCCCCTGCATGAAAGGTTTAACCTCCAGTAGGGGTCCTTAGGCAAGACCCCCTTACCTGCCTACCTGCCAAATGCATAAACCAAGTTAGTGAACTGCAGTATTATTAACAAAATAAACCAGCATGGAAAATATTTGTGCTATAGAATATAGTCTTAAAGGTGTTTTCTTTACTGTATTATTTACTTGACTTTGTATTTTTCTTCAAGTTAATTTCAATAAATAAAGTTTTATTGAAGAAGTTTACTTGTCGCATACACTGTACCTTCAACTCCTTGATAGTCTCCTTTTGTGAAGCAGAAAATATCACAGTTCATAGTAGATGATGTAACAATAGTTTCTCCACATTGTAAAATTTGCTCCTTGATCTTTCCCCAAAGCTCCACTCAGTCTGAACGGCTTGCAAGCATCAAATCTGACCAGAACTAAATATGACACAAAAGTGCCTATCTATTTTCCCCTCGAAAGTGAATCTACGGAGTGCAGGAGATCATTTCTTGCAATTACGCTGCTGCTGTTGTCACTGGTGTAAACAATGCATCCGACTTGTATGACAAGTCTGGGAGACATTTGGAAACATGTAATCAGCAATATGTTTATCAAATCCTTGCAAAACAAAATGCCTCAATCTTCTTTCAGAAGACGACTTCTGTCAACTGTTTAAAGAAAAAAAAGGTCCTTTATGTTAGCTAGAACACAAAGTTCATTTATCAGTTAAGAATAGGCTTAAATGACCCTGATAGCTTTACCTTGAATCGCCAGCTTGAGGCAGACAGAGCTTTTAAACCAGCTTTCTTCCCTTGGATCTTTGGTTAATCCAGAGTTATCCACAGTTCCTTTACATAATATTAGCTCAACCTCCCCCAACACAAAGGGAATAAATCTCATCAGCCATCTGGGCAGTGCATTTACAAAATGATCAATTTCAATCAAAGTAAATTAAAAGAGAGCTTGATGTATTTGACAAATAGATAATTTGGCCTGCAGTACCTCTGACCAGGGTGTGACGTTTTGTCGGAGTATAATCTCTTTAGAATCATTGGAGCATTCAATTAGCCAAATTAAATGACACAGCCAAGATACATGTTGCTAATACAGAGAGGTGAAGCTGTATAGCCAGTCTCTATATCACCTATCACTATTGTGTTTCTCTGCTTTCCCTCTGCATTCCTCTTTGCAGCTCTTACTGCCTACATCGCAGCCTGTTTTGTTAACTGTCTGGAAGTCTTTCTGGATACATTTGTATGTTCATGATTATATGGCTGTGCTTGTGCTGTTTAGCGAAAGACAATCAATAAGTACCACTTATAAACAGGATATTATAAAGGTTCATGGAGACCAACACACAGGTAATTGAACAGACACACTTAAAATCCAACTATTTTCTTTGGTCACAGGTGAAAAAAAGTTCTCAGGCCATGGAGAGGAGATGCCCTTAGCTGAATGCCATTTACTGGTACTCAGTGTTGTCTAAGGAGTGTGCCGCCTGCAGTACCTTGTCATTATACAGTGGGTATGTGTGTGTGTGTGTGTGAACTAGTGTGTTCCACTCCAACCTCAGCAACATCACAGAGCCTGTGTGAGCTAAAGTCCCAGGGGCTGTGTTACTGTGTCACTGGACCAGAGCATCTGTGCCTCCTCCTCCACCAAATATTCAGTGCACCATGGTCACCATAATCAAACCTCAGGGGCCCTTCCCTAAAGTACACACTCAATGATACATGGGCATACACATGTGCATGACATGTGCCAACAACAACTTTGATATATGCGTGTCGACAGGGACATTTTTTTGGTATTGACAAACTAGTCACCACCACCTGAAAGTGTTTTAAAGATGGCCAAGAAATATTTTGTAATTAATTCAAAATGCCCCATTGACTGCTTCTGGTTGTCTGTCACAGATGTCCTGTGCACTGCTGACACTCAGTAGGCCATTTGAAGTGGGATGAGACGGGTTGCCAACCCCTCGGTTTGCAAAATGACCAAAATGCATAACCTGGTGAACCAAGGGAGTAACTTTGATTTTGACATTGGTTTGGACACAAAAGTGCTCCACGACAGGTTTTTTTTTTTTTTTTGCATTACCAATCATAAGTTAATGGCATGCAGATGCTGTTAACGAGCCATCCTAATTTTTAGGGAGTTGGTCTTCAAATCACAGGGTTGCAGGCTCAAATCCCACGATTAGGCTACCTCTGTTTACACCTGGAGTGACCTTGAGCAAAACAACTAACCCAACATTGCTCCAGAGACTGTAACCAATAATGTGTTCTTATAAGTCGCTTTGGATTAAAAAAGTCAGCTAAGTGTTATGTAATGTAACTCATGTAGGGGGCTGAATATTGGTAGGGACGTGACCCTAGCGTCCCTACCCAAAATTACGCCCTTGTGGTGAACACACCCTTCTGTCTCTTCACCACGTTGTTGCAGAGAAAAAATGCAGGGGCAGAGGGTTGTTTAGCAGAACTAACTGCCTGATTCACTGGCCCTCTATTTGGCTGAAGTTTGAGAAGGTAATTTGGAATCTATGGCCCTGACCATTGCTCTGAAATATCAGTAGTTTAACTGAGCTGTGTAATGATTAGGCTATGATCCTGAAGTGGCAAATAGATTTGTCACAGGTCCGAAAATCGCCTTAAATCACCCATTTTCCTAAAGGCCAGCAGGGTTGGCTTCTGTAGTAGAAAAGTCATGCAATAGACAAGTGAACTGTTGTGTACCTCACTCTTCATCCAGTGTCTGGTGGGTTTGGGTACTCACCCCACAACCCTCAGAGGAATTAATTTTGGTTATAATGACCTTTTCCCCCACTGGCATCAGACTACAAAACAGCTACTAAATTTTTGCACTACCAATAACCTTTTGTATTTTTGTACTATTCAGTGTATATATACTTATTATTTTTCTTCTGTTATTTGTATTTTGCATGTAGCATTTTTTTTTACTGCATTTTGCATTTTCTACTGTATATAGCTTTTTTTCACTTCTTTGACTGGCATTCTTGCAGACAGCAGTGTAAGTTTTTCATTGCACAGGGAAACGTGTTTCTACTGTGCATATGACAATAAAAACTTTGAATCAGCTGCAGGACATGTGCTTTTGAAACAGAACTTAAGTGTTTGTGTTTGCTGGCATTGGAGCAAATGAGCCTCTGCTTAGGACACTGCCCTTGGATGAAATTTAAGACATTATCTACTGCTTGCACAGTTTTCACACGGCACAAAACACCGAACATGTTATAACACATCAAGTTATAACACAATACGAAATGTAACACTCAGTCAGTAGGTTTACCAAAAGACTCAATTTAACTTTGAGGATCAAACAAGCAAAACACGGTCAGAACCATCATTCAACAGTGTTTTAACTACACTGAGGCTGCATATGTGTTGCTTATCTTCATATAACTTAAATACATAAATCCCAATACATTCCTGTGAAAAAGATGCACAGTAATAAAGAATCAGTTCATCCAAATTTTTGTTGTTTCAACGTTTTATAAAGTGAAGATAACTTCACTGAATGAAAGAAATCCCTTGAATGAGTGTCAATCTTAATCGAGACTAAGCATTTCATGCATTTACAGCAAATTGTTATGGAGGTGCATTGATTTCATGTAGCCAGTTACTGTCAATATCTGTTCTTCTTTAAATTAATCATTATTCCTAGTACCCAGGCAATCAGTTCATGCTTCTGTGTCTTCATTTCTAAACACTATATATAATTGTTAAAAACAGGACCACGCTGATTATTTTTTATTTTTTTGAAAAAACAGAGGTAAATACTCAAGTCCCTTGTTTATGTTGAAGTCCCCCACTGGTGTTTATCTTGAAGTCGCCCACTGGCCTTACTCAGTGGATTTCTCGCAAGATCTCCATTAACAATAGAGTGAAACAGGTGCTAAACTTCCCACCTCTCATTAATTATTGGTCTTTAATTTCACAGTCCTGGATGTTGCTGTAACACACACACCCTTTCTCGCACATACACACACCAACAGTTTGAGCCATAAACCCCTTTCTGCCAGTGGCTGATGCATAGCACCCTGTTGACACACACTAACAGTGATATATACCAGTGGATGAATCTCTAATTAAGCTTTGGCAGGGACTCCACAGTTACTTAGTGCCACACTTCATTATGTGCACACACCCCTACTCTGAAGCTCCAGCCTATCTTTGATTTAAGGTAACACAGAATTTTTTCTTTCTGCACTGCATCTGTTTCCTCTCTTGAAAAGCTTTTCTATCTGTGGTTGATGTAACTTTAGGTTTAAGTGAGAAATTGGGAATTTATTCAACCGTTTAAATGTGGGTATGAACCCATATGCTACTAATAATAGTATGGCAGTATGTTTTTTTTTGTATATTTTGTAATTCTACGTGAAGTTCAGTAAAACATTGCCCACTGAAATTGCAGACCAGGCAGACTGTCATATTTTAGGTTTTCTCTAGAAGAAAAAAAGCACACAGCATCCAATTTGCAACAACAACAAAAAAAGGCCTAAAAGGCTGACAGAATATACACAGGACAGCATTATAAAACAACTACTGCTCCTGGGCACAGCAGCCAATCACCGAGTTGCGTTGTGTCTGATAGCTACATGCACCATGACAAGGAGAGGTCAATAGTCCTGACCTCTGATGATGGTTAAGGTGACAGATGTCATATCAAGTTTGTAATGGCTTTGTTTTAATGACGGAGTGAGTCACTGCTTGTACGTACACAGGGTCACTGGTGAGCACATACTGGATCACTGTCACACAGTTTTCCCTCTTTCTCTGACGCAATATACTGTAACAACTTCAGGTCTGTCAGTCTCACGGAATAACAATGTCCTGTGACCCTGCTGGAGATCTAATTCTGCACGAACAAGTAAAAACACAAATCTTGGAAAAACAGGCAAAAGGTGTAACTGTTATACATCGGGACCACTCATGTAGAGTAGAAACAACCATTTACTAAAGTGATTTTATTGTCATAAACTATTTTGAGTAAAGAAAATTAGTGATTCAACTTTTCACTCATCATTCGTGTCAAACGCTTGCCAACCTACATAAATTAATATCTCTAATTATTATGTCCATGCAAATGCTCTGAATTCTCTCTTTCGCTGCAGGCCTTTTTTTACATCATTGTTTGACCAGTTAGGAGGCCTACATATGTTTACAATACATAAAAAAATTAAATAAGGTCTACAAATGAATCACACGGGGTGTGAAATTCTTTAAGAAGTGTTAAATGCTGAGTCGTGTTAAATCACAACCAAAGAAAGAGATTCTCTACAGAATTAGCACTTAATTAGGTCTTAATTAGCATAATTATGCATGCTAACAGTGTCTCGACAGAATAGCAGTTGTCAGGAGGGTTGAACCATCTGTAACGGCAGAGGATTAATACATCATCTTTTATATCCAACAACGCTTTACCTCTTCTATCTCAAAGTGCTTTTCATTAATCAATTTCGCTTTTATTGGACAGGAAATTTGGCATTTTTCATTATGTGCCATTATACCACTCCCTTTGCTGCTATATTAGTTCTAATTAGGACTCAAGTGTATCCTCAAAGACAAACACTTGAATGGAAACACACACAGAGGTGTTTAAATTCAAACACACGTTCACATTTGCAGCAATTGCTAATGTTTTATGTTGATCATAGTTAACACAAGTTCTGTTGCAAGTAAAGAGGGGGAAAGGTGGAAGACACATGTAAATGTGGCAGGCCTGGCAATGAGAAAGGAAGAGACACACAGTGAGGAGAAAGAGGAGGAGGTTGGTAATCAATGAAAAGTCTTGAACTTAGGAGACCCTTTTCATGTTTGGTAATCAGCTGAGAGTATCTGTGTAACCTCTTCGAGCTAAACAGGGATGAGGACACAGCGGAGAAGCTGAAGGGGAAAAAAGTAGAGTGCGCTGAAAGAGGACAAACGTGTGATCCATATGAAGAAGTACTCATAATAAAAATGTTATTCAGTTGTTTTACATGAATTGGATTTTTTTTTTTAAATATTTTGTTTTTTCCCCCTGTGACATTTCAAAAGTTTACTTATTTTTTTCAAATATGTTTTTCAGTTACATGAAAGCACCACTACTGTCAGATGCAGTGGTCACATGGTGGTTATTCCATAAGTTCCACAGCATCTGTAGTCTAAGTTGGTTTAAAACTTGGGAAATAGCAGGCTGACACAGCAATACCAACTCGAAGTCAGCCTAGCATTTCTTGTTTCTATAGTTTTCAGCTGCACCATATTTTGTCCTTTTTGGATGGTGTATGCAAGCTAATGGATCGTGATTGTTTGTATAGCTGGGATTTGGAAATGAACTCTTATGCCTACTTTGAAGATTACTTTTATCACATGAAAAAAATGGTGAACAGTTTTGAAAAAATTGCATCACAAAGCTTTCAGTTAAACATTTCAATTGCTGTCTGCTTCATTAACATGCAAATGGGCTAACAAGTCATTCTGATGTCTCTTCTTGTTGTATTTCCACCTCTCTCCTTTTTTACGTGTCCCAGAAATCAATGTGTTGATGGATAACAAGCATGGCACATCTCACCTTTCTCTTTAGGGAATGATGACGGAATCACTCCCAGCGCTGCCATTTCCATCTACCAGCCCTCCTATGCACACTGACACACATCAAGGTGTGGTCAGGGCACGTACACAACATAGCTGCAATCTATAAGAGCCTTGAGCCCTCGGCGACCTTGAGACACTCCACTTACTCTGGCCTTGCCAATAGCATAAGTGGGAGTGTGCGTATGTATATTACTGTATGTGTTGAGTACATTTATTTCACATAGGCATATCTGAAGTAACTCCTCCTAAATTCACTGATCTAAAACTCATCAAGTTGATGCACATGCTAATTCTCTTCATATGGTATTTAAAGTGGGAGTCAAACACTTGAACAAGGTCTCCCCCTCTCCATCTCACCCTGCTTCCCCCTTCTTCTCCCAGGCCCACAGGGACATTAGCATTATCGATGAGCTCACCCCGTCACCTCAGACACAAGCTCTTAAAAGAGAATAATTTCATGCAAATGAGATATTGATGAGCTAATGATTAATTGGCTGCCTGACTGTGTTAATATGCAATAGATGTCGTGTAATATGCATTTCTAATGACTCTGTCTCAGTGTGTTCAAACAAATGGGCGACTTTGATCATTGGGGTACTCAGAGGCTTTTCAGCATGTTAGCTGGGGGATAAAGCTTTGCCTGGGGGGTTTGTGCAAACTAGCATGGGAATGCAACCTCAGAGAAAGAGGAAAGTTCTCCTTCAATGTGTGTGTGCTTTTGATAAAACTTATAAATGTGCTATGAAAAGAATTTTGAACTTAGGAGGACACTTTAAGTAGATGATTGCTCAATATTGCTCTAACACACCCATAAGTATGAGCAGCCAAAATTTTGGACATACAGGCCAAAGCCAAAACCAAGTCCCTCTATCTTTATTCTCCAGCTAAATTCAGCATTTTAGAAATGCTTCTTATATCAGTTTGGAGCTTTACACATTTTTTAAAAATGTAAAAATAAAGCAGTAAACTTGAAATAGATTTGTCTTACATTTTGCACACATTTATTGTCTTTGTACAAAACTGCTTGTTAACTGCATAAATGTGAGGAAAAAGACGACAAGGCATTGAATGTCAAATCCCAGTATAAGTGAACTTCACTTCACTTTTACTGTTATTAAACTGAAGCACTTCAAATGAATGAATCCTTCTTTCAATACTTGCTATTCCCAGTGTTGAAAGGCTGAATTTTATTAACCTTTTTTCAACTGCACATATATACAAAAAATGTAGCTTCCTTTACCTACTGGTTTCAGTCAGCATGTTTACATAAAAAGTTACAGCTCAGCATCGCCCACCGTCCTTGTAGCAGTATACATATGCAGAAGTGGAATCAAATTATCATCCGAAGTATATCCGATGCTGCAACTCTGTGGACATCTGGGACATCTGTCACTTCAAACTTTCTCTGTGGGACATTATTGTACGTATAATTATAGCTGAATTCACTGCATAAATGTTGCACCATTTAGATCAGGAGAACATTGAAAAATTCAAGGACATAAAGAGTGAAAGGGAAAAAAAAGAAAAAACTGTTGAAACAGGTCCTATTGAGCAAGATTCTGGTTATTTGACACAGATAATGTGAACAATGGTACCAGGCTGCTCCTGGTTGATCTAACCCAAGTCTTTTCTAATGGCCCTTCTTTCCAAGTGTCTGATAAGGTTTAACAACATGAACATTTCACTGGATGTGTGAGTACAATGATTGTCAAAAGAGTAGATTTTTAGCTTTCCCATAGCAAGTGATATGGTTGCTGGGCAAAATTATGCCAGGTCAATTTAGGATATCTCTATGTGTGTGTGCTTGTATGTGTGTAAGTGGCCATGAGTAGGTCTAATCAGACTGACTGCAGTTGCCCAGGGGGCATGGATCTATTCAATTGCCATTCAGCTTCTCCACCTGTCTGTCCTTCTGTTTGTCTGAGGCAAGCATACAAATGGTGTGTATACAAGGCACCAACTGCATTACAGTCAGCCAGAATTCAGGATTTGGTAATGTGGTTGATATTTGGCCAAAAGACAGATGGGTGGTGAGACAGGATTGGGCAGGTAATGGAGCAAGCAGACCTGTGGCCAGACCTGTCAGCAAGGATAGGTCTGCTGACACCTGCGAGTGTGTGTGTTTGTGTGTTTGCCGAATGGCACTTGATAGCTGCCACTCAGACAACTAATCTGCCATCAGCTGAGTGACAGGGGACTATGCTGTTGCCCTGTCCTGCTCATTTAGTCATAAATTGTCCAGTGAAGTTTCCCACATTGTTAGCTGGAAACAATTTGGAATTTTTCACCCAGACAGAGACTGTGTGTGTGTTTTTGTGCATGTGTGTATAGCTGCTCGAATACATATTACAATAATGGCTTCAAGTTGAGGTCATTTTTTGCATTTTATGGTTGCCTATAAAAAAGATGAACAGAAACAGAATATTTCGAAAAATAACAACATTTAAATTACAAAGTGCAATCAAAACAGGCTAAGCAATAAAAAAAAAGATAAGTCACAGATATCACATGACTTAAAAATATCATGGTTTCAAAAACCAATGTTACACTAGCGCTGGTTCTGGAACCAGTTTTCAACAAGTTTCAGGTCAATTATGAGGTAATTTAAACAGCTAATGATAATGAAGCTTCTGGAGGCAAACAAGTACATTTGACTAATCAGCATTTTTACGTTCTGTGCTCTCCAGTCTTGGCTTAATGTTCTGAAGTATGGACATAAGGTATGTCCTCAAACCTTCCAGCTTCCAATCTGCCATTGTGGGTGGTGAGTGTCGTACATCATCAAAAGCAGAAAAAAGAAATCCTTGGATAGAGCAACAACAACTTTCCCATATATCCTTAGGTCAGACAGTGCTGTAATTTCCCCTCTTACCTACAATAGGTGTTATATTGAATTTACTCACTGATAAATAAGTGGACTGCTACAGACCCATCTAATTCCACCCCAAGGAGGATATTTGGCAGGAGTACACAGTCAGTTTTCCTTCTCACTCTTCAATTCTTTCATGTAATAGTGATTTTGTCAGATTAAAAAGGGACAGCTGGAATTTGTGAAATTTAGCAAAAGCAGAAAGACAGACAGGAATAGATAAAAACCCTGGATAAATGTGACAACGATGTCAGAAAGCATCTTTTTGTATCTGGCTCTTCAGCCTACCTTTTAGTAGACATTTTAACTTGCCATAGTAAAAATCCAATGTATGTGTAAAAATACCCACCCAGAGGATTTTTCGCCATGTTATTCTCACAAACAGATATACAGCCCTGCAGTTGTAATACTGCTGAAAATACAGACAGCCAACAGGTAGATAGATCATGATTAAAACTTTTACAACAGTACTGTCTCCCCTGTCAGTCTTCCGCTCTTTTGATCTTTAATTCACATGCTCTATTATTGCAAAATGTCCAATGTAAGTCTGGGGATTTTTTAATTATCAAACCCTTTGATAATCAGTCTGAACTATGAAATAAATAATAGTTGTATTTTAGGATTTTTGGAAGGCATCCATCAAGCAAAAATTGAAATAATAATTGAGGCCATTCTTTCATGACAAAGAAACAACATGTGCTTGTTTTTTTACAAAGTAAGTGCTTGATACAGAGCTGAATGTCCATATGCTGCTCAGGTCGGATCAAGGAAAAGATCCATTATGTTAGTATGCAAATCTATGTAAGTTAAGGTCATTGATCAGGTTGCGGGGGCCATTTTACTGCTTGGTGATGCTGATGAGGAGAGAAGGGTTGGCATGACCCGCCTGGTTCTAACTCAATACAGTGTCACATTAGAGCACAACTCAATCACTTACAATCCTGAGTGGACCAGGTAATAATGTCACTTTCTGTTGGACCAGAGAGTATCACAAGATGACTATGACCTTTACAAAACTGTAGAGTAATTGTGATTTTTACAGCTTCCTAATTTACATATAGCATAATTCTTTGACTCACTCATTTTTCAAGCCGTTTTAACTTTACCTACATTTAACACTGTTGAATTTCACACACATACACACACAAAAAGCCTTTTCAAGTGTTTTGTTCAATCATTAAAAAATAAAAGACTTTTATTTACAGAGATATTTGGACTCTGTTATGATGCAAACTGACAGCTGAGCTCTGGTGCATCCCATGAGATCCTTGTAATTCTGTTCGGAAGCTGGGGTTTGGGTTTCTGTTTTCTCCACTAGGCGAGTTCTGCAGCCTACCTGGAGGACGGTCTGGAGATTATTGCTCACACCTGATTCTCATCAAGAATCATCAGCAGCAGGATAAGAGGAGCAGGTTGCCAGTCCTTCAGCGCCTGAGTGTTAGCCATACATGGTACTCTGAGCTGCTCCTTGTGTTTTCCTGGTTAAACCAGATTTATCTATTGAAGCTAACTTTGCAGACTTAACCCTCTGTGTTTTTCATCAAGGTTACCTCCCTGTTGTCTCCTGATCCCAGTCATCACAAGCTCCTCAGTAATCTTGTGTCTCTCTTCATTAACTTCCACTGGATTCTTGGACCCATTTCTACGGCTGGCGTAACCTGCTCCTCCCTGTGAACAAACCTGCGAACCCTGTCCGTCCTCCAACTCACACCCACTACAAACTCCCTCTGGATTTCCCCAAGGATCCTCGGACTCTCTAGAACTCACCTGAAACTTCCCTTGGACCCAAGCCCCTAGCTTCCACTCACCTCTCCCTGGCTGACTTCCATTCACCACCTGTAAGTCATTCTTTCACAAAATCCTCCTGGCTAAACATTCTGGAACTCACCGCAGAACCCAAATAACTCCAACCTCATCACCAGCAGCCCCAGACAAAGAGACTCTTCATACCTTCTTTGTATAATAAACTTTAATTACCATCTTATACCTCCTGAGGGAATCCTTGCATGTGGGTCAAATAACATCCAAAAACCATGACAAATTTTGTAACTTGACATGAGTCTAACTGTGCCTGATTGACATTAAGTAGACCAGTAAAGGCACATGCCTACGAAATCTCACAGCTGATGGCATTTGTCAGAGGGATAACCAAAGCATCAGGTCAAGAGAATTGTTCATTAACTGTATGACAGAAATGTTAAGGCATAAACACAGGGAAGGATGCAGATGAGTTTCTGCAACATTTTAAAAGCGCAGCAGCCTCAATCATTCTAAAGTAAAGGAAGTCTGCCACCAACAGACTTCATAGAATGGCTGACCAGACAAACTGAGCAATTGGGGATAAAGAGCCTTAGTCAGACAGTGAGCCATTGTTTCATTCAACGACAGGTCAGGCCTTCTGTCATTTTACTGTGATTGTAGCTTTCAACCAGGACAAGATGCCATCAGCTGGTTAACAGCCTTTGAACCAAAACAACCTACAAGTGACAGGATTGGAGTGATAACCATTCACTGTCCATCATTCTCCTGGCTTCCAACTTAACTCCCTCTGCCTATCTGTGAGTCAGCAGGACACTCTTTCTGCTGTCTACCCAAACATGTGAACAGCTATCTTCTGCTGTCCAGCTCTTCCCAGAGCAGTGACCATCCTCTACACAGATTAATCAGGCAAACCCCTGAAACCAACTTCCACTGGGAAAATTCAGGACTGCCATCCTCTGTCCCTACTCTGGTCGACCAGATTGTGGTATATTATTGGTTGTGATGGCATCTTTACCTCCCCGGCTAAGGGCAGTCTTCCAGATCACCAATATGTGCATCCGTGTGCCTATAAAAAAAAAAAAGTGGCGTCTTCCATCATCCCTCACTTGTGGAGTTGGTTCCACCACCAATCAGGCTTCAGTGGATAGACAGAAACCATTTCTCACTAAAATGCCCAGCACAGGCTGCTGGGCATTTATCAAATAGTACCTGAATTACTCTCTTATCTGATTAACTGACAGTTTGACTGTTTGGCCAAAATTCCTAACAGCATGTGTGCGGGAAAAATAGACATCTATCATCACCTTATTGATATCACCCTTACATGTCAAACATGGTGTTGACGTCGTTTTCGTCTGGGGAGGTTTTAAGTCACAGGGGCTGGGAGACTTGATTTCCAGCAATGCTGAGTGAAAGCCCTTTTCCAGAGTGCTCAGGATCACTGTCTGTGATGAAAGATTATACTTCAAAAGCACATTGACCTGAAGCATACTGCCAAGAAAACTCAAGAGTGGCTTCAGGAAAACTCCAATTGAAAAAAGGTGTACCACACTGGTAGGATGATTCCCAAGAAGATCTGAGGCTGTCGTTGTTGCTAAGTACTAAGTGAGAGATCTGAATAATTGTGTAAATGGTATGTTTCAGTCTTCCCTTTTAACAAATGAACAAAACATTAAAAAAAAAGGTGAGGGATGCAAAAGAAAGAAGTGACTAAATTCTAAGATCTAGAACAAGTCTACAACGTTAAAAAGTAAGTTTTTGAGACCTTTCAGTCAGCACTTTTTACATTGTAAAGATTTCCATGTATCTACTGTTATGGAGCATGCAGGCCAACACATAATCAGTGACATTGGTCAGGTTAGGAGTATAGAACCAACATGATGCCAAAAGTCAACACCAAACTCAGCTTCAGCTTGTTTACCCTGTTGCTGCTGTATCATTGAACACTGAAGAAGTTTGTTTCCGGAGGCCGTGACATTAACTCATCTTACATGTTACACTTTTATGGCTTTGGTACGTATTTATTGTTGTATGTTGATCAATTGAATCTTACTCTGAATTTATGCCAGGTACTGTAGCAGTTTACAGTATCATGACAGCAGAGACAGAACACAGTGATGCTGGCATTTTATAATTAGTAAAAGGAAATACTATAGATCATAGTTTTAAATGGGGATATTTTTATGTTTCACTTCAGAAAATAAATGCAAGTTAATCAATACAAAATTCAAGTTTTTTTTTTTAACCAAAATAAATTCTGAGAAAAGTTACATCATTATTTCAATAAAAAATATTCAAACTTTATTTATGAGCAAACAAACAGGGAGCCTGTAAGAAAGACTCATGCTGTGGGTTTTAAAAGGAGGCATGTTTAAAACAAAACATTTAAACTAAAATGGAACTAATTTTATCTTTACTAGCAAACTAAAGTGAAATGTCTGTGGTATCAGTTTAATCTTTTGAGGTTTTTCTCTGTCCCTTTGTCTCACACAAAGAAAAATTAAGCTGCTGGATTTCTGTCTTAATTCATTTAAGCAAAAAAGCCACATCAGTGTAATAAATTCCAAGATATTCGTGATTCTATATCAATTCTGAACTTTTACAGAATTGTTTTGTACATATGCTCACCAGATGAACAGGAAATTACAATATATTTTTCACTTTAAAACGTTTTGCAAAATAATCAATTTATCTATTAACTTGAGAGTTAATAAATCAATGCCAAGAACATATAATAGCACTTACATTTCTAAAATTAACCTGCAGCATGGTTTTTAAAGTTTGAATATAAGTGGAATCTGTCTTTCTTATGAAACCTTTTTTAAAACCCTGGACTCCATGTCTCATATTTGGGATGAGATGGTAAAAAATGTCACTCTTTGTCATTCAAATTGATTCATACTGTCCCAATAGACACAGACTCTACTCATACCTTTATTTTCTTACCTGATAAAATTACCAACATCTCAAATCTGAGACGGTAACCAGGAGTTACTGATGGGGCAAAAACTCTCTGAAGACAGGGAATTCTATATTAGCCATACGTACAGTATGCAAACCGTGTCAAAATGCATTGAAGGTAAGAGGTGTGTGTATCTGTATGTGTGCGTATCTGTGCGTGTGAAGCTATACCATCTACAATAACAAGACCTGACAGCTCCCACACCCCTCAGTGCAGTGTGTGTCTATGGGCTCATTCAGAGTGACAGTGTAGATTAGGGGTGTAATCCTCGCAGAGCTACAGGGGGATCCATCAGTACCCAGAGCTCCAGACTCACACACACACATACACACGTACACAATCATGACACTGGGAATTAATTGAAATGTTAATGGAGATGAAGACTCAATTCTTAATTGCTTGGTGCTGGATTAGGACAACATCATTTATGAAGAGATATTAAATCAGGATTCGGGGCGATCTTGGTTGTATAAAGGTTCCTGGCATGTGCAGGAAGGTTATAGATGAGTGCTGATTATCACCATGCACACACCCTGACTGACACCCGCTGTTTTTGTTACCAGGTCATGTTAGCAAATTGAATGGGATAATTAGTTAACAATATGTACTCAAAGAAAGTTCACTGTATTTGTCTTTTTCTACCCCAAAATGAAATATCTGAGGTGGCAAAAAAATAAAAGCAGTGTTTTGAGTTTTCCCGGATGTGTCGAGGAAAAACACTCAGAGGGAGGCTTTGATCTCAGTTTTAATTAGCTCCTATCCCCCTCTAGTATTCCTCTTTTCTGTATTTGCAAGAAAGAGTATGAACAATGCTCACAACGAAGCCGCTTCTGCCGATATCAGCATTTTACTTAACTTTCCCCCTTAACTTGTTTTTTTTTTCTCTTTACTTCTCTAAGTGAACCCAATTTTTCTCAACATGTTACCATGTGTAGGCATCGGTAAAGTGGTGTTGCTTTACTTTGTGACCATCTCATCTCTCTCATTCTTTCTTTCTTTCTTTAAATTGATGTTACATAGCATGTGCATGATAAATTCATCATGTGAATGTTTTTGAAGCAATATTAATTTTAGGCCTTTCGTGATAGCAAATCAATAACAGCATCTCTAAGAGGCTCCTTTGCATGTTGAGAACCTTGTCTCTTCCACTGAATGGAGATGTGGTGAGAGGTGAGAGAGCATCCATGGTGGTGCCAGCGGGGAGGCCCAAACTTACTCATTATTTCCCCTCAATTAGACCTTCTCGCTTCGCCACCCTGGGCCTTCAGAAACTATGCATGTGTGTGTTTGTGTGTCTGTGTGTTTCCATGTGCCTTCACTCTGCTGAGTTCATCATACAAACATCTCAGGAGTCTTTCCACTGAAAATCTCTCTCAGTAATCACTTAGACATAATTGGACAGGCCATCTCTTTCCCTGTTTCTTTGTATGCATGTGTGTGTGACAAATAAAAAGAGGGGAGAGCTGAAGTTGCAGTAGAAAGTGGCACGACCGATCCATGCGAAGCTCAGACCGGGTGTATTTAGGAGACAAATCAATCAGTTCTTATTTTAACAGTTCCTGCAGAATTCCTCCATTCCAGTATTCATGGTAATAACTCAACATGTTTATACCAGAAAGCACAGAATTGTTAGTCAGTCTGAAACTGAATGTAATCGAGCTTATCAGAACTGGACTAATTTACCCTGGTCATGCAGTTGGGGTTCGAGTCACTCCGTGTATATGCTGGAATAAACTCAAATATGTGAAGGTGCTCTAAGTGAGAGTTCTCAAACTTGCTGGGCATTTTGGCAGTTTTTCCTTTTTCTCCCTGCAGCTGCGCCTCCAACCTGCTCACTACCAGCTTCTCTGCAACATACTGTTTTTTTCAAGAGTCTTTCCTTCACTTATAGTTGATTGTCAGATTACAGATTTTTGTATTTTATTAAGATTTATGTTGCATTGTACTCACGGGACGCTTGTCTCTATATTGTTTTCCATAACTATGCTTCAAGATCTATACATTCAACCAAACACACATCAATGTGTCCATGTGTCCAAATCTTCCAAACAAGTATTTCAGAGAACAACATATTGATCCTATGTTTAGGATTCTGTAAAACAAAGAAATAATTCTGCTCATTTTGTGTTTGTTAAAATGTTCAAATATCAAACTATTACATTGAGATACATTGCAGGACATATTCTCTACCAGTGAAGACTGTGCATGAGTGATTTAGTGCTGTACCCCAGCAGCCTTGTGCTTCTCTTGTTAGGCTGAGTGTCTGTAGCACAGCAAAGGGACTCCAATCCAACATTTATGAGGTCTGTGTGTCTGTGTGAGTCTCTGGCCTCTTGTAGTCTCAAAACACAAGTTATAATAGAAGAGGAGCAACACACATGTCTGTTAGTACACTTGACAGCATATTACCAGGCATGCATTGCAACACGCGCCTAACCAAGAAAACGGATACACACACAGACTCCGGGGGGATACCAAGGACACTGAGCTGGACTCTAATGAACTAATTTAAGTCTTTCTGTCTAAGTGTTGTTGGTGGTGGTGGAATTCAGTTTGGACAGACAGTTTGACAAAAAACAGTGAGAGATCATCAGGAGACTGAGAAAGAGGGAAGCCAATGAATGAAAAGCCAGTTGTAGAAGTGTCTATAACAAGTGAGCAAAGTGAGGAGGGGTTGCAAAAGTTTTGTCTCCCCATCAATAGTCCAGTTCCTGGTCCCTTGGTGCAGCTTCCTACCCCCCAGAGAGCCTGTTGTGTAGGACTGCAGAGCCAACTATGCCTTGATGAATTTCTCACCGTCAACAAATTAAGAATTGCTATTGTTGCTGTGACAACAAGGCATCGTGGTCGCCGTGGGGAGCACCATGGAGACCAGTGACAGAACTCCAGAATTCTCCTAATCATCCCCAGCTGTCAGGAAGCACCTGGCCTGACACCTCTGCTTAAAACTTGTCTCCCAGGCATAAGATAATTACAAGTGCCAGCAGAGAAAGGGAGAAAAGGTAGGGAGGAGGAGAGCTTGGATAGAGAGAATTCTTTCTTGGTGAAAATGGAGTGAATGAGCTTTTCTAGACAAGTTGCCATTGAAGTAGAGGAAGTGTTCAAAGGCAGAAGTGGAGTTGAGAGTGGGGAGGCGTCTTGGGTGTCTCCCCTCTTTCCTACAAAGAACGCCTGGGAGGGGGTCCCTAGATAGTGCTGTGGGGGACAGGTGAGGGAGTGGAGCTGTCACTGGGCCCACATTCACACATATTTAGAAGACAGGGACGGTTTGACTGGCCAAGTACAAATACACCATATTTGGGAGGTTGAGAGTGTGTGGAGTGTTCCTTTTTTGTCATTATTTTTCACGAAGAGTTACACTAAAGTTATCGAGACTCTTGTGTGCTGTACATACAGTTTCAGGGGTAAAAAAAAAGTATTGGCTTGAAGAAAGTGTGCACAGAGCTTACAAAACAAAAATCTCCCAAACTGCCTCTGACAAAAAGAAAAACCCACAACTCTCATGTCATACCAACCCTCTTTATAACTAGCCTGATTGCGTGAAGTGAGACAACATTTTCCAAATCAAACATACTACACCACTAAGGAAGAGCAACACTCACACTGTGCCCACACTCACACACACACAGACACACATGTTTGTGTTTCATCACAACCTCTCATTTCTCTAGCAGCGGGGCCTTGGATCAGAATAACACTCCTGTCATACCAGCCACAGGGGGCTGAATTATTCAAATACTCTAATTCTTCTCCTCTTCCTTCCACCCACCCTCACTTTTTCCAGCTCTCTGCCACTCATAATTTGTCTTTTCATTGTTGCCAATTTAGAGGCAATCCCTCCCATTAATGTTGCCAACTGTTCTAAATGGTGTCGGAGCTGAGTGAATGAAGAAGGAGGGTGTCAGGTTTGGGTGTGGAAGGGAGGACACGGATGCGGACTTACAAAAAAAAGGTTGATTTATTAATAGCAAAAACAAAGTACCAACATAAAACACGGCTGAGCCGGAAAAAACGTAGTTTTGAACAAAAACAAAACAAAAGCACTTGACATGGCATAAATACTTAACTTAGTCGTGGCAACGTGGCATGAGAACTAACAGCAACAACAAAGATCCGGCAAAACTGACAGGGGAAGCAGGAAACTAAATAGGGAGTGAGAGTGATTGGGGAGTGAGTGCAGCTGAGGGAAAAAACACAGGTGAAGTGAGTGAACTAATAAACAGAGTGCAGGGAAACTAAGGCATGACAAAAACTAAAGATGGACTGAAAACAAAAGCATAACCTAAACCTGAAAACTAAAAACAAGAGTCTCTGGGCGTGACAGAGGGAGATGTAGACGAAAGGAAAGCCGTGCACATGTGGCAAGGACAATGCTCAGGATTTTACAAGCTGCTGTGCAGATATAAATGGATGATATACTGACTTTCACCCATCCCTCTTTCCTGCCCTCCCACAAGCTCTGATTGTTAAACAGGGTTTGTTTTATTAACTGTTTAAATGTACATATGTGGCTATATTTGCCTGTCACAAGTAAGCATATTTTGGGAGATTATGAAATATACCTACATCTGTTTCCTGTGCAGGCTTCACTCTAATGCATAAAACACGGGAATCCATTTTCACTACGAATCAATTAGATCATTTATGGTTGTAGCTTTGTATATGCAAGTGGCAAGTTATCTAAAAACCATTTCCTTTTTGTATTGGCTGAATGAAAAGTACAATAAAACTGAATGTATCAGCAGGGACATTGATGATACAGCAAAATGGCACTAAGGATATTGTTATTGTTCTTTTTATGTGTTCTCCAGAGAGCAGCTACACCTACAGAAATATATAGAAAATCACATTTGAACTGAATATTTAAGATTGAGAAATACATTATTCACTCGCATCAACTGGTGTCATGAACAGGAGAAATAATGTCAATATTTAATCTTTGAGAAAGTATGCAAAGACACTGACTGTACCTTGTATCAAAGCTGAATCTGCATTTTTTTTAATCTAGATATTGTTCTTAAACTTGTAAAAGTTTCCTGATTCTTACCAGTGTGCCTTTGCAATAGAGGAACAGGGCTGAGTTAGTTACATGGTGGTACTGTAATTGGCTTGATATCTATTTACACATATTTTCTGACCTTGTCTAAATAAATAAGAAATTATGGTAAATAAATAACTTGTTGGCGGAAGGTGATGTTGGATCAATATAGGAAGGCTCATTAATGATATTTTTCTATGTCATCTCTGCAACATTTATCTGCGTATTTGCTTTAATACAAACCTTACATACTAATATCCAGTTTATCTATCACATTTAAAATGTGCGGTTTTCTACTTCATCACGTTCATTCTTGAGATGTGAATTATTCTGTTTTCCTTATACAGTAACTAGATGGAGGCATTTTAGGATCACAGTTAATTATGCTCGGACCTTATCACAGGTGATCACAATCATAGGTAAATGAGGGGTAAAGATGTAGACACAAAACGACACATGGGGCAACGAGAGACAGGGAGGAGAAAAAATATTGATTGGCCTGAGAAAGAAGGCTGAGAGACTGTGGGTAAGCTGTGTGATGGAACTGTGCTGCTATCTTAAATATGGAATCCCATATGAAGCTCTGGATTAACCAAATTTAATCCCTCATCAAACAGACAATAACAGCGCAGCCTAATCCCCCCCCAATTCTCAGATTAGCAGCACTCCTGCTCTCGTCTTGGCAGTGCAGCAGGGGCCGGTGCCGGCCCGTTGAGCTCTTCCCCACAACGACCTCTGGATGAGAACAGGCATACAAGCCTGAAGCTTCAGTACAGCAGCTGCTAGTCAACAAAGTTTCACCAGATGAACAGTTGTACCAAGGCCTTCGAAGGACATGAACAAGAGGACATTTAGAAGTGAGTGTGTTTACCTGAAATTTAATGACATTTTATTTACAAAGTTGAAATTAAAAAATTTGTCTCACATGTTTAAAAAAAAAAATACGCAAAAAGCAGGATATTAGATAAAGAAAGCTTGTTTCAGTCAGGTGACTTTGAGGACCTTGATTGAACTACAAAACCTGTAATTAGAGGTTGAGATATGAGGATGTAATTACTTTGAAGTGAGAACCCTGGAGTAAACAAATATGTTCATCAAGCAAATAAAGGATTACTGTGTAAGTGCTCACTTCACTCCTTAACCCGTCTGATTCATCTGGGAGATGCAAAGCACAACATGAGGCAGGAGGATGAGTGAGACGGAAAGAAACAGTGAAAATAGGAACAGAGAACTGCGTCGGGCCAAAACTGCTGACACTGGCTCTTCTGTGCTGGCTCGAACAGTCGTTTCTTTAGATGAAACATAAATAGGCAAATTCTCATTGGGAATACATGTTAAGATGAGAAATATTTATGTTTTGTTTACTTTTACTTTGGAAATTTGTGAGGCATTACTCCAGAACAATTTGATCTTTTTATATATATATATATATATATATATATATATATATATATATATATATATATATATATATATATACATACACTCGGATATCTCAGAATAATTCTGATGAGTTTTGTGCTACACCCTTGGCGAAAGCAGTTAAAGCTCCAGTGTCATTTTTGAGCCTGACCTCCTCCCCAAAACGTCCCAATGTGGCGTTTGTTCATTCAGGTGCATTCGACCAATAATAACGTTCAAAGAATATACAACCTCTATTGGTCTGCTATTCTAAAGAGTAAAAATGATGCAGAAGACAGTGCAGTTGAGTTGCTTTTTAGCCCTAACCATGATTTTTTTTCTAATCCAAACTAAGTGATGTTAAGCCAACCAGAGAGCAATAATGTAGCAAAATGGCGCTTATGAGGGTGAGGGTCGCTTTGGAACAATTATGTATTTTAGCCCCAACAATGATTTTTTTCTAATCCTAACCAAAGAATTTATTACTTTAACCCAACCATGAAGTAACAAGTGTCATAATGTTATTAACAGAATGATATGTTGGTCTCCATCACACCAAAGCTCATGGTTAAAAGTGCAGCCAGTACACACCACCTTTAAGCAAAAGACTTGGCAAGGATGTGTGCCCTGATGTGGAACACTGATATGAGTAGTATTTCCCTTCTGAGCCATGATGAGCCATATTGAAGGGTATGAACAAACAATTTATGACTGTTTCAGTTAGAAGACTTTTGAAAATAATTTTCCGGAGCAACGATCATAGTGGAACATACACCTATAAGAAGGGTTCAACTCGAGGTTTGCAAACTAGTTTTTTTTTTTTATTTTGCTGATGAAGTCAAAGCGCTAGAAATTCGGGCAAACTGCTGAAATTTTGATTTAAACCTGTGTTGGCTTCTCCAGCATTGTGCAAATGCTGAGCTTTAGTTTCTCCCTTAATTAAGCTAATTGTGATTGAAGTGTGGCCTGTTTTCGTGTAGCCTCGAGGCAGAAAAGGTTGTGTTTTTGCAGTGTGAGGCTGATAGTTGAGTCGGTGGAGGTATGCTAACCTGAAACCCTTCAGGCACAAGGAGACAGCTCTTGTGGTGTCTGTTGACCTGTGGACACCATGCATGATTTGGTAAACAGAGACAGAAAGAGACGTATCTGTTGATAAACCAGTGTACCTGAGTGAGGTGAAGAAGAGACCTGACAGATGTTTAAGAGCACGTTTTTAGGATAAGCGACTGGATCTACACGTAGATTAGCAGACATGCAAGCCTGCATACAAACTCAGAATAGATGTATTATACAAAGTAGAAAGGAAATTTGTCTGCTTAACAGCGACATTTTTAAGCTCCCTCACTTTAAATAGATGCAGTGTATTTAACCTTTTCCGCCCTGAAGCAGCCTAAACTGAGCTTGTCTGCTATTTCTTAAAGTAACAGTTTTAAAAAAGGTGCTGTCTTTTTGTAGGTTTGGGACATTCAGATTCAAGACTCCCTCTATTGCTTAGTAAAGTTGATGTAGCATTTGTAATCTTTCATTTCTGCTGCAACAAATTTGGTAGGACTGCAGGTGAGTACAACAACTGAATGCAGTTCATGAAACCACTACAAAATGTAATCTGTTGATTCATGTGACACAGCTGTCTCCTTTTCCTCAAACATAGTCACATACAGAAATACATGCACAGGATGTCATAAAACAGTCACAAGAAGAGTGATGAGTAGTTTTAAAATATCTATATATAAATATCAGTTCTGTTCATGCAGCTGTTCCCTTGTAGAGTTTGATGTTTCTACTTTCTTTGTCAAACTGAATGTCCCGCAACCTCACAAAAGGGCACTACGTCAATTTGTCCATCTCTTTGCTTGTAAACTGTCACAAGCAATGCCCTATAGCTAATGATGTTATTAGCGTACAGTATGTACAGCTAGCAGAACAGCATCAGAATGGTCTCCAGGGTATCCACATCTAAAGTGTGTATTACTTCTGCAGAAACAGGAATATTCCCTACAGAATCCAACTCTTTACACTTTTCCTGCTGGAAAAATACAAAGCTTCCTCCAACATGCAGTGAAGTTCTTTGCAGTATGTGTGCATGCCTGTACTGTTTGCCCCACTTCTTATAAAGCAATATGACTTTGTTTACCTTGCACATTTTTTATACCTTTACCTGATAAAAAAATTATTTCAGGAGTATTCATTAATAGTACTAGTACCAGTAGAAAGAATAGCTTGTGTTGGACAAAATGTTTCTGAAAACTTTCTTTCTTTCTTTCTTGCCCCCGTTGTTGTGAGCAGTGTGTGAACAAGCTTGTTTGTGTGGGTTTCTTTGTGGTTCCTTTGGAGCTGTACCAGAGCAGTAGTTCAAGCTGGAAAATGTTGTACTGCTGCCAAAAACAGTAAAGCAGCCCCCACTGATATCAGTTATTAATATTTAACTGTCCACTATTAAAGTTTAAGGTGGTGGAGATGGAGCTTGGGGGAAAAGAGGCTACTTCATGATCACTGGCCACACAGAACTGTAAACACATACACTTGAGCCTGTGCCGTGACAGTGTTAGTGCTTGGTTTAGGTAGCAGGAGGCAATAATGCACAAGGCTAAAACGTTATGACATGTAAAGGAATTTGAGCATTTTTGGTACCCACTGTCAACAAAGTGCATTCTTTTTTTTTTTTACTGTTAATGAAAATATGCAGTGTGCACAGGTCATGTTCTGAGGATACATTTCTTCACTGCTGATTGTCACATTTACTGTTGTCAGTCATGGTGCTCGTGTAATTTCCTTTGCCATAAAACTCCTATACATTTACTTTTATTTGTCGCTGTAAACCTGAACTAGAAAACAAATAAAAATGCCATATGGTTTATTGGGTTTCGTATTCATTACACACTTATGAATGCATGGGTTGATATGAAAACATATATGAAAATGTAACAAGTTTGCCTTACATGTGTGTTCTCCTTTTTTTTTTAATTTGATCGCACTCAGCAGAAATGCTCACAAAGACTGCTGATTGTCACATTTCTAATTAAATTCAGTTTAGAGAAAAAGTCAGTGTAGGACGGTGAGAAAACAGTTTTTAAAAAAGCTTCTTGCCGCCATGACGTCAAGCTGTTTTTAGTACTCCAACCTCCCTCCGAAAGACCCTGGAACATGACCTCCACCTGACATTTTGAGGTAAACAAGTCAAACCAAGGTTAAAACAGGAAGAAATACAGTGTGAGATTTAGCGATGTTCTAACTCTCTCATGGAGAGCTTCTATAAAAGAATAGGCTGGCTGGCTGAAAGTGAGCATGAAAAATACCCCACCTCCATGTTGACCCATATCATCCATTATGTGAGGTGATTATGAGAATAGAACTGCCTTATGGGTAGCCACAGTCCTGGGAAACAATAGCTCACTGTCAGGCTGGGTTTTAACTGTGGGATGACCAGCTTTATTACAGTTGATTATTTAAGCCTCACTGGAGTCTTGGCTGCCATCGTTATTCTGGATTCTTCTCTGAACTGCAGGATCAGTCATTGACCAGCTTCAATTCATATTTGGATAAATGAACCAGCAACATCACCACACACAGACATTTTCAAAGAGGTCACGACCACAATCAAAGCACAGCTCACAAGGTTTGTGATAGATATAGCCAGCACATGATACTGGATCACACACCCACTCTTTTCTCCCTCATATAAAGAAAGGAGAGCTTGAAAGAAAAGGTTTGTCTTTTCCTGAACCGCTTCATGTCCCACTGCTTCTCATCCATAATGCATTCATGCAAATGACAATGCTCAGAAATAACAGGAGAACGTAAATCTTTACCAAAATTAGTCTTTTAATGAAATTTCCTTGAATCCAAATGCAGGCCAGGTTTCAGCGTAATTCTGCCCAGGAATTAAACTAAGTTGGCCTGGTTTATCTTAATAGCTGATCTCAGCGCAGTGGGACCAGTATTAAGTCTGACGGTCGCAGCACAGTGCTCAACGCAATCATAGCTTTGCCTCCTCTAGCGTAGCTTTCTCCAGTGACCAGACCAGAATTAACATGCGCGTGGACATGCACACATAAACACACACAAACCCACACACGCATGTCTGAGTGGACTCCAATATGACGTTTCTCCATTGATATCATGAATGTAATTATACTGAGTTGATTTTAAGGCAGATTTGCCCATGAATCCCTCCTTCATGTCTAAATTTAAAAATAAAATAAAAATTTAAATTTAGGATGTGACGTTCAAAGCAAGACTTATTTAATGCCAGAATTTATTATGTTTGTTATAAAGTGGAAAATGTGTAATAGTGAATGTTTATAATTGTTAACTGTTTTATTGTAATTTAAAGATTTATGTGAGTTACTAGTGATTTCTCAACTGATTTAAAATCATGTCTTTAATTAGAAATAACCAGACATTTCAGGTGATTGATCTCATATTCATCAAAGAATTCATGATTACAGTAATGATGTAATAATGACGTGTGTCTGAGTTTACGTGCAAAGTACTTTCTCCACTACATAACATATAATCTGTAAGAAGTGAGGGTTTTTTGCTGCCATGTTTAGCTAATTTATGAAATATTGTGTTCAAATCATAGCTTGTGATGTGATCATATCCAACAGCACACTTTCAGTTTTTCTGTCTTGGTCTATTGTTAAACTGTATAGTGATTCACTGTGTATTCACTTGGTACATCCATCCTTCTGATCAAACTAAGAGGATCTGTGCTCTGAACCGAAGTGTCACAACTGTTCCCATCACAGAGCCATTGTGTGTTTTGGTATATAGTTTCAAACATTGAAGAGAGACCACTGGTCCCTTGTTTCTATTCTTGCACAAAGTGACTCAGAGTGACTGCTAGTGATAACTAGTAATTACCTCCATTTAAAATGTGCATTATTTTACCCCTGCGTTGAATAAGCTAGTGAGGCAGAAAATTGTCCAGTTTTATCCTCTCCCATATAAACACTTTTTTTTCAAAATGAAGCACTTTTTACATGTTTCATCCTTGAGTGAGGCTAAACATTCTTGAGGAGTTTTCAAGTTAATTGTTACTGTTACTAACAGAAGGCAGACAGACAGTGGGACAGACGCACACTCAGTCACAGTAAAGTACTCTGAGCCTAAATTAATCTTTCCGGTACACTACAGTGACTCTGTCCCTGAGCCACTGAACTTTGATAGAGGATTCATCTTTTGAACCTGAGGCATTTTGACCAAAATTATTATTTTTACCATTTCACAAAGGGAACATGATTTCCTGGGTGGAAATATATTTGAATGGACATGTGCTGTCTATTCACTGAGAGAACTTTCTCTTAATACCAGTCTGTTTCTGACCTTATATGTGTGGACTCATTGTATGCATGTGGCACAAAGAGTGATAGGAGTCTTTAGAAAAGAGCGAAGCTCTCCACAGATTAGACTCCATTAGCATTTAAGGTACTGTCATAAATTCCTCCCAAAGTGGAGGGAAGAAGCAGGAAAAATGAAGTAGGATTAATAGGGCCCGAGTCTGACCGATAGTGGGGATTGGGAGGCTGGGTCACCTTGGGATAGAGGGGCAGGGTGGCAAATGTGCAATGGGAAGAGCAGTAGAGGCAAAGGTAAGATGGAGTTGGACATACAAGACTGACATCTGAAATGTTCTGTACTACTGAATGACGATAAAAGAAGAATAAGCATGAAAGGGTAAAATATGAGCTTAGAGTGTACAAGAACATAGACACAGTTGGTTAGGTCTCTAACCTTCACTGCAGCTGACCTCCATGTAGGTAATGAGGTGCACACAAGGAGACAGATAGCCAGTATGTGTGGGGAGGAGGTGAACTGGTGTAAAAGTACACCTGGTCAATACCGACTTAAACATGGTACACGATCTTTCAGCTCTTATCTCACACATGAAAACAAGTTTCATTTTGAAATCTCGTTAAACTGAGTAACTCAGAAACTTTAATCATTGTAAAGGACCGTTCTCTGTCAGTTTTCTTTTTCTTCTCTCCTTAGATGTTTTACTTTGCTTTTACCTTTTTAAGATATGTCTTCCTGTTGTGAAACACTGCTTCAG
Organism: Odontesthes bonariensis; assembly: GCF_027942865.1. Classification (NCBI taxonomy): domain Eukaryota; kingdom Metazoa; phylum Chordata; class Actinopteri; order Atheriniformes; family Atherinopsidae; genus Odontesthes; species Odontesthes bonariensis. The sequence goes on along the minus strand of NC_134512.1, from coordinate 15,553,578 downwards.
AGTTGTGCAATCTCTTGAACGGGAAATTGCTCAAAATTCAGGTTTCTCACATTTTGAAAGGTAGACACTATAGACAAATGTGATTTAAAAAAAATCATGACACTTCCTATTTCATTTTGAAAGGTTTCTTTTTCCTTGTGCTTTGGGTTGAGATGTGCTTTTCATCCATGTATACAAATACTGCTGTTTCATTAGTTTTTTTTTTTTGACTGTCTTGAGTCAAGCTTTCTTGCCAACATTTTGTCCTCCTAGTGTTCTTGTGGGTTTTTTAGTTCATTGCTTTCTTTTTTTTCCTGCCCTTTACCCAGTTTGGTTGCTTCTCTCTCTGCCTTTCTTTGTACAACCTCTACTTTTGTTATGTAAATATGTAACTGTTTGAATTCTTCCCTTTATGAACTCAGTCGGCAAAGTTTCATGGTGATATCAGCTCATTTTTGTGTCAATTATCATATTAAGCTCTTTATGGGAATTAAATGTTTAGTTTTGTTGCTACTTGTCCTACATTATACTTTTTTGGAAAACATGCCAAACGTGATATATTCACGTGATATATTCGGGTCATTTTTAAGGGTCTGTCCGTTTAAACTATATGGTCTTGAAACTGCATATAGACCCACGTTTTTGTCACATTTGTTACATAATCCATATTTCTTGTATGGAGGGTTTGCAAAAAAAATACATATCTGTCCTCAGAAGGAAAATGATAGGTAACCCACACAAAACAAGTATTTTTTTAAGCCTTAAAGTTTCTCGTCATTTTTCTTATCCTGACTCACATGCATTCATGTTCCACTGGGAAAAGAAAACATAAAATTAAAAAGATTAGAGGGAACCTCAAGTTGATTATATATTGTTGTATAGGTTTGCTGTAAAGTATTTTCCTTGCTCTGAACACACATTCTGCTTCTACATACTGAAGCATAGATATAAGAACAACTTCTTACATGTATGGAAAGATTGGTGGCCAAGTGTTTACAAAGTTGCACAAACATGGTGACATTATTTAAAGCAGCAGTATGTTTAAAAAGCTAAATAAACTAAGACATTTATTTAAAACATTCTAATTGTATTATTAGCAATTTAAGCTAAACATAATAGAATTAAAAAATGAATCATTGTGCTATATGGAAACTTTGTCTTATCTTAAATATGTTTCCTGTGTAAAAGGTAATATAAGCCTGAAACTGAATTAAACAAAAACGTGACCTTTCATTTGAGCCTCACCCAAAAAAAGTCTAAAGAAAATCTCTTATTACCAGTCATATTAATCCAACTTAATAGTGAAAACAAAAGTTGAGGTTAATGGATTAAAGAAATGTTCTCTACATGTTCTTATGGTATTGTGTAGTAATAACAAATCATTTGAATCCATTATATTAAGTTACACACCAAATGGACAGGGTAAGGGTTAAGGTTCCATTATAGCGTTGGTTTTATCCCTTCACCATACACTGCATGCAATGACATGCAAAAAATGTGTAGTGAAAACACCCTTGGCCAGTTATTGATATGCCCCTTACTGAGATTTATTTTTTCTTTGATCCCTAAGTGCAGTTTCATAGTTTCTTGTCTTTTGATAAGATGCCTCAGTCAAACTTTCTTCTGCACTGCAAACTAATCTGGTCAAGTTTCTGTAGATAGCTTTTGCTTGTATTCAACTAAAGAACGCCGCTGTATTTTTAGTTTATAGGCTTGTATCTTTGCATACTGTTGCATGAAATTAGTGCTGTGGTCACGAGTTGTTTTAGGAGGTCACCTGGAATTCTAGTCATTTGTGCTGGCCAAGAGTGCTGGGGGTGCAAGTTTGGTTGTGTTACTGCAGACATTTTGTTTGTGTGTGTGTTTGTGTATGTTTAATTACTTTTCTTCTGTTTACAAATCTTTATTCATTTGTTGTTCCGTTTTTCTGGCCTCCTTGAAACTCCAGGTGCAATATTTTGATATCACGTTCAATTACCCGATGAGTTATACACAGGGTGAAAATACGTCCTTAGCTGCTAAGATGCGTCACATAAAAGATATGCATTAAAAGACTGAAAAAGGGCAACACATGCTGTGATGTACAGTGTTGATCTGGGTAACCTATACTATAACCTGTACTTAAGGTGTCCCAATCACTTTTTGTGCTGCAGCCAAAACCACAGTTAGACCACATGCTGAATCACTGGCTTTCAGCAGGTCTGTAACAAACTTTTACTCCTTCTTTGATCTGCAGTTTGAATTGACTTTCAGCTGGCCAAGGAGGTGAGGGTGAATGTCTGCCTTTATGCAGCTTAACTCCCAACCTTTACAGTAGTAGAGACAAGGTGACTTACAGGTAATCTATAAGAATAAGGAGCCAGGCAGGCGCCCTGGGCTTTTATTAGATCTCCGATACTTCCCGGCCCCAGTCCGAGTCCCAGCCTCGGCCCCAGATTGGCACTTGCTGGCTCCACCTGGAGAAGGGCTACGTTGCAAATTACTCCAGACAGCCACTATGACATCCACCTGAAAACCACCTTTCTTTTAACAGGGCAGCCAGTGCAGCAGAGGATTGAAGATGTCAGTGTCTCCTTGTATTCGCCTGTGAAGAAAGTGAGAGAGCAAGAGAGGCAGAGAAAGAGTAGAGGGGTCTATCCGTCAGAGCTTAAGGAGTTTTCTAACAGTACATTGACCTTGAGTGGTTGCCATTGATTTCCAGTAACACCTCCCAAACAGCGTTGCGAACCCCGTCGAGCACTGCGGGACCCTGATTGGGAACAGATTTCCCAAATTCCGATAGCGTGCCACCTGCCCAGGATGATGGATAGTCCTCCTGTATCCCATCAATCCTCACCTGCTGCCGAAGAGGTGACACCTGGGCCAGATTTATCATCATATATGACACCGGGCTGAGCAGCCAATCAGAGAAGGGTATACTAAACTGAGGCCCCTCCCCCCTGGAGGGCTCCATTATGTTTGGAAACAGATTTATTCCTGCAAAGTGACAAGAGGAGGGGAGATGAGGAGGGAGAGGGAAGGAAAGGGCAGATGACTCTGAGATAAACAGAGGGTAAAGTGAATGATGTTGGGGGGGGGGTTACAGTAAAGTTGGGGGGATCACAAGAGAAATATCAGTAAATACATAATAATTGATATGCCCTTTATAATGCAGCAAAGAGCACGTTTTTTAAAGAACAAAGTTTTGAGTGAAATGACATGACATTAATGGGATGCCCCTTTAAAAAATTAACAGTAGATACTGATATGGACATCACTGGTTTATTTTAAACTATCCTTGTTTCATATGTGTTTAAAAATGTTTTTGTCAGTATCACTGTAAGTTCCATTTAATCTCTTCGAGAGGATCATGGAAGCAGAAAAGGTGATCACGGGACCATGAATGCGCTAATTCAATTAATACCCTCCTGTTCCTGCCACTGATTTTATGACTAGTTAAAAACCTTCTGCTGCTTTTATGACTATTAGAAGTCAAGTGTGAGCTATCCTCTTCTTCACTCTGTTTCCCCCTCCTTTCACCAGCAATCGGTGACCCTAAGAATGGACAGACTCCAGGCAGCATAGGGTTCAACAGGGTTCAACTACCTTGGATCATAGCAGCAAAAATCTAAAGAACTGTCCAAAATGAGACCCGACAGATGTGGTAATCGTCTTGTATGACCAGAAGTTCTCCATCCTACAATTAACCTACAATCTCCCTTCCCCCTAACCTATACTGCGCCTCCCTCTGCTTTATAATCCCCCTCGTCCTTTTCCATCTTTCCCTCCCTTTCACTTGGCGGAGCTACAGCTTTTTCTCTGAGGCTCACCAGGCACAGTGCTTTAGCCCTATGTAATCCTGCCAACCCTATTCCATTAGCCACGCGGACTAAAAAGCTTAACGACACAGCCCCACTGCAGTAGAGGGAAGAGAGAAGAAAAAAAAAAAAACACAACACAAATTCCTCAGAATACATGGCTGCTCAGCCTGAATTTACACTTTCTCTCTTCACGCACCTTGCCATACTCTCCTTCTGTCTCTCCATCTCCATCTTGCTAAGGAGCCCAGAATGGATTAGAGATGGCATCAATGGGATGAGACGTATTACCAATCGATTTGGAGAGAGCGTTTCATTGTTCTTCGGAGTGGAAAACTTTAGATCTGGCCAGTGTGCCGATGCCAAATGCGGCTGATTTGGAGATGGTTGTGCGGAGGACTGACTCATTCGCTCACTCTCAGTCTGTTTAGCTATATCCTGTCTCATTCCATCCCAAACTACTGCTTGTGTTTAATCAGTGAAGTCACTAAAAGCGGTTTTGTGGTTCAGCTGTATTGTCTAGAAGAAACATGTTGGGTTTAAGACGCTGTAAAGTAGCTTTGCACTGATCTTGGGAGAGAAGAGGATAAACAAGCAGATTGGGATGAACTTAATCAGTGTTAATGGTGATGGTTCAGACTTATTTCTCTCACTGACGCCTTGAGCCTGATAGCCAAAAACACCATTGTACTGATTACAGTGCTACTGACAGAGAAAGACAGACACTCCAGAATGATAATTTCCATATTTTTCTTACATCTTTTATAGGACTGATTATAAAGTCAGACTTTACGTCAGTGCCGACAGATCATTAATAAACTTAAGAACTTTCAAACTCTCATTAAATTTTGATTCTCCACCCTCAGTCTGAGGTTTATGGGCCCCGAAACAGTTTAAATAAGAAACTCTTGATCGTTTACACAGTATTAGTGGAGGGTTATGAATTACAGTGGCCTTGAGTGGAGAGTCTTCAGAAGAATGGGGCACACGTCAGGATGGGGGGCAGGTTGTCATCTGAGGGCAGAGGGCGGGAGGGACAGGGGCAGAGGCTGCTGCCATACTTCTTCATGAAGGCGACAGTGACAGAGGAGCGACAAAACGAATGGCCTGTCAAAAGAAATGAGAACAAATAGTTCTTGTGTACCATGGAAAGCGGACCCTTCAAGCATCAAGGGGCGGTTGTTTGGAGGCAGGAACAAGAATCCAGGTTGCAACTTGTAAAATTGCTCAGAACTGTAAACTCAAAGCATCTGTAGAGACCAAAAGACTATGGTAATATTCAGAGGGAACCTGCCAAAGAAAGCCAGTTAAGATTAAAAACAAAAATTTAGCAAACAATTTGGATGGATTCTGTTTTTATCTGTCAAAGCTAGAAAAGCATTATTACAAACAAAGAAGTTAATGATGGCAGCGTTCCTTTTATGATCCTGGTATTCAACCTGTTTTCGTTTCCAAGGCATTATGTGCTACAGTTTTTGGCAAGGTTTCAGTTCCTGATGAGCAACCTTGGCAGCAACAGACAGCAACATTAAACACTGCAAACTTCCTTCTGAATTGTTTACTTACGAACAAACAACAAGGTGATTCTTAGGCACGTTTAGGAAAGTTACAGGACATGTAAATGGGAGACGATATATTATTTCCCTTTGTTTACCTGGTGCATTGATCTGACACAGCCTTCCTTCTGTGTTAAAGTGACGCCAGGGTTGCTCACAAATAGTATCTGACGAAGACCTGTGAGACCAGAATGTAGAAAACGAACTATCTAACTAACCACTGGTTGGCATACCAACATCTGTGAGAATGCTAAAGTTACCAAAACAAAGAATAGTGACCAAGCGCTATGACCCATCTCACCCATCATACAGTGTGACATTGCCAAGCTCATTATGTGTTCTGGTTCCCTGTCTCTGGAACGCATGGCTTAAACAGAAATAGCTTTTTAAAATATTTCTCTCTCCTTAACATTAACCACAAAAGGATACACATACAAAGATGAATGTTCTTTTTATTGCACAAAGGTTTTCTTTAAAGGCTTAATTCACCCTAACCCAGTCAGTGAAAAATTACCATTTCATCAACAAGTCCTTTAAATACCTTTAAATACCAACTATGAAGTGCTGTCCATCCAAACTATTGGAGAGAAATATGACTCATATGAGTGTATACACATCAGAGCAAACTTATTTTTTGAGTTTATAAAGGAGAAAGGAGGGGCTGGATAGTGCAGTTACATGCAGCACCTTCCACCACGTGCCTTCATCTGTGGCATGTGTGCAAGACCAATAAATGACAATTGTCTTTTCACTTTGAATTACGCTGAGTCAATAACCCAAAAACACCTAAAACACTTGTCACTTCCTGATTGGGTTTACATAATAACCTTAAAGGTTATGAACAGTGTTGAGGTAACGCGTTTCAAAGTAACATGTAAGAGTAATCTGATTACTTTTTCACAACTCAAGCAATCTGTTATGTGTTATTTTGTCAAAAAAGCGATCCATTGTTGTTGACATTTTACCATCTTAGTCTGTGTGTTTTGCGCTCACTCTGCTCCTCAGCGGTCGCTTCTACACATGTCAATGTGCATATGCAGCTCACTAAGCTACTGAGACGTCAGAGAAGACCATGTTATAGTAGATCTCATTATTTTGAATTTGTAGGTGTCAAGGACAAGAGGAGTCACAGTGAAATGCATATTGTGACTGGATGATAAGAAGTGTCTGTCAGTGGCAAAGAACTCTACTTCAGATTTAAGGAAGTACCTGCAGGCCGAGCACAGCGCCATAAGATCGGTTATGCCACTGAAACCACAGCTACAAAACAGCCCCGGCTAGCTTTCAACTCATCTAGCTGCCACATTAAAGGAATCAGTTAAATATCACTGGTTATATTGCGAAGGAGATGTTGCCACCAACTGCAGAGTTGCCATCTTTCTGTAAGATCATTAAAAATAATAATAATGATAATATTTTTGCTAATATATATGCACTGAGCCCACACGCTGAATTTTATTTTAATTTGTAAACTTAATAATTAATAATAAACTGTAAAAGGGATGTTTTGTGTGTCACTCCTGTAATCAGCCTGAGTTTTAGATTATAAACCATAGATTGGGATAAATAGAGGTAGAACAGTAACTGCATTTATAAATGTTATCTGACTTTATAACAAAAGTGAGCAAGAAATTCCAATGAGGTGTTTATATTTGGTATAAAAGGACTCTAGAGTGTTACTTTTCACATCCGTAATGTAACTATCAATCCATCCATTTTCTATACCCGCTTAATCCGTCGGTCGGGTCGCAGGGGGGCTGGAGCCTGTCCCAGTTGTCATCGGGCGAGAGGCAGGGTACATCCTGGACAGGTTGCCAGTCCATCACAGGGTCACACAGAGACAAACAACCACACACATGCTTGCACTCACTCCTAGGCACTCCTATACCACCACACCACCGTGTGGCAGTAATGTAACTCTTTTCTTTAATTACCATAATCTAATTAGTTACATTTAAAAGTAACATTGATTAACATGATTAGGCTGCACGGTGGTGTGGTGGTTAGCACCGTCGCCTCACAGCGAGAGGGTTCCAGGTTCAACTCCCAGCTGGGGCCTTTCTGTGTGGAGTTTGCATGTTCTCCCTGTGTATGTGTGGGTTCTCTCTGGGTGCTCCAGCTTCCTCCCACCATCCAAAAACATTCATGTTAGGTTAATTGGTGTCTCTAAAAATTGTGCCTAGAAGTGAGTGTAAGCATGTGTGTGGTTGTTTGTCTCTGTGTGGCCCTGTGATGGACTGGCAGCCTGTCCAGGGTGTACCCTGCCTCTCGCCCGATGACAACTGGGATAGGCTCCAGTCCCCCCGCGACCCGACCGACGGATTAAGCGAGTATAGAAAATGGATGGATAGATGGATGGTTAGGATTACAAATCACAACTACTTGGTTGGGGTGGGGGAACCATGATGGCTTACATTCCAACTGACACATTTATAACATACAGCATGAAAGTTTGCTGGGTTTTTGTTATTTTTCAAGCTAGTTGACTAGTGGGTACTGCTCCCCCTGCAAAAGGCAGGAAAAAAGCTGAAGACATCAACAATATCTCACTCTGAAGTAAATAAATTTGAAAATATTGGTGACTCAAAAAACGCACATCTTGTAAGAAATGCTTACCTGTTACCTCTTGTTGTCTGGTTAGTTCTGGTTCCCTCTGCATAGATTCTGTTTATTTCAGAGTCATATGATGTGGGTTTTATAAGTCACTGTATTGATAGTAAAGCTGTCTTTTAATCAAAGACATTTAACTGTCTTAAAACCAATAAGAAACTTTAGAAACGCAGTGGATATACAGCATATATACAACATTTGGTTATGCAGAGTAGAAATGCACTGAGATATGATTTGGCAGTTGATACTACAGTTAGAACGCAAAGACACCCTTAAGTTGAAATCCAGAGTCGTACAGGTGTGTCAAACAGGTGTGCATAAAGCAGGAATACATATGGCATCTAAACAAACTGATGCATGACATCAGCCCTGTATTCTATAAAGCCTTCACTGAAAACATGTAGGCTATGAGGTGCAGTGAGCAGAAAATACTCTTTCAAACAGCTGAATTTAGAGAAAATGCTTTCAAGCCCCACTTGTTGTACCTTTTTCATTTTCAAGTTCTATCTTATTTTATTCAGTCACTCAGCACAAAATCTTATTGCACAGAATAAAGAACTTCAAATAACATTTTCTTGTGCCCTGTGCTGAGTCAAGTTTGTGAGGCTATTTCGATAAATCTTTTTTCCTGTGTGACCAGGTTGTGGTACATGAATTTTATTTGTGGTGCTCCCCTTTCTAGTCTTACGTATTTGTATTTTACATTGATATTTCCATGTTACAGATTAAACTTTTACCCCACTGCTTTTCAGAGGGAAATGTACTTTTGCTACAAATGATCATTTTAAATGTGTGTGATGAAAGTTAGAGTCCAAATTTATACATGTTGTTAACAGTGTCAAATTTAGACTTTTTTAAACTCCTCATATGGTTTCATGTCAGCAAATCCAAAAGTGAAAACTGTTTGTATTATAGCTTTGAAAGTATTCCTGTATTGCTTTCAGGTTCATAACATGTTTTCACTACAAGGGATATAAGTTTATTATAAATTAGTCTAAAAGAACAAAACTGTTTGCACTGTCTGATACTTGGTGGTGGTAATTTGTACCAGCCAGCTATTTCATGTTCTGGTATGTAAACTGATGGAGCTCTAGTTTGAAAGTACTGTCAATCATCTCTTTAGAATGACACGCTAAGCTTTAAATATGACAAGAATTTGTTGAACGAGTGCTCCATTTTCTTTTTCCATCTCTTTCTCTCATCATTATGTCTGCATTTTGCCATATTGCAGCACCGCCCCAGCCTGTTTTATTTTCTTTAATTCCTCCCTCTATATCTGCCTCACTTCACTTTGTTTCTGTCTCATCATTAGTGGCTGTCCCATGCTGAGGGGAGAGTAATCTGAACTACGTGTCCCAGGGGCCCTTTCCTTTACTTCCTGCTGTAGGAATAAGCGACCTATTGATTAGTTATCAGTCCGTAATTGGGCTGCGATCTCCCTCGCCCTCAGATATCCCCCAGATATATGACACTCCTGACAGCCGGAGAGGTTTGTGAGGAGGCGGGGGATGAACAGTGGTGAGGGGTTCCTCCTGCCTGCCTGACTGCCTACCAGCACTTTACTCGACAAAATGTCTTCTTGACCACGCAGATGCCAACTGCCACTCACGTATATCTCCCTTCAAAAGGATTTTCAACATCATACCAGGGAGAGATTATTCAATCTTTCAAATTATACAGCCAGCAAGAGGTCCAGCAGGATTTTATGCTCTGTGTTAACCGTGAGCACCCATTTTTTACCATTTTCTCATGGAAATAAACTCTGAAATTGTAATCAGAGTTTTAAAATGAAAATGGTGCGGCTTACCGAGAAAGAAACTTATATAAGCTCAGAGTAAGTACACCATTCGCATATGGATAATTGCCTGTGAGGGATTTCAATACAAATTGAGGCTCAGGAAGCGGATAAGCAACAGGAAGGGTGTCTCTGCTCCTGTGTAAGCATCCAAATCTACTATGAGTGTGCAAAGAACCATGACTAACTCTTACTAAGTCTGTTTGTGCATTTTTAGGGAAAGCTTAAAGATACTTTCCTCTCTTCTTCATCTCGTGCCTTCTTGCTGTCATAACCTCCTTTTTTCTCCCCAAAATTATATGTCGCTCTCAGGATCTTTTAGTTGGAGTTTGAAGTATATTGCTCTCGAAATACTCCCATGTTTTGTCCTCATTGCCGCAAAATGTTAATTGTGACAGTTTAGGAACTTGGTCGGTTTGCACAGAGGAGTTGAATGAGAGACGTGCCCCAACAGGCTTCTGGATACAGACACAATATGTCAAACCCTCCATTTAGCGGCCAGATTAAAGTTTATGCTGGCCCGCCTCCTGCTCCTTTGCTCCTCGTGTCTCTCCCTCAAAACCACATCTGATAAACATCTCATTTCCACACTCAATATTGCCATAATCAAAAGTCCACCGGTTACATGAAACTTGTTCATCATCCAACTTCACTCATCCCTCAGTCCGGTAATGATCAGCCTCCTTTCCTTCCGTTCTCCTCCTGCTCTCCCCCACAGAAGCCAGCATCCCAGTGGAAGTGCATTTGTCTCCTGGCATTAATCTAGTAGAGATATAAAGGATTGTTGTATGAGGCCATGGTGTTCTGTGGGTTGTATTGTCTCCACATCTTCCTCAGAGACAGAGTGCAGAATAATGCAGAGAGATGTGACTTTAGTTTGTCTGCTCCCTCACACACACCTCCGCTTACTCGACAAATGATTCTTCAATTTCTGAGGAACGGATGAGGGGATTATCACAGGGAGGGTAAAATTAATATTTACATTCATCTGCAATAATCTTAAATCACACCAACCACAGAGGTATTTATACTCTCATCCTTTTTGCTTTTTTTCAATTTCTTTTGGCTGAATCTTTTAGTGTCTCCGACAGGATGAAAGCTTTTGAGGGAAGACTTGGGTCATGTAGACTGAGGTATCTGTTACATGGTAATTTACTTTTGTCTGTGAGGGGCAACAGGCACATCAATGGAGAACTCAGAGGAGAAACTAACAAAGACTCGCTGTGTGTGTATGTTTCAGTTTCAAACAGCTGTATTCCTGCACAGCCCAGTTTTACAAGAAAACATGACACAGGTGCATTTGTCGGCGTAATGTCACAAAGGCCCAGAATTTGTACAAAATATTGTATTGTTTTTTTTTTACTGCCAATTGTTTGTATAGTAAAGTGTTCAGGTGACATGATGTAAACCTGCAAGCATGTATTTGTTGATATTAAAGCCTCATTTTCTGACCCTAACCATATTCTTATTGATATCTAAGCCTAAGCATTTTTATGCTTCACCCTTATCAGCTTTTGACCGTCAGCAAAGAAGTATAAATGTTTGTGGACCATAATGGGTCAGATGGGACTTGAATCTTTGACTTTTTATGTAAAACACTTTGAATTGTTTTGTACATGAAATGTGCTATACAAAAAAAAAATTTGATTTGATTTGATTTGAATTCAGCTCTCATGTGTGACAGTTTGTGGTGTAACACCATCATATAGCCCCGCTACTTCCTCATAAGCATTTTTGAACATGGTATAGTTGTATAATATCACTTCTTTTTTCTTTTTTTTTTTTTACAGTTTCACCTCATGCAAAATGTAATTGTTGTAGCCTATGTCATAATTTGCAAATGAAAATATAGGCATATAACATTTTTGGAGCTGTGCACACTATGTAATTTTACAATTTCAGAGCCCTTGTGACAGGTTTGTATATTGCAAAATTTAGAAATCCCCTGCAGTTGAGAAAAAAACACGATAACATATCAATTTAAAGAATGGTTTTCTTTTTTATTATACTAGATATGTATGTCCATGACTTCAGAATTCTTGATTTGCATTTATAAATGTAAAATTTTAGATAATCTATTATACAAAATATAGGGCTGGCCGAGTTAACTCGTTATTATCGCGTTAACCTGTCAATTATTTAACGCCGATAAATATTTTATTGCGCATTAACGCAGGTTTTATTTATTCTTTTTTTTTTTATCTTATTTGATGGGGGGGGGCTTTTGTGCCTTTAATGGATAGGAAAGTTCAGAGAGACAGGAAAGTTCAGAGAGACAGGAAGCAGGGGGCAGAGAGAGGGGGAACGACCCGCAGCACAGGGCCGTCTGATGTGGAACTCAAACCGGGGCCAGTTGCGGCGAGGACTATAGCCTCTTGTACATGGAGCGCCTGCTCAACCCACTACGCCACGGACTACCCCTGTTTTACTATTTATTTTATTATTGCGAAAGTCTGTTGCTCACTGCTCACTCTGCTGCGGAACCGGAAAAGAAAGTAATCGGCGGATCCACCAAACATGGAGAAGGGTACAGAACTTTTACTCGGCCATTTTCATTTTAAAGTTCTTCCAGACGGCGGAGTCGACAGAACCAAAGTCATCTGTAAACTCTGCCAAGTTGAATTGTCTTTTCACTGTAGTAGTTCCAGTCTAAAATATCACTTAAAGGCAAAACACACAACTGATAGCAGCAAGTCATTCAACGAAACAGACAGTGGAGCGAGGCTTCTACATAACAACTACATAAAAATGCTGATGTTAAAAGTGTGTTTGCACAACAAATGTTATGGCACTTTCATTCATAAGGCAGTACATTTAAAATAAAACTAAATGCTAAAGGCTATACACTACTTTTGAATTAATTTTTGGATTTTGCGTAAAAATGCGATTAATCGTGATTAATCAGGGAAATCATGTGATTAATTAGATTAAAGATTTTAATCGTTGCCCAGCCCTAACAAAATATTATTGTGTATTTAAGTTATCAACTGGGAAAGTTTAATTTCAGTAACCATTATTGAAATGTTTTACCTCACCCACTGTATTGTTTCCAATTAATATGTTGAAATAATAGTAATGTTTGGATGTTCTTTAGGACTGAAAAGAGGGCAGGCTATGTGTACCTGTGTGTGTGTGTGTGTGTGTGTGTGTGTGTGTGTGTGTGTGTGTGTGTGTGTGTGTGTGTGTGTGTGTGTGTGTGTGTGTGTGTGTGTGTGTGTGTGTGTGTGTGTGTGTCAGAGGATTTTTTTATGGGAGGATAAAGAAGAAGACTCCTTGCACCTCCTTTCTTTAAGGTGGTGCAGTTGGACTCTGACTAATGGGGAAACTCTTTATGTATATGAGTCACATTAATAACAACATAGAGTGGACACTGTGGACATTAATAACAGCGTACAGTTGCAGAGAGCATATAGCACACTACACATACCAGCTGCATCAATAACAACTCATAACCCCCAACTGCAACATGAATCATGATGTCATATGGACACTGGGAGTAAGACAAGTAAATACTATGTCTATGCATCCACATAAAACTGGAAAATCACAGTCATTAGCCATGAAATGCTAGAACTGCCCAAATATGTCTGTCATTTGGTGGACCATTAAAAACCAAATTAGAAACGAAATTTCAAGTTCACATAGCTTTTCTGTTATTCTTTCATGAGTGTTGACTTATTTTACCTGTTCCTCCACATGCTGCACTGTGGGAATAGTTAATGAGGCCAAAAATGTAGCAGCGCGTGGCTGATGAGAAAAGATAGGCTCACGGACCAAACATTCACACTTCATTTCTGTGTATTTGTTTGTGAACATGATCATATTTATGAGACACGGAGTGTTGAATCCACAATCAACTTCTCACTATGGCGATACCTCACAGAAAATCAGCAACAATCAGTTTTTAGATATGTGTATTTTTTATAAAAGTGTCCCTCATGGTACTTAGAGCCAGAGAGCTGACAAGACTGCTGAGATGGAACCTGTGATGTTCACCCACTGTGAAAGTCAATGAGCAGATGTAAAGAGGAGAGTTTGACACATGCAAGTCTGCTCATTGTGGCCAATTAGCAGGTTGAAGCATCCCTCTGATGCTCAGAGACACTGAGACGGTGTCACAGTTTTATAATCAGATACATTCAACATTAAAATCAGAATCTCATATTTGGTGGTGTTTTATTTTGCATGTCTGTAGTTTTAGGCTTAAAATGTATTATTGAGTGTTGTGACCTGGATATAACTCTCGACCTTTCTCAAAGCCAATATTTAATGGAGCAAAAAAAAACCTAATTGAAAAAAAAACTTAAACAGAAAAACATTAGTCTTCTCCATCTATTCTATTTCTTTTTCTTTTCTTTTTCTTAGTGCAGTTTGTAGGTGTGTGTGCAGGTGCGATGTAAAGTAATGATCACGCTTACTCAAATACCTACAAAAATAACAGTTTACAGATCAGAGCTGCAACTTTCTCTCTGAGCAGATAAATGAATTGCAAAATTGGAAAAACCTGTTCGAGGATATGTAGCAGCCAAACCTGCTTTGAGAAAGTACTTTCCAGATATGGCCAACTGTTTTCATGATGCTGAAGCTTGTTGTTTGATCACACATTATTTTATTCTGCCCAATAAAACACTGGTAAAGGCTCCCCGTTGCAAAAGCTCACGGCTCTCCATTCTATTACGAAAGACACAACAGTTAGTTAAGACCACACGAAACATTTAACTTTCTATCCGTCTAATTAAATGTGTCTCACATGAGCCCGCTGAGCCCCCTCATTTGGTTGTCCTCCATTTGGAGTGCCACCAGATTTTAAAATATGGCATTAAACAGGGATTGAGGATGAAAATGAAGCCTACCTCCCATTGGGAATGTAATGGATGATTGCAAGGCATAATCTTAGTAGTATAGAAATCCTTTAGTTCCTGCCATTTTATTTAAGTTACTGTCTGTTAGATATGGTCATCAATTTGGCTATTTTTGGCATGTTTAAGGTTTTTGAATTGTGTGAGTGAGTTTATAAAATGTATATCTTGCAAATGCATAAAAAACTCCTACTTTTTTTCTCTCAGAGATCTTTTTTTTTCCAAAACATTGCAGCCATATTTTATACAGCACGGTACTTACATATAAATGACATTTCAGCACATTATTTGTTGTAGATCACAGGTATCCCCTTCTGCAAACAGACACAGCTGAACAAATCTGTATGCAGACTATTTCTGCTTTAACATAGCAAATAACATGCTCGTCCTCTGTGTGTGTGCAACTTCATGGCACCTTGGAGGCAAAAAAGAGGTTAACATGCTGAAAATAAAAGTGAGCTCTACTGCAACATGCACATAAGTCATACTGTAATGAGGATGTTTTTAATAGATGTAACAATTAGCAAAGTCACTGTGCCAGTAAATCAAAAGGAAGTCCTGAAGCACTAGTTATCCTTTACCCAGGATGCAGCAGTGTTCTCCTGGGGTTAAACTCTGAAAGGTCAGACAGTGTCTCATTTACTCGTACTGTAGCAGGGCTCCAAATGTAGGGGACCGACTCCTAACACCGTACATGTAAAGCTACAACATTGGTTTTTAATAACACAATATGCGTCGTGCGACTGTGCGTCACAAAAGATAAGTAATCACGCTTAAGTAAGTTATTCTGCCAGAAGGCAGACTTCCTAAATTTTGAATTTAAAGAAAGTGTTTCAGTCCACTTCCAAATTTGATTTGCATTGATTCTCTCTGAGAAACAAGCCTACTTGAGGTTGATCTTGCAGTTCTCTATGAAAGTGTGTGGCTTTTATCATAATGTAGGCTACTTAAGTGTGCCATTATAACGTATTCAAACTTTCCTCCATACAAACATCATGTCAGTGGGCCTCCTCCAGCAGTAATATTATCTTATGATATATGTCTAAATTAACACTCTCAACAGTGTAGAGGGGAGAGAGAAAAAAGTAACTACCCGATATGATAAAGACAGTAGTAAACTTCAAGCCAGACTGCCTACATGAAATTCCAAAGGGAGACAGAATGAGGTGCATACAGGACTATTAGCCCTCAGTAACACAGTTGATGCATTGGCTCCATACTCTGCTTGTTAACCCTTGAGACTCCAGGCCAATAAATCCTGGTTTAAGAGACCTGGCAACCCCAGAGCTCACACAGTAGATAGTGTCCACTCCTGCATCAGTCGCCTTAACTGCAAACATTGTTATGGTTGTTAAAAAGCCTAAAAAAGTGCATGTAAATAAAAAAGCAAAAAAACACACTCTATTGCCGCTACCCTTCAGTCAAAATTAAATACCTACATGTTCCAATGCTACTCTCAAATTAACACAACAGCAGCAGCAACATGTAGGAGCAGCAGATGAGACATCTCATCTGGCTAATATTTATTCAAAAGCATCAGAGGGGCTTCTGTTGTGTGTTCTAATGAATAAAACACGATGTTTATCCTTCCTGTTTAACATTAAGTCCCCATGAACAGTCACAGGGACCAAGAGAATATTTACTTGTGTTGGGACACCAGGGAGTTGGATTATCTGCTAGCGGCTTTGTAGTTTTCTGAAGCTTCCCCGTGTGACATGTTCCAGGGAGAGTGCTCTTATTTACTCTCCGCTCCTGTGTGTATAGCCCTGCTTATTGTTTGTTCTTATGTGCCACCACTCCTGGGGACTGTGCTCCAGGAGAGACACAGAGTCGCTAATGCAGTGATCATACATGGGATTGAGACCATAAAGTCCAAGAGGAGAGCCGTGAAGACGTTGTCACTACTGTTCCGCCAGAAAAGGGATTTTGTCTGAACAAGTTGGTTGTATGTCAATAACTTGCATTTAGTGTAAATACATTATTGCGCGCATGGGTTACCAGCCCGTCATAAGAGTCCCATGAAGTTTTCATTTACACCGAAAGGTGGCGACATTGGGTTTCTAAACAATACAACTCAACCCGACCCATGCCGTGCTCTTTCCAAGCACGTTCGCCTTCCTTCATTCAAAGATCCACTTCATCTCCCGTCGTCTATTTTTGCCATTATATAAACAATTTATCTGCCACTCAGAGAAAACCATTAAATTCACTTTGATTGGCTGTTGTATAATTTCGTTTTTATTCAGGGTGAGAAACCAAAACAGTTACTGTGCGAAAGAGGAGTTTGAGACTGACTCGCTAATTACCAAATTCCCCATAAAATCTTAGACACAAATTACTGTGGGACAAATTTGCCCACACATGCTGCATATGGTAGGGTTAATAAAGTCTGACTCGTCAGCAGATATTGAAAAAAAAAAAAAACGAAGAAAGCGATACTATAATTGAATTTAATATATCTTAGATGATTATGATGAAACATCTGTATCCCACTTTTTTATTTATGACGGCTTGTTTGTCCGAATGTAATACATGTTGGGTTGCATTTAGCCTACCATCTTCGAGTAATACTCGGAATCTGTTCACTTTCCCTGGCTTGCTTTCTTTTCCATGCAAAGTGACAAAAAGATGAATATCAAGCCTCATGTGTCAGTTCGATGGGCTTGGACAGTTTGAAAAACTTTGCCTCTATACAATTATGCTAATTGCATGCCCGGACAGGACTGCTCATTGGCTGGGTCTCAGTCAATTTCATATTTCAGACCTGACGTCAGCACGCCTATAAAACTAAGCAATGCTTTTTAACTCGTCGACCGACTGATCCCTGAGAAAAAAAAAAATCTATCAATCCTTGGGTGGAGTTTTTTTTTTTTTTTTTTTTACCTCATTCTCTACAAGGCAACTATTTGCACGGGACAAGTGAACCTCCTCAAATTGGCGCACTAATCCTAAAAGAAGCCATGAAGTGTTAAACGGTAGAAACAGAAAGAGCGGCGCTCAGACACCCGCACGCTGGGAGAGAGGGAGGAAACAGCGCTGCTCCAATGCGTCTGTGCAACACAGACTGAGAAGAAAAAAAAAAGAAAAAAAACTTATCGACTCACAAAACCATAACCCGCGCTGCGCAATTAGTAGGGAAAAATTCACTTTTCCTTTGGTTTTGAAGAAAAAAAATAAAGAAATCAAGCTGGCTCAGTGCGTGTCTCAGCAGCCTACTTTGACAGGTGCTCCTCACCCCCTTTGGAGGTCTGTCAACAGCAAGAGGATGGCATCAGAGCTGGCAATGAGCAACTCCGACCTGCCCACCAGTCCCCTGGCCATGGAATATGTTAATGACTTCGATCTGATGAAGTTTGAAGTGAAAAAGGAGCCGGTGGAGCCCGATCGCAGCATCAACCAGTGCAGCCGCCTGGTCGCCGGGGGATCCCTATCTTCCACCCCGATGAGCACGCCTTGCAGCTCGGTTCCCCCCTCTCCAAGCTTCTCGGCGCCCAGTCCGGGATCAGGGAGCGAACAGAAGGCGCACTTGGAGGATTTCTACTGGATGACCGGGTACCAACAGCAGTTGAACCCCGAAGCTCTGGGCTTTAGCCCAGAGGACGCCGTAGAGGCGCTGATCAGCAGCAGTCACCAGCTCCAGACCTTCGATGGCTATGCCAGAGGGCAGCAATTCGGCTCCGCAGCCGGGGCAGGAGGCGCCATGGCCGGGGAGGAGATGGGATCAGCGGCCGCCGTGGTGTCCGCAGTTATCGCTGCAGCCGCAGCCCAGAACGGGACTCCCCACCTGCACCACCACCATCACCACCACCACCACACAGGGGCACACCATCCCTCCAACGGGTCCCAGTCCGGTGGCGGCGGGGGTGGAAACCATCAGCACCTGCGCTTGGAGGACCGGTTCTCGGACGAGCAGCTGGTGACCATGTCGGTGCGGGAACTGAACCGGCAACTGCGGGGAGTCAGCAAGGAGGAGGTGATCCGTCTGAAACAGAAGAGGAGGACGCTAAAGAACAGAGGCTATGCCCAGTCCTGTCGGTACAAGCGGGTCCAGCAGCGGCACGTCCTGGAGGGAGAGAAGACGCAACTCATGCAGCAGGTGGACCACCTCAAGCAAGAGATCTCCCGGCTGGCCAGGGAGAGGGACGCCTACAAGGAAAAATACGAGAAGCTGATCAGCACCGGCTTCAGAGAAAACGGAGGATCCAGCGACAACAACCCCTCATCTCCAGAGTTTTTCATGTGAGTCCCGGCGCAGAAAAGTTTTGATATAGGCGAACCTCACAAAGAAGCAGAAAAAAAAACTTTTAGATTGCGCGCAGCTACAAATAGGTTGTGCGTGCGCTATCGAAGCTGCTTTGTTCGAGTTGCATTAGTTAAGGACAGAAACCATTTTCTGCAATTTCAAAAATATTTTGTTTCAAAGTTTAGATTTTCTTTTCTGTTTTATCACTTCTAAAAGAAACACGCATAGCTTGTACAAAGGACTCTGAATACAGTTTCCAGATAATTCTAAAGGATTTTTGTTCACTTTGTGATGTTTGACCTTAAACAGCATAAACACAATGAACATCTTGATGCAAAGATCCGCTCATATCGCTTCTTTCTGCGCCTTATCCACCCTATTCCCTTTAACCAAAATTTGATTTCTGAAATGAATAAAATTCTCAGGCTCAGCAGATTTATTTGATGTGAATTCAGTTTTGATTTTTGATTAAAACCAGCTTCTTTTGATATATTATCTCATTTTCATATTCATCTTGTCTGTGTTGTGAAAAACATCCAAACTCTGCTACACCAGAAGTTTGGAACATGTCAAACAGACTGTTGTGAGTTATGTGAAGCCATGCATGCTGGTCATGTACGGCTTGTGTTTTCATTTGTTCTTTTTCGGGGTTTTGTTTTGTTGTGAACTTGTGTATAGATAATTGTTGTAGCCTATTGTGCCACTGTCCAGCTTAATCACCCTTTGGGGAGTTTATTTGAAAAAGGAGAGAACTTATACTTTATTTAAAATTTACCGCGGCCATGAACCCTTCGACATTTTGGCTTTCCACGTGGGGGGGGGGGGGGGGGGGGGGGGGTACTCTAAAGCAACTTTGTACTCAGTATTGATTTATAATAAAGGCCTACCAGGAAACAGCAGGTGAACAAAATCAGGACATTTACTTGAAAATTTTAGAATCTTTCCTAACAAATAGATTATGGCGATCAACAAGTGGGACTGAGGATAAAGCAGAGGCAGATTGTGATTTGTATCTTGAAATAGATGTGGTTCATTTGTCTCTCAAATTTTTTGCAACAAATGATCTGCTCTGTCAGAAGGTCGCCTTTATCGTTTTTCCTTTATCTAAGGAACTTATGTTAATTCAGAACCCTGTGGCTCTCATTCGGTAAATGAGCCGAGCTGTTGCGAAGTTGAAGCTTAATGTTTCCCCGGTGATGTACAACGCAGCCCTTCAACTTTTGTGATGCTCTGGATTTCCACTCAGTAAATGTGCTGTCTGAACAGAACCGTCACCAGGCAGACGTCCTGCTTAGTCTTAAAAATGAGAATTGAATTAATATAGCATTCATCAATAAACCCTCGTGAATGGAAACAAATCTTTTCTACTGATCATGTTTTTTTTTGTTCTGTTCTGTTTATTTCTGCATGTTGTTTGTCACTGTGTCTTTGAGACGACCACACACTCTGAGCATTGTAATTTCCTTCCTGAATGAAAATGAAATCTAAACAGTCCATGCTCCCTTTGAATATTATTGTAATAACAAAAATAATATCGTGCGTATAGCGCGTAATGACAGCTCCAAGAAAAAGTCCTGCTCTGATGCACGTATTGAAAACGTCTTCATTTTTTTCGATTCATATGCATTTTTTAATTTGTCGAGCATTCGAACAAGGCGAATTTATTTGGTGCATACATTCATGATTTTTCCCACAATAGATATGAAAATTACGGCCTTCACCTGTTGCGCAATTAAAGTCATATAAACTCGAATTTACCTGTAAAGGCTGCGCAGAAAGTCACACAGCGAAGATCAATAGGTTCAGTTTAATTCTATATCTCCCTCCCCACTGCCGTATATTTGTGCAGCAACACTCACAGAAAGGCTGAGTTAATGATTTATTTTAGAGTAAACTTGCACCTTTTTCTCGTCCACTTGTTGAATATTGTCTGTGGAAGCTTTCGTTCAAAATCAACTAGCCTACTTGAAAGGCTCTTTATGACAAATATGACGCAGTTCCCTGCGCGGGGAAAAAATAGACAAACGTGATTAAACACAAATATTAAAATTTTTAGATTTGACATTTTGCAAACATTTCACCGTGACGTTAATGTTTTTAATGTTTTTTTTTTCTTAAATGAAAGTTAAAAACTTGTGAATGGACTAACCGGTGCCACATTTTTACGGGTATAAAATTTCCAGTTGTGTTATGGCACGCGGGTTATTGAGGTAGCCTCACACACCACATTAAAAGATCCTTTGATTGACTTGTCACGTAAAAATGCGGAGTAAAAGTCATTGGAAGCCCTCGCAGTCATTTGGTTTGGTAGCGACGAACAGGTCCTGCAGCCTTTAACCCGTCTGGTGAACGCTGCCTGCAGAGTGCTGCTGCCCTGCGCATCCTAAAAAGCAGCACGGTTGAGATAAAAGCTGCACGGGGTCTGGGTTGAGCTGCAGCACAAGGTCATCGCCGCCACAGAGCATGGTGCTGGAAATCTTTGTGCTCGCAGTGTGTGTGTAGTGGAGAAACATTGATAGTACAGAATATATTAACAAACAAGTACTTTCATCGTGGCTGTATTTTCCCTTTTCACTGTTGTTTTTAACGACTGTGTGGCACATGGAAACTTCAGACAGGACAACCGGTGAATACACAGCTGAAGACTGCACAGACTCTGTATTCACTCTATGTCTGACCTGTGCAACATTGTCTCACACACACACTGTCACATTGCTTGTATGGCTACCATGAAAGCCCAGAGCGAGGGACAAGAGTATGAGCATCACATGCCTGAAGGAATGATTTTCTCTGTGATTAAAAAGGAGTGAGAGACAGCAAGAGGGAGAGAGATGCTGGCCGCCTTCCTGCTCCTTTCAAATGATAAACGATCAGAGATGCATCCTAGCTGAGAGGATAGGGCCTTTTAGTGACCATGTGTCCACTAATTTATGGCCCCCCTATCTGATTAGGTCAATATAGTGAGCTATTTAATTACATTTCTGTTATAACCCTAGAACTGGAGACACTATAGTTCTTTCATGTCACCTCTTTCTTCTGTTTGGCCGATAGGATCAGTTGGGGGGTCTCTGGATTTTGCTCAGGCCAGTCTTACTCTGAATTTAATTTGTGTTTCTCGTGTTGCAGACAGAAGGTCTGTTATGTGGCTTCCCAGTCTTTGTACTCCGTCATTCAAGAAGGATCAAGTGGAAAATTGCTGATCATTGTGGGGGCTGTGGAAATCGTGTAGGATGCTTTTTGCTTGTGTGCGTTTTAACTTCAAGTCACACCATGGGGCAGGAGGATTCAGTAGCACTGATTCACTTCCTGTGTTGAAGGAGGACAGAAGGCACAGGAAACAACATTTCAGGGCTTCCTCCTCTTCTCTCAGCACTCTGCTACAGTCGGCACCTCTTTCGCTGCCTTTTTGCTTCCTCTAGTTCATTTGCACAGCATGAAAAAGTGTGCACATGCAGAGTAAGGACACGCCGCATTATTAATCTCATCAGTATGAACCGTAATGCTATTCTCTGGCCCAGTATATTGACTTCTCAGCTGTGATCATTTGCACTCCGTCCAATGATTAGGTTATTAAAGATAATGTAGTTGTCTGCTGTCACAATATTGGACTCTCTCTTTCAGGTCAACTATGGGAAATCACTTTGAAATTTATCAGTATTGACATTTGAATCATCATCACGTACCTCGCTTTAATGTCTCAAAATTAATAGGACAAAGGATGTGCACACTGTTGTAGTATATATTAGCGTGTGAGCGCTCAATAACCAGCCAGCACTGTCTTTTGAATGACCTTGTGGTAGAAGGATGTAGATGTGCTCTAACTGAGCGTATTAAATCTGAATGAATGAGTCATTTCATTTTGACACTAAAATATTTGTGATCTTAATCTTACAAAACAAATAACTCTATAATCTCACATAGCAGGTAACTGAAGTTGCTTGCTTTTTGTAATCAGGTGATCTTTAAGTACATTTATGAAATGAATCAAGACACCACTTGAAAAGGTACTGCTACCTTCAAAATATATATTCCACAATGTTATTATTTTTATTTTTCATCAAAAGTTTTCTACTTGGGTTGAATTAAAAAAAAAAGAGTTTTGCTACATTCCGAAAAATATCTTGTAATGTAGGAGTTGCATGTTCAGATTTAGCATTCTTTCAATCACTGCTAATCCCTTTAAATGCTCCCTTTCCACATAATAAACCCCCAAAAGGTTAAAAACAAATTCACATTCAAAAGGGGAAACAATTTCAATCTCTTCCACTCAATCTGCATCTGCATCACTCCGCGTGATAAACATTTACATTTAAAGTGATTTAAATCAGCTGCATTTATGTTCCTTTGTGGTCCGTCCATCATCCGGACCGGCAGTGGCAGAGCTTCCCTCCCTCCTCACCCTCACGTAGTGTCCCGAGTTATGTAATTTATTTGAAACCCTAATAATTTAACTTGTACCATCCTGTCACGGCTGTGCATATGCTAAGAATGCAGCAGCTGTAAAGAGGGTTTGTGCCTCTCGTCTCGATGCATTGTATTGGCCTTTACATGGTGATTTTATTCCCTGCAAGTAGAAGGATGAGCATCGTGAAGGAAATGTGATTGTTTGAATCTCAGTCTCTTGTGTTGTGTTGAGATTGCTGTAGAAGAATGTGCATGTAGACACCAGACTAGATTTGCATTTGCTTGTGCAAGAAGCTTTTATCAGACTGCATATCTAAAGGACAATGGATGAAAGCTAATTGTGATTTCCTTAAAAACGGGATCACAGTATTCTCACTTTCACGTTAACAGCAGCTTTGTTGCTGTTTTTCGCAGTGTGAGGAGTTTCTGGGCAAACGTGCAGTGGAGTGGCGTATTTTGGTCTGCCGCAAATGCGTGGTGGTGTTTGACAACTTAGTGTATCAATGCGACTGTGGGTGGGTGTTTGTGTGTGTGTTTAAGTCTACCCGTGTATGAGTTTGTGTTATGCAGGGTGGAGCTGGAGCCAAGCCCGACCCCTGTGTGTTTTACCTGCATCTCAATGAAGCCAGAGGTGATTTACCCTTCTACTGCAGTCAGCCTCTCCCTCAGCCAGTCAAACAGACATTGATCTCTTTCCCAGGCAAGGTGACCCACAGTGTTGTTCAGCTCTTCTAAAGTCTCTGCTCTTCCTTTCATTTGTACCTGGAAAAGGCCTTGACCCCTTACACTCCTGCCATGTCATGGCCTTCTGCACGTGGACCTCACTTTACATTACATTACATTACGGTCATTTTGCAGACGCTTTTAACCAAAGCGACTTACAATAAGTGCGTTCAACATCCCCTGTTGGTATGTGTGTGACTGTGTGTGCTTATTCAGGTTTGTAAAAGAGCGCACACAGGTCAAGTGTGCTCACAAACACATGCACACAAACCAAAAATACGCACGCAATGTATGAAAGAATGAAAGTTCCCGCTGGAGTGTTTGCCAGGCTCTGTTTGTGTTCATGTGTGCTGAGTCATTTCTGCAGGGCTAAAATGTTAAACTCTCAACAAAGTATAAACACTGTACATGTGGCTGTCTGTCATGTGGATGGTTTGCTGCCTTTCAAGTGACTCCAGCCCTCTCTGTGCTGCAGGTCACTCACTTGGAGCTCCTATGTAACTGCATGGGTCAAAGTCCATTTGGCACCAATGTGAATCAGATTACAAATAAATGACTGGTTTTCATTGATACAAGGCATTAATAAGCTTCAGTACTTCTTTGGTGAAATTATGAGTCCTAAAATTGTAAAAGTGTATCCGTAATCCTCATGAACCGACTGACCCAATGATTGATTTCATAATTCATAATACATATTTCTATACTGTCATTAGGTTTCTCTTAAATTGCAGTTGTCTTGAGGAATAGAAAAGTAATGAAATTTGGTTTCCAAAACACTGAGAAGTTCATCTGAACTTTTATAAAGTTGAATTGATTTTTACTTTTTATTTTTCTGTCATCGTGCCATGAAAAATATAGTACACTGAATGTCTTAGTACTGATGAAAATACAAAACATAAATAAACCTTAAATTTGATTTCCAGATATCACATCAATTAGATTTGATTGATTTTTGTTTGTTTGTTTGGTTCAACTCGCAATGTCAACAGTTTGTTCTCCTAAACTTTATGATTCTGAATCATTATAATTGTCCAAATAATTAAATTTGTTTTCTTGTTTTCTCATTTCTTAGTATATCACAACATTCATGGTTCGTTTTAGGGGAAATATGAATACCACGCATTGATTATTTAGTGAGAATTAAATTTCTTTTGTAAAAACACTGAATATGCTTTTTTCTCCAAAGGAATTCATGACAATGGCTTTTGTTTTTCTCAACTCTTCATTGTACAGTCGTGACAAGTTTCGGAACCAAAAATAAGTGTTAAAAGTTACATTATTGGCTGTGTTTCATTACTGTTGAAGTACTGCGTCTTTTAAAGTTTTATTCCTCTTCTGTTATTTGCAGGACATCAAGAAAATTCCTCCATCTGTGATAGAGAGCTGTGTTCTCCCACCAACCGAGTCTGAGGTAACTCTTCCACTTAAGCCTCTAATCGTTGACACTCCTTCATTAAAAATCTGTTTCTATCATCAACATTTACGCTTTTATGGCACATTTTCATTACAAAGGTTACTATTGCAGAAGTCTCAGGTACATCTTACATCATTAATCTTATGTCCATTTTCAAAACCCAACATTCATATTCAGAAGGACTAACTTCCCTTTGATTAAAGTTTATACACAGAAAAAACACAAAATTAATTCAAAGCAAAAAGAAAGATTACATCAAGCAAGAGAACTGCTGTCCAATTTCAAAACTTTGAAACCTTTATTGTCATGAATGAGTGAAGTACAAATGTAGGCGGTAACTATGTAAGCCGTACTTTTCCTGCATTTGTATATTGTAATCAAAACAATGCAGACAATGTTTACTGGATCAAACAAGTTAAAAAAATCCTAAACACTAATCAATGTCTTAACACTTAATTATTTCCATAAAGGCATTTGTAAAATGCATGAGACATTTATTACAGTAGTTATTACACTGATAGTAATGATAATAATGATAGTAGCTTTTTCTTACCTCACGTTTGGCTCTATTACAACCAAACTCCTTCTTACTGTGGGCAGTGTTTTGCATCACATTTGTTTGGGGCTTTGACAGCGCTGTTTGAATGACAGCGGGTGACACGGACAGTGCTCGTGGGATGAGGCCTAAACCTTTCACCCCCTTCCTGACCCCCTGACTTCCTTCATCCTCTGTGGAGAAAAACACTGGATATTATTTTCATCTACGGCTGACACGCAGATGGATGGACTATGGGATTGATGAAGTGGAAAAGGGAAAGTGAGGACTAGTTTTTAGTGGTCTGAAATTTCCAGAGGGGCAGGAGATGGAAGAGGTACATGATAAAGAAGAGTAGTGGAGGAGAGATGGAAAAAGGAAATCAAACTCAAATTGGTGCTTGTGTTAAGGGATTAGGGAAAGGAAGGTACCTTGATTTGAATGCAGACATAAACGTCAGGGTGAGGTGACAGGAGGAGGCGAAGGCAGTAAGGAATGGATGGCAGGAGGACTCCTGGCTGTGAATGCAGACAGACAGGCAGGGTAACCAGAGGCAGGCAGTGACCTTCTCTGTTGCTGGAGGATCGAAGGCTTTATTTAAAGGCCTGGTCAATGCTGGGTGCTGCTGAGGTATCAGACTTGCAGCCAGGCGACTCATCACCACTGTAATACAACTCTCTAACGCTAACCCCCCTCCCACACACACACACACACACACACTCGCAGGACAGGACACTCTCTGGACACCTGAGGTTTTACCCTGTACAGTCAAAAGGCTGGACAGGCTAAAACTACAGCATCAGCATCAGCTAATTTTACTGTGCGGCAGACAGATTACTCTCCTCATGTGCTCAGCATTATGAAGCACATGCCTGTTTTGCTTTCAGCACGCACTTCATTGCAGTCTTCTGTTCTACTTTGGACTAGTCATAAATACAACGACATTTGAGCATGTGAAGGTACCGGCAGTGTGGACACAGGTGTTGAAAGAGTTAAAATCTGACAGAATGCAGGCTGCTAAGGTAGGACCCCTGCGCGCGCGTGTGTGTAGCACGTGTTTGCATTCGCATGTGTGTGGCTGCAGCATTAGGACACCTGCATGCTTCAGCACTTTCTGGTTGTCAGGAGCGCTGAGGTCACTGGCAGGGGAGTGGAGAGGGCACATTAGAGGAAGCTCCAGAGCCCCCACCCACCACGTCTTTGCCATCTCTCCCCTTGCTTGTACCACCCCCACTTTCCTTTCTTCCCTCCTGTAATCCACCGTCATTCCTTCTCCTCCCCCACAAGACTCATCTTCCCTTCATGGTGACGGGGTGAGTTGGCCACTCGGGGGGAGGGGAAGCAAAGATGCAAGGTGCCTCTGTGGCTGACAGCAGGCAGGTCAGGTTTTTGTAGACATGGCAGAGGAGGAAGGACACATGCACACAGATTTGTCAAGGTGTGTGTCTGTGGTGGGAGCGGGAAGAGGGAGAGAGCGTGTTTATCTAAATACATGCAAAGACAAAGTGTGCCCTTTGTGTGTAAAAACCTGAAGAGCTTTGGTAGATGCTGGATGCCATTGATGTTTCAAATAAGGACGGCTGTTTGGGAAAATTGAAATATCCTGAATAGTGTTAGTTTACCGATACCGATTTCCTAGAAAAGTTTCTGATTCAAATCAGTATTCACATTAGGAATTAAAAAGAAAAATCTGTTTAATAGTTCCTGAAGTGGAAACAGAATTATACAATTTCATTTGAGATGGTGAACAACATATGTCAGGGTATCGCCCACACAAACTTCAAGCATTGAACTGTCATTTATGAAACACTGTGGAGCTCTTTTGTATTCTGCAGCGAGCAGAATTTGCACCATCCATGGAGTGACATACTTCACTTCCCTCACCACCTAGGATATATATAACTACTACAGCTGAACACTGTGAAACTCATTACACTGGTACAGTTTCGGTAGTGACACAGGCGACATCCCTGCATACAGCAAATCCAAATGACAGGGAGGATATGAACAAGATGTATGCTCATTATAAGGTCTTGTCTGAAAAGAGAGGCAGCAAGTAGAACTGTGTTCCAAAATACGAAAAAAAGGGGAAAAAATTCATTTTCAGCACTTGTAAAGATACACAAGTGTAACCACTGTGTTTAGATGTGGATTGTTTTTAAAAATATGCTGTGTTTTCACATCTAAGCTACAGAATAGACGCTTCTGGAGGAGCAAGTTTCTCCCCCGAGCCAAACCTCTAAACATCAACTAGTTCCTCTTTTCAACTTGTGCTAATACAAAATTTTCACAGTTGTTTCAGCTGTTTAAGCCTGAATTTTGTTGCTTTATTCAAATATAATTAGTTGTAATGCTGTTATCACTGTGTGTGTTTGTGCATGAGCCCCCTAGTCACTGTTGTCCTCAGGTTGTGACTGTGTGTTCACAGCATGATTGAGAAAGGAGCCTGTGATGAGCCGGAGGTTAGTGTGATATAATGTATTCCCCCGAATCACCGCAGCCAGAAGCCTAGGGCCTTCCTCCAGCCTGCAGCCTCCTTCTCCTCACACACAAAAACCATCCTCGCTCCCCCACCGTCACCATCCTCTCCTCTCTTCCCTGCGGAGACTGCCCAATGCTAGCTGCTTAGCATTGCACCCGGTGTCTAATTGAATTCCAACACTCGGGCGTTAGCTGATGCCACAGAGATGTTAACAGGGCACAATACTAACAGTCCTCAGGACGTGTTTCAACACACTTCTCCTAAAGAGAAAATTAGTGCTATGTTCACTCTGGCAGCACATGATTTATTCAAAGCCCCAAACTACGTCTTCTGTTTCCCCTGAAGAATCGTCTTTTATAGCCATCAGCAAATCAGCACTTCTTATGCACACATGGAGCACATGCATAGTACGTATTCTCATGCCTCAATCGGAGTGGATCTTTTGTCTCTTGTATGAATGTGTCTGCTGCTCTCTCTGCATCCATATTGCTGGCGATGCCGTCCATCCCGTCTCCCTGACACCCTCACGTTTATTCCCTGGCTCTCAAACACTAGCTCTGGGCTTTAATGGCACATATTTCCTGGGCCCGGCTGAAACGGGATGCATCTTCTCCTTGTTAGCTTGATAAATAACCAGGCTGCTGAGAAAGTGCTGAATTTTAGCTTTCAGCCTCTATTTTGTGCTGGATGACATTAATTTTAAGTGCTGAGAAGGAGCTAACTAATACAGACAAATAAATAAGGAGGGAGGGAAGGTACAGAGGTGCTGGAGTCACTGCTGTCCCTCCCCCCGTTACCTGTTTATGCAACGGCATTCATAGGTGCAATATGCAAACCAGCAAAAATTTATAGTATACACAAGTGGTGCAAAGTCAAGCACACACTTAGTTTCTCTGCAGATGCTTCTTTGGTTGTTCAAACTGTGAAATCCTCTCATCCCATTATAAGTTCAACTTCTGCAAGGTGCCAGTCAGTTGTCTATCAACTCTCCACCTATCCTCTCTTTCCTGATTTGTTTTTCTTCAGAAACAGAGATGTGGCAGTCATGTGATGGATAAATGGTATTTTCATGAGCATAGTGAGACAACAAAACAGAGATTACCTTTGAGTAGCTCATTCGTTGCAATTCAAATGCTATGAGTATTTCTGCAAGAAAGGACAAGAAAAGTATCTCTTAGTTGCAATAATTAAAATAAAGGACAGCTTAAAGTGTACAAATAAAGGTTTAATTGTATTCTGTTTCCCTACCACATACATGCATAAATGTCATGAACACTGCAGAGACAGCCTGACATTAACTAAATTTAACAATGTTTTGTTTCAACTTTTTAGAAATATTCTCTTTTCTCACTCTGCACCTCAGAACTTCAGCTGTACTTCTTCAAATTTGCTTTTTCTAAATAAATAAGCTGCTGAGGAGAAAATATTGAGTGGAATAAAATAGGTTAGAATCGAAGATTTCTTTTCACATTTTGACATCTCTTTTTTAAGCTGACATTGTTTCTTTTTACTTTTCCAGTTTCTCCGTTTTTAAGCCACAAAACCCAAGATGACTTAACATTTAGATGTACCATTTGCCACACGACAGAAGCAAAAAGCACGGCAATAAACATGTTTTACTGCTGGTCTATAAACAAAGACTAAAGGGATGTCGACGGAGCACAGCCCTACTGATTATGTGAATCTACTTTTATCAGCTGAACATACAAATCTATGTCTAAACATACGATCGTATCACACACACATGTATGCACATCACAATACAAATTCCAACATTATTGATATTTTTACCAAAAAAAATGTTTTATCAAGAGGCGTAATTTTTATATGAGGCGTAATTCTTCTCTTGTGCAATGATTTTTTTTTTCTGTCGCACAAATCCATGCATGCCTCACAAACACACACACACGTTGCTGTGTAAAACACACCCCAATGAAGTGGCATTGGCTGTGACACCTCATACATTATTTTAACAATGTATAGTGCGGTGAATA
Source organism: Odontesthes bonariensis (assembly GCF_027942865.1). Classification (NCBI taxonomy): domain Eukaryota; kingdom Metazoa; phylum Chordata; class Actinopteri; order Atheriniformes; family Atherinopsidae; genus Odontesthes; species Odontesthes bonariensis. The sequence goes on along the minus strand of NC_134512.1, from coordinate 15,523,187 downwards.
AAAAGGTCAGTGGTTGAGAACTGGCTTCATGTAACAATAAGATGCATGAACTGAGCACTGCAGGTCCTTCAGTCAGCATCTTGCAGCTCAACACTGTGAGGAAGAAACACATGCAAGCTGGAGTGATAGATTCTACTGTAGGCTGTGTGTGTGTGTGTGGTGGTGTGTGCGTGCACTAACTGTTTACGGGGCACCGTAATGAAACGCCTCACAACAATAGATTTACTTGGTCTATCATTATTGATTGTACATTTTTCCCTTTTGCCCTTTGCCTCATTTTGATAAATGTCTTTTATTACTGCATTTTAAAGCAAGCGATGAAAGCAAGAGATGAGCTCAGTTTTTGTTTTTAAACTGATGCTTTTATTAGACCAAATCTATTTTTGTCAGTATCCGAATGCGCTCTCGCTCTGCAGATGCCTTGGAAGCAGTGCATGTTCCTGTTTGCAATGTAGGGTTTAATTTCCAGGGTGTATTTATCACATGCTGTCATGTTGCGGTCACATGACCACATGAACCACTGCCAGCAATTAAGGCTGATAAATCACTCATTTACAGGAAGAGAAGGAGGGACAGAGTCGGGTAAAGCGGAAACAAGGGAGTGATAAGAGCGAGGGAGAGGAATAATGAATAGCCTGTTACCCTTCAAAGATATTTTATTCTTTCATTTTTTAAAACAGCAGTGTTGAATGTTATTGTGTTTGGGCAGTGTAGTATGAACTCTTGCCAGTGAGGCTCATTGACTCATACAGGCAGAGACAAAGAGACAGATGGTAGTCGTTTGTGTGGTTTACTGTGATTGTGACCTGACTGCACTGCTTTATTTACTGTTAGAGGTGTGTGCCGGAGTGTGTTCATGTGTGCAACTCTGTGCATGCCTGCACAAGCAAATACAATTGTCGTGATAGAGAAAGAATTACGGAGAACACGCGTACACATGTGTCAGTTCACTTAGTTTCCTACTGATTTAGTTTAAGAGCAAACATACAAATACAATTCTTCTTCACATACTAACTATACCACAGTATCCTTAAGTATTGTTGTGTTTAAATTCTTTTTGACTGGACATCTTAGAAATTAAGAGCTTAAGCTTTGGCTTCTGATCACATACAAGTCTCAGAGAGGTGCTGGAATGTGAATGGGGTTTAACCTGTGCAGCGTCTGTAAGTTACATCAGAATGTATGTTTCAGCAGCCCAGGTCAATGCTCTGCAGAGACTCAGCCTGCCAACTCACTTCAAAAAGGCTCATTAAAGATTCATGACTGAAAAAAAGGAAGGAAAAAAAACAGCCCACGTTTAATGGGCTGGAAGGAGGAGAGGAGAAAAAGAGATGAGTGCGGCGGAGACGAGCTGTGGTTTCTTTTCCAGCAGTTGGAGTTCTCATTCATTAAAGACAGCGGTCACTAACTGGCTGGAAGAGCCCTTACAATGAGACCGCTAAAGGGAGCTGAAACGGTCAGGTTTCCTGCTGCAGAATGAGATCAGGAATCAGCTCTTGCTGGGAAAGTGTGTAGCGGTGGTTTTGTTGTTTAAAGTGTCTTTTTCAAATGATTTGCTTACTTCACCGTTCACAAAGAGCTCTTACGGCAGCCGTGTGTCTATGAATTATTGCTGTATTCCACAAAGGCAGGACCCTGCTGTCTGCAGCTCTACTAGCAGAGGAATTCTGAAAGCTGGGGCCTGCGACAAAAGCAGTTCTTCTGGGAGAGGAAATAATCTGTGTACATATTAACTGCACTAGAATACAAAGTCAACACTGTGAGCACATGCATTTGTACTTATGTGGTACATGAAGTATTGCCAATTACTATAAAACAAGATAAAAAACTTTCTTTTTTTCCCAGAGGATAGAACAGACATACAAGTCTTCATTTTCTCTGATCTTTGCTGTCTAAAGGCTTTCTCGTAACAGCAGTAATGTAAGCTTTAAAATGCTTTATCTTCTTTTATTAGAAAGAACATTCAGCAAAGGACTTTTTGTAGGTTTAAGCTACTTTCCTTGAAAGATATTCTACATATATAGTTTTCGCTTTATTTGTGTTCTTTGTGCTTCTTACTGTGGCGAAAGTAACCATAATAAATTAAAAGGGGGGTTTTATTACTTGTTAATTTAGTTTTAAAAAATCAGATAAATGGCAATACTGATGGCTTGAGAAGTTACACCACCTTCCTCCAAATCTCATCTAATTTTATTTTCTTTATTAGCATACATGTAAGACGTACAGAGTGATAAACCTTGTTCTTACTTTTCTGTGTTTCTGGTGGGCTGGTTCAAGGCTGATGCACATATGAGGACAGGAAGGGGAGGAGACATGTGAGAAGGAAGAGATAACAGAGCAAAGGAGTGAGGGCAATGCTCACTGTCAACATGTATGAACACAACGTTCTGCATAGACAAACACTTATATCTGCCTTTCTGATTTACAAAGTTTTTCAGTGTTTTCACAAGAGGCCTAAATCATCAGTTTTTATTTCAAAATTTTTTTTTTTGGGGGGGGATACAAAAGATCTGCTCTCACCTTAGACTAAGTAGTTTATCACACATGGAAAACTGTAGATACGGATTTCAGCCACAGGTTCATCTATTTCTCACACAACAGAGACAAAAAATTCCTCTGTAAGTGCAGAAAATAGACATCATGCTCTTCCTCCTGTAGCTCAGGAGGTATAGGTCATCGTCCTGAAGTTAGAAGGTGGGTGCCTTCTACAGTCATGTCAAATTTCACTTGTGAAAGACACAGAACACCAGAATTTCCCAAACTGACAATGTTAGCATGTATATGGTTGAATAGTCACGCTATAGAATAAAAAGTGCTGTGGTTTGTGTTCTACTGTGCATCATAAATTCAGTCCATTTTACAGTTTGTTAATAACAGGCAGCGATCTATAATTATAACTGTGTCAGATGAGTCTACAAAAGCCTTTTTCAATGTTTTTAATAGAATCTCAGCCAAGAATTGATCAGAAGGAGAAAAAGAAGGTGCCACAATTTCAATTAAGAGAGAGCACATTTAAAAATTCAATTCCTCACCCTTGTTGAGTCTTTGTGGTGCTAAAAGGTGCAGCACGGTGTTTTATACAGAATATTTTAGGTGGCTTTATCTTGAGTGAATTAAAGGGGCTTGTAAATAGTGGAATGTTATTAGCGTCAGACCACCTGGGGTGAACATCTGCAGCCTCAGACTGTGGATCCAACATACATTACTGTTTTCTCTTCTCAATATTTACAGTCTCTCACACACACACACACACACACACACACACGCGCGCGCGCGGCTTTTCAACACTCTCATCTCATCTGCATTCATTCCTGCAGGGGTGCGAGCTGGTTATTTAAAATGCTTCATGTCCCAGGATAAGTAGGCTCTGCTCCTCCGGTCAGTCAGAGTTCACAGGTCAGCGGGTTAGTGGCAGGAGATTGGATGATCACAACTGACTGCTTAATCAGCGCAACTCTCCAACAAGCAGGTGGCAGTTTCATAACCGAAGTTTACAATGACTTTCAATTTATGCTCCTACGTTGTTTTGCGGAGCTTTTACATGAAACCTTTTTATTTGTATATCTTATTTTCTTATTCCTACGGTAACTACCCTCTGTTGAATAATTAGATTTTCTTTTCATGTTCTATTACTCTTTTTTTCCTCGTGTCTCTGCTCGAACACTATTTTTTCATCTTCAAAGTGAAAGCTAAAATAGGGCGATCATTGCAATTTAATTACTACAAATCCCTTTGTGAATTTGCTCTTGTGTTTGTTTACATGCATAGATTTGCCAGCTTCTGCACTTTTATTTTTGTGTGTTTGCATGTGTGTGTGTGTGTGTGTGTGTGTGTACATCAATAGATGTCTTTACTTTCTTGTGTCGGTCTGTGTGACCCTCTTATTTTTAGCATGTGTGTGTGTGCACATGCTTTGGTGTGTGGATGTAGCTGCAGTGGGGATTATTTAAATAGATAAGGTGGTTTTTTATTCCCAATCAGAGGAATCTCCTGTCGCATTTCAGTCTCTTCATAATAACCCCCAGCATTGCTCCACATCCCCTGACACACATACACACACATACGCTGAGTATTGCAGACACTGCAATTTTTCTCTCTCTCAGGGGTAAAAGGCTTTGATAAATGAAAATAAATACTTTTCTTTATATGAGGAACAGGAGGGGAAAGAAGAAAATGGCAGAAGTGACAAGAGATCCCTGGCAGTTTGATACCACTGTACACTGTATATGAGGAAGGAACATTTTCTGGGGCCATGTGTGAGTGTGGAGCAATTTAGCACTAAAATGCAGGTACATCCTCAATCATTGTAGGGACTAAAAGTGAGGAAGACATTGATTCAGGGTTGGGATCTGTGGAGAAGGGAGATACAGCAAGTACCCTGTAGGCTGACACATTAACTGCACAGTGAGCTGAAAAAAACAGCACAATACATGATTTAGTAGAAACAAGTTTTCCTACTTCTTCTGTCTGATTCTGAGACTGCAAGGTCACGCAGGAGCCTCCCTCCTTCCCTCCTTCCCTCCTTCCCTCCTTCCCTCTCTCCACTTTTGTTTCCCTCTGCTCCTCCGGACCTCATTTCATTCAACACTCCCAAACCTCCGACAGCTCCATAACTATAACTCTCTCCTCCCCGTCCTCTCCTCCTCTCTTTTCTTCATCTGCAGCTAAATGACTCTGTCAGAAATAAAGAACACTTATCTTATCTATTGCCTCCTCTCTGCTGTCTCTTTCCCTACTGACGTCACACTAATGAAAAAAATAAATAAATAAAATTTAAACAAAAGTCGGTAACAAGTGGATACACAGCATTTTATCTTGTTGTACTGATAGTCTCATCCAACCTGCCGTAAAAAACATACAGCTCACAGCGCAGCAGACAGGTAGGTAGACAGAGGCTTGACAGAGGACAGGTGTCCACTCATTCTGTTCTTCACATACACACACGTGCACACACTTTTCCTCCTCTTCCTCTCCTGTCATCCCCTCCTTCTCTCCTCCCTGTGGTGTGGAGGAGATCCACAGCTCAACGCAGCCTGTGAAGGGCTTACCGTGTGCTTTTGTTTTTGTGTGTGTGTGTGTGTGTGTATGAGAGAGCTACCTAACAGCCACTCAGCGGGGCGCCAAACAGGGATGAGAAGAAAGAGAGAAAGGATGAGGGGGTGGGAAAAAGTGCGATGGGGATAAAACTATCACACAGTAAACAGCTACACACTCAATCACACACACTCAGCTCAGCACATGCTCCAGCAATCTGCTTGGTCTCCCTGAACACTCCATCACTAATAGTCACCGTACAGAGTGCAACATAGACTTTGATCAGCATGCATTGTGATGACTTTAGCTTTCAGTAACCCAAAAGTGCACACCCGCACAAAGTTTCCTACATGCATAGTTCAGAGGGATCAAAGGTTATGAGTGAACTGTATCGACTGATTCATTCGTACATGAAGGTTATGCATATGTTTATTGAAGACCGTCCACATCGCCTGCCCCACCTGAGTAAATTGACTTGATGTGTTTGCATTCTGCAATGTTTGGGATCACTCTTTGTTCGCTGTTCTGAGGGCCCATGTTGCAAAAAAAAAAAGAAAAAACTGCGGGAGAGAAAGAAAAGGAAAGTGCTCCAGGCAGACAGTGGAAATGTGTGTATGCAAGGATGCGTGAGAGACGGAGAGATGAAAAGAGTGATAATTCTTCTGCTACCCCGAGGCCTCTCGCAGCCTCGCAGGCTCCCTATAGGTCCCCTGATACATGCCTAGGCAAAAAGCTTGGACCCGCTAATTGGCCCCTGTGTTAACAGCAGAGACAGAGTAATGTCTATGTGTGGATATGTTTCGGCTGCACAGCAGAAGTGAACGCGTACATGTTTTGCAATTAATAAGTTGTTGGTTTGTCATTCTGCTTTGAAGGGTGTTTTATTTGTAAGCTGTGAGGACATTTATGATCTGGTAGCTTATTGAAGTCACAAACCTCTAAGAGACAATTAAAGCATATACACCAGTTCAAAGCTTCCGCCTTTAAACAGCTTGTTTCTCTAATGGTTTCATTATCTCAGAGTGCTTATTAAATGTACGATAATTGTTAATTACCACATCAGGATTTGTAAAGGATTTGTCTTGAGCATCAAAACAAATTAATTAAAATGAATACATTTAAAACAACAGCGATGATAACAGCAGGTGTAGTGTAAGTGTGCATGTGTGTGTATACAAGTGTGTGTTTGCATGAGAACGTGTGCACACATCCACGTTTGCAGTGCTTTGTTTGTTTGGATCTCTGTTTAATTGAGATTCATAGGAGGGATTTAAATAAGATTCAAATGAGATTCATAGCTAAGTGTAGCAGCACAGGTAATATGCAGATAGATTTAATGATGATTCAGTGTATCTTGCAGTCTAACGAGAGTTTGATTAGACCATTGGAAGCCATTGGCTAAAATCATTACTGTGGTAGGTGAGAAGAGCAGGAAGAGAACAAACTTTTGTTCAAATGAATTTCAGGTAAATGACATTAAAGTTTTTAAAGTGACGTTTTTCGTTGGATGAATTTAAACATACTTTTGGAAATTCATGCCCTGAAATAAAACCTGACCTTTTTTCTTTTATTATAAGCTGCAAACTGGGAAAAAAAGAGCAAACATACACATTGTATATTTTGGACAAAAGCATCCAAAAAAGAAGGCAATGTTTTTTGTTTTGTTTTTTAAGTTTTTGTTGCACTTGGTCATGTGACTTGTCAGATGTTAATCTTTTTTTTTCTTTTTTTTTTCTGGGATGACTTCTTCCAGTGGTTCATTTGACAGCAAAGACATATTGTACATCTGATTTCATACACCAGTTCAATCTGTGTAACATCCAGCTGTTCACAACAGCTGGGACATTATATGTAAATAAAACACAGCTCCTGTGCTGCACATACACATGTCAACACTTATTCTTCTGTTACCTTCCTTACATGAGCAACGCCTTGCTTCCTTTTCTCTCTCTTGCTGAACATACACATAGACAGATGTGCACTGCTGGATACTTTACATTTATATATGTTAGGTGTACCATAATCAAATTGATGGGACAAGGCAGTCAGTGTGTTTGTGTCTGTATTGAACAGGGGTGTTTTTGAGTCTCCAAGTTATATTTGAAACAAACTTGAGAAATTGCACTCACAAGGTTTTATTTATATCATCATTGCATATGTTTTATATGTTCATATTGTTTTTGAGGTATAGAGCAGATATCAGGGCATCATCAGAGTGGTCTTATTTATCATAATGGCTATGAAGTAAGTCAATATATCGATGAATTCCGACACTTGTTGTTATATGTGGTATTAATGTTTTTGCTACAGCTATCCATTTCACGCGGTGGAAATGTCAAAGTTCTGAAAGAGAATGGTGATGTTTTTTTCTTGCTCTGGTAGGAGTATTCACAAAACTAAAACCCTCTTTGAACTGTGTAAGCATCTCCACACCTTTTAGATAAAGTCCCACCCCTGCTATTGAGGTCATTTGAAAACACGCTTCGATCTGATGACACTCAAATACCCATAAGTCTTAACTGCAAAGTTGGCTTGTATTCATAATCACATGATGTGGAAGAGAAAAGATTCACGATCACAAACATACCTACATTCCAGAAAAATTATATGTGCACATTTGTTTACAGGTGCAAGCAAGAATACACATGTACTTCTAGCGATTTGTTGTTCCTTATTTTGCTGACTTACCGAGTCATTAAATGGGATGCAAATACACCATGCAGCATGAACACATATTCACATAGTACTTACATAATGAAGGAAAAAACAATGAAACAAATATTCTGGGAGCTGCTTAAGGCACCACAGTGGGCACAACGCTTTCTCTACTGTACAACTGCAGTATTGATAAATGCTGCAGTGGCTGAGTCTGCCATCCCACTTTATTTCAATTAGCTCACAGGAAGCAGGAAATAACCTGCAAATCAATTGTCATTTCTACGGGACTGAGGCTGGAGGCTGATATTCACTTTGTCCACCAATAAAAGATGATGTAGCCATGAAGAAGATTAAAGGGAATTTCCTCCTCACATGCTCTCATGCTGCTCTACAGTATATCATTAAATGTTAAGTGCTTTAAAGCTGTTACGGTTATTCTCTGACAGAGTGCGGAAATTTGTTTTCATGGTACATACGAGTAGAGAAAACACTGCACCCTGTGTGAGTAAGCGATTGAAGTATCCAGCTCGAAGGCCACAACAAATGTCAACTAAAACTTTAAATCTCTTGTTGCTTAGTTGTGCTCTGGTCTTATTAGGATAGCTGAAAAGGGAGCGTTCCCTCTGCATTTTACTGGTGTTAAAGCCTGTGAAAGACTATGAGGAGTCGACAGCTATACATGCCATTAACCTGTGACCTGAAGTCGTATTCATTTTTGAGATATGTGTTTTGTATAAACACCACAAACAGCAGTGGAAGCAAGAAGTAAACTCAGGACATTTTCTCTAGAACGTAGATTTCCCATTTAAACACATTCTGTCTGTACATTGAATTAGACTTGGAGCCGCTCCAACAAGATAAATGTGATGAATGCTGATGTATGTTTTTAAATGCTGAGCACAAAAACTGTACAGTGACCAAAAAAAGAAGTCATTGGACACACTGAAAAGCTTTTAGGGAGGTTGAGAGAGGGAGGTCAAAATGGATTGCAATAAGCAAGACATAGAGGGGTTATGGTGCGTGATCATATCAGAAAACACTGTCATGTATGCACTCTACTTTACTGTATAGCATGCAAACACACACACACTTACCTGAAAATGCTTGGTCGCCACACAGAGTGATTTGTTTGTGTTGTTGGTGCAGTGGACTGAAGCCATGGAGGTAGTAACTGTTTGATGGTAGGCTTTATGGAGACACTATATAACGCCTGTGACAGTTTATTCAGTGCATGTCAGGAGGAGGGGATTTGTGACACTACAATGGCTGGAACACTCCTGCAGATCCATGCACTTATGTGCCAACTATTCACAGCTCCAAAGGAAGGAATGAGAGGAGGAAATAGGAATATGAATATGAAATGACAAAGAGCACCATGCAGGGCAAGGCTGAAAACAAGGCTGTAATTCTATATCAAAATGATTACTCAAGTTTTATATGGGGAGAATTTACAAAGCAATTTTTTTCTTGTATTTTTAAATTTAAAAAAAAAAACACACACCCTTTGACATGAGATAGCTACCCTGCCAAGTGATTGAAAACCAGACTGACATTGTTAGAACATTTTTTTCATTGAAGAAGAAATTCTTCTTCTTTTTTTTGCACTAACTTTTTGTCAAGCTAGTTATTCCCAAAGGTCCATTAGCTGAGTTCTCATTGGCTGGACTCTCAGCAGGATGCTATTAGCCCAGTGATTGGGTATTGAATTAGCCTGCTGATTTGGTATTGAAGCAGTGAAGACTGATGAGAGGATTTGGCTAAGCTTTCTTTCTCCAAACCTCATTACTCAGACTCAAAGAGAGCAGAGCTGGAAGAAGCACACAGAACAAGTCACACAGACATGTTCACAGAGTCTGCTGTCCGACTCAAGCTCAAACTTCTCCTTGGAAGATTTAACAACTTTAACATCATCTCACACCTGCATTTTTTTTCTCTGCTAACCTTTTACATCAGCAGCAGATAAAGAACAAAAGAGACCACTAAACAAATGTGTGATATATGCATGAGCATGTGCAGCAGAGACTGGAGACACAGGGAGACAACCTCTCTGTACTGAAAAGAAAGCATTGCCCAGGAGTGTGCTGCGTGCAATTGGAAACTGCTAAAGAGAGGGATGTGTGAAAGGCTTTGTGCTGATTTATGCTGTGTTTCATCCTACAATAAAGATTATGGATGATGATATTGATTTAGCCGAGGCTGTGGCCATGACTGGACTCAGGCTCTCAGGTTAGGAGAAAAGAGAATTTAGCTCATTATCATTCTCAGACACAGCGAGGAAGCCTATCGGTGAACGTGTGCAGACAAATGTGTGTCTCTGAGTGAGTGCGCCGGAGACTTAGATCATCCTCTGTATTAGCGGCACCACTCTCCCCTTCTTCAGTGTTTGTGAAAGGGATGAACCCCATCCTGTCCTCTTCTTTCACGAGCCAAAGAGTGAGCAGCGGGCATTCCCAGCAGCACAGCTGCAGACCGGGAGGGAGGGATGAAGTTATTGACTCCACTTTGATTTAACCTCTCCTGCCTGATCCTCAGAAGCTCACAGACACATGCAGATTGGGGAATTCTCAAAATAACAGAAGACCTCTGAGAGATGTGCGTGTTAAAGGTGCAACTCAAAGTATTTCAGCCATGGATCCATCTTTTACCTAGAAGTAATGTCACAATGAGGAAATGATAGCTTACAAGTAAAGGATCTGCATTCAAAATGTTACAGGTTCTAGAAATTTGCATTTAAGAATAGAAGGTAACAGAGTATTGTTATGCTTCTTATCGATAAAGTAGATTTCCTTAGGTGTTTTCTTATGTCTACATCAAACAAAGCTTATGTTTACCTACAGTGTAACGCTCAAGAATGCACAGTATATGAAGTATCATTGAGCTCTAAAGCACATAAAGCTTTTCCCCTCTTTATCAAAAGCCACTTTTTTAAGTATTTTAAATCCAGTATTTCTAACTGCCATGTTGGCAAGTTTGCGGCTTTCTACTTTACTGCCTGTCCGTGTACCAATTTTACTGTCACGTGCAGATCATTGGAATAATTTTTTCCCATCACATAAAAATTCAAATGCATTTGTGTCATTTGTGCTTACAACAACAAAGTGGGAGCTAACTTCTGGAGAAATTCCACAGCACTATAAAAGATCAAAAACACAGGCAGCTGCTGAAGTCCCCCTTAAGGAGCAGCAAACAAACATTTGATAAATTATAGATAGCAAATTATATAACATAATCTCATGGCATTTCATAAAAAGAATGTATGCAACCTCCGGCACATTTCTGTGCATTTTATATTTTCTGGGTGTCCTTTAACAGTTAAAACAGGTAAAAATTCAGGGTGCCGTGTCATTCTCTGAGAGGGTATGGTATAAAATATGATGCACACAAATATGTAGTAATAACATGCTCAAACTTAAACTTAAAGTTTCCTGAGACCAAGCCGATCTGCTGTCGTGCAAAAAAAAACACTGAGATGTCAACAACTACAACTTCACACTAACTTATTCATATTGCAATGGTGTTTTGTTGTCGTGTATTTTTTCATTCATCGCCTTTATCACTGTTCAGTTATCTGTGAACACCGATAACCGATAAGGAGTTAAGGCTGCAAATCAAAACTGAATTTCTCAGATTCAGTTTATTAATTAAAAAATAGGGACTCTTAAGATTTAAAATCTTTACTTTAAATGTGTCCTAACCAAGATAACTCCATCAGCAGTGGTTACACAACAACACACACACATTATACCCACAGCGACGTGCATAATATCAATACGTTTATCCAACATATGCGATAAAAACAAGATTAATACATAAAAAAAGCTTAAATGCCTTCAAAGTCCATTTTGTGCCTGTGATTGTACATGAATTATAGGACTTAAAGTGTCAACATTGTTATTACACTTCATATTACTAGGAGTGTTGAGCAAGTTACTTAAAAGATTAAATTGATTGCCCATTAAATAGGTTCACATGTTTCCAGCAAACAAATTTAACTGCATTATGTTTAATGCCGAAGAATGTTTTTGTGCAATAAAACTGCTCTAAAAAGACCCCAAAGCCTCCATTAACCCCACCATGTCATCTATTTTCAACATGTGCTGTGGACATGAAAGTGATGAAAATATGATTAAAGATCCAGTGTGTATAATTTGTTTAGCTCTGGCTGCATAAATGACAGATTACATACAACCAACTAATACATACCACTCACCCATCCTCCCCAGAGTTTGTTGGATGTTTGTTCATGATAGTGGAAAAAAGTAGATGCGGTAAGCATGTCCAACAAAACTCAAGCTTTTCAAAATCGGACAAACACACCCAACTAATGCTGTTTGGGTTTTGATCAGACTGCATGTATACACTCAACTGGACTCAAACGGGCCTAGGCGCTCTGTACATGCTCCAAAGTTCCTTCTATTTGAAAGAAAAAACAGTAAAGCATGAGTGTATATCAATACAGCCAAATTCCCAATAAAGCTCCTCTTAATCACATATTCTACTGTTTCTTTTGTCAGAAATTTTGACTGACAATCATTCCATTAAGAGTATGTGTCGCTTAAAGCATTTACATACTGCTGCTTTGCTCTAATAAAATCCTGATTTTGTGACTGCCGTGTCACAACTCACAGACAACATCTGTGCAGTGAATTCCGCTGCACATACTGTATGTGTACGACGATCTCCTACAGAGAAAGTCAACCTCGAACAGTAGCTCGACTCAGCTGTGCATGTAACAGTGCTGATTGTCTAGAGATGCCTCGCACATACCCTCCATTGCCACAGCAGGTGTACATGACCAGTGATTCTGTTGGACCCACAGAAAAATAGCTGACAAGTGACCTTCTAAGTTATTTGTTTTACACTTAAATACAACTGTTATTTAAACAAAATCTGTTTAGAAAATGGTGATATTAGCTGACAGACACGGTATATATATTCGATTGAGACGTACAATATTCCTACATTACATATTCCTATACAATTTTCCTAGTAAAAATACTCCAAGCTCCTGTGATAGTCAGAAAGTTACAAAAATGGGGATTCCAATGCAAAGTAGCTTAAAATTTGCAGCTACAAAGCAGTGCCTCAGGTAGAGTACAGGTACAGTATAAGTATGCACAGTATACAATACAGTGTGGGCTATCTTTGTAAATGAACAGCAAATATCTGCATGTGATGGTTTAGTCAAATGTATCAACACAGTGCTAATACACCCTTAATTTCAGACCACTGTCGCTATTATTACAAGTAATATCTCCACATTCTGCAACGCAGAACACTCTATGAGGACAATGGAGCCAAAGTGCACTTGTCTTTAATTAATTACCCGCTTTTGTTTCTGGAGGCAATACACAAACATGCACTCACAGATAATACATACACACATCCTCAGAAACAGGCAAGAGTTTGGTTTTTAGAGGAAAAAGGAGGAAGTGAGGGAGAGAGGAAGAGGGTAATATCAGCAGGCTATCTATCCTCTCTTCCACTGGTGCATCCCAATCCTCTTTGGAAATAACAAATGCATAAAGGAGCCACAACACAAATATATCTGCCTGGCTCAGATAGATAGTGCTATGCTAGAGTTTAATACCCTTATGTAAACCAGTAACAATCAAGCCCTAACACACACCCCCACAACACCACTAAGGGGACAATAAGGAACACGCTCTATTCTGTCTCTCCAGATATGAACAGTGAGAAATGATTGTGTATGTGTGTGTAAGAAAGAGTGTGTGTATGTGCAAGAAAGAGAGAGCTTTTTTTTTTCAGCAGATAGTGAACAATGCAGTAGCCCAGATTGGTTAGTTGGCGGATGCTCCTTGTGGTGGTTGTTGTTTCTGAAGCAGAGAGCTATATAGACCCTGACCTCAGAGACCGCAGCACATCTATTTCATTCATCCCTCACCATCCACTCTTTTGATATCTCACTTTATCCCTCTGTGCCAATTTGTTTTTATACTTTGCCTCTTTTTTCATCGTCTGCTTGCTCTTTTTTTCCCTGCTAAAACTGACAAATAGAGGAGCGACACATCAAGTCCATTTGTCTAAAAATGTTGCCACTGACAAGCAATCTAAACCAAGGAAAATATTTGAGGACTTACACATTTACCAAATGAATTTCTGGGAAAATGCGCTGCACCTATGACGGGTTTACTTACAAGCAGGGAGACAGATGAGAAAAATGTTATTAAAACTTATAATAAATCTTGACTACATTGACTATTTTGCATCATTTCCTGGCCACTCAAACTGATTTTAACAAAGAGGGAGAAAAACAACAGGGCTGTCTCTGAAAGGATGGATCAATATGATTAGTATGCCATGCTTGTGTTTGTGAGTGTAAGTGTATGGGGGGGGTTAGAAGGGGTTAGGATAGCAAAGGTTAATATCATACATCAGCTGCCATCTGCATACACCTCTGAGGGAAAAAAACACTCTTTGTCTCTGTTTGCAGGATTGATCACTTCGAGATTTTACACTGGTGGAAATTTTACGACCACTAGATGGAAAAAATGTGACTTTCTTTGGAGGCTGTGGAGGGGGCAATTTTTGTTTAAATGATCATTTTTTCCAACAGGGTTAGTGTCTCTGTATTCTAGAGGGAAACATTGTGATGAGCAATACAACAGTGTTTCTAATAAGAAATTTTGGCAGAGTCAAAGCTTAAGGAAAATGTGTTCTCTTGCCCTGTAATGAATTATCATATCTTTACAGAGTCTGTCAGGTGTCTGCAGCATTTGCAGAACATCAAGTGTTTTCTGCCATTTCTGTCAAAGAACAAAAAATGCTGTGAAATGTAAACAATTCGTCATTTTGCAGCAAACTCAGTGAAACATTATAAACATCTTCAAACCCTCCACACACAGAAAATCAAACCTATTATTGTGCAAGAAATAGGAAGGCAGAACGGTCCATATTATCTATATGTGAGGGAGTGCACTGTCAGTAATGTGTTTGTTGGCCATACACGATGTCATGCTTGTGTGAAAGCATGACTTGAAGTTCTCCTTGATCCTCAGGCTTAATGCAGTGCTCCCTCAAACAATTAAGACCACACTACTATAGGAAACCATCAAATATTTATACAGCATTATCCCTGATCGTATAGCTTGTAAGTAAAGCAAACATTGCAGATGTTCACAAAACAAGCTCAGGCCTTGGATTTAAGCCCTTTCAGATACATTAGCTTTTCTCCACAACCACGTTATCTTGGGGCACCTTGATTGGTTATTCGGATGGACTAAATTATACAGAGCAGAAGACACACCACCCCTAATACTGTCTACAGTTCTCACTGCAGGACAGTATTTGATAAAGTGATTTATAGGGAGGGACGCAAAAAACATACTGAGAGAGAGAAAGCAAAATATTATCAATTCTACATCCCAAACAGTGAATGGCTGCTGCTGTTCTAAATGTTGTTTTATAGAGCATAAACTGCCTGATCTTTGTGTTGTTTTCTTCCTGATTGATTACGGTGGCCCGAGGCTCCTCGGAGTGTGCCGCGTTTTGTCTGAGTATTTACTAGAATATAGGGAGGATAAAAATCACAGCCTTAGTCTTGACATGACAGAGGCAGAGAGGCCAATACAAACAAACAGAAATTCAGAAAAAGCCCTCACAGAACAAAAGTGAAGACACACAGACAAACCCAGTTTCCTCTCTAGGATGGTCAAGGAACCTGCTTGGAAATTTGTTGTTTCGGTTTGTAAGTTGCGCAACAATATATGTATTGGCTGGATTAAAAAAGTAGATTATGCAAAATGTTTAACTTTTCTAAATTGATTAGAATAGTGGACCTAATTTTCACAGCAATATTTCAACCTTATAGTTTTATAACAGGGGTCAGCAGGTCACACAGCTTGTGCATGGCCTCATTTAAGGGTAAAATTTATAGAATATCCCTGCTCACTGATGTATTCAAGACGCGTCTTGAATTTTGCCTCACATAAAGCTGCCCTTCACTGTTGCAGTATACGTAGTAAGGTCATGTTGACCACGTGTTTTCTCACATTGCATTGAAAAAAGTATTTTTCTCCCACTTGATGTGCAGGACAATTCAGTTCGACAAAAGGAGAATTTCTTTGTAAACTGACAATTAATACAAGCCACACCAAAGATACCTAATTTTTGCGACTGAAAAAAGAAACCACAGTACATCTCTCTTTCATCTTCCTCCCTCTGTTATCTCCAACATCTTTGATGAAGGTAAAAAAAAAACATAATCAATGCAACTTTTACCACATTTTGTTTCCAGACTGAACTGTTGGCCACACACAACAAGAGGACACTGGGAAAAATAAGCAAATATATATTCTGAGTAAGAGCATAATAAATCCTTTCAAAAGCTATAGAAATACAATGTACAGCGTTTGAAATCATAGTTAATGGTTAAATTGTAACATCGTTGGTCATTTCGAGAAATGTAAAAAAACAAAAAGAACACCAACATATTGTTGCCGTGTCAACATAACAGAACAGTCAAGGCCTGAAATATTGCTACACGGCAGCTGGACTGAATTTAATTGATCAGACTCATCAACAAAATAATTAGAAATTCTCAAAGACAAAGAAAATACTTAACAAGTTGAATTTGTAACATTGTGTGTCCAGAGTGAAGCAAGAGATTATTTCTGATTATTTCCAGTTCTGGAACATTCATGTTTCAAAAATAAGAAATGGTCATGAACTAATTCTGTTTAAAAAAGAAAAAGGTTAAAGATTAAATGGCTTAACTTCAGATTCCTTAAAACAAGCATTTCAGATTTAATTTTTCTCAGATTTTCACTCTCATGCTGGCTGTCGTGTTGACGTTTACTCTACATGGAAATGTTTTCTATGTGCATGTAGGTGATGAAAACAGGAGAGTGGACTGCTGGAGTGAAGTAGGCAGTGAGACTGTGATATGTCATGGACAGGACAGCCCTTGGCTCTGTCTGTCAGTGTGAAGCCCCTGTGTGCAGCAGTGTGGACGAAGCTGTTCAAGGCTCACCCGCTGTTGCAGGCTTGTCATGGTGACAGACTGACACAGTGTAGCACTGAGAGGCTGCACCCTTCAATCTTTCTTAGTTTTTATTTCCACTCATCCATTCAAGTTTCTCTCATTCAGCCTCTCATAGTCTCTGAGAGGCTTCTCTGCCTTGTCTCTGATGTTAGGATGGAAACAGACTGTGGGTGTTTTTTAGAAATTGATAATGTGTGGTTGTGATTTTTTTTTTTTTACATGTTTTCTGCATCTATTTATGCAAATCAGTCAGGAATCAAACTTAAACGTTTTGTGAAATTAACAGCAACATTTCACACGTGGCATTTAAAAGAAAAAAATCCACAATTTTTCACTAAAAAGGTACAAAAAAAGAGCATATAAAGTATGTCAGCCCCAACTCTTTCATGAGTTTCCATTGTGTCTTCAGCTGTTTGATGTACTGTGGGAGGGGAGCTGATTACATAATCATACTAACCTCAAATGTTGCTAGTCAGATCATAATCTGCCCACTCTGCAGATTACTGCTCAGATTAACACACAATGAACACCAGGAAGGTGTGTGCTTCTTGGCATTTAATGTGTGTGTTTGTGCTGTTTTTTAAACATGCTGTGGCTGTAGGTGTGTTTAGACTTTTAACAACTGCTGTTTGTGCTGCTGCTGTCTGTCTGTGGCGTGAAAGAGCACTCTAGCACACCTCCTCCTATAGCCTGCGGGGTCCAACAGCTTATTATGAGTCCTTAGTGGGAGAGGGAGGAGAGAACAAGAGGCCGACTACACTTAAGTGGCGGCAGACAGCAGACACAGGGAGATTTACTTCTCTTATTCCAGCACACAAAGATTTAGAGGAGCTCAGTATGTGATTAAGAGAAACTCCCTCAATAATACTGTAATGCTTGAATGTCTGTTGGCAAATGTAACGATGACAAGTGTGTGTGGCAATGCTTCTTCCAAAAAGCTGCTATGGAGAACATTGCAGGGAATCTGTGCACAGTTGTACTTGGATTCGTATAGCGACTGTGGTTTCCATTTGATGAATGCCAACTTTCTCCCTGCACATGTACCCCTCCCCTGTCTGCTCCCTTTTCTCCCCATCTTAATTCTGTCAGCAACCATGCTGAGAGTGTGTGTATAGGTGTTCATGTGTGTGTGTGTGTGTGTGTGTGTGTGTGTGTGTGTATGTGTGTGTGTGTGTATGTTCATTCCCATCCTGTCAGGTTTATTTCTGTTATGTTTCTTAATTAGCTAATAAAGGTCATGGCATCTCTCAGTCAGAAGGGGGGGTTGGTGCATGCAAATGAGCCAGAAGGTCAGATGGATTAGTGACCGCCTCACACCGCCAAAATATAGACACGACCGTGCTGCCATACAAATACCTGCAGCTACTAAAACAGTGTCTCCGCATCAACACAGACTCACACACAGTGATATAAATCTGACTGATTTACTAAACTGCAGCTGCGCTTACAAACAGACAGTATGAACCCACTGTGCTTGTGCAAATTCAAAGCTCCATTTTGGCAACAAAAAAAAAACTGCTAATTGCTACATCAAACATTCTTTTTTATCTATTCATTTGGTAATGACACCTTGCATCTGTGCAAACTGCAACTGCTTGTTGGCATGATTCTGTTACAGTTTTGATTCTGCAACACCTTTGTTCAAAACAAGCTCTTCATTTCATTTGTCCCAATAAGCTTTTATTCATTTTATCCGGTTTTGCCTCATTATGCTGCCTTTGCTGCCTTGGTCTGATAAAAAAAAAAAAAAAAAGAAGTGTGAAGTCCAGGTACAATCATAGGAGTCACCTGTTTCAGGGTTTCTGAAGCTCGACTTATGCTGCAGACTAG
The DNA here is from genome assembly GCF_027942865.1 of Odontesthes bonariensis. Taxonomy (NCBI): domain Eukaryota; kingdom Metazoa; phylum Chordata; class Actinopteri; order Atheriniformes; family Atherinopsidae; genus Odontesthes; species Odontesthes bonariensis. The sequence continues at coordinate 15,504,661 of NC_134512.1, read as the reverse complement.
AATTTACAAAACAGTCTGTTTCTATCTGGCCAAGCCATCAAGTCATTTTTGCCTTTGAATCATAGCTCACTAACCTCAAAGCAAACCTTAAGGTGCATTTTCTAAGATTGGATTAAAACTAGCAAGCACTATCCAGGTTTAATACCACTTTGTATCTAAAGATTTGGTGAGTCATTGTGGTGACTTCTTCCAACACGAGTGGAAGAAGAAGAAGTGCAAGCCTCAATATTATACTTTTCTTCAATATGGTAATTTTCCGATCTCTTGTCATCCATTTTAAAGGGAAAAAAATTATGTATCCAACAGTGAACTCAACGATGGCTGAAGCTCTTGGCAAGCAACTATTGGAGCGCAGGGTAACCTTGAGGCAAATCAACCATTAGCACAGTCCATCACTCTTTTGTTTTACTTTTTTTGCTTCCCCATGACCTCCTCCTCTGCCACATTATCCCATCAGGACTGGAAGCTTAGTCCACACAGCAAGCCAAGAGTGTGTAGCTTGTTCAACAGAGCCTCAACCAGACTGGGTGTTAACTCTATGCTATAGCAAAGCCTCAATGTGTCTTTATTGATTTCTGTAAGCTTTGTTCATTTACATGTTCATTTACACAAATCTTAAGTACGCCAGAGCTATAAAATGGAAACAGCAATGATCATTTCTACAAGTAACTTGTAACTATGCTGTTCTGCGAATAACAGAACCAGATCAGAAAATGCTAGAGCCACAGTTATGCTTGAAGTTTAAAGTTTGACTAAAATTCAGTGCCATAAGAATACTTGTGTTTGATTCACTGAAGTCTTCTCCTAAACGATAAAAATGTTCCTGAAGAGAATAATATGGCACCACATTGTTGAAATAGCAGAACTTATACAGAACACAGTTTTCTGCAGAACGTCCCTTGAGTTTGTTGCAGAAATCTCTTTCCACATGTTGTGCTGTGCCCCAGCATTCATAAAAATCTTTGAGGAACCCCAAAAAAATCAGACTCACACCTTCAGCTTTTCCATTTTTGCAAATGGGTTACAAAAAGTTAGAGTTTGTGTACTTTACCATTTCATGGTGATATAGATGATAAACATGTGCTTATTACACTTATTCAAAAGGGTCTCTGTCTAATCCTGAAGTGCTGTTGTGATGCACTTGTCTACAAAGCATGTGGTGCATGAATGTTTGTGTAGATAAGATAACAGTGGAGGTGCAGATGCTCCAGAGCTGACAAAGTCGACGCTGTAGTGTTGCAGTGAATCTATTACATCTCTTTAGGTCTATCACCTTTCACAGCAGAGCTTGTCTCAGTGTCCTTTCGTCCTAAATCACCAGGCTGTCTTCATATGTGAAAGCTCCCTCTCTCTCTGGGTCTGTAACTCATCTTGTCTGTCTTCCTGCTCTCCTCTCCACCATCTCACTCACTCCATGTTTCCCATAACTCACTGGTTTTCTCTCCATCGCTAACCCGCTCACTCACCTCTCTCTTGTAGTCATTCATGATAATAACTTAGTAGCATTTGACTCATCCGTCTTGTCTTTTCACCTTTTTTTCTATAAACTGCCTTTAATGTAGCACTGATGTTCTGACTCAAAACAGGACTTTTGTTGTGCATCACCAAATCCGGCCTTTCATCCATTTCTCTAAAGTGTGAGGTTGTCTGGCTTCCTACCTGACTTACAGAAAGCAGAGTAATGGACATGGGGTCGAACCCACTGGACCACACTGCTTTGCAATACAGCATAAAAAAACCCAGACACGGCTGTATGATGCACTGAATACAACATTATACACAGTGGAGGGTGATAGACTCAATAAAACTCAAGTGGAGAGGGAATGATAAACACCGCATCACTCGAGGGAAGCATCTTCAGTCTTTGAGCTCATTACGTTCATAACGAAAGATAAACGCAGTCGCCTATCAGCGGGAGTGGAAACTCTAATAACAGAGATGTGAATTAATACCAGACTTTCCCACACATGATGAAAACAGACGTAAGTAAACACACCTATTATCTAGAGTCGCAGGCTGTTTGGGCAGCAGTATTAAGAGTACAGCTAAGAGCTAGTCAGACTGTCAGTTTCATATCTTTTGCTGAGCAGACCTTTGTAGGAGATGATAGAGAGAAAGAGACATTTCTTTGTTTGTAGCCTTTCTCCTCTAACACCTACTTCTGTCTTTCACTCAGTACTTATCCAGCTGTTGTCTCTGACACAGGCTCCAAGCCTTAGCTGCTCTAAAGTTAACACACTAAAATTCTGCATTGTGTTATACAGAAGGTACATTGAATCTTTCTTACTCTTCAAAAACCCAGTATTTTTGCATCCCCCCGTCTGAATTTTTGAATGACCTATCTCTTCCATCTTGTAATTTTTCTCCCTTTTATCTTTAAATATGCCAGTTTTTTAACACCACTGACCCCTACAGCCTTAAACCAGGGGTCAACCCTTCCCCAAAGCCCTCTCTGACTTTGTCTCTCCTCTCCTATGCAAACATATCTTCTGTCTTCACAACATGTCTGTGGGCCCTCAGGGACGTGAGATTTAAAGCTTTTTTCTGAGGTCTGAGTTTAAAAATGTCCAATCCATAATCACCAAAGGTTCTTCGACCATATGCAGACTTACATTGACATGCATTTGAGTGACTAAATTCAGTATCTGTTTCTGCTCTGTATCACTTCTGTTTCCCATACAGTCACAACCGAATATAATCAGTCGGTAGCTGCTTTGCACTCAGGCCTCCGCTTGCTGCTAATAAATGCTAACAACAAAGAGGGAGGCCATATGTCATTTGCTGCATTAGCCAGCATACAGTTTTGTCAGGCGTACTGCTTGTGAGTACATTACATACATTAGCAGTGTTTCCAGTCTCTATCAGCCCTCTGATTACAATAAATGCTCCCTTGCATTGTAACGATGGGTTTTACAATAATGGGCCATAAATTAATACAGTGCTCAGCAGTAAATAGTATTATGCTGTTAGTGTTTACAGTATGTGCATGTATATATGGATGAATTGGTGGATAATTACAGTTCAGAGGCAGCCGCTCCAAGACAGCAGTCTTACTGTCCATTTGTCACCATGCTGGAGAGGGCAGAGGGGAAAGAACTGAATCTTGATCAAGTATATCAGTCCCCCAAAATGTCACTAATTTCAGAAATTAAATAATAAGTGTATCACTAGCTGTATCTAACCAATGTCTCCAGCAGAGGACTGAATCTCTTTTCTTTAATCTAACAGAACAGAAGGCAGGTGTGAAAAGCTTATTAAAGTATAATTCACTGCTCTGTCTGTGTCATTTGGGTTTGCATTATCCCTAAGATCATTCACACACACACATACACGAGTGTTGAAACCTTCTGATTGAATGGCAAGCAAGCATGTATGTGTGTTGGGGGCATGCTTCCATATGAAATGTACACGAGGGTGAATCTCAGTGGTGTTAATGGCTTTTTAAATGTCAGGGAAAGTCAGGGAATGATAAAAGAGAGATCTGTTATCCACCGTCCTCATGATCACCGAGGAGTACGCCGCTGCTCTCACCTCACTGAGGAGCCTCGGTTTGTCTGTTTGTGTGTGTGTGAGTGTGAATGCATGCGTGTGAGTGTGTGTGTGTGTGTGTGTGTGCAGGAGCAGGCCAACTTCCACACGTGCTGATGTCAGCATGATTTATTCACCAATCAGATTAGCTCTGAGGGAGACAATGAGAGAGGGAGAGTTGGGACAGAACGTGAGACATTAGGCGATATTCTGGGTTATTGTCATGTTTTTAATTTTGCATTTATATAAATCTGCTCAATAGTACTCCATACTGTACAATACTATAATGTTTGTATACTGTGCATGTATGTACAGTATAAACTAAATATGTCATTGTTTTAAAAATGTATATATGTATATATATACTTCAAGATATGACTAAAGTAACTAAATTTGACCTTATTCTATTTCAGACTTTAAGTGTTATGACAAAGATGTTTTTGCAATTACTTTGTGTGTGTTTGTGTCTGTGTGTGACTAGAATTGAATCATGTTATTCACTTCCAATGAAAAACTCAGAAGGACCTGCCTGAAACGCCTTGTTTGTTGTTCAGTATTTTCTTCTGCTACTTATCTACATCACAATATAATAGAACAGCATAATGCCTTCCTTGTGGCAGCTCTGGCAGCCTGAGTGAGCTCAAATACAGTGTTTCACAAATAGAAGGAGACAACAGTCAGTGGAACAGTTTACACTTTGAGAAACTTTGTGTTTGTTTTTTACATTAAAGGCTGTAGATCCTTTAGAACACTTTGGGCTCTTTAAATGCAATAAGGGGTTTAATCCCACATACACTGAAGATAACATTCAAAATGATGTTGAAGGTGAAACATGTGTCCACTGTTCATTTTTAAAGAAGAAGAATAAACAGCATGACAAATTAATGTCAAACAAGAACACACACTTTTGATTATTTTGAATGAATTGTTATCAATGAATTTAATCAAGAAGATATTTTTTTCTCCCGTGATTGTCATTTTCACATTTCACTTAAGTAAGCTTCACTTGTACAGCTTTTTCCAAGAAGAAATGCAACACAAAGTGCAATACAGAGCAAAACTTAAGAGGACACAGGTGAGGAAATGATAGTCAAAGAAGCACTATTAACATTAACAAAGCAAATAGATAAAAACTGACAAATTAACTGAAAATACTAATGAATACAGTTTGAACATAGAAGAAAAATCTTTTTAAAAATAAGCATTAAAAGTGAAAGCCATACAAAAAGGATTGAAAATAAACAAAAGAAAAATAACCTATTAAAACAAATACAGCATGGTTTAACTTTCTAAACTGTTCTTGTTTCTTTTTCTGTGGTTGAGAAAATAAAGGTTTTAATTAACAGTTTTAAATTTCCCTAAAACACCTCTAAAGCCCTAAAAGGTTCTAAACATGCACCATAGGCCACAATGGTTTAAGCTTCAGAATGTAAATTTAAGTTTTAATACAAATGAGACATATGAAGGTAAACATTTTTCCCCTTCAGTGTTCCAGTTTACAAACAGTAATACTGGATTTTAGAGAGAAGAATGACACTAAAATTAAACTTTTGAAATTAAGAATATTGAGAAAAGAAATGTGTGATGTTTTAAGTGTCATTACGTGCTAATTTAATTTTTTTCTGCAAAAACCATTGTTCTGGAGCAGGTGTTGATGCTCAGGAATGTAAGGTGTTGTTGTAAATTGGAGGTTACCTGCATTACTTTTACTTCTATATCTCTATATTATATCATAAATGTATCTGTCAACACTCTTTCCTGGTCATGTTAATCTTGTCTGCCTCAACTGACCTAGTATGTTTTTTTTGCACATTTTTTTGCAACTCATAGAATGTTCTTTGCACAATTATCTTTATTACTCTACTCTACTCTGCTAAGTTCTTGTTGTTGCAATAAATGACTGTTCAGAACAACATGACTGAGGTTATTTTTCATGTTATACTGTTCTGGGACAAAAGCAAAACCCTGCAAAAGAATCCTTAGTTCTGTATTGTTGTTCAGACAATGAGTGCAAATGCAGGAGATTCTGCTCCCCATTGAGCCCAACGTTGCAATATTACAACGTTTCCGTAAAAACTTAACAAAACATATTTTTTTTAAAAACACATCATTTTCAGCATCAAAGGCCTCCTACAACAAGATCTTAATGGTTGAAAAAATTTTTTTTGGTGTTTTTCTATATCTGGGTCTTACAGGGTTAACCCCTACAGTATATTTCTGTATGCATTCATATATAGAATAAGAGGACCATCAGTATCTCACAAACATAGTAGGGAAGCATTAGATGCCAAAGTGTGATGCTGCACATTTAAAGCCCCCTTTGGGACACCACAGTTTCCCAGTGTAGCTCTCAGTTCACTCTTCTGGGAATCTTTACAGTTTTCTCCCAACAACTCAAATCTTTCCGAAAATCCATACATTCCATGCTTCATAAAATGCATTCAGACTGTGTCTGTGTGTGCTTTGTCCAGTGCTGTGGCCTACTCTAACAGAGGGTTGAGTGATGTCACAGCAGACTGCATTTTAATAGAGAGGGAAGCAATTAGAGAGGGGACAGGCCGAGAGGTGGAGAGATGGAGAGGCTGTCTGTGTGACACACAGTTCACTCACACATCCACACACACACACACTCATTACTGAGGATGAGTTAATTAATTGCACAGTGATTCACGATACTTGTAATTAATCTCGTTGGTATGTGAGTGTATTTTTGAGAGCCGACTCCTCTCCACCAATTTATAATCCACACACAGACTGTAGCTCTTTACACGAACACACACTTTTTTATACTTCCAGAGGCACCGTCTCAAGGCTGCATCATATGATTTTCACTGTCTCCTTATTGGCTGGGTTGTTATTATGGTCAGTTTCCATGTCATTACACTGAAACGTATTTATTGCTGGTTAAAACAACTGATGTTTAAGGTCATTTATTTCTTTTGATAGTTTTGTACGGTTTGCCGCCTTGACTTGTCACACTCCTCACATAGGTTTTCAACTTATGCAGAACAAAATTCCCCAAATGTGTTTTCATTCTACATATAAAGCTTAAATTAAAGCAAGAATTTGAATATTTTGAAGACTTCAAAAAGCAATGTGTGTTACCAAAGGATGCATATCTGTGAAAATAGACAGTAAAACAGTAGGAACTCACATTACGCTGTTAGATAAATTGCAGAAATGAACTATGTGGTCGTTTCTCAGCGCTGTGTATTTTGGCTATGCTTTTTATTTGACTAAAAGGCTTTCAAACCAAACGGTAAAAAATGAGATCTTGTATTTATTTCTCTTATAGTACTCATTTACATCATGTCCCAGCAGAAATGGCTTTTATTCCTCCTCAGACCTCTTAGCACATGACTTTCTTTTAGGAGCTAGTGGGGAGGGGTGTCCAGTTAAAAATGATGTGTATTGGTCCTGCCCTACTCTACCCATGAGCCTTTGCATTTATCAGCATGAGCTGGAGTGGTGGAGCAATCACATTTGGAAATTAAACAAATAAAAAAGTTGAAGATAGCTGAGTGAGTGATGAAGCCAGCCAATTGCTAGCAGCATAAATCTCCGCCTGTCACCACCCCACCTCTGCCTACACACATTTGGATATTGTTATGATTTTACCGTGTTTGCATATATGAGCCTAATTTATTAGAATCAAACACCATCAGAATTATTTACAAGCAAGTTCTGGTCTGCTGCCAATAAGCCCATTAAGCGCATTGTTTGAGAGTGGTTACATGATCAAATACACAATAGTAATTGTGAGTGGAGAGAAGCCAGAGTGTTTCTCAATGAGGTGATTATCTGCGTGCAGGTTATTGTGCTATTTCAGCATGACATGTAAACCTGCATCGGATCATCAATCACAGTCACTACTGTCAGCAAATTGAGGTGTGAAACTGCCAATGACACAGCGAAAGTATGACGAGAGAAGAAAAAAATCTGAAAAAGAAGTGAGTAATGGACAGAAACGCAAAGATCCTTCATTAAAAGTAAACCTTCATTTTACACAACTCTAGTGGTGTTGGAACATGGCATTATTGATACAGCTGACACTGAATTTTTTTAATCTCTCCTTAAAACCCACCTTTCCTCACTGGCTTTTGATTCACTTTGAGAGTTGATTTTATCATTTTGATTTCATTTATTTCCATCTTGTTTTCTATAATGCTCTTTTTTTGTTTTATTGTGTTTAATTAACTTGTATGTCTTTTAACGTTTTTATGTATTCTTAGTGTTCAGCACTTTGGTCAGTACCTGCTGTTTTTAAAGTGCTTTATAAATAAAGTTGGTTTGGCTTGGCTTAATAACTGGTAAAACTGGTTGAACCAGCCATGTTCATCACTTTTTAGAGCCCCCCAAAATTTTCCGTTACGTTAGAGCTTTGAAGTTTGTGAACGTCTTACAACTTTCTATAGATATGGAGAATATGATCTAAAACATCAGAAAACAAGTAGATAGATACAATCGCAACTGAGACAAATATATTATACTTTGTAGATTTTTTTTCATAGAAGAAGATCATCCAACAATACATGTCTGTGACTGGCATGGACTCACATCGGTGATGATACGTGACCCTGGCCCTGAGGCAGCAAAACAGGCCCAAAACATGATTCTATCTATCATCATCATGTTTCACAGATAGTTTAAGGTTTTTGGCCTTATGGTGGACGATGGTGGTGAATATCAATAACAGCCAGCGTGAGAGGTTTTCTTATTGCTTAGAAGATGCCCTGCGTTCTTTTGTGACTTCACAGACAACTACACACTTTTCTATTCGTGCTATCTGTGACTGATTTCTGTTTGTACACAACTTTTGAGGTTGACATTGATCTTGAATTTCCTCCACTTGTACACAACATGTGTGGACTGATTAAATCCAAAGTTTTTAGATGTGTTTTCTAGAAAAAAAAAAAGGAAACCTCTTTTAGGAGGATTAGCATAAAGATCTTTTTTAGATTTTCCATATACTGTTTTTAATTCGCTTGTGCTGTAATAACATTTTGACAAACATGTTATGAAGATTACACTTGGGTACATCTTGGTACCTGGTTGTTACATTCACTAAAAAAGCACTTGAATACAATTTCACCATCAGGATGATTTCTAACCCTAAGAGGTTCACATGCTTTAACAACTCAAAGATGCGTTATTGGAAGATTTTCCTGAAATTTTTTAATACTTTGGTCATTTCTTCAATTGGATTCTCTTCATCTACTGATTCTAATCAAATAATCACATTATATATTCTGCATTTTGGTGGCTTTCTATTTTTACAGCATTTCCATAAATGGTCTGCTTGTGTTGTTAAATTTGTAGTTTGAAAATATTTTTAAGCTTCCTGTTTGCCTTTGTAGAATACTGTATTTTCTGTAATACTATTTGATCAGACAGTTATTGATTTACAGCAACATATTTTGTAGAAATGGAAACGTTTTCCACCATCTGAGCTGTTTTATGATATTTTTATCAGAACATATTAACATTAACATAACTTGATACAGACAAGGGCCTCTATTGTGCATAAAACCATTTAAACCTTTTATTCTAAAGGTTAATTAAGCCAAGACTTGCTACCTTCAACAAAATAAATTCCCATGACAACACACAACATACACACATATTCACAGGAAGTGATCAAGAGATAGAGAAAGAGAGTTAGAGAGTTAAGTATGCGGTGCACCAAGTTATGCATCATTTACTGAGGCTCAATAACAGCCTTTCTTGCCGTCCGACACACCTGGTCACACAAAATGACACTTGCTGTCCTTTGAGAACACACAAAGCATATCTTCTTTCACCCTATGGTGCCCCCAACCAGACACATTACATCCCCACTCTACTATCTGCCCGTGACAGATGTATTTATGTAATAGTTTTGATAGGTATTGATCCATGCGGCGGAGCCAGTTAAGAAACAGAGAAAAATGAGATTTCAAAATCAAAAGGCTGGGAGGGGAGTTTGTTGGAGATTATGATTGACAGAGAAAGAAGGGAGAGAGAAAAAATTTGTGGAGAGTTGTGAAGGGAGCGATGATGGCAACACCTTTGGTATCAGAAGCTTGGGTGGAAAACTCACACAAGCACACCTGACAAAACAGTTGACAAGGGACTGTGGGAAAAGTAGCATGAACTCTCTGCTCTGCTTGCCTTTGTGTGCGTTTGGACTAGCATGATCACATGTGTGTGTATGTGTGTGACCTTGGCTTGGCCCAGTGGTAAAGTGGGGCGTCAGGAGAGTCAGTGTGTGAGCAGTCAAGCGTTCTCCCTCAGATTAGCAGGCTTTATTACTGCCACCAACCACTGGCCTGACAAATCCTCTTATTTCATTTTACCTTCCTCTACCCCAGCCTTGCTCTTTCTCTTTCCCTTCCTCATTTACTTCCCTAAAATCTTCCTCCCCCTCTTTCCGTCCGGCTCTGCGGCAGCTTTCCATGCTTCCCCTTGCATCCTGCCTGGCTTGCGTTCAGTTTTCCATTATAGTGTAACAGCCCTATTTTCTATTTCCTCACTCTTTTCTCCTCAATGTCTTTCCATCTTTGGCACTGCACTCTTCATACCTACGCAGCTCTTTTCTTATGTTCCTTTACTCCACCTCTTGCTCTGCTCCTCCCTCTATCTCTCCGCCTCTGCCTGCCTCTCTATAGTGTGATGAATCTGTAGACAGGGGCTAATAATTGTACTTCAGCCCAAGTGCTCATTTTTCTTTGTGTTTGAAAGCTGTGACAGGCAGGGGCTCTTTTTTCCCTCTCTGCCCCCCCATAGCCCTTCTCTCCTCCCCTTAATCTACCTTTTCTTTCTATCCTCACACAATGGGTGAGTAAAATAACTCAGGGTTTACAAGGTCATGCTGTCTAGTGGTGAGGACACACTGGGGATTTGGGGCTGGAAGGATTTCCTCAAAGGTGCTGTGTTGAGACTTCAATAAAAAACAGAGAAAGTTATAGATTGCACAAGCAGATCTACTGGGGGAAATAAGTGCATTTGATAGGGAATCAGTGTATTGCAGTCATGGATTCAAATCTTGATTTCTGTGGCTTCTTATGAAAAAAGAAATAGACTGAAGAATGATTGTGATTAGAAAACTCTGTTTGTTGCATGTGCAACCAACAATGTGAGGTTTCACCACTTTCATCCTCTGAAAGTACTTAAAATGTTCCACTTCCTGTGATACAGAAAATTTGCATCACATTCACAGTGTCTTGTCTCAGTAGTGCGCCAAACAGAAAAGGAAGTCTATTTTAGCCCTGCTGGTTTTAACATCTCTGAGAAAAATTCATCCAGCACAGCGAGTCGGGACAGCCCCACTGCACCTCTAAAGCTTCAGGCACACGCACGCACGCACACACACACACATACACATGTTCAAACACAGAAAATAGCAGTGGAAAGTAAACTGCTTTTGTCATGCTACAAGTGAATTACAGTACACAAAAATGCATGAGAGGCAAAATATTTTGACAAACAGATTAAAATGCATTAATCAAGTACGAAAATATATCATAATCCTAGAGTCCATCCTAAAAATACAATCTGCAAGCAAAGTACACGGTTAGATATTGAAAGATAATAATATTTTCATTGACTCACAAACAATGGTTCTTTATGAAAATTGATCAACAATTTCAATACCGTTCTCATCCTCAAAAAGGAAAGATGAAACAAGAGCAGGAGGGAGGGAATAGAACAAAGCATACGACTTTATTGCCTGCTGTAGTTAGATGGTAAATTTCCTCCTGGCAGATATTTATTGGGTTAGTTGAGTCCAGAGAGAGCTTTAACATTGATTGTGATCATTAAATATATCCGCTCGAAATGGCAACATGGCATTCCTTCACTCAATGGAGCCAATAGGAGCAGAACAAAGGCATAATCAAATCAATCCTCTCATAATTATTCTTTGAGAGGTGGAATTAATCACAAGAAGAAATAAAAACAATAATGGAAAATGAAATGGTCTGTCATAAACAATTACTGCCCAAATTGAAATAAACCCAGTGAAGGGGGAAAAAAAAATCAACTGTAAATCCAACTAATTAAAATAACATTCCAATGTATATTGGTTATTTGGTTTACACTGGCTTTCAGTTATTATACTGCTGGGCAGGCTGTGTTATTACAACAGAGAGAAAAAGGGAGAGAGAAATGAATAGAGAGAAACTGGATGGTCGGTGTGGGGCGGTTGACTGTGGGGTCAAAGGATCAAGGTCCTCCTCTTGTGAGAGCCATGATTCTCTCTCCTCTCTGCTCGCTGAGAGGAAGTGTAGCTTATTGATTAGCTATCAGATGATTCCGATAAGACCTGATCGATAGGACTTTGTATGAAAGCCAGGCAGGACCCTTCCTCTTCACTCAGGCACACACCCATGGATCGGCCACCGCACTTCAGACCAACGCAGACATCAAGTTGTTCGTTTGTCTCCTACGGATTCTTCCTTGCGTCTTGTGTCCGCCCCTCTAATCGAAAGCTCCCTCAAATACTCGCTAGTTTTCCAAATCCTATATGTTTTATTTAAGTGGAGTTGTTAGCCTGCAAGCGTATCTCAGCATGATGACAATGGCAGACTTTACATGAGTAAACTGTAAGGGGCACTGTATAAAATGTTATTTTGACTACAGCAACAAACAAAATGTTGAGGATGACCAAATAACAGCAGAGGATTTCACAGAAAAGTATTTGTGGGCCTTTAGTAGAGAGAAGGACATAAAATACAGGAGAAAGCAAACACACAGCAAATGGCCAGAAGTTGACCCAGTGTTCGCTGCACAGAACATATGCACATATGATATGTGACCAAAACCACGAGGAAATTTGGACCTAAAGAAAGATCAATTAGTCAAACTCAAGAATGTCCAGTTTATTGTTATACAGTAAAAAACATTATTCTTACAATTGATTTATGCCCAGTACAAGAGAAGAGAAGGAGTGGGGGCAACATTTAGAAGTCACAAGTATAGAATAAAGGTTTTTAGATGAGGCAAGAAATAATCTTGATAATTCATGTAGTGGCACAGACATATTGCATGTGAATGTAACAAAAAAAGAAAACTGTGGGGCAGAATGTCTAAGTGAAAATTAAATAACTTATAGGGTAAAGCACTCAAAAGGGCAACTAAACAGCTAACACGTGAAACACACTGGGAAAACCCATATGTTAACTCAGCCAGGCAGGCACTCAGGATAATGTCATCTCTCACCAGCACCCAGCAGACTTAACAAACAACAGGAGACTACGCTCTTTGATTACCAAACAGACACATTCTCACGTGTGACAGATCCATTGGACGAGTCACTTAGGGTAGAAGAATGACTACGAATGAGCCCCAGTCTGATCAGCACCACGGACAGTGCCCAGGTGCAGCCTTTAATATAATTAAAATATATATTTTTTTAAACAACGTAGTAAACTAAATATTGCATTTTACTCCTGCATAGTGTGGCCAGAGTAAAGTTATTGTGTCATATTCATTGTATTCTGCCTGAGTTTCTGCATCATATTATATTTATGAATGATAACTATTTGGATAATTGAACAATTCTAATGTAAAATCCAGGTCAGTTTAACACAGTGTTATCTCACTGGATTCCTCACTGTGAACATGTCAGATGCTGACTGCTCTGTGCTGAGTGGGTACGGGTGTGTGTGTGTGTGTGTGTGTGTGTGTGTGTGTGTGTGTGTTTGTACTGTATCTCTGCTTCATGTGTGTCCAGTGCTGGGAAAGGACAGTGATAAGACACCTGTAGTACAGGTACAGTACAGATTATAAGAGAATAGGACACCAGTATCAGTTATGTGCAAGGTGCTGCGTTTTTGTGACTGAATACTTTATGTGCGTGTGTGGGTGGGTGTTTTCGTATTTGTCTACAAAGAAGCAAAGAAGGAACATGCATAAGAGACCGAGGAAAATGTCTTCAGTTACAGTGCAGTTTGGATACTGTAAAACATTATGTGATTCTGTGTGCAGAAAATACAACAACAGAGTTGTTCTGATGATTTTTCTCTTTTGACACTAAAAGGCAGTAAATGATTCATCTTTTTTCAAGAGTGCCGGTCATCTGTGTGATCAGCCAATTGTTCAGTTGTCTGCAGACAAGATACAGTATGACTATTCTCGGTTGACCAAACCAGAGAGCAAATGGGTTTTGTTTGATCAAATTTTTTTTCAACCCACAGTGTAATGTTGAGGTTTTGTTAATATGCATTGTCCTTTTGTTAGACAGACACAAATATCTCCCCCTTATGGCCTGCAAATGAATGCACTCGGAGGATTTCAAACAAAGCTGCAAAATACAGTTTTATTGAATGTTCTCAGTCTAATTTTCTTCTTTTTTGCTTACAGATATCATCACACTGGAACGCTGTTTCTTCAACAACCTACGGCACCCGGACTGCCATAAGCACAATGTCTCAAAAGCGCCCATCCTCCCAGCGGCTTCAGGACAACAAACCTACAGCAAACCCAAATGAAGGGTTCAATACTAAAACTGATTTGAAAAAAAGAAGACACTAAAATCACCCATTCTGGTTTATCAACAAGGGAAGACATCCTGTAAATAAGACTTGCCACCATCTCTGTTCAAATGGACAAACATCATCTCATAAATATCTCCAAATTGTAATTAAGACTCACCAGAGTGCAAATTATCCATATTTTAGTTTGAGTCGAATAGCAAACAGAAAAATTATGATGTCCTCACCCCTTTAGCACCCTTAGAAATCAGGAGGTTGTAAATATTGTACAGACAACAAACAGGGACATTGATAAGAAATAAGATTATTGCAGAATAATGTACATAGCCATAAGAATCATACCTATAGTGTGTTTATATATATATATATATATATATATATATATATATCCACAAGTGTCACATGACCATTCATTTTTATTTCTTCTTGCCCAGAAAGATTTAGCACAAGGATTACCAAATCTGCTTTATGTGTCAATAGGAATATCATCACAGAACTAAACAAGACGACATTGAAAATACAGACTTTAATTGGGAAGACACAATATTTATCATACAGAACACTTTTGATAGAACCGGATGCATATGCCATAAAGTGTATGCTTACTAATACACCCAGTATTGTCATCAAAGCAGGTCATTTGCTTTCTTAAACTGAAGACTAACTAAAAGGCTACAGAAAAAAAAAGAGAAAGAAAAATCCTCTCCCGTGTCCTGATTCCCATTGTAAACTACCACAGCAGAGCTGAACGCAGCTGACACTTTAACTCATTTGGTAGACTATATATGAACCCCCTCCTGTACTGTATATGTAGTGTGTTTTAGCCCTGTAGTGATGTGTAATATCCAGATGGACGTCTGTGAATTGGCAGCTTTTGTATAGTGCAGTCACAACCTTCTATTAAGTTTATATGTAAGTCAACATCAACTGCTTTCTCTTTGATTCCTCTTTGGCTTGCCCCCGTCCTCCTCGTCCTCTGTCCATTAAAGGGCCTGTATTCCTATCGACCTCTCTGCAACCAGGCGCTCACTCAGCTCCCACAGGCTGGCAGCACTGCTCTGATCCTGGGCCTGGATGGATGGCAGGCAGCGGAAACAGTTGTTGAAGTACATGCCACCTAACCCCTCCAGCTCTGGAGCTACTGCACAGTACACTGTGGTGGCTGCACCTTGTTGCTGTGGACAGAGAAAGACACAGACAAAGAGACAAGATCAGTGGACGAATTGTGGCACTGAGACAGCTGAATGCTGTCACCCTGCAGGAGGAAACAAAATATGGAGAACTCATCTATTCACACACAGACATAGGATGCGTCCTGTCCAGAGAGGGCGAAGAGTGGACACTGACAACTATGCTCCTTATGAGACGCAAATATACAGACACCCAAACACAAAAAGAGACAACAGGACTGAGTGGTCACTGGAAGTTTGAAAAAAAAGAAAAAAAGACTCACACACTCTGTCTTGCCCCTCTCCCTGCAGCCCATAATGACTGAGTCAAACTACCATGGGAACAGCATAACCCCTTAATGTACATATATTTATATACGTATATTTATTTATTTCTCTACCTGGCTGTACAGGACCTCTGGTTATATGGGACTGTGTGAATGAAACAGATGTGTAGACTCACATTGGAAGGAGTGAGAACAAAAACCACAAAAAACTGCACCAGCTCCTGTCTTGGGGGGGATCACCATGGAAACAGTTTTATGTATATTATAAGTGCAGGTTTTAATGGTTATGATTACATATATTTTTCCCTTCGTCTGTATAGGGGTTCAGCCAGGTTTTCAAAGTTTAATATAAGTGTTGGAAATGATGCAAATACAATTTCTGCGTCTAAACCAGAAGTTAGTTGGTGATAGAAAAACTGTATTCTTACACACAATACACAAACATACACACACACATACCACAAGCCTATCCCTCTGGTTCTCCCCAAGTAATTACTCTCACAAGGTTAAATATGAGGATCATTAAGTCTCAACCCAGAAACTGACTCTGTTTCATGTCGTCTCAAACCGAGACACACGTTGGAAAAAGTAAAACAGTATTTGGACACAACCTGCTAAGTATTCTAATACACCCCGTCCTATCAGTCAGTAATTAGCTGGGATATTCTTGGAGAGAGATTTCTGTGACATTTTTAAATGAAAGTTGAAACAGCAGCAGAATAAACACGTCAGAGAGAATTACACACATAACCCGGCTGCTCAAAGAGGGATCTTTCATGTTGCAGCTCTGGCTAAAAGCTGCTGTGACAGCTTCCCTGCAAACTCCAGGGCTGGAGACGATTTCTGTACGGCCACATGAAATGACTTGCCTCTTTATCTCCCGATGAGAGTGATGAGAGTTTAGCACAGAGCACTGGCACGCACTGAGACAAGCCCATATGTGCCGTAGTCAAACATAAGCAAGACACACAAATACACACACATGCATAATGAAGGCACATTACACGCCAACTGTTTGAGCAGCTTCGTAAAGCAGCTGTGAGGCCGACACACATGAAGTGGAAAGATCCATTGAGGTCTACGGCATTTAAATTTTCCAGTACACAAATATACACTAAACGCATATGCAATGAACCACAAAAAATCACACCAACCTGATTTCAAGAAATATTTCCCTCAATACACACAAACCGACTCACACACAAACTGTGAATAAAGTTCCAACCAGATGAACTCGGGTGTGTAATGTTGCAGCAGCAGATTGAGCGTGTTTGAAGTGCAATGTGATGAGAGAGCTGGTAAACAGCAGATGAAACAGCAGCATCTCTCTGTGTGCCGCTGTCTGTCTCACCTGCCAGTGAGGCGATAACTTCATCCACATCACATGTCGCCATATCAAAGACAGACAAATGCCAAGCAGTGTCTCGGAGTTGAAGGTTCACACACACTCAGTTTAACTCATCTCCCTCACTTAGGGCATCTGATTTATTTCCTCTGAAAGCGAAATGCCTTTTAAACTTCACTGAAGATTTCAGTGGCAGCGGCTCTGACTGGCTGACGCCCCTTGAACTTGTTTGACTTTTAGAGCAGTTTGTGTCCAATTACCAAACTTGGTCATAAAAAAAAAAGAAAAAACTTGCGTGCCTAATCGAAAAATTTATGTGGCTGGAATCTCATTGAAAACCTCAGTATTTTTTTTCCCCCCCAACATTTCTTCCTCGTTTTGAAAAACATATCCAGACAACATCTTCTCTAGTGGCTGCAGCAGTCCAGTTAGTGGCAGATGAAGTATTACATAGACTGTTTGTACTGTCTTATTGGTGTTTAGCTCATCCCCCTCACCACTTGATCTTGTGACCTCTGTAAAAGATAAGGCTGATGAGATTAGGCATTAACATGCTCAGCCACCCACCACAGCCATTTATCATTGTGCGTGTGTTTGTAGATAGGAGGCAAGGCTTGTCCAAGGTAGTGAGACAGAGAACATGAGGGGGTGAGCGCCAATCTCTTACACCTAAAGATGCTAACACCAAATTCATACATGCATGTTTGAACACGAGCATGCATCTGCATACAAGCACGGACACAAGCATAATTAAACACTTGGGAAAATCTATGCGGAAGGTAAAAGGTGGCCATTCATAACCCGTGTCAATCTGTAAATTAAGCCTGTAAATGTATCTGTCTCCAAAATGAAGGATTTTGTTGTTTGCCTTTCTATCTTCTGCAACTAAATGTGAATCATTACCTTGAGAATAGTGGTTTTCAGAGAAATATCTGTGTTTTGAGCTCTTCCAACCAGAGCTGTGGACTGAATGATGACAAAAGGTCAAGACGTGGAAGGATTTTTCTCTGATTGACAAGCCTACTGAAAGCCAGTCACATGTTCCACCTCAAATATCATATTCTAAGGGCATCAATAATTTATTAAGGAGAAAGGGGCACAACTTTACATTTCACTCGTAGAGCTAATGAATTGCACTGAAGAGTTCATCTCAGCTGTTTATAATCACTTTAAAAAGCTGAGAAAGAAGTACGGCAAAATGGTTTAGACAAAATTAGGCGCCATTATTAAGGAGTCAGCATTCTGTAATCTGCAAGACTCCAGTGAAGACTTGAGACCTGATCAGGAGACATTTTCAATCACTTAAGTCTTCATTTGGACATTTCCTGGAAAAAAACCCCAGCTCCCCTATTACCAAACCGTTCTAGGGAGGAGTGAGGATGAGACAGAGGAGGTGCACCGAAACAACTCCAGACCTAAAAGTATCTCTATGCTACAATATAACATGAAGATCACAGCAATATGACAAACCAAATGAGCGGGGCAGTACAAGGTGCGATAGCAGATTATTTATAGACTGCTTTTGTTCATACCTACTTTTGTGGGTGATTAAAAACCAACACAAATACTGAGGACAGACACCCTGCAATAAACTTACTTTTGGTGAGCCTGTATTAGCCTGGAATTCAACACCACAGTTCTAGAACTGCTCATGGACCAGATCAATGTCTTCCAATCCCTATATTGATTCAATATCTGAGAACCTCATGGACTTGCAATAGAAATGTCCTTGTAAAGTGTTGTGCAATAATTGGTTGTTGGGAACTCTTTACTGAGCGTATTCACGAGCAAAAAGGTTTATGGGGGGAGATGTTTTGTTGTTGAACTAACAGTAATGTTACTTTTGCCGTGTTTTGTTCTGTGTCTTCATCACCCAAATTGTCCTCAGCTGTATGAGCTTTCTCTGACCCTATGCATGTGACCCGTCACCCCCACATCTGTAGTTATGTCATTGACCTGTTCCTCTGACCTGGGTGTAAATAAGCCAGTACTGTAGAGCAGTCTGTTTTCGGCCTATCCCTGTACATACAAACCTGTAAATACCAACAGCTATGCATGCTGAAAACCTAGCAGTTCTTTCAGGTACTTTTATAATCCCCAAATTCTCATATGGCATGTGCTGAAAAAAAGAAAAAGTGAAAAAAGTAGAAAAACAGAAAAGATTGAAATAAAAAATGTTGAAAATAAATGAGTTGCTAATATTGTCAGGCAATATCCTCTCTTGGACAGTGTGTGTAGAGTCTTCCTGTTTTCTTACTCCTGTGGGTGGTTCTCTTCCTTTGCCTGTCCTGTGTTTCTGCTCACCATCTGTGTCAGTTGTTGTCAGTTGGCATTTGTACAGCAGCGAGGGTTGAGGCAGAGAAGAGAAGAGAGGGAGCATTCACCAGCTGACCTCTGTGATGGCACTCCAGTTCAGCAGCAGTACTAAAGCTGGCAAAGCTTTTCACGCCCAGGACACAATTTGAGAAGTTGATTCCTGGCATGAACCGCAGATCATTACAGCATGCATCAATGCTTGTCATGTGAAGGCCCTCTGGATCTGCAGTAGCTCTAGAGAACTTTTTCAGTCACAACCAGAAGCTGGGAATTTTTTTTAGCCTACTTTAAGTTTGATAAGCTGTCACTAACAGAGGATCAAATTCTATTTTATGCTAATTCTACTGCGCCATTGCAAATAATATTTTATCCAGTCTCAGTCGCATTTTAATGATGTGTAAACTACATATTTTTGTTCTTCACCTTCTAATAGTAAAATACCAGAATTCCAATGGCTTTTGCTGAAAAAAGAATTTTTTTACCATAAGGAGTAATAAAGCTACAGAGTGCAACTGTAAAAGTATTTCCTGGCTTATAGCCTTAGTAAAGGGATCAGGAGGAGTGCAGTTTTTGCCTCAGCCCTCTGCCCAGCCTCATGGAGTAGCTTTCCTCTAAGTGGGACTCCAATCTGATTGTGATTCTGTTTAAGGAATGTTTTTTTCAACCTGTGATGTTTAAAATAGATGGAGGTGTCTGATTTTTAATCTGTGCTAAAGATATTTTACATTTAATAAATAACCATTGAAATCAATGTGTTTGCTATGTGTGTGTTTATGTGCGAGCTAATGTGTGTGTGCGTATGTGCAGAACTTCCTTTGCCTTCAGCCATGGTAACCTCTGCGAGTTGACAGCTCGGCTGAGCGTGCCTAGCCCAGCTGTAGAGGGAATCCTGGATAATGCGGTCCCCTCAGATAAACAAGCTGTCCCTCCATTCAGCTTGACCACTCAACCAAGATGAGAAGAGATTAGCACCTTAAACAACTCAGCGCACACTTCAGAAAGAGCCCTGACACTTGCCCCCATGAATCTGTGGTGGCCTCTGTCACCCTGACCAAAGATGACTTTAAATAACTGGTTTAAGCATCATTTTAAAAATGTAAGGCAAACAGTGTTGAAATTGAAAATGAATTATTCATGTCTAAACATCCAAGAGAGCTTGTTTAGCTCTTTAAAGAATAAGTAGATCCATTCTGCAGGAACTTTTTCCATAGTTATTACAACTATTGATGAGTGTTTTTCCTTACTTAACACACTGCAGGAGCATTCAACAATCAGGGTGCATAGGACTCAGTAAGGTTTTTTGGCACCAGCCTTGGAGTAGATGCTCCTTCAAGCATGAGAGCAGCCATCTGTGACATAACTGCATGGTGATTTGTCCATACACAAAGTGTATGGGGATTACAAAACAAACAAACAACAAAACAAATACAACTCCAAATCTAAAAACAGGTTTGGATGATGCGTAAAATGTAAATAAAAAATTAATGAAATCATGTACAAATTTGATAAACCAATATTAGATGAATGCAGGTCAAGAAGAAGCCATAGGTGAACATGATCTAGATCCTTCTCCAGACATAAGCTCATTTAAAAAGACTGAGGCAAAGTGGAAAACTGTTCTCTGGTCAGACTAATCGAGATTTGAGATTCAGTTTCAGTTACTGGTTTCATCAGTTCCTGAGGCGATGCCACACAGTGGTAAACATGACCTTATCCAAACTTTTTTTAATATGTGTTGCTGTAATCAAATTCAAGATGAGCTTATATTTTCAATCAAATAATAAGATGTCTCATTTTTAATGTTTGATACGTTTACTATATTCTATTGTGAATAAAGTCTGTTTTTATTAACAATTTACCTTTCTGCTATTGCTATTGTAGATAAAAACAAAAAAGTAAACATTAGTAAAACATTCAACATATCAACAATTCCTACCGTTTTCCTTACATTAATGAAACAAAATGCAGAAGAAAGGAAAATGCAGAGAGAAATAACACTGAAGTCCAGTGTTTATTGAGCCATTGTGAGATGGAGAAATCATAATGTGAAAATGTGTGACGAGTCTACCAACCACTGGCTGGCTGGTAAGTCACTTCAGCATTTCTATCTGTGGTGTGAATGCAATGAGGGGAAAAAAAGCCCTTGCAGGTATGAAATCCTTCAGAGAGCTCCCAATCCCAGTTTACCTCGTAAAGCCCCAAGAACTGTTTGGTCTGAAAATGCCTAAAAATTCTTCATTTCTTCACTAGGTCTCCCAAGCGATTAGTACACTTTTGGTCATCTGTATGTACCAAACTATATTTTGTCCCATCCATTAGCCCACAGGCTGATGACTAATACTCACCTACAGGCAGCATACTCCCCTGAGGGGCATTAAGGGCAGGATGGAAGGACCAGCCTCCTCCCTCCCTGCTTTTCAGTCGCTTCCTTAATCATGCCCGATCTGTCTGTCTGCTTTTACCCCTGCTTTCTAGCTCAGCCCCTTCTTTTCCATCAACCATTTACAGATTCGTATTTGCTTGTAGCCCCATCCCCCTCCGGCCCCATAACTTACAGAACCGGGCATACAATATTTCTGTAACTGAGGTCTCATGGGTAAACGGTTAGAGTATGACATCTTGATGGTAAATGGATCTCTTTCCCTGGAGTCCTACATCACAGATGAGCCCTGTTGTCAGTCTTTCTTTCTAAGCAAGCAGAGTGATGTAGTGCAGGATTAGAAAGCAGAAAAAGTAAGCCGCAGAAGGGTAAACTATACAGGAGTGACAGGAACACAACACAAAGCACTGCACATCTCCTCCTCCCACCCAATACCTCTACACTTTTACCTCCCTTTTCTCAGCGGCCCTCTCTTTACCCCATTTGCGCCAGATAAGATCAACAGAGTGTCTGTCATCAACAGCATCCTGTCGTGCTGTCATTGTTCATCTGTTATATGTCTATGTGTGTGTGCATGTGTGTAAATGGGCAGTCCAACACGACATCGCTGCATACATTTAGTGCCCCCATGTTCAAAGGGAACAATAGAACAGGAAGTGAGGAACGAAGAGGAGAAAATGCAAAGGACAAGAGGAGGAGGGGGAGCATTAAGACGAGAGGAGAGACAAAGAGAAGAAGAAGGAAACAAAGCAGAAGAGGAGGTGAAGGAGACAGGACACAGGGCATCCAAGGGGAAAATGACGAGGAGTCAGAAGGACTTGCGCAACGACTGTGAAACTATCTCATTTTTATCTTGTGAGAGGACTTTCGAAGTGATCCGCACAACCTAATTATTTTCCCCTAATAAAAGCAACATATGCTAAGACAATAAAAGGCCTTATTGGACACCTATTCATTAAAAAGGAACAGTAAAAAGTGTAGGACTCTGGCACAGGGATTAGCTTTTAAAAGGGCTTTTCTCTGGCTGGAAATGGCCTTAGTCTTCCTTTAGGATGTCCATATGGGTGCACAGCCCACCATAAAAGATCTGAATTATACATGAAGAGGCCTGGCTGTTTTATTGGCTGTGATTTTCCTTTTTGCTCTCACCTAATTGCATCAGTGCACGATACCTGTGTATGAGTGCAACACGGCATGCAGTTTAAGGTGAGGAAATGTTCAGTTGTAAAGTACATATAGCTAATGACAACCATTCAGCAGCAGCAAGATAACCTATAAATCACAAAAGTTTGTTAAGTTAGAAACATGTAGCTGAAATAAGGCAATCTGGTGACTCACGGCTGACAGTTTGACACGGTGAAGTCATTATTCCATATGGTCAACGTACTGCAAGTGTCACTACATTTCTATTATGAGCACAGCAATGCTGTCTGTGTGTCGGTATGTGTGTGTGATAGGCTGGTGTAATAGGGCCACACACAGGTGTGTGTATGCTCACCTCCTCACTGATGCACCAGCTAATTGGTCTCCTGCGGCAAACTGACATATTCGCACACTCAAAATCTCACACACACACACACACACACACACACACACCAAGTCAGGTGTTTGTGCTTACAAACACACATACAATCCAGCGTGCAATAGTTACATCCACATGTGTGCAGGGGTGTAAATTGCATGTGTAAATATGCACAGACATCCAAACATGAGGATGCCTACATGCCTACATTCCTGGGCAGCCTGCAGAGTGCATCTCCAAATCAATTTGTTATCACAGTCCTGACTCTGAGTGATGAATGAGACCTCAACAGAATGTTCCTAATGTCCACACACCTCCTTTAAAGTGCTGCAAAGGATAACAATTGACCACAAAAGAGAACAGTACTGTAACATGCAAATGATGATAGGAAATGCCTCCAAACTCTCCAACACATAAAAGGCTGCAGCCTCATGGAACACAACAGAAGTGCATTTTTAGGAAAATATGTGAAATGAAGGGGGAAATTAACAGTGAATGAAATCTAATCATATAAAATGTACAAAAAGAGGGATTTTGCTAAAAATGAAAATATTTATTGTTAATTCTTCTTCCTGGCAGTTTTTCTTCAGTTGTGGTTTTTTGTGTCCTCAATATTTTTGTTTGCTCACAAGCTCCCTGTAACCCAAAATTAACTTTATCTTCCTCATTTCATCCATCTTCCTGACTGTGGCTGGGAGAAACTCAGTTTGTCATTTTCCCTTACAGTACCCATTCTCCCTGCCACCCCCATCCCTCGTGGTGGAGGTCGAGTGGGAGAGGGATGTTCTGTTTTAAATAAGAAGGCAGCACTGGCCCATTAAACTCTGATAGTAATGATATTAATTTGGCAGGAACGTGTCATTTTCACAGGAGAGCAACTAGCTGAACTGTCATTACGCTCACACACATACACACACACACACACACGCACACACACACACACACACACACACACACACACACACACACACAAGCATTCTGGCTTACACACACTCACACTATCTCATCCTTTCTTTCTCTCACACACACAAAAAGAAACAGGAGCATGTCACAGGAGAGCAGCTAGCAGTAACATTATGAGAGTCAAATGGGAATGGGAAAAGATTAACATGCCCTTGGTCACAATGGCAGCAATGGTGCAACCTAAGTCCACCTCCCACATCTACATGCTTCTCAGCACCTTTTACCCTCTTCTAAAACACTTTGTCCTGTTCCTCTTCAACTGACACCTTCCTCTTAACATCTTTTCTGATTCCTTCTTCACGTTTTGCTCAGCTTCTTCCGTCATCTTCAACCATGCAAACCATTCAGCAGGTTCATAGCTAGATAGTGGGGACAAAGAGAGGATTGCAGTCCATTCTCTGTAGCGGCCAGGCTGAAACACTCACATTATGAAAATTGTTTTTTGCTCAAAATAGATTTTTTTAATGAAGCCTAATAAGCACAGAGGACCTAACTAATCAATATGTGACTGAAAGTGATGGCAATTTCCCTGTGTTAGCAGTATTCTTATGAATCCATCAACAATCAGTCAGCAACTTTGTACAACCCCAAATCAGACTAAGTGTATCAAATGAAAAGGGAAGATATGGAAAACGCAATAAAGCGCGTAATGATTCTAACACTGCCTTTTATTTCTTTGCAGGCAGTACGAACCCAAGATATTTTATATATTTTAGTTAACTTATCTTATTTGTTAATATACATCCATATTTGAATTGCAGGTCTGCAACACATTCCAAAAGAAGTTGGGCAAGTGAAGCTTTAACCACTTTTTTCTGTTGTCAGCTGTCGATTTGTCCCATTCCTCCAGAAAACACACCAGAAGGTGTTCAGCAGTACAGGCTCATGTCACATTTTTTGTTTTGAAATTCTCCATCTTCTCTATCGGGGGCAGGTCAGAGCCACAGGCAGGGCAGGACCCATAGTCTTTGTAATGTGTGCAGAATGTGGTTTTGCTTTGCGTTTTTTTGTCTCTGGAGCCCAGGGCGTCCATTTCTTCCAAAAAGATCTGAAACACTAATTGCTCTGAGGTCGCCTCTGGACAAGGTTAGCGTAACACCTTTTTTGCACGGTAAAGTTTTAAGTGGCATTTGTTCATTCAACTATGTACATTAGAGCTTGATAACGGTTTCCCAAAGTAATCCATTGTGCATGTGGTTATATCAGGCAGCGATGAAGGATAGCTTTTGATGCAGCGCTGTCTGAGGGATCGTAGATCACAGGTGTTCAGTGAAGCCTGTCTTTTTACCCACTAAATATAATATTCTGCACTGTAGAGGAATATGCAAATCCCTTTTAATCTGTCTTTGAGGAACATTATTCTGAAACAGTTCAATGTTTTTCTCACAAATTTGTTGACAAACTAGAGATCCTCTGTCCTTCTTTAACTTCACTTTGACTCAACTTAAAGATCTTCTCTTTCATGGATACCGCTTTTGTACCAAATCATGATTGCAACCACCTTTATTGACTTAACCTGTTTGACAACATCCTTATTTTTTCCTTTTACTGCCTTACTAACACTAAACTGCCCCCATCCCAAACTTTTTTTGAGATGCAGGCCTGACATGCAAAAGTGGAAATGAAATAAAGTTGATGAGTAACTTGGGTTCAAAATGTCTGAAATGAAATAGAAGTAAAAGTAAAGGTTGGAATAACTGCTTTAAATTAAAAGTACTTTAAATTAGCCCCACCTGCAACTGCTAAAACAAACACTGATGCTTCAGCAATAATCGAGGAATGATAATAAATCAGTCAGAGGTTCCAAATAAATATTTATTCTTAAATACTTTTGTAGGACTTGCAGGGTTTGTTGGAGTATTTTCACATTGCTGTACTGGCTCTTTTACCCAAAAATAGTTTTTCTTCTGCTAATGGTGCCAAAAAAGTACCGACAGCCTCAGGATGAGGCTCAATCTGACCTTCAGTTTATATGATTAGTCTTGACAGATGTTCTAGGAAACACCACAAATAAGTAGTCCAAGTGAGTCACAAATTTCACGTGAATTACTTTATCTTTAAATTCCAGTCTGTTATTGTCATCCAACCACTGACAATTTCCTCTATAATGGTTTGAAAGGTGAGATTTTCATGGCAAAAACAGGAGCTTTGCACACCACAGTCCAGATATATATCATGTTTAAAAGTGTGCCTATCTATTGAACAATTAAAACTTTAAAGGCACACGAGAAACCATTAACAACGGTATTTTGTTGATCGGTCACTCTGCTGCACTTTCCAGGATATAACACTTATGAGAGCCGTCCAGCGTCTGTCTCTATAACACTGCTAAATATACTCACACACACTCGGGCACACAGGTCACTTACACATGCCTTCATCCATCAACATAGAGTGACCATGAAAACAGTAAACACACCACAGAGGTTTGTAAAGGCACTGTTCAGTGTAAAAGAAAATGAAAATGGATTGTTTTTAATTGATATGAAGATGTGATCTCTGTGTGTGTGTGTGTGTGTGTGTGTGTGTGTGTGTGTGAAACAGTATGTGCATCCTAATATGTTTTTGTAAGAATGTGCGAGGGTGTTTCTCTGTGTGTCCATGCTGACCCCATCTCGGCACTCCTGACTGGTTGAATGCAGGCTGCATAAATTAGTGCTGATGCAGTGCGATGTAATTATGCTGCTGTCAGGATGGCCCCTCTCCTCAAATTCATTTTAATAAAGTTGGTCTCCAAGGTTACCGACCAGGGGTCACCTTCGATGTCAGTCCCTGTGGATCACACCCACAGGACATTCTGAAAGTCTGTGGTCGTAGTACAGTAACACTGTACAGAGTGGCGAGATAGGATAGAAAATACAGGAAATGAGAAGGAGTGGTGCACGAGGAGTGTGTGGGAGCGTGGAAAAAAGAATAAAAATTAGACAAAAAGAGTAAAAAGGAGAGGGGAGACAAGGGTAGAAGGACAAGGAGAGGGCGAGGGAGCGTCTCTCTTGGGCAGATGGCGGGGTGTATTCTCATTTGTCCTGCTACAGTGTGTGTGTGCCAACACTAACCTCCAGGGCAGAGCTGCAGTACAGAACACGCTCTCAATTAGCCAATAACACAGAGAGAGGGAGAGGCACTGCTCTGTGTCGGCACCACAAACACTTAAACAAACAGGACACTGGACACTGCTGCAACACCAGCTGCTGAAAGACTTCTACAAATTAACCAGGTTGCCATTTACTTGCAAATACCATTTCGTTATCGAAGTGCATAATAGTTTTACTGCAAATCATAAATGCCTTGTACTTTCTCACAATTTTTATAAATAATGCCACAAATAATGAAGACACAATTTTCAATAGTTTGGGGACTGAAAAGCTAAACAAACTATTGAAATTTGACAGCAGATAACATGTTTCAAATTCCTCACATACACATGCCTGGTTTAGGAGCTCTCGCCGTTATTTCTAACATCCTTGACGCTCCTCCAGGACAATGTAATTTCTCAACGGACATGATATTTCTTAGCTCCCGACCTTCTTGTCACCAGACACATTATCGTGCTTTCTGTGTCTGCATGCGTAAACCAATAGGAACTCTGCAGACACACATGCAGTATTATACGAATATTTGAGGCTACATGCAATTGACCAGAGGAACCTCGTAGACTGTTGCAGATGAAGCTTTCAACAATAAAAAATCTTATCTTATCTTATTTAATTTTTTGTTGCCTAAACTTAACCAAGTAGTTGCAGTGGCTGCAGCTAAGTGAATAGCTGAAGCAACCGAAGACAGAATGAATGTTAATAATGAAGCAAAAAATAGTTGTCTCAGGGTGTCTCTAAAAAAACAGTCCCGTATTTGCAACTCTCTCTTACGCCCATCCAACCTCATTAACCTGCGATTATTGTGACTTTAACACAGTGCCATAACCATTTTTACCGGAGCTTCAGGCTCTCTGAACTCACTGCAGTTTTCTCCTTGAAAAGTATGCATTGCTATGAAGAAAACAGCACTGTGACATCACAGGAATAGTTGAAGAAGAAGACATACCAGAGGTACAATTAGCATACACAGAGAAAATTGCAGTTTCAACTTCTCTGTCTCACTTTTAAGGGTTTTTTAATGTTTTTGGAAATTTATAATAATTGTAGCTCTGGTTTTGATAGTTATATAGCTGCTTTTAGAGATGGGTCTGCTTGCACACTCTTCCCTTCGGGTCTTCCTTTTTTCCCACTTGCTCCCTGCGTGCCAGGTTACAAAAATTGGGAGGTGCACAAACAAAGCATTATAGCGACTGTGTTGCTTGTCAATAGTTTAACACTGTAGGAATATGTTGCATTTCGTTGGCGCAGTTTATTACCGGCACAACTGAAGTGGTGCATCAGTAACTGATGCAAAGACGCCTGGCAAGATGTAGCTGTAGATCAGTTTCCTATACATCGAAAAAAGAAGCTCAAGGGCTACCCAGTCAGTTGAAAACAGTTGAATCTTCCAGGGTTTTATTTATCCCAAAAGGAAATACAATTTCAAAAGAAAACATAATTTCATTTTGGGATGAATAACATATTTTTTCATTTAATTTAATTGCAAAACATGGCACAAAGTCCTGTCAAAGTATCAGGATGAAGAGTTGGGAATCAGAATGCATTGCATCATCTGCCTCTGCCTTGATATGATAATATTTCCCATTACAGGCGGTGTTTGATGTTGCATTGTCTGCAACTTAATGAATTCACACAAATACTCTCCCTGCACTTTGTATGGTCATACAGCAGTCATACAGTGTTTGAGGTGGTATAACCTCACAGTGTGGGCCGAGGTGACTTTGACTGCCTGTGTAATAGTTACAGCAACACGCTTTGTTAGCTGCAGGTAATTTATGGTTGAACTGGCCTGATAGTCTGATACGATTGACTGCCCCAACTGTCTTTACCAGCCAGCCCCAAAGACACAGAGGAACGCTCTATCTCAGGAGGAAAGAAAAAGACATGAAGACAACAGACTGCAGGGTGACTTAAACTGTTGCTAGACGAATCAGTACTTAGCCTGCAGAGAAATGTAAAAAGTGAGCGTGACAAATGCATGCGAGGCTATGAGTAATGCAGGTAAAAGGCACTGACAGGGTGGGAAAAAATAAAGTGTTGCAGAGCAGTTTAGTTCTCAGCATCTCTCTCTCGAGGTGTGCTGAGAATTGAATTGCATTAAAAACTGACAGTCTATTCATCTGAACCATATCAAGAAAGAACATTTAGTTAATTGAATGATTAATAAATTCAGCTTAGTCACACTATTTCACTCTGGTGCTGCCTTTGGATAAAAATGTCTGCCAAATGGGAGACGTCATATATCACTTGTTTGAAACCTGTGGCTGAAACTCGAGCTGAGCATCGATATAAGTTGAACCAGTTCAGCTGTGTATACAAAGTAATTGAGATAGAGCAGTTCAATAGTGAGTTGTTTAACCTTGCACTCTTGTGCCTTCCATCCTCTGTTTTATCAGGAGAAGATGTAAAGTCTTTTCTTGCTGGCTCATCATCACAGTGAGACACATGTTCACTTGAAACTAAAGTGCAAATGGAGAGCCGACCGGCACTTGTCTTTATAATATGGACAGACATGCGATTCTTCACACCCACTTCGCTACACCTTCCTCACCTAATAAAGACCGGCACTGACCCGTGCCCTACACACACCTTTCCTTCAACCCCTCCCCTAATCCAGACAGGCAGGAACATCCTTACTGATTTCTCCCTTCCCTCATACCCCTATCTCCAGGATCTGCTACTCTAATCTGGTCTGTCAGTCCAAGCAGATCCTTGACTACTGTTCTCCTTTCATCTCCCGCCTTCAAACAGAATGAGGATGCTTTCATAATACTGGGTGAGTGACAGGTAGTGGAGTTAGGTGAAAACAGGCCTGTGATGTGGACAGGCACTTTGTCCTACTTAACTACACTAATGGAGGATAAGAAGCCTGTCACAGGGACAGGTGGCGATAGGAAAGGACAGAAGACACAGACACTCATCTTTACTCATGGACAATTTGTAAATTTAGAGAAGGGATGTGCAATGTGTTACATCAGATAGCAGAGGATGAGGCAGAGGGCAAGCATCTCCAATGTCAGCACAATACTTTGTGTTTGCTTCGTGTTTAAAAGAAAGACATTTTTTTCCTAGAAAATTACCTTTAAAGAACAAAAAAGCTTCCTGTTTGGCCACAGAGCAACTAACTGATGTTAGCCAGCAAAGTCCAAGAACAATGTTTCTCTTATTCCCACATGGAGCACTCCAATTTCAGAGTTACATTACCACACAAATCACAGGTGAACACACATAAAAACGCACACTCTCATCTGAGTCACAGCTTACACACCCAGTAGTCAGCCTTTTGAATGGATGGCACCTGCATACAGGAGGAGGGGGCACACAAATAGGATTCCTGAGAGGAAGGGGGTTGTGCAGTGGCGGTGGGGTGAGATTGAGTCCATAAATAGGATTGTGTAGGAAGCAGGGCGCACTAAATAGGATTGTAATGTACAGGAAAGGATGTATAAATAGGATATGAGAGTCAGAGTTGTGTTCTCACGAGTTCTGCGTCCCTGTGGTATAAGAGTTCTGTGGACTGGCTTTCAGTGTGTGGGTGTATGTGTGTGAGAATGTTTGCGTGTAAGTAAGTAAAAGCTATTAATGTGGAGGCTAATCTTGAGGTACCTGTCTCCTCAGGCAGAATGTGACCTCCACAAGCCAAGTTCACCCATGTTTGTCCTCCCATCTCATTCCTCACCTCCTCCCCTTTCTTCCTCTCCTCCCTCTCCTCAATCTTCACATCCATTTCTTTATTAACTTTTGTCACTTTGATTGTCATATTTCATAAAAGAGAGCAGTGTTTTGTTTTTTTTAAAGTCTTTTCCTGAACTCTTCGAACAGGTAAACCGTTAATCTCTTGCTGGGAGTGTGCTGCTTCCCCTCCAAGAGAGGTCGACGGTCAAATCTCTATCTCCCCCTCTCTGCGGCTTCCACTCTCTCTACTTTTGGGGTCAGTGGGCTTTGGGAGCTGTCAGCTCAGTGTTGGTGTCTGTTGGCTGACAGACTAAAGTCAAAGGTGAGGGGTCAGGAGTTAGAGGGCAGGATGTGACCCTGAAGACAAACAGCATGGGGAGAGGGTCATCCCCTCGAAAGAGCTTGTCATTCTCCACGCAGGGGGTGATGTACTGTGAGCATACAGTGTGTGCATGAAAGTGTGTGGATCCCTCATATTTGCATGATGATGCCCGCTCTATTTTGTACACACTCACACCCAGCCCCCTCACCGCAGTGTGTGTGCGGCATGGCACACACTGTGATATGATATGTGAGATGTGTCATGTTTGTATGTTTAAGGGCCTCTGTCAGTGCAGCTCCTCTGCTCCACTTATAGTTACTTTACAAACCTGTTTACAAAACCAAGGTCACAATGGAGTGCTATGAAAACATCATCCTCTATATAAACCAGGGCAACAATGCATACACAACTGACAAAGACACAGGCAATGCTCTCATACAGCCATATCATCATATTTGAAGCTCCAAGGTAAGCGTGTATGTTTGTGTGTGGGACACATGAGAGCACGCTTGCCTCCTCCAGACAGGTAATGGATGGTCGGACTGAAAGAGACGGAGGGGAATTAAGATAAACACACTCTGATAAAACTAACCTGCCCGGTGCACTGCTGTCTGTTTACTACGAATTAAAACGTATCACATGTGCCGCATGCACATCCAAGCACAGCAGCATGCACACATAAACTCTGATACCTGCGTACATGCATGCGCACACACAAAACTTACCCTAAAGACTTTATGATGGATTTATACTCAAAGGCACACTTAAATGGTGGAATAAATGTTTGGACAGTGGTGGCTCTTTGAGTAATTGACCTATGAATCATACACAAGAGATCTTGTGAATTACGAAGGCAAATAAAGTCTCCATTTATCAGGCTGCTATTATAAAATCTTAAGCAGATTTAAACAGAAATGTATATGCTCAGACAGGGCCTTTATTTGTTGCAGCGAGGTGTCCTACCTACAGATTACGCTGACTAACCTGGTGACAATCCCATTCTGAGTGAAAAGCCATGTTTGGAACAGAGAAAGAATGAAATTGGGGTCAATACTGAAAGGTTAAAAGGCCTTCACTGAAAAAAAATCTAGGTGAAATTACTGTTCACTGTAAGTTCTAAGATAAATTGTTGCATAACGTTTGATTAGCTAACAGTTTGGAATATAAATTTATGTTAGTATTAAATACAAAAATTGGAAAATGTCCCAAAAGAAAAAAAGTCTTACACACTGGTCTGTTACACAAGAGGAGAGATAAGGCCAAAAGTTGGTATGGGCACACACTCCCCTGTGCAAACATACTTCATACGTGCACGCACACTTTCCAAGTTTATGCACCAGTGAACTAAGTACATAATGAAGTGTGACATATCAAGCAAAGGCGCTAATGGGGTGTGAAGTCATTAGTGAACTCTGTCTCTCTTACACACACACGCACACACACTCAACCTTGTATGAGCATAACAACAGACCTATTCTCTCAGTCTGTACTTGTGAGGTGTGAATGTGATAAGCCCGTTAGGTAATCCTGGCCCCAGGATAATATTGGTGAGCTATGGGCTTTACAGTGCAGCCTCTCCAAAATGCATTTCCACGTGTATCGTATATGGCTTGTGTCAATGCAAGCTGTATCGTATGCAGGAAATAAGCATGAAGTGCTGGTGAGAGAAATACCATTCAACAGTTGAAGTGTTTGTCCCTTTGTTGGCGCTCACAGACCTGACATTCACAGATCTCTGACAAATGCTTGTGTGTGTTAGGCTGATATGACTGACATAATGTTGTCTGACGCATTTACAGCTGGAACGGCAACAAGAAAGAAAAAAAGGGAGAGAAGAAAGAGACACATGAAGAGTAAGAGACTAAAAGCTTGTCAGTCCCTCTTAATTATTCTAATTGCTGAGCTCAATGCCAAGGTTTATGCATTCCCCTGGCACAACACCCCCCCCCAAATCACACTCACACACACATGATTTCAGTCACAGGATTGCCTTGAAACCTCTCCTCATTCCTCAATTTGTCCTCTTCCCTCATCACCATACAGAACTTACCCATCTCTCTCTTTTCCTCAGTTTCTTCTATCAGCATGCCTCCACCCTCAGAGCACCCTCTTATTCCTCCACTCCTCCCCCTCTCCTCCCATCACAACAGACCCTTCTGCTTCCTCTCCCCAGCCACTCCTCTCCTCCACCCCTCCGTTCCTCCGAACTGGATTAAAAGTACTTTTCATTACCCGTGCGGGAGATATGGCACTTAAAAATCACCCCATTATCATTTTTCACCCAGCAAACAGCACACACTCTCACAGAGACATAATTACCACACCCTGTCATACCAGGGAGATGGAGGCTGCTGATTTCCAGCCAGGCCGTATGTGTCACTCTGTGTGTGTGTGTGTGTAAGAAACTGCTGCCTGTCCGCCTGCCTGCCTGCTTCTCTTATTGATATTAAAAGCGCTGCATAAACGAGTGTTTAAAATGGCTGTCAGAGGGGGAGAGAGAGTGGATCCACTCCAATCACAAACTGCAGCACACATCACTGGATCCCTTTTCCAGCTTGGCACATGGTAATGGCCTGGAATAACAGAATACTGCCGGATGATTCCCATTCCCACTTTCCAAGTTGTGCAAAGCTATGAGGAGGCAGTTGAAATGGGAAGGAGTGAGTGATAGAGCTGGCTTTAACCAATCAACACTTAACACACAATGAATTGGAAGTCATATGATGAATTGGATTCGTGTCAAGGCTTGTTCTTAATGGCCGAAGTGCGTCAAATTGTGCAGCTGGAGAGGGAAGGGGAACCGACACACTAATATTCATTTAGGAAGCCGGTCAACATCACAGTTGCACCAGTTTTGCAGGGGCCATGCTTTCGTTCACAGCATTCACAAGGGGGTGTTAAGTATATACATGTTTAAAACACTCCCTGCACCCCTTAGACATTCATCAACGTGACAACACCTCATGGCGGCCCCCCAATATCACTCTGCAGGGGCCTGCTGTTGGCCTGTCAGAGGAATGGGTGTCTATAATTATGCCTTTAGATAAAGCAGGGATAAACGTGGGTCCTGCATGATTAACTGGGTTGCTGTTTGATCACATTTGACTAATTTGCGGCATAAATCTTCAGGCTGGCGCCGCTGCTAGAGGCCATTAGCCCTGACACCGATACCCCTGACAGACACACATACACACACTCAAAACTCATACCTTTTAGAGGAAAAGCGAAAAGGAGGGGAATGCTGTTGGCCTTAGTGATGCTGTGTAGGTGGAGAGCGGATATGAAAACAAAAAACATCCTCTTGCTCATAGTTCCACTCCAAATCTATCAGCATGAGGTCAGGAGAGGGGACTGGGGGGTACATGTGTGGCTGGTGGTACACCAAAGGACTATATAGAGAGAAATGCAGGTGTACTGGTTTATAATATTAAGCAAACATGAGCTCTGAGGTCTAATTATGACACAAGGGAGGTTAGAGAACGAGAGAGGGAGAGATTCAGTACTGTGTGGTGAAGTGGATGCTGAAGCCAGCAGAACCAGCCTGGTCATTTGTAAACAGGTAACGATGCAGGCCAGGTGTACGAGCATATGTACCAATGAGCAAGGGAGGAAACGGGAAGAGAGAGGGAGTCTGAGAAGAGAGGGAAGATGGGAAACAAGGTGGGAGGAGTAGAGGGAGGATCTAATTAGGGTGAATTTACAGTGCCCTGTGCCAAACAGCTAAAATGGCCAACTGGGCACAGAGATTTATTACTGGGTTAAATTAGGTTGTCTAGTGAGGGTTGGTAAGACCACCTGCAGCCGTCAATTGTCACACTGATTATAACTATTATAAGACGGCAGTGGCGTAACAGAAGCTACACACACAACAAGTTAAACAGTGTATTTTTACAGATGCAGCTTCCAAAGAAACCAATATTCTTTTGTGTTTAGGACAATATCAATTGAGTCAAGTGAGTGATTAATAATGATGCTTGAACCCATTTAGCATGAATCAATGAACCTCTGGACAGAAGGTTTCCAGTGCAAGGAGCCTTTGCCTCCATTTGCATCAGTATCCTTGATCAAATCTGCAAGGTAAACAGGTTTAAAACCTGATGGGGGATATTAAACTTGCAGATTGAGCCTGACTCCTCTCCCCAGGCTTGTCTGGAGCTTGGGGCTGGGGTTTGGGCATCTGAATTTGACTCTAGCTGTTGAGAGCAAGGACGTGGCACAACGAGCCAGCCCTGGGCGGCCATACTTTCATGGTCGGTTTCCATTTAAATATCTGACTGACAGGGAACATGGCGCCATTAAGGCGTCCCGCGGGCCCGGCACGAAAGGAGGAAATGGGCAGATAAAAACTCCCAAGGGAGAGGAGGGGGTGAGAGAAGGGCCATGCTACAAAGCCTTTAACAGTGGGATCTGCTCTTAAAATTGTTCTCCATCCATTCAGTGTTCTCTCCATCCACACTCAAAACAACCTTGTCTCTCTGGAACAAAAGCAGGATTAATCTAGCATGACTTACGGCTCAACCTGACTTTTTCCCCTCGGTTGGCACTATGAGGTCATATAGTATGTGTGAATGCACACGAGTGTTCACATAAAACAGTATGAGATTCCTCCTAGCCCCAACAGTAACTGTCAAACATTCAACACAGTAATACGCCTGTATCATCTCAGTCCTACTGATCTCATAAAACACAAATTTCTGTTTCTAGTGACTACAAAACACGTTGGTCCATTAATGATGTAACACAGGACAAGCAGTACTCCAACAGTTTGTTAATTTTTTCTTGACCTTGAAACCGGCCTTGTGGAGGGGTCTATCTGTAAACTAAGAGAGAATGGCATAACTTAAAGTGGGGGAAACTCAAACTGGCCAAATTCACACAAAGCCACATGTTTGAATGGTAGAGAAAAATGAATATTTAGTGGGATTTTACCTTTGAATTCAGGGGATTTTGCCCTCTTTATATTAGTTATTATTACTTTAACTACAATGCAGTTACAACATCAGCGAGTTAGAAAACAGATCAATTAGATGACTTTTTTCAGCTCTAGTTTGAAAGAGAGATGATAACAATGAGTGTGAAGGTTTCTCCACAGACATTTTGCACCGGTAGCTGAAATGAGTGTCACGCCATGGGACTCATGTCCTGAGTTTTATGTTTTAGGTTACGTTTTGATGTTCAGTTTATGTCCAGGTTTTGCTTTTCAGTCTTGTCATTGTTTTTCCCCCTCACTCAGGTCATTAGTTTCATTCACGTCACCTGCACTCATTTTAAGTTTCTTTGTTATCCGGCTCAGCCGTGCCTTTTGTTTGTTACTTTGTTTTTGTAAAAATAAATCTAGTTTGCTTTTTTGAATTTCCGCATCCGTGTCCTTCTCCCTACACCACACTGTCAATGAGGTGTACACAAAGATGTAGTTTTATCATATTTAAATCTCTCCCGCTGCCAACAAGAAACTCTCAGGACACTGTAATGGGCGCAGTTACATGGATTTATGTAAATAAAAATTGCTCTAACTGCTGTAGCGCTTGTGTGCAGGTACTTTGTAGGACCAGAGGAATACCGAAACCTTTGATCGGCCATTGTGGAGCTTCCATAGTAATTTTAACCGTTATTTAGCTTTGTGAGTTAAGTCACAGTTTGATTATGGGACTGGCTTTCACATGGGTCTCAAAATTTATCAAGCAGCAGATGGATTCTTTTGCGTTCGTGTGGTATTTCACCAAAAACATGGTATGGCACAACCAAGTGTTAGGTTCCCTCATCTGCTGTGTACCTTATAGTTTTTATCACACTTAAAAAATAAATGAATAGACAAATTTTAAAAAGCATCTAAAAAAACCTCTGAAACCCCTTCAGTTTTGGGCATCTCAGTCCGAAGCCCCTGGGGTGATATTATCAACAGCAGCTGACTAAGAGCCAGTGCTAATTCGCAGAGATGACAGGATAATGTTTAGAGCACACAGGGGCAGCTGTAGCTCAGGGGGTGGAGTTGCTATCCTTCATGCAGAAGGATGTTGGTTCAGTCCCCAACAACCCTACCACACATGTCAAAATATCCTTGGGCAAGATACTGAGCCCCAAATCTCCCCCAATGCATTCCTGACTTGTAACTTGTAAGTCAGTTTAGATAAAGGCGTCTGCTAAATTAATAAAATGTTAACAACAACAAAATATTTGTTAGTTGTTGTCATACATCAGTGTAATTGGCACATCTGTTTTGGAAAAGACTAGTGATGTGCTTAAAACTGATTTTATTCATCTCCACATGCCCCAGTTTATAGTTCACTTGATGCCATGGGCAGTCCGTGTGCCCAAGACCCACTACAGTTGTTACATTTATATGAATAAAACAGGGCAGACAGATTTGTTTTGAGCATTGGGTCGTTCTTATGTATGGCACTTGTGTCAATTGAGTCAAGAATCTTAACTTTCGGTACTTCCAGGCTTAGAGGTTAACTGGCTGTCAGAATGTGTTAAATACAGCAGTGAGTGACTCTGACACACAGACACAAATTCGAAAAGCCAGCAAACAAGAAGGCCAACCAGCCAGCAAAGACAACTGGCACCATGCAGACTGAAAGAGACAGAAAGGAGGAGATAGAGAGTCTGCCAGTGATAGACTTTCACCTCTTCATTTCCCACAATTTAGCTTTCAGATGCTCCATTCTACCCCTCCTTCCTCTTTCCGTGCCACCGTCCTTACTGCCAGGCCCAATAAGGGTCAAGTCCCTACCTTCCTCTTAAGGACCTCATTTGCATCCCCCCGGCAAGCAGCCAGTCAGGGCTTGTTCAAAGAGCCTGCTAATCCAATCAGATTGCTCAACTGTGAGGCCTTATCGCCACAGACACCGGCATCTGCAGAAACCACATCAGAGGGCATCACGGAGCTGCTGGTTGTGACTGGTGGAGACAGAGTCAGAGGGAAGTAGGCATCACAAGGCTTCAACACGGCTCAAAGTTAGCCAGCAGTGACAGTCAGTGAGCGGGAAAGGCTTAAGCAACACGTCTCATGTTATAACTGCTGCCTCAGGAACGACACAGACGCATATTGGGTGTGAAATACAAATTAGACTGGTAGGTTTTCATCTTTATCTACTGTTGAGCACATAGCAAAAGAAATGTGTGCTGCATGAATAGCACATAAATACCAAGATTTAATATAAAAGGTAAATCCCCCAAAAAACATATTACACCTTCCCTTTTAGATAGGAAGTGTATTTCAGGTACACCACCATAAAAACAACAAAAAATATAATTAAGCTAAAAGATTTGAATAAAAAAACAGTTAATATGAATAATTTAAACAAGAAAGACACCTTATAAAAGAAATGAAAGGGTACAAGAACTGATGTTTATGGCTCTGAGCTCCAAAGGAAGGCAGACAAACTGTGCTTGTTTAGGTTAATGTCTAACTTTGAAAAAACATTCACACAGAGCCACATCACCAGCACCACAATAGCCATGGGAGTAAAAATAGTTTGCTCATTCGGGTTTATGAACCACAGAGATTATATAGCAATGTAAGTGCCTTTGCATTCGGGGACACAGCTGGACATAAAAGACCATGAGGGGACATGAAGGTACAAAGAGATGAGGAAACCAACTTGGCTGCCCTTGTCAACAATCCCACAGAGACGAGAGTCTCATCCGTCTTTCCTTCTACATTTCTGCCCTTACTATTCTCTTATTCCTATGAATCTCTTGTCTCCCTGCATTAGTCTGTCCCTGCTTCCTCTGTTCCCTCTCTGCTTCTTGACGTTTGTTCGCCGCCACACACCCCCCCACCCATCCCTATTGTCTCACCCTCACACTTGCTCTCGACCCCACTGGTGTCGCTATTAGCAGCATCACACCGGGATCACATGCCTGCTGGGGTACGGAGGCGTAGTCAATGGAGCATGACACACAAAGACATCCATAAACCCCCATCACCACTGCTTCCCTCCTACTTTCTCCTCTCAATAATTCTCTCATCCACCTTTCCCATCCCTTCCTGATCATTATCCTGGAATGTAGCCAGATTGGATTTAACTACCGAAAGCAGTTGTGTTGTTGTCCGTAAATACTAGCTGCTTTCCTATGTAGCGCAATTCCTATGTAGAGTAAAACTCTTGAAACAAATTAAATTTCATTAAGGCATTAACTGACTGCTGTAAATGCCATAAACTTAAAACATATTATCATTTAACAGAAACACAGTTTGTCAGTTATTTGACCCACTCTTTGTCCCAGTCTTGGCAGACTATTAGGCCTGGAGCAAGGAGTCAGAGAGGTGAGACAGGTGAGAGGAGGAGGCAGAGGTGGATCCATAACGGCTCTCCAAACAGAGTGCTGCTCCAGGACAGGCAGCCATGGATTCAACCCATCTCTCCCTTTTCTCTTACTCTCTCCTTTTGTGTCCAAGTGTGTTACGCTGAATGTGTGCAGTGTGTTTGCGAGAGGCAGAAGTGTGTGTGTATATCTGCAGCCTGTGCATGTGATAATCCTGTGGTAGTAGTGGTCCTGTGAGGGACCTAAGGCCCTGTTCTCCTGATTAGTCATTTATCAGGCCTGGCAGCCCAGGCCCACCATAATCACTCTTCTCTTACCCCTCCTCCTTTTCCTCTGCTGATCCCCCTCTATCCCTCTAGATCTCCTCTGTATCCACCCCTACAACAATGCTCTCCATCCCCCAACACCTAAGTCTATATTGTGGTGCATGTACAGATCCGACCTCTACCTGCCTCAGTCCAAGCTGTGCCTCCTCCATCCATGTTGCCTTCAATTCACTCTGTTTGACTGTGGCCAGTCGGCTTCCCTTCTCCTTAATTCAGTCTAATTTCCTTCCTTCACTGACTGTCCTCTTCCTGAGCCTAAAAGCTGCAACCAAAGACAAATTTCCAATTTGTCTGTCAGAAT
This sequence comes from Odontesthes bonariensis, assembly GCF_027942865.1. Taxonomy (NCBI): domain Eukaryota; kingdom Metazoa; phylum Chordata; class Actinopteri; order Atheriniformes; family Atherinopsidae; genus Odontesthes; species Odontesthes bonariensis. The sequence continues at coordinate 15,464,689 of NC_134512.1, read as the reverse complement.
TTCGAAAGTTTGAGCTGTTTAATGCAGAAAAAAGAAAAGAGGGCTGCGTGATGAGAGCAAGGTGGGAGGGCAAGTGTCTTCCAGAGCGGCAGGAGGACCTCCCTATCAACCACTGGCACACTCCGTCGTCCTGACATGTCAACAGAGAGGGATTAGGGTAGGAGACACATTGAGGAAGTCAAAATGAGTTAATGCAGTCAACCAGCAGCGTCTTCTCAACCTGTCTTCCCACCGCTGGGAGAAATTGGAAAAGCTGTCTAGCCGAAGAGAGGCAATATAATCTGGACCGAGCAGACTGGATGATACGGACACATGAAAGACCAACCCTTCTGCTCCCCACGCGTCTTTTCTCTTTCCTTCACCCTTCCTTACCAGCATTCCAGCTCGCTATTCCTATCTCCCTGAGAACGTGAGGGGTGTGGAAGAAGAAACTGGGACAGAAGAAAAGGAACATGGGCAAAGGGAGGCTGAACAGTCACTGCAAAGGTTTTGCTTTTTTTTTTTCTCAAAAGGAAAGTTTTCTTTAAAAAAAGAGGATAAAGGTGGTGGATAGATATGAGGATAAATAAGAAAACAAATCAAAGGCATGTGTGCTAATACAGTGTGGGACAGCTTTGTGAACCCCAAGGAAGATAACAGCTGGGGCTCCACCTCAAACATTTCTTTACATTTCCCTCACTTCATTTCTGTTTTACCATCTCCATGTCCCTCCATCCCCAGCCTCATCTTTTACTCCAGCGTCTCTTCCTAGTCATCTAATCTCTAGTTCAAACTCAATCTTTTCTCTGCCTATTCAAGTGTTTTCCTCTCATTTCCTGTTTTATTTGTTCTAAAATTATAATGGTGTGTACCAAGCCAGTGAAATGTTAGAATGGTGTAAATGGATGTTTTTCCTTAATCACGTCTTTAGTGACATCATTTACTTTGGAAATCCTGATAATTGCTCATGACAATTCCACTTCTACTTTGTTGCAATGGACAATATTTATACATTTAGACCCCTTTCATAAATCTTTGAGTAAACAAAGTCAGCATTGGATTAGTAGAGTTTAAACAGAGGGCGTCACACTCCAATTACAAACCGGGCTTTTAACCACACCTCTCCCCCGCCGACTGTGTCCCTTTATAGAGCAGTCTGCATAATAGCAGCTCTCTTATAAAACACAGTGCCATGTCACACACATATTACTCAGCCCACCGCCCCTTTAAATGATCCAAAGATGTATGGGGCCATCTGTGGGCTGCAATTAAATACAAACCCCTTTAATTCATCTGCATGGTACATTACCACCCACTGTCCAAAGAACCGAAGGCCAGTTACAGGACTGGGTGAAGTCACATGATAAAGTACAGTAAAGAGGAGTTAGTAACACTGCACCAAATATCAGTATTGACATGTCATTAATATGGGAGATTGTTTTCATGTTCTGTACAAATTAAATATTTTTACAAGTACTTTTCAAACTTTACTGGAGGTAACAGGAAGAGCCGGAAACAAAGGGAGAGAGATGGGCCTGCTTCGTCCATGATGAATCATCCATCCTCCAAATAAAACACCCTAAATTCATACAAGAAAAGTTAATGTTTTTTTTTAAGTCATATTAAAAAGATATTGCTCCAGTGCTTCTACCCATCTTAAAAAGGTCATGTAGGTTTAAGCAATACACAAATCATTGTTTGTGTTTCCGCTACACTCATGAGCATCTTTCCTCCACATGCTCCCTCTTATTACTCATTCCTTCTCTCCATCCCTTCACAAGCAATCATGAGGGGTTTATCAAATGAGTCTGCTGTCGAACACATGCTCTACCTTTCTCTGATTTCACATCACTCCCCTCTGATTGCCTTTCATTGTCAGACTCATAAAAGTCTGTCTGATTCTCCTCTAGCTTATTACAGAAACTAAAAAGTCAATTCCTTGACTGTCTGCCACTTTTTTTCCATTTCTTCCTCAGTCTCAGTGTATTCCTCTGTTAAATTGTCTCCTTCCACATTGTCATTCGTCCTCCATTGACTGCACTGGCCTTGTCTCTGAGTGCTAATTGTCTCATTCTGAGGACTTAAGGATGCTAGATGAGCACTAGATGTGTTAAAGAGACAGACTGTGAAACCAGTGTGTGAATGGCAAATTACATCCTTGGCCTTTCTATGGCTCAAAAAGACACTTAATAAGCTTTCAATGTGTTCAAGAGCTAGGTGAATAGTTCATTGACTCCACTGTTGTATCTGAATAGCTCAGAGAGATGCTGCACAGAGTGTGCACTCATGAATGTATGTTTCATGTGTGTACACGTGTGTGTGCGTTTGTGCATGTTCACTAAGGTGCTGTTTGTATTCTCAGTGCAGTCGACCTGGGGTTCTTCTCAGTGACAGGATCAGGGCAGATCAGTGCTCACTTACAGAACAACTCACCTGAGGAAAAACTCATCTCTGCACATCGCCCCTCTCTCCCGCCGCTATTCACTTCTTCGTTCTTTCTTTCTCTGACTCTTCTGTCTCCAACCCAGACAGACATCCCCCCAAGCAGCTCTCCGTCTCCCCTTTCTTTTTCGGCTTTCATTCTCTAACCCAATCTGTCTCTTTTTATATCATGCTCTCTGTGAGGATACCCTGCGGGATAGTAGTGTGTAACAAACACAACCACAAAAAAACAACTGTATACATGCTTACACTGACAATGACGTGCATATGAGCGCACATACACACACAAGTTCATAGATGCAACTGTAACACTAAGTTACACTTTACTTTTCAATGAGACTAGTGACAGGAATAAAAGATTCTCACACTCTTTTCCTTTTTTTTCTCTCACACAAACACACTTATGAAGAAACATACACACACAGTCAAGAACTCTACCAAATGCTCTATTTTCTGCTGCCGTGCAGTGATTTATGAAAGGTGTTTCTCACAGCAGGCAGATAGTGCTGTTTGGAATGCTTCATTTCATAAATCTATTCTCCATTCTCCTTTCTCTGCATCCCTCCCTTCACCTCCTCTGTCGTATTTCCTCTTTTCTCCCTGTGCAGGACTTGCTCATCCTCTTTTGACACATACAGTAAGTGTGTGTATGAGTGAGTGTATAGATAGGGAGGGGAAAAGAAGACGTAAGTAGGCTTTGTCTGCAGTTGAGGTAATGATGCAGGAACAACCAAAGCCACAGCAAAAACCCTGTTCTCATGGGTCTTTCTCTCCAGCTCTGACCTTCATCTCTCTCTGCTTTCCGACTCCCCCACACACATTTACAGTGTGGGCATACCTGTTAGAGTCAAGCAGCGTTAAGTTGTGTAAACAAAAGTGAGACATCAACTCAGATCCAACTCCCCAATGAAGCTCCACGCTCAACTCGTAAACCCACACATTAATAACTTGACTTGATGCAACAACTTTATCGACACACACACAGAAACAGCGGAGGAAAAAGAAAATATCAGCACTGCTTTCAGAAAACGGTAAAGGTGTTACATATGTGGAGAAAGATCAAAAGACAGAGAAGTAAAGTGATGACATTCTCGCACATATGAGACGACGTTGAATCAAACAAAAATAAGATGGTGGTGAAAAAATGTCGATGGAACCACGTGGTTTGCTTTCTCAACAGAAGCAAAGATTTCTGATGTCATGTTTAGATGTGACTCTTCCATCACCTGCTGTAACCACAACCAAATTTCTCATTTAGGTTTTATTTCATTGTCTCTTTGAGAAAATTAAGCCTGTTCACTTGTTTACTTTGTCAATAGCTTCTCTCCTCAGCTGGCCAATGGCCTCTTTTGTTGATTTAATGATATCTAACTCTGACAGGAGAATATTGAAGCCCAGTCTCTCATCTAAATGTGCTGGTCCCCGTCGTGAAAGGCCCGAAATGTTGAGGTGTCGTGTGTGTGCAACACTTGTCTCATCTGCAATATGTAAGAACTGAAAATGGAGCTTTTTAACATGAGATGAATATTGTCAGAAGGTCTGTTTGAACACAAGCCATTCTTTCCCAAACCTAACCAAGTAGTTTATTGTTTATAGTTATTGCCTAAACCTAATCGTGCCGTGTCTGAGAGCAACAGTAATCCTAAAAGTAAAACAAAACCAAGCTTAAACGTTATTCTCAATATTAATTGCAACATACAGCAACTGAAAACAGACAGAACTACTTGTATAACAACCACCTCCCAAAGCTCCAAATGTGAGTTTGTCCAACAGAAAGAAAAAGTAATGTGGTTGAGTAAAAAATGTTTCCACAAAAAAACACAGCACAAAGCACATAGCCATCACCACTGTGTGGATGTGTGGGAGTCATCACTGAGTAAAAATGGTAAACATGGTGGGAAAATACTTCTTAGAGGCACAACTCTAGATCTGCAGCAGCAAGTAAGTGTGCGTGAGAAAAAGAAAGAGAAGGAGAGAGAAAGAGAAAGAGATGGGGGCCACAGAGTAGATAAGGCAGTCTTGTTCCTTATTTATGTCTTATTATAGCTACAGCAGGGCCAGGCCACAGACACAGTCACCGGGGACACAATGATGAAGTACTCGACAAGACAGCCTGCTCACTCTTGGGAAGACACACTCCCTCTATTCCCCACTCCTTTGCCTTCTTCTTTAACACTTCCTTGTCCTCCCAATCTCCTACTTGATTTTAACCATTTTCTTGCATTTCTTCTCTACAACCTCATTCTGTCTGTGTCCCTCCTCCACCTTAGCTATTCCTGCTTTCCCGTCATCCTTTCCTAGAGTACACAGAGCACAGAGGATGATGCACTAGTGTAAACAGGGAGTTACCCAAAGGTGCTGCAGTCGAGTGGAACAGCAGGCAGGTGACATAATTAAGACATCCCCTTTCTCCCTCATGTGCAGACAGTACCTCTTTCCTGCTACACTCCCTCTGTTGCCTCTAATCCTCTTTCCCTCTCTTTCTCTCTCTCGTGGGGTGACCTGCAGAGGTAGATGTGACTGAGCTCATTACCTGCCTTAATGAGAAGAGAGCACCACAGAGACAGCAGCTGCAACTTACCTGAACACCGCAGACTCACACTCACGGGAGAGCGAATGTAAATATCTGCTACTAACCACTGAGACAAGCAAATACGCTTGATAATACCTCTGAGAGGCGAAGAAGAATCAAAGTGAGAGCTGAAGTGAAACAGAGATGAGGTGTGTAAATAAGGTCTCCAAGGCTTGCTGTTGATAATGCCCGACTCTCTGTTGTATCTTAGCTCGTTGTTTCATAGAATTACCCTTGTACTAACATGCTCTTCCTATGAGTAAAGCTTTTTTTTGCCTGGTTCAGGAAAATTAATGTCTACGAGCGCAATACAATCCATCATAGGCTGAAAGCAGAGGTCATTCAGGAAATGATAGCAGGCAAGATAGGCTTCACCTCCATGTACACACACACCTGCGCACACAGAGACGAAGAGAAAGTGTGCATAAGGAAGATATAGAAACCCGCGGGGCACAGGATCCTTGAAAAGCTACACCTTTCGCCCATTTCCCTCTTTGACTTTGTAAGTTCCAGAAAGTAAGAAGAATGTGTAGAAAGGTTTGTTCTTAAGCATGAAGACTGTACATTTTTGCTGTGACTGCTGGTACGAAACTGCATACTACTCATGATGTGTTGATCTGTAAAGGCACTCATAAGACACCTGTCATTTCTTTGGAAGAGTATGAATTTTATCGAGTTGGCTCCCTTAAACAAAACGTCTCCAATTCTCTGCCATCATTACTTCTTCTTTTGTTCGTATGACAGGTGTGAACTACAGGTGTCACCTGACACGTGGAAAACAAAGCAAACCTCTGCAACATGTGCACTTTATTTAAAAGGCTTTTGACCACCAGTGCCATTATATAGATGTGATGTGATAGACAGATCTATTGCAGATGCGGTACCAACTGGTAAAATACCCAATATAGTTCAGCTACATAGCAATTACATCTTACATGCTATGTTTGGACAGAGGTTCTTATATATACCATGGGGTACTGATGTCACAGGAATAAAAAAAGAAAAGAAAAGAAAGTTGAAATGCTGAGAATAAACTAAACTTTTCAAGATGAAAGTTGAATCAAGATTAAATCAAACCAGCAAAGAGACCTACAACATGTCAACAAAATACAGTAATTGTGAAAATAAAGTGGTGACATGGTACATAATAAAAAGGAACATATATTTCTTTTGGTTGTAAGTATCAGTTCTTTAAAAGGATTGTTCTGAAAAGTGCATCTATTCAGATGAGAAAGCGTGGCAGGATTTCAGCAATCTGTAATAGACAGGAGCAAGGGTATCAATGGTTATCCGAGCATGCAGTACAGATAAGATAAGTTGTATTACAAGATACAGTAAGACAGGTGATCAAGTTGTTTGATCCTGAAAGAGCAAAGCTCAGGTGGGCGCTGCATCTGAGACGCAGGCATAACCGAAACAAAGGTCCTGATGCACTAAAGCGTATGGATTCTTACAATAAGCTGGAGTCAAACACTTTGCTATGATGATTGTGTTGATGGTTTTACTCACTATGTGGTGTGGATTGCAGCCTACTGTGGCATCACCTCATAAACTCACTTCCACATCTTGTGGAAATGCACAAGACAACTCCAGGTAGCACCTTTAACAGATAAATAAATCTAAGACATTTGAGGGTCAGTGTCTTGGCCATCAACATGTGATGTACAGCATGTGTTCAACCTGGAATCATAATGACGGTACCACCACAACATACAGGTACAACTGTCCCAGAGCTGTGCTCCATTACAAAAAATCAAGAGGTCAACGCCACAAACACGCGCGCACACCTCAGAGCAGCACCATCCCCTCCTCACCCACCCTCACTTGTATAGTTGTTGACAGATTAATCATATACATTAATTATTGACAGTAACTTCAATGTGAAACGCAAACATACGTCACCCCTGCTTTAAATCCTTTATGCCTTCTCTACATGGATAATCATATGGCTATTGATTGTGATACTTACAATACAAGGGCGTATTGATAAAGCATACAAGCAGCCTTCCATTCCAGATGAGCTGAAGGGTCAAGAAAGGAGGGGATTTGAATCCGTCAGAGCATCTATGAAACAGACAAATCGCTGAACAGTGCGCAACTTCACACGCACTCAGAGATAAACTGAGGCTGGAGTGGGACGATGATGACATGAAAATAAGGACATGCAGACACAAGATAAAGACTGACCAAGACAGCTTTGTCTTGTCGTATAAAAATGGGCCGATGGGTGCCTCACCCTGTCTGTCCCACTCTCTCTTTCAGAGATGGAGAGCTAAGGTTTTATCTGTCTGACAGAGTGAAGGATGTGTGGTCAGGTTCTACTCTGATGCTCCTGTCCTTTTAGTAAATCAGCCTTCACTGTTGTCACCTGCTCGACCCACGGTCACACATGACAGGTGTCACCTTTACATAATGTCAAAACATCTTCCCCCACACCCACACCCACACACACACACACACACACACACATACACACACACACACACACACACACACACAAATATCAGTTCCCAAAGCCGCCGTTTCTCTTGTTGAGGTGTAGCTGATAACTGTGTGACACATTTCATAAATGCTTCCAATTTACCTTAACAGGGAATGTACTCAATTCAATTGTGAAATAAACCACAGCAAACAACTGAAACTGTGAAAAGCCACTTTTATATTTTACTTGGGTATCTTTGCCTTTGATTTACAAACTAAAAATTTTTTTTTAAAACTTGAAATCAAGCTTTAAAAGTTAAAAAGTATACGTAATCAAAGACTTAAACATATTAACTATATTTTCTTTTTCAGAAAAAAAACATTCCTCAAAGACATTTACTAACAGTAATACACAGTTTGTTTTAAAATGGTCTTTCTTGAATTAATCGTTTCATAAGAATCTAATAAATTGACTACAATTACATGTACTTTCAAGCTTTAAATATCTGAGGTACAGTTATTGCAGAACCAATACCTCTCTAAGTGTCCCCCAGACGTCAGTAATCTATCCATGCTGCAGATAATCACAAAGATGGGAGGAGGAAGAGGGATCAATACAGTACCTCCACACAAGATCTACAGCTTTCTGATCGATTTCTCACTCTGATCAGCCTCTCTGAGATCAACCACACTTCCTTTTTAATGGGAAAGTAGCCGGAAAAGAGGTGAGGAAGAGGTAACAATGGATCGAGCCTCCTCTCACCAGTTTATGTCATCACTTGTTATCATTACATCATCACGAGTGCTGCAAGTGAGATTTAATCTTCCTTTTCCACACTTTCCCATCCGTTTGAATAACAAACATGACCTTCAGAATATTGTCAAGGACAGACCGTACGCATGCAACTCTACCCAAGATGTTGTTTTTAGTGGTAGAATTTCCACTTCTATAGAGATAAAGCTGAGGAATGTTGATTAGTTTAGGTCTTCTTATGCTGATGTGTTGAATTTTTGTCACATAAATTGGACGGCTTTGAGATTAACTGCTTTCGGAACTTGGGGAACTGTATATTTCTGATTTATCATGTACCCATGCGGGACATCATGTGATGTAAAGGAATCTCAAACAGTCAATCAAGACAATCATTCAGTTAAACAGCTATTTTGATTTGAATTTGTAATTTATGGAGAGTTATAGATCTCACAGATCTCTGACAAAACAGCGCATTCAATAAAGTTTTATTTTTTGTAAATATCAGCGGTGATACACTACAAAAGCTGACTGAGGTTATCATATTACTTATGGTCCATGTTTAGATGGGCCCTGCTTCCAGAATAACTTATCTAAATGTTGTTCATCGTGCTAAATATCTAAGAATGTTGAAATAAAGACCGGGTTGAGGCAAGATTACAATGTGGTCACTCTGTTCATCCCTGCAGTGAAAACAGGTTAGCAGCTCGGCCGGAGCCACGCCTCAGTAAACCTAAACTACTACATTCTGGAGATTACAGTACTGAACAACATCAGGTGCCTGGATCACGATTTGCTGTAGTTTAACAAATTGTTGTTTATCACCAAGTGATGCAGATCTCAGTCTGTCACGTCATTAGCAACAACACTGTTGATGTCGGATGTGTGTGAGTGATATCACTGGCTGACTGCATTCTGGTGATAACCGATAAAACACTGATTCCAAGAGTCAGTGTTCTCTTGCTGGCTTGAATAGAGGCTGGCAAACACTGCAGTGGGTAAATATCCACCATCACCTGACAGAAACTGCAGATCATGAATCTAATCATACAATCAGCGGCATTAATGGCAGTGCAATTGCCGATAAGGTGAGATACCATTAACCCAGTTCAGATCGTGTTTTTTTACTTTAGGTTTTAGTTTTTGGAGAGTCCTTTATTTGCCGTTGTTCTATTGTGATTTAAGCACATCAACAGAATATTTGCACACAATAGTTTTTGCTCAAAGAGTAATTATTGCACTCGTGTTAAGTTACAATGAAGTGGAGGTTAGTCAGTCATTGGCCAACTGATTGCAGTGCAGCGTTCAGTGTGGTGATGGCCTTAGGATAGAAACTGTCCAACAGTCTGGTGGTTCTTGTTTTTACTGTCCTGTAACGCCTGCCTGAGCGCAGAGGCTCAAACAGATGGTGGGAAGGATAAGATGTGTCCTTCAGAATGTTTGTTGCTTTCTTAAAAATACAAAAAGTGTCGACAAATATAACAATGCATCGACAGTGTTCATGTGATTGTTCTAATAGACAAGGCTGCAAAAACAAAGGTTCATTTTAAACTTTTTAAAGGTTGATTTTCACCTTTATGCTTACTGTATATGTTTCTGATCTCAGACATGAGTATGCGCAGCCCCTGAAAGCAAACATCCCTTTCGAAACAATACACTTTATCCTTCTAAAGTGCTCAATGAAGCCCATCAACTCAAAGTTTATAAAACCTTATATGACTTATAATGAATAAATCATGCATGACCAATCAAATTAGCAACATGCTTTCCACAATGCAGCTAAACTGTCTGCATTTAGTGAATTAAACTAAATAATAATTAAATGTATCAAGTTGTTTTTCCCCCCAGTGGAAACAAATGAAAGATATGCAGTAAAAGGTCATCAATGCGCCCATTCTTAAAACACTAACCAATGCACTGCCCATTACAACTGGGTAGAACCAGCCATCTAAATTACTGTTCTCATATGCATCAAGCAGGACACAGTCATATAAACCTCTCTTCCTCCTCCTCCTTTTCCTCCTTCTCCTCCCCTGGGCTCTCCTGTGTGATTGGAATGAAAGGTAATGGTCCAGAAAAAAGAGGAAAGGAGACTTTCCTCCACGCTTATCTTTTAACGCCAACAGTAAGCGGAGCTCGCACACACACAGTCAGAGGCGAACTTATGCATGCACACACATACACATTCTCTGTATCTGCTGCGGGTTGATGGTAGAAATAACATTGGTTTAATCACAAAACATCAAAGGCAAAACACATCCCACATGAGGCATCTCAGAGGATGAAAGAGTGTAGTAATAGTAACAGTTTTGTCTCTTTGAGAGAATATACATGAAAAAATTCGGAAAGATGTAATACTAAACAGATACAAAGTAATTTAATAGGGATTTTAAAATATTCATAAATATTAAATTAATCATTTATAATAGATCTTAAATTAACTGCCGTCCTTGAAGCATTACATGTGAAGAGAGAAGCAGAGTCTGTGATACAAAAAGAGAACGATAAAGAATGAGCCCTCTAGACATTTTTCCATCCCTGTGCTAACATCTCTTCAGTCTGAATATTCATGTTTGATCCAGACACTGCTGCTCAACAAAGGCAGGGAAGACCCTAAAACAGATATCGCTCTACTTTTGATGTAGCAAAACACTCAAAGTGCCTTCCTACTGTTGAGTGGAGATCAGATTAATATTTACACCATACCGCTGCGTGTACCATGTGCATAATGATGTCGCAAGAAGTTGGATAAAGAGATAGAAACAATGACATACAGAGGGAATTCTAGACAGCACATTTTTCTATTTGTCTGAGCATGTTTGTGTGAATCAGTGCGAGAACAGTTGGTGGAGTTAAGGACAGTGAAGGCAGCTCTGATCACATCCTCCCCGCTGTTCCCGCTGACACAGCATCCTGATACTGGAATCTAGCTGGTGACCTGAGACTATTCACTCACTTCCCCTTAAATCCCCCTGCATTAGTGGAACGTGCGGATGAGTGTGTGTTTGTGTGCGTGAATATAAGCGCTGAGTTGGCATTCCGTGAGTCTCTCAGAGATAGCACTGTCTTACAGTAGATTACAGTGGATTCAATCGGGCTCAACTACACTAGCTCGCTATGCCTGTCTATTCCACAGCATAAGAAGGATGATGATGTGGAACACACACGCACAAACACACACCACGAATAGCGTCACACCTTCAAAAAATAAGGTTGACAAAGTGGGGTGAACTCACCGACAACTACTGTTGGAGTAATGCCGTGGCTGTGTGTACCAGCATGTAAAGAGATGAATATTAGATCAGCTGTCAGTGTTGTGGCTGTCAGTCTGTCACTCTGAATGTGTGCTGCATTCATCATGGTTCACACACTCATATGCAGAGGTGGAATCCTTCATCCTACATACATAGGGATGCCACCCATTCTCTTCCACACAATACGAGGGCGAGATGGTAACAGTTTACACTAAAGGTATAAGTCATTTTCTTTAGTAATGCTCAACTAATTCATGAATTATGATGACGTAGCGTGTGAATTTTGCAGCAATGTTCTTTAATGCTCACCATTAACAAATGACAAGTCACTATCAATTTTCATGATTACTTCACACTTCATCCTAGAGAGAGATTGTGACTGGGACTTCCACACTGATTACAAGTAGAAAGCATAAAAACACTTTTTGCACTCTTTTCAATGCAGTTAAAACAACACAAAATCGTTTTTTAAATATTTTTTTTAAATGTGTAAGGCGGTAAGGCAGATGTGTCCTAAACAAAGACAAACTTTCAAAGAATTAAATGTTTCATATGAAATATCCTGAAGATAGAAACAGAAGCCTGTGTGCTGCTCAGATACACTGCTGCTAGTACAAATGTCCTGCTCTCCGGTTTGAGGACTTTCTGGCTCTCAGGCTTCACACAAAACATCTCTTCAATGTTTGTTTGTTTTTTTTGTCTCGCTCTCCAATTATTGCAAGTAGTTGCAAAACAACCCTGTCATATATCCACAGCCAATAGAATGCCAGATATGACGCCGTTGTCACACTTATGGGTGCACTTTTAACTTTACAGGACCCCCCCACTTGGTTAACTGGCTTCAGCAGATCACTTGCCGACATAGATTACCCAAAAAAACAGTAAAATCAGTACTTATGTCATCTTAATCATGTTATTTGGAAGCCAATCTACAGTTTAAGTCTGTATCATTATTTCTCTAAAATACACTCAAATTTTTTTCTCTTCAAATATCCATTTTGGAAAGCTTTCAAAAACCTACGCAGATAACTAGAATATCCAGGTGTGCGCCTGGACAACAGATCAGACTGTAAATGTAAGACAGATGATGTCTATAAGAAGTCTCAGACAGAAAAAAATAATAAAGAAGGATCTATCTATCTGAAAGGAGACACATGCAAGCAGGGAAATTGCACATCCTGTCTGAAATGGATAAAGACACGTCCAGTCTTCATGAGTTCAGATATGTAAGTAATAATATTGATAATATTTAGTTTCATCTGTCTTTTGTTGAACATTTAATTGCTTCAGTGCCGTGTATAGCACGACCCTAACTCTGAACAAGAAAGGAAATGCAGATTTCAGCTGATTTCTACGACTTGTCACTAGAGAAATATACACTTTTTATTATCTATTTAGAAAAGGTGAAGAGAGGAGAAACTCTGACATCTTACTCCTTGACAAACATTAAGTATGTGCTGTTATCCGTAACAGGAAAGCAAGAGGTGGGTGAAGAGGAGCTCACGTTCGTTTAGACACACATTCAGCTCATCTGAGAGGGCAGAAAAGAGAGTGAGGAGAGAGAGGTGAGGGCAGAGGGGTTAATAAGCCAGAGGGAGCAATACAAGCACTGGCAGCTTGGTGTGTCACTGCCTCGTAGCCCTGTGAAAAAACAGGACACACACACACACACACACACAGCAGGAGAGAAGGACACAGACTGCTCAGTATGCAGTCCTGACATTGTCCACATCTGATACGGGACATTAGCCCCTAACTCCCTCCATACACCACTGCCCTTCACTTTATATTACTTTATGTTAATAGAAAAATATTACATACAACATCATTTGTCTTTGTTACTACGGCACCCAACAACTGATTTAAATGCATGTGTTTACCTCTACAGACAGGTGAAGACAGGGGGAAGGGTGGGTGACTGACTGTGTGTGTGGGTGTGAGCATCAACGAGAGAGGTTGTGTGTGTGTGTGTGTGTGTGTGTTTGTAAAAGGGGAGGGTACAAATGCACTCATCTCATTCTGATTTATCGATCTTACACACTTCTCACCAGGACCAAGCTCTGACCTATACGTAGGCACAGATGAGTGTGTGCTGTTGTGAAGATGGGCGCTGAGTGCAGGACATCAACCTGCCATCACCCACAACTCCACGTGAGAACCGCAAAACTGATGGAAGTAAAGTTGAAAACTTTATATTTATTCATATCGAAAAGTACAAAGTATACTTTAGTTCCAGTGATTTTTATTACTTTTGCAATTTAAACTAGGAAGCGGCAGAGAAAAAAATGTGGGCTGTGAATCTGGAGAACCTCAAAAGAATTTAGACATCCATCCATTATCTATACCGCTGAATCCGTCGATCGGGTCGCGGGCGGGCTGGAGCCTATCCCAGCAGTCAATGGGCGAGAGGCGGGGTACACCCTGGACAGGCCGCCAGTCCATCGCAGAATTTAGACAGTCTTAAGATAAAATATCATGTTTATAAAGCTTGATTAAATGCTTATAATAACGCATGACAGCTTATCAGGTTTACAGATATGAAACACTGTCGTCAAGGCAAGTTTATTTGTATAGCACAATTCAACAACAAGGCGATTCAAAGTGCTTTACAGATACATTAAAACAGTAGAAATTTACATTTTAAACAAAAAAGAAAGAAATAAGAACAATAGATAAAATCAGATAAAATCAGTAGTTAAAATGTGATTAAGTTCTGAAACTCCAGCTTCAGATTTGGAGCTTTATTCAAATGCAGCTGAAAATAGGTGTGTCTTCAACCTAGACTTAAATACACTGAGTGTTTCAGCTGATCTGAGGCTTTCTGGGAGTTTGTTCCAGACATGTGGAGCATAGAAGCTGAATGCAGCTCCTCCATGTCTGGTTCTGACTCTTGGAACTGATAGAAGACCGGATCCAGATGACCTGAGGGGTCTGGAAGGTTCATACAGGGTCAGGAGGTCACTGATGTATTCTGACGTAGCTTTAAAAGTGAATGCTGACCTTACGTCAAGCACTTATAGAACTTCATAAAACTTGCTTTAAATTTGTGTATCACGAAACATCTATATAGACATTTTTAACTTCACTGTTTTCTGCACTATGAAACACACCATCAGAAATACCAATCACTGTATAACTCCATTATATACATGCAAAGAGTCCAATTTGACAACTCGAGAACATCTGGCACGATTAGTTCGACTAATGAAACCGTGTTTATCCTTACCTTAAGACATGAAGGTAAGTTAGTAAAGAAAACTTAAAAAATGTTTGAATTTTTCCTTAAAGTGCAGTTGAAAAACGGTGGTGAAACCACACATTGCACCAGTTGCAGAGGGATGCTTCGCTGTAGTTTCAGAAATCAACTGAGCTCAGAGCTCTTATCAATACTTTTCAAAGTTCAGATAGATAGATTGATAGATAGATACTTTATTGATCCGGAAGGAAATTTGTAGTAGAAGTAGCTGATGAATCGAGGCAGTCAAATTACTGCCAGGAAATCACAACTGAGGAAAAAACAGTAAGAAGAGGAGAACTGCTTGAGCTGAGAAACACACTGAAAGGATATTTTTACCAGGGAGAATTTGTACTCACAAATCAAAAGGTGAAGCGACTTTGTGAGACGCAGAGAGGGTCAACTGACATTATCTATATGTTCCAAAAGTGAAGCGTTGCTGTAATTCCACCTTTTATTCTAAATTGAAGGCACACTTAACCTGCGTGGCTGCCAGAGCATTCTGCAGCGACACAACATCCAAGTTGGTTGAAGCCTTTTTTTCTATTTAAAGGATGATGATCCAAGACACACCTCCAGGCTAAGAGTGGGCTATTTAATCAAGGAGGAGGGTGATGAAGAGCTGCTCCAGATGATCTGACCTCCTAATGCTTTGGAACGACTTGGTCAGCAGAGTGAAGGAAAAGCAGCCAACAAGTGTTCTGTGTACAGTATGTGAACTCCCTGGAGACTGTTGGAAAAGCTCCAGGTGATAACCTGGTGAAGCCAGTTGAAAGGAAGCCAACAATGTCAAAAGATGTTTTCAAAGAAAAAAGGTAGATACTTTGAAGAGTCAAATCCATGGTTTATATTCTTTCACATGATTTCAGATGTGTTGTTGTGCTGTTCTACTGAGTGGAAAATGGTTAAAAAAAAACAAAAAACAATGTCATCCTCTGACGGACAGATATGTCCAGAATTTTGACTGGCACTATAAATATACAGTATAGTAATCCAACAAGTGCAAAAAATATATATCAAAAGCACTCAAAAACCAATTGTAACTTCTATAAATTAATTTTAAGAGACGTGGGTGTGAATAACACTTTACTCTATGTTTTTATGTGACTGGAAAAGATAACAAGAATGCAAAAATTACTGTCAACATGCCATATCAGCTGTCCCATGACTACATGATGGGGATAAGACATCTGACAGACAGGTCGATGTCAGACTGTCTCAAACCCCAACGTCTCAGCCCTGATGTCCTCTGTGACTGGATGGGCTAACCTTACAAGCTTAGAGGTCACCTAAACATGCCTGTCTGAGGTTGTGCATGCACGTGTGTTTGGACTCTGTCATTACCGCCTTCTCTGTGGGCTATCATCAGTGTTCCCATAAATCCATAAATCAATAGATCAATGCTGAGCTGCAACTGAGGCTGAAAGCTCTCAACCATATCGACCTGTCATTTAAAACCCAGATGATCACTGGACTTTAATGTAAAGGCCACCTTAACATCGGTCAAACTAACAATTTACATTTATGTTATCTATCTACATACATTAAAAAAAAGAGAACCTCCTGCCACAGATGGGGAGTATGATTATTATTTCGACCTATATTTCAGTGGCAGCTGGCATTACAGGTACAAGGACTTCATATCAGAGCAATATGCATATCATATGGAGCTGCGAAGCTATTGAACTTACTGGTGAGTAAATGTGGGTACATTGTCACGCATGTAAATGGTGCAGTATTAACAGAGTGTGAGGGCCTTCTCCTATAAGCGATCCTGCACTTTATCATTTCTGGACACCCCCCATAACTCTACTCACCAAATGATCATGCTACAGCACACTAATATGTCCATGAATGTGTGTGTGTGCCGTGCTCGTATGCTGTATGTGTGTGTTCATGCTATACAGTGCTCAATCCCTTTAGTGCTGATTATAAAGGTGTAGATTGATAGTTGGCCTCGACGTGGTGTTTAATCATATTGACAATCCAAAGCAAAGAAAAATGGCAGTTGTTATGAATTAGCACAGTGACAACATGTAGGGTCATTCATTAGCATTTGTTCGAAAACTGAGAGGAGGTGCAAGGAAGTGTTTGTGTCACTAATCCAAATAATAATTTCTAACCAAGTTTGAAGACTTACTGATGGAAATGTAACCACATAACACCTGTTAATCTTTTACCATACACATTTAATTTTTCTAAAAGTAGTCCGGAATGAACCGCACAACACTTGAGCCTTTCATAGGTTTGTCCTGACAAATGCAGGTTTCTACAGCTTCTCAGTACTCACATGGATACAGAAGGAATTCATGTCTCCCACTCTGCTACACATACACTATAAATGAAACAGGAATAGGACAGAGGATGGGATACTGGGAAAGGGCTTGCACTCATTACAATCAATTAGAGTCAAGTTAAGAGCAGAGACAAGTGGTGAGAGGGGGCAGGAAAAAGGGGGAGCAGAGAGGAAGGATAAGAGCAGGGGGTGGCATCCTGGCAAATATGGAAAAAGGGCCAATTAAAGTGAAAGCAAGGGGGGATGATTTAAACACTCATGGGGAGGTACATATCTATATAAAGCAGTGAATGCATATGTGCCATTACCACTTCTGAAGTTGGGAGCCAAAAATTTAATATGTCAGACTTCACATGAAAAGTACTAATTTGCTATCTGGAGAGGCCAACACCAGGGACTGAAACAGGGTCTGAGCTAAAACCGACAGACAAGTACCACCAGAAGTCTTGATGTTTAAACTCTTGTGCACTGGAGACTAAATGGACGGAAATTACTAGAAAGACTTCAAATGAGTTGAAATTAAACGTAACATGTCTTTACAAGTGGCATGTTATCTTTTAAAAACTGTGTTTCTAGGTGGTTAATAACTCCCAAATCATTTTTCTGTGTTGATAACGGAAAGACTTTTTCAGCAGCAGATCGGTTGTTTTTTTCTAATAAAAAAAGATGGTGAAGAAATGAAAGCAAATGGGAATTTCTTTTTTATTGAACAAGAAAAGAAAGATGACGGACAAGTTACTTGTCCAGGATGTACCCTTTCTCTGGCCTGATAGCAGCTGGGCTAGGCTGGGGTCCCCCTGCGACACTGAATAGGATAAAGTGGATATGAAAAATGAACAGCCACTAAAAGGAATTTAGAACAGGGCTGTCAAGTGGAGTGGCTTATGGTCCAGAGTTATAGGGGGATATGGGACAATTCTTTCAAGAGACTTGGTTTTGATATAATGTCAAGCTTGGTGTACAGCATTTATGTGTAAGCCACAATGATGTATTTTCTTAGTTTGGAAATGAAACCTAATGATTGAAATGTTATGCCGCAATGAAACCTCAACAGTTGCTATGCGCCGGCCTTATCGGATCTGCTTTTTTGTTTTACTTAAATTTTTTGACAATGTGCACTACTACTAAAGCAGTGTACACAAGAGAAGAACTGTTGGCACTGTCAAGGATTGGACGCGGAATTAAACATCCAATTCCGACCGAGCTTAAAAAGCTGTACCGTGGATGCAGAGCTGGAGTGAAACTAAAGGCAAAGAGGCACAACAGGAGGTGGAGTAGGGGTGGGTATTGGCAAAGAAGTCACGATTCGATTCGAATCACAATTCACATGCCACGATGCGATTCTATCACGATGCATCACGACACTTGAATTATTGCGATGCATCGCGATGCATTGCGATATTTTCACTGAACATACTTAAAAAAAAAATACAGCCATTACCAGTGGCTGACTGGCTGTGCATGATCTGGATAGTGTCTTCAATTGATACATAACTCAAAGCAAATCAATTCATAACTGTATTTATTGAAACAACTTTTGGAGGTATTGCCATTAAAACAAATATTACTGGACACAAATATTACTATTACTGGACACACTCATCACAAAAAGTGCATAGGATTTATAAAACTTAAAATAACAAAATAGGGATGTTCAGTACAGACAAAAAAAGTGCATAGGCTTTATAAAACTATAAAAAATATATACATATATTGCAAACATCCCTTGCAGCGAAATGCATCAATTGCATGTGTCCTATCATTAAATAGCCTGGCTCTCACGCAGACCCTTCGTGCTTCGTGCATCTTCGTTACACTTCGTGAGCTCGCACGAGGGTCTGGGCGCGCCTTGTTGAGCCCGAAGTCTTCGGTTACCCCATAAACGGGCCCGCCTCTATGCCTAGATCCAATCACAATCGTGGGGCGGGGTGTTAACAGGTATGACGTAGCATCCGGCGCGACAACGAACACAGTCAAACACAGTACGACAACAACAATGGTGGCACGGATGCAAGAGCATGGACTCAGCTTACGGATTTCTCGTTGGTATTTTTGTCAAAAAGCTTCTTGCTATTTGTGAGGACTCCCTTTATTCGCAGATTTTCACTGCACAGTCGACATCTATCATTTACCGCCATTGCCGGACGATTAGCTGCTGCTAGCTCCTGCTTTGCTCGCTGCTGTTGTGTTTTGTTTATTTTCCACCACAGACCGAGAGACTGGTCGCGCTCCAACGCGTCACGTCCGCTTTCGATATGATTGGTCGAAGTGGTACGTGACACACACATTGAATTCTCCAATCAGGTTCGAGAGGTTTTTGAATACAACCCCTGCCTACTCACAACAGAGAACAGCTAGGCAACCGACAAAATTCCAGATGGATGAGAAACATCCATCTGCGTGAGAACCAGGTTAATCATTAAAGGCATAAAAAAAAAAAAATAATAATAATTTTTCTTTTTTAAATAATCGAAACTTGGCGTCCAGAATCGATGCAGTAGATCGCGAAAATTAGAATCGTGATGCATCGTCATGACGATTATTTTGCACACCCCTAAGGTGGAGGTACAAACCTTTTCTGCCCTCAGTGATTATGGGAAACGCTAACTCACTACCAAACAAGTGTGATGAGTTAGAGGCGCTTGTGCGGAACCAACGGCTGTATAAGGAGAGCAGTTTGATCTGTCTGTCTGAGTCCTGGCTGAACTACAACACACCGGACTCATGTGTGGACATTACCGGCTTCACAGCCGTACGAGCGGATCATGACCTGAGTACGAGCGGCGGTAAGCAGAAAGGCGGGGGTGTTATACTGTTATTTAATCAGAGATGGGTAAACCCCCGCAATGTGACCGTTAAGGAGAGGGTTTGTTGTCCAGACATCGAAATACTGTCAGTTGGTTTCCGTGCGTTCTATGCGCCCAGACAGTTCCCATACACAGTCGTCAGAGTTGTTTACATTCCACCGAGGGCGGCACCTACAACAGCGTGTGACGTCATCCATGACGCCGTTGCTAGGATACAGACCCAGCATCCTGAGGCATTCATTGCAATCACAGGGAATTTCAACCACGTCTCTCTATCCTCCTGCCTGACTGGCTTTGTACAGTATGTGGACTGTCCAACACGTGGAGAAAGGACATTAGATCTGTTCTATGCTAACGTGAAGGAGGCTTACAGGACAGTGTCTCTTCCACCACTGGGTAGATCTCATCACAGCATAGTCTATCTACAACCCACATACAGACCGTGTGTACAAAGACTTCCTGTTACTACCAGATCTTTCAGGAAGTGGTCACCAGAGGCGAGTGATGCATTGAGAGACTGCTTTGATGTCACAGACTGGGCTGTACTGCTGGAGGAAGACAAAATGGACATTGACATGAACAGGAGGGTCAGCACCATCACTGACTACATTAACTTCTGTAGGGACACTGTGATTCCAGTGAGGACTGTAAGGTGCTATCCAAATAACAAACCATGGATCACCAGTAACATCAAAGACCTCCTGAACCAGAAAAAGAGGGCGTTCCAGAATGGGGATAGAGAAAGGCGGAGGAGTGTACAACAGGAGCTTAAAAAGACAATACGTCGAGCTAAGGTGGAGTACAAGAAAAAGGTGGAGAGACAGCTGGAGAACAATAACACCAAGGAGGTGTGGAGGGGCATCATCACTGGATACAGACTGAAGAACTCTCAGTCTGTAGAAGGTGATGTGGACAGAGCCAATACTTTCAACCATTATTACAACAGGTTTGATAGTGTGGCTTTTCCCTCCTCTGCTGCTGCTCCCTCCACCCCCACCACTACAGCTGCTTCCTCTTTACTGCTTCCACTGCCCTGCTGTCCTTCCACCTCAATGGCAACCTGCATCGCCAAGCCTCCTCCTCCGCCTGACTGCACCTCCACCTCTGCAGCAACTGTCACCAACAGGCTTCTTCTGTCCAGCTGTACCTCCACCTCTACAGCAACTTCCACCGCCTGGTCTCCTGAGCCAAGCTGCACCTCCACCTCTGCGGCAGCTTCCACCACCAGGCCTACTGAACCCAACCGCACCTCCACCTCTGCGGCAGCTTCCACTGCCAGGCTTCTTCTGTCCAGCTGTACCTCCACCTCTATTTATGTTAAAAAGTTATGTTACCACCCTCAGCTTCAGTTCCTGAGCTGGATTTCCAATAATGTGGACTAAACGACCAGAACAAGAGGCAGCTTCCGCAGGTGAGTGTTGAGTGTTCCTTTAATGGCTGCTACATTCAAAACAAGATCTCAGTATGAAAACTCTTAAGGTCTGACCACACCAACAACAATAACTATAATGATAATGATGCAAGCATCAACTACTTAACAACGACATTCTGTAAATGGTGAACAGCAGAAACCTGGACCCAAAAATCATTTTGACACAGTGAGTTAAGAAAGATAAATTTCATTTGTACATTTGCATGAATCAGCATCACCTTGATGATATCTGGCAGTTATCAAAGGATATAAAGAGTAAACTTCAGAGACCCCAATTTTTGGCCTGATATCAAGTTCATTTACCATCTGATTAGTGGTAGTCTCAAGTAAAGACTCTGAGAAAAAGTGAAGCACGAATTAGCTCACCAAATAAAAGTAGTCAGAAACAGCAAAAAGAACATTAATTAAGCGTGTTATTCAGCTATAACAGCTATTCAGTTACTGTAATGAATAATAATAAGACAACAGTTAGGAGCTCTGCCCTTGATCTGTTTGTATTTCAGCACGAAAGACAAGAGGTCTGATCCTTGTGTAGGTTGATTGATTTTTATTGTTCATCAAAGGAAAGTGATCTGAACAATACTGTTTGTCACCGTTATTACTGTAATAGTTGTTGAGAAGATGGCGTCATGATATTGTCACAGGTACTGTTTTAGGTGTGGACCTTCCTTTAATCTTTCTAGAATTACAAATCAATTATCAAAAGTAAGTAAGTAAATAAAGAGTTTCCTACAGGAGATTATTAGGTGCTTTCTGGTCTCTTTTTATGGTTTACTGTGGTTTTCTTTTTCACTTGCTGTTGTGCATAACAAAAAAAATAGAGCACACAACGTGACCAAAGTGATCAAATACTTTACTACTTTGAATTCCACACATCCTTAAAACATCAGCTGCTTGAGTTGTGTGACAAATACGCAATCTCTGTTCATTTTCCCTCAAACTTTTATATTTCTAGATTATAAAAAAATTACTTTGTCATTCCACTTTGTTTAAAGCAAGGCAGGGTGTCTCAGTTATGAAAACTGTAGGGAGACCAGTATGTCTCTTGGTTTCCTGCTGGATCTGACCACAAACTGACATGAACGGGCTCACACTTAATGGAGAGCATCCATTTTCTACTGGGAAGGCAATTTTTTATGACCAAAAACTTTACAAGTTTAAGAAAAGTTTATGATAATCAGCTGTACGTATTTGCTGCCACCAGGTTGTGCAGAATTTAGTATTTAATTTAAGTGAGTGGGCATGACACTTTTGTGAAGCTGAAACACAAATGTTTCAACTAAAGCATGAGCATTTTGCAATGCTGTGTCATATAGTCCCAATCTGCCTAAAAACTATTGACACTTGCTTCAGACCCAACCTTTAGTTTGTAATGCGCGTTTGCTCTTAAAAACATCTAAAGTCTCATGTCCATTGATGATACCATCGCGGTTATTTCCTGACCTTTGAAACCTCCATCCAGAGGCCCGGATGACATTAAACAACTGATGTCACAGGCTTAACGGTTCTTTTTTAAATTAACAAACTCAGAGGGCTCAACATTTAAATACCTAGAAATCATAGGGGATAAGAAAGACATTCTGTATCGTTTTCAACCATCTGAGGACTTTATTTCAAAGCAGAGTCCAATTAAAATAAGATCTAAGCTTTCAGGACCAAATTTCCCAGATAATTAATTGAATATTTTCAGTATTAAAACTCATTAACCTCAACAACAAGTTGTGAAAAAAAAAGGCAACCTCGGACTCATGTAAGAACAAGCGTGCATACAACTCTTCCCTCTCCCACTCTCACTCAAACACACCGACAAACACACTCACACAAAGTGCAGTACTATGTGTGCTTGACTCATCTAAGTGAGATAATCCAGTTTTCCGGATGAATTCGCCTTTGTGTCCCGAGGGCAGAGATTAAGATAAAGATATTAAACAAACAAGAAGCCCTACTCCCCCCTTCCCCCCCAGATGCCCATTTCTGCCTCAGTATCAGGCCTCTGCTCTCCTCCCTCATATCCTCTTCTTCCTGTGGCTGAGCCAAGCTTGTTGCTTCTCCTTCCTACTACATGCAGGCTCAATGAGGACAGTAGGTCTCCCTCTGTTTGCTCTGGACCAGTGCAGGTCCTAAGCAGTCAGCTGTATAGTAAGTCCATTAGTTGGGGTAATGCACGGGCAGAGGGGAGAGCTCTCTCCCCCATCTGCTCTGCTCTTGCGGCAGGGTTCACTGGCTCCAGATCAGAGGAATAAGAAAACATGTCAAACCCAGTTTCAACAGTACAACAGCCATCATCATGATGACTATAGAAGAGTTAAGTAGATAAAAGAGAGACAGAGAAACCCTATTTCTGCAATGAAATGTAAAACTGTAAAATGCTGCGCTGCACAGACAATAACAAGAGTCACATTTTCTGAACTCTATGAGCAGACAGAAACTTGGTCGTTAATTTATTTCAATACAAACTAATTGTCCAGTTTGGCCATTTCTACTGCTTAACATTGGGCAAACTTTATTTCATTTTGAACTAACTTTTTGAATAGAACAGAAAATGTCAAATGATGAAAGTGAGACATATTACTATTACATGAGGAATATTAACTAATATTAATTGATATAACTTAATATTAACTTAATCAATCTTGAATTTGATGTCAGCAGTGCTTATGAGAAAAGGACAGGGCCATGTTTACCACGGTGACAACAGTCCGTAACCATCTGTGAACTGAGGGAGACAAGTTGCAGGAACGTGTCTCATATAGGATTCTTGCTGCTCAACAGTCCTGGGTCATCTTTGTCCTATTTTGTGTTCCATAATGTGCCAAATGTTTCAACTGGTGAAAGGTCTGAACTGCAGGCAGGTCAGTCCAACACTTTTGTAACATAAAGCCATGTTGTTATCAGAGGCATTTTTTGGTTTCACGTTGTCTTGCTGAAATAGATAAAAAAAAAAAAGATGTAATGTGTAATGGAGGTTTTGTTGCCTGTATATACATTTCAGCATTGATGGTGCCCTTCCAGATGTGCAAGTTGCCAGTTCCATAAATACTAATGCATCCCATCTCCATCAGAGATGCAGGCTTTAGTTCAGAGGATGCAGTGTCCATGGTTTCCAAAAGGAATTTCAAATTGTGTTTCATTTGACCACAAAACAGTTTTTCACTTTGACTCTTTCCATTTTAAAAGAGTTTGCCGGAAGAAAATGGTTGTCAAACTATGTTCACAGACAACGATGTGTTCCTGAGCTCATGCAGGGATTTCCATGACAGAATCGTGTCTGCTTTTCATGCAGAGCCACCTGAGGACCTGAAGATCACAGGTGTCCGATTTTGATTTTAAGCCATGTCCGTTGTGCTCAGAGATGTCCCCAGATTCTTCAAATCTTCGGATGAGATCATCATCTACTGTATATGATGAAATAATCAAAACCTTCACGATTTTGCAATGAGGAACATTATTCTGAAATTGCCCTGAACAATCTGTAAAACCAGTTCTTTGCAGATTGTTTAACCTCAGCCCATATTTACTTGAGAGACTCTACCTCTTTAAGGTGCTCTCTTTATGCCCAATCATGTAACTGACCTGTTGCCAAACAATCTAATTAGTTGAAACATGTTCCTTCAGCTGTTTCACTTGAGTGCTTTTCCAGCCTTTCGTTGCCGTGTTCCAACTTTTTTTGAGATCTATTATTTCTATCAAATTCAAGGTTAGTTATTCGTGACAAAGAACATTTTATACATTTTCTTTGTTCTACTCTGAATAAAAAATGTGCAACTTATTGCATTCTCTGTATTTGCATTTCACCCAGCATACCAACCTTTTTGAATTTGTGGATGTAAATGTGACGTGGTTTGTCATAAGAGGTTAACGTTTTCTGTATTTTCGGTATTGTACTTTCAATACGGTGATGCTAATAAAGCCAATGTGAAGTAAAACTTGAGAGGCTTTGGGTAATTCTCGAATTAATTCTTTGATGTCTTGAGAGAGACGAGGAATAAAAATAAGTTTTCTCTTTGTGCACAGGTAGCGTAGGTAGCGAAATAGGGAGCAAGGGGATGCGGTTTGAGGGGAGAAAGTCTATGCTGAAAATTTACCTCCTCTCTCTACAAGAGGACATCAAACAAACATACCTGCTCCCCAGACCAATCCCCACAGCACTGCCCCAACTTTCCCTGCCTCTGCCACAGACTCATATACTCCAATTTCTCATTACACAAAAAAAACACACACAAAACACGTAAATGCACACACAGTCCCATTCCTCATTACACACACTGAGAGCAGAGCAGTGAGAGATCGCGGAGAGTGAACAGGAGCGGTGCTTTGGTGTAATGGGAGGAAATGTTGGTGTTTCATCTGGAATTGATGAAGTCTTGTTTCAGCAGCTCTCCCCAGAGCAGAGCCGCAGTTTGCTGGCTGTGTAAATGAAAGAAGCAGCCAGGACTAGACCGAAGGAGCAGAGAGCCAGTCAATAGATCTACTGGAGGATCATACAGAGACTCGCAGCTTTAGGAACTGATGCGGGCGGCTTCACATCACAAAACTGACGGTAGAGACAGTGGCTCAAACATTTAAAAATAGAAAAAAAAAGTGTCAGAGAATGCTTAGAAATAAGTAAGGGTCTTATTGTAGAGAGAAAAGACAAGATCACACATCTGATCTCACATTTCCCCTTTCTTTAGGCTCTGCAGCTTTGACATTTTAGCACAAATATAAGCAAATCACCTCATTTATAACAATTTTTCTTGTAGCTTACGATTTCTTAGTATATATTCAGTCTGATATCGAAGTGCGTCTTCAAACGGAACACCAAGCTCGGATAAACCCTGACCTGGTGAGCAAAGACGAGCAAAAGAGGACGTGCGCACGTATCTTGAATGATGTAAGAGGTCTTAGATCTAATAAAGCCAGCATAGAGGCTGATGTAAATGCTTGTTCTAATAAAACCCTGGTGTTAGGGGGTGTGCAGTGGTAGATTTAAGTGCTTGTTATAATCAGGATCAACTTGGCGTGTCTGTCCTCTCCAGTCAGAGTGTTGTCTCAGGTTAAGCAGACAGAGATGAAAGGAGGAGGAGGAGGTCACCTCTACAGACAGGCCATAATCTGGAATACTAAGTGCTGAAAAGACACATCATACAGGCACATATCTTATTGTTAAAGTGAGACTATGGTGTTTAAACCACTGTAAGTATTTGTTATAAAGGTATAATTATAGTTACATGTGTAACCTAACTCTTATACACTCAAAACTTAACCAAACAAGTTACCAATGCTTACTTAGTCCATCATTGCCAAGTAAATCTCTCTGTACTTTGAAGTAGATTTAATTTCTTTAAAGAGACCTTAAAGAGACAGAGCAGGCATGGACAAACAGATTTTCAGCAATGCACAATACCAGATGCTGCAGATATATTAACTCAGTTCAATAAAGAGAAAGAGGCCCGTTAGTAGTGACAAATATATGAGCAGTTCAGAGACATGGCTGCGTATTGGAGTGCTGTGAGGGTTGGCTCAGAGCTGACTGACACGCACAAAGGGATACAATAAGCAGAGAACTTCTGACTCCTCATTCATAGGTCACCAAAAAGGTCTTCACACACAGATCACACAGCAGATATAATGTATATTACACTGGGTCAACTCAGCCTGACTGGGCTGCGATAGAACAGATTAATTAACATTTTTATGTAAATGAGGCGTTTGTGTCTAATTATTTCTGTTATTCCAGCAGCAGCAGGCTTTGATGTGCCAGCGGTGGATTTAAATAGGAGGGAGATTTCCATCACATCCTCCCTCTGCGTCACAGCCAGGCAGGAGACAGACAGAGCTGAGATTACACACTCCGCTGGGACAGACACATACACACATACCCACACACACGCAGTTATTTTACCTCAGAGGAAAAGTCCTTGTTGCCAGCGCTCACACACTAGCGTGTTTACAAACTCACACTCACCCCTCCTGTTTCTCCCAGCTGAGGCAGTCAAGTGTTGGAGATGAGAGACCCTTAATTGGCAGAGGGGTTCATCTGAGGGAGAGGGGGCCTCCATGGCCTGTTTGGTGCTAGTTTATGAGCTGATATTAAAGGATGTTAAAGTACATACAGGGGATAAACTTTTACAGGCTGAACTGATAGCCAGAAACACAGGCAGCATCGTAAAGAGCCGATGTACAGTCTGCTCACACTGACCAGCCTGGTTGTTATGACTGGTCACAATAACATTTTAACGTATGTGAAAATTAGAAAGTGCATTTAATCAGCTACTGCCCTCAAAGCTACATTTCTGAGGTGCAATTACTCCACAATCTTTGAGTGTCTTCATTTTGTAGCTCCTGAATATGTCAGTCAAGTTTTAAACCATAGTCTAAGAAAGAAAAAAAAGATTTTACTTTATCATACATTTAGTTCCTTTTTACATGGCACCATATTACTGTAGACTGTTTTAAATCATATGGAAAGAATATGGGTACAGTCAAATGGTCAAAAAGATTTTTCCTCTTTTCTTCAGCTTTTGCTCTTCACCTCTTTGAAAAACGCCGCATGGTTAAGAAAGGATGGAGGGAGAAATTCATGAGGACTAAGTAAGAGACGGGCATGAAGCAATGAGAATCTGACCACGCTTACACTAAGCCGTGATGTTGGTTGTGGGTCTGCAGTACTGAAACTACAGATGTTCAATAAATATTTTACAAACAGTCCTTTGGATACTTCGTCTAATGCAGTCTTATCACGTTGTTACTCAGAGGCTAAATCATATGTATCATATATGCGTAATAGGATATGATATTACTTTACTACTGGGGTTGGTCATTAAAAAAGGAAGGAAAAAGGCACACAAGTGAAAGATGTTTTCACAGGCTGCTCACATATTTATCCACACCAATCATGGTGTAAATGGATAAACGTATTTGAGCGTTTCTTTGAATGTTGCGCTCGGAACTGAGGGACGGAATTATCACCTTTCTTTCATAAACTATGTTCCAGTGTTTCCTGTGCTCGAGGAAATAATAAAGCTCCTTTTCTTAGTTTTTACAGAATTTGAACAGCTCTTATCATGGCTGCTTCTTAGATATTTCAAAGTCATTCACTCAGTTTGAAACGTTCTGAAAACAAAACAGGCGATTCCACTTCACTGCATTAAAGTTATGAAACTTCCTTTTTTGAAAAGCCATTTCTTGCCATCATAAACATCATTGCCTTGTATAATTCTCTAAAACATAAATGATTAATGAAACACTTTATATAACGTGGGGATAACATATAATTCTAATGAAACCTTATTGCTCTGCTAATTCATTCCTGAAGAACAAGGTGTTCAGTTGTTCCCTCTTTGTTTTCTTTCATTCTTATCTTACAACCCCTGTCATTCCCCAGGAAGACAATGCATTGGGAGAGCAATGTAAACTTAAACATGGAGACACCCAGCAACATTGCATGGCCTGATTTATGTGGAGGGTGCAGGGTGCAGGAGAGTGATGTAGGACTGCTGACAAAAAAAGGAAGTATGAGCCAAAAAAGAAAAGGCAGACAAGAAGAGGGAGAAAAAGTGTGTGTGACTGTGGGAGACAACACATTTAAGAACTCTGTACAAACAGAGATCAGACAAATGAGGGTTATTCCTGAAGGGGCTTTTGTGTCTAATCCTACAAGTGTTCCCTACACGCCTGCTATAATAACATGAAGCCTTAAAACAAACGTTGTGATGATGCCGTGTCACAGCGTACTGTCACTCTGAGCCTCAGGGAGCCAACAATGCCAGGTATGCCTCTGTTTTATAACTCCCACCACCTGACATGGCTTGGTCTCCCCCTCGTTCTCATCCTTATGGCAATCAGGTAAAGCACACTTCTACACATAGACACACATGGACAGTGCTTCCTGCATACAATAGCATGCATTTAAATCATATTTTAAGATATTCTGAACACGCAATGTTGAGGACATTTTATTACCTGTTTGATTCCCAGATAAGTGCTTCATTACAGTCTCACTTCAATTACATGTAGTGGACCAAGCAGGGATCTAATCTGCATGTAGAAATGAGGAGGACAACTAGCTTTCTGTTTCCATCCACTACCCAACCCCCCTTTTTCTTCTTTGTGGCACTTCATGTGCTTCTGTTAGGGATCACTGAGTGTTCAATCACAGTATTATTGTCTGTGGATGAAAGCACACTTGCCATGTGGTTTTGTGTTTGTATGGTAATAATATATATAAATACATGTGTCATAAGTTCTTTTAAACTGCCTAAAAAGCCTTGATCTGATGACCATTAATGCCCTTGTTATAGGCTGTGACATCCCACAAAGGTTTATGGTGAGCTTGTTTTTTTGTTCCGACTCCTTCTCATGCTTTATAGTTCTTTGTTGTCATATGTTATTTTGGGAAGAATCTATCTTATTAAAGCTCTTTGCAGTGAAATATCTACAGAGATTATATGAGCTTTTTGATATGATGCCGAGAGATTACAGACAGAGCAAAGCAATACCAATGCTGTCTCACGAGAATACATATAATGCAAATAGGAATCCAGATGTGTGGAGTTTTCTTCACGGCGCTCTCTCCAGAGTGACAGCCTAACTGCTCATAATGTTATATGTTCAGCTTTTCTGAATGGTCCATTTTCCATTTCCAGTGTTGAAGTCTGCTCATAGAGGCCATTGATCCAAAGACAAGCTGCCTTGACTGATTGCTGGGAGGAAATGCTGGCATTACGGGCATCTGTGTGTGTGAATGTGTGTGTGACTGTGTGAGTCTAGAAGGAGGCAAAGCGGGTATTAGTCTGATGAAGTCATACAGGAAATCAATGTCGTATTGAAAGAAGAAAAATGCCCTGCCCAAGGGTGGCTGCACACGAGTCCACAAAAAAAAGGGGGAAAAAGGAAAAACACACACACACTTAACAATGAGACAAACTGCGATGCGTTAAGCGCATGAAAAAACAAAAAGCTCCACGTAGAAAATAAATGCTTAGAGGAGAGAAAGCAGACTGTCTGGCTCTCAGATACCCCCACAAGTGCTAAGGTTCACTTCTCCATTTTTTCTGGCTCTAAGTTGCATATCAGAGACGACACCCTCGTACGTGTGTATACACACTTCAGACTACAGGTTTGAGTGCATTCGGTATTTCAAAAGGCACACAGTGGCAGTTCCAGGAGTGCAAGTGTTTAATAATTTATGGGGTCCTGAGACAGGAGCCTATGGATGGAGATGGACAGTGTGACTGAATTATCAAGGCACTCTCAGATCTGCAAACACACACACACAAAGACTAAAAATAAAACAAAACAAAAAAAACAGACACTCTCTTGAACCATACTGCATCTTATTCATTTTAGCACAACAAATATACACAGCTCACAAATCTCAAGTCCAGTCACATCAATTGTTAATAAAGCCGGGGTCCTGGTTGATTACTAAAGATTATTCCCCTGTTTATTCTGATCAATAGAGCATTTCTATTCCTGCGGGCTCTCATGGAGATGTTTGAAGGAGCGGCAGAGGGAGGGAGGCAAAAAAGGAAAGACAGTGAGAGAAAGAGGTGGGTCTATATCTTAATGATTTCAGTCGCAGCAGTGTCTCCTGCGTCTACCGGAGCTCCAGCTCAGAGGGGAAGTTAGGTAGATCTTAGCCGCAGGCTACAGCTCACAATTCCAAGCAGCAACTTCAGACTCACAGCTCGGCTTAGACTGGAGTGGATATTAATTTAACTGACCAAGTGGCAGACAGAGGTGCTCCTTAAGACCATCAGTCACCAGCCCTAAGCTACTCAGCAGCTATTACTATGGTAATCTATACCCCAGGCCTGTGTGTGCTCATATGATCATGAAGATACACACATCTTGTGTATACGTGTAGGATTGGGGGGGGGGGGCGAAAGACAACAGAGAGACTGAGCAACTACTGTAAGCGTGTATCAACACTCATTAACAGAGACACACAATTACGTCGTCCCACACTTATGTTTCTGTTCAACCGGCATATGATGTTCACAGAGTAATTAATCATAAGAGGTGGAGAGGGGGAGGAGAGGAGGAAAGAGGGATGGGGGGTTGGAGGGTGGAACAACATTTTGAGTGCGGGTAATTGTCTAATTTTCTCTCAGAGAGCCCAACGAGGAAATAGAAAACAAACTGCAGGTTGGGAGATGATGATGGCTATGAAAGCGTCCACTGTTCACGATGAAGAAATAACAAAAAAAAAACATTAAATCCGTTTGTATATGTTTGTTTCCTCTATTTTTTTTTACTATTAAAGTAATGACTTTCATAAGTTTGTTTAAATTCAGCAAGAAGTCACAGACTGTGGAAGGATGACATGCTGCAGAACTGGACGACGTTAGGCTTTAATGCTTTCTTCTATACCCAGAGGTTGTATTTACAGGAGACAGGTCCACTTCACTTTCTAAGAGGGCATTAATGGAACATTTTAGATTTTACATTTTGAAAAATGAATGTTATACAAATCTAAAAGAAATTGCATTGAAAAAGTTTTAGTTTTATTTCAAAAACACATTTTAATATACCTATCGCTTTAAGGTTTAGGGAAGATATCAGGAAACTATCAGCATATCCCTCCATCTCAGGAGCATTTAAATCCTACGCTTTTCTCATTGTTGAGATGAGTCACCACCATTAATCAGTGTCCTCACTATTTGCTTTATTTTGCTGTAAGTATTCTTTTCACCATCCATTTCATGATGAAGACATATCAAAGCCACCGAAAATGCATTTACCTTGGGTAAGGTAATCTGAAAAGAATGAAGTCCTTTTGAGGACACACACTTTTGAAATCAAAATTTCACCTCTGGTTATACTTGAAAGAGGCGTCTGGAGAAGGGTATCATTGTTTCGCAGGTCATATTAAAACATTCTTTAAAAAAAACCTTGAACTCATTCATGCACTTGCTCAGGTATTGCACACCAGGATAGGAAGACACTCCTGGCAGAGATCCAAGTAGGGCACACACATCTGCACACATGTACAGCAGTGGGCATCTTTCCATATACAGATGTGTATGCATGAATGCACCAGCTATGTATGTATGTCCACAATCATTATCTGACAACACTGCACAATCTTGGATTTTTTTTTTTTTGTAGCTTTGTGGGGCATAAAGAAGAAGATATCATCATCGCAGATCACAGGCATTACCACTAATCCACTCATACTGCAAGGATAGGCAAGATTGAACGGCATGGGCATTAAATTGACAAATCAGAAAGACATACACACAGACAGAGTGGCACTAACTTGTTAGCCTTCCGGTCACCCATACCTACTTCTGCTAACGGTAGCACTTTACTTTAAAGCTCTCTTTTCAGCTGGATGAAATAACAAGGTAAAAGTGTGAAAACAACTTAAAGTTACCTGCACTTCAGTAAAAGCTGTTTCTCCCCCCAAAATTAATTGCTTCTTACTGGGGACATTGAGTGCACATGACAGTAAAAGTCAAAGAGGTAGGAAGGCATTGCCTCAGTCCTCCTTTGTTCGGTAAATGACTAAATATTTAATGTTCCAGGGCTCTTAAGATTAAAGGTAACATGTTGTCAGTAATAGTGCAGCTACTTCAAAGGATGTAAATTATGCATTTCTTCCTTTAGCAGAGAAATCAAAGCAGGTAATGAAGATTAAAGTTTGTGGACCACTCTTTGGTAGAGGAGAAGGGAGGAGAGGAGACGGAGAGAGAGCAAGAGGACCTGCGTTAAGGAAGGTTAATCTATTCGGAGCATGGGTTATCTGATTAAAGAATCATTGTGTTCCCTTAATCTGTTTCAATGAAACTGGTCTGTGGAGCTGGGAGATAGCGGCAAGCATGGGTCTAACCACCACTGTCAAGTGGCAATCAAAGAACCGCAGGAATTTGGGAGGATTGGGATATGCACACAGAGAGGCTACATCCCAGATGTGCCTCAGTTTGACTTATTTAAAATATGTAAGTAAGAAACTGTCCATACTAAAATAAGATAAAAGAAGGGAAATTAAACAGCCTCTGGTTATAGGAGCATACAAAGTGTTACTTTTTTCTTTTTGAAAAAAAAACATGACATTTTACAGTCATACCTGTTTTGTTTGACCTCTTCCTCCCTCTGAGTCCTCTTGTGTACAGACTGGCAGGTCTCTCTGTCATCGAGTGTATTTTGTCTGTGAATAGCGGTGCTTACGACTCCCTGTTGGGCCTACATTTTACTTCTCTTCTTCTTTAAAACAGCGCACAGATCCACTGTCTGCCATCAATAGTTGACATTTAGAAACACAGTCTGTGCTCTTCTCTAAGAAATTTGTAAAATGAAGGAGAACGTAGGCGCTTGGCCCCATCCTCACCCATAGGCAGCTATCATTTTGACTATCCCACCACGCACCTCCAAGGAGTCAGACCCATTAGCCGACTAATGAGAGCGCTGATCGTCACATTCAATTACAGTCAATGGCGGCGTGGTGGTTCTAATACACATTTGGAGGAAGTCAGGTAAAGGCCACAGTTGCATCATCAGATCAAAAGAGTGACACAAGCCAAAGTTTGACTTTGCATAAAGGGAGTAAGTGTTCAAGCTGATAACTGCATTCCTTAGAATTTGGGTTGAAGGTACTTTGTGGTCAATAGCAGCATTTGCTTTCACACCCATCACCAATCAAAACCTGCACAGCTACAACTCTCTACAGTGTATTGCTGTACAAACAGCAGTCTTGTAAAGCTGAGACAGTGTAGAGAGGCACAAATGTAAAGTGAACAAAGCTCTGTGTTATTCTATTGGAATCAGATTCCTCTTTAACTGAACATAGACTTATTGATCACAGGGAAACTACACAAGAGCAGCTTCCAAATGAAGGAATGTGTGCATGTGTGTGTGTGTGTGTGTGTGTGTGTGTGTGTGTGTGTTTGTGTGTGTGTGTCTGTGGGGGGGGGTAAGAGAGAGAGAGAAAGAAAGGGGTAAATAACATCTTCATCTCCACTCTCGTCTGCAGCAGCCAGTCAGTCAGGCATCATTAATCCAGTGAGGAGCCTCATCCGTTGTGTATTGGTTCATTTTACAACACTACAGTACTGTCTAAATATTGACAAAGCTCTACTGTCTGGGCTATTGACTGTCATCAGAATGCTCCCCCCTCAGAGCACAGTTTAAAAAGGAATGTGTGTGTGTCTGTGTGTACTACAGAGTCCGAGCACTCAAAAGCACGGCGTTATCTTCAACGGCTCACATATCTGTGAAACCACAGGTGAGAGTCCACCAAAAAAAAAACAAAACACATAAATACGATCGTGCTAAACACACTTAAGATGCATGAATTGGAAACAGGCCCACTAACATATGTACACACCCAGTCCCAAACTGCACTGAGAGGAATTGTAGCTTCTCTGACATTGGCTGTTCTCTTAAATTCACTCACCTCAAATGATTTCTATGCAAATATTGCAGCAGAGAAAGATACAGCAGCTGAATTAAATCCAAAACACATTTGGTCAAAAATCAATTCCCCTGGTCCTCCCTTCATCCATACAGACAGCCCACTCTCCACTCCCTGTCCCACAGCACACAGTCCTGGACCTCTGATAAATATTCATTTTTCATATTTATGTTACAGAAGAGAAAAAAAAAAAAAAAAAGCTGTGATGGGCAAAAATTGGAAAGCCTCTCCAACAGAGCCCTCCACAAACACACACAAACATGAGAACACACTAAACGATAAGACTTGCATTTCACAAACACCCACATCAGATAACAAATGTGATTCGTGTGGATCAATTAATGGAGAATAAATAACACTAGATTTACATTATGATTCAACTGTGTTGTACTTTAAGCAGATTGGATATAGTGTGTGAAAGCAGCTCTCTGACCCCCGTGCTTGCACAGGGCTTTTAAAATCCTTCTGCAGTTTCCCACTCCGTGTGCCAGAACAACCACGACTCTACTAACAGCACTTGAACATTCTCCCTTTCCAAAAAAAAGATGGTAATTACTTGACAAATCACTGCTTCTTTTAAGTGCCAGATGAAAAAGTGTAAATGGGGAGAAATACGCAGGAAATAAAATAAATTCCTTTTTTTCTTGTTCCTAGATAAGTGGCCAGCGAGGGAGAACGGGAGATATTTAATGTTGCTCAAATATGCACTGTGATTCTACCCGCTGATTAAATTATAGCAGATGAGATCTTCTGTTGGCTGGAAACTTGAAAAAGTCCAGAGCTGTTTAAAAATGCATCAAACATGCTGTTGGATTAACTCTCTGTCTCTGTCTTTCAGTGTCTCGCTGATGGGAGGGCCGATTCATGCTGAAAGGGAGGGCAGAGGGAGGGGGGAGAGAGGAGAGGGCAAAATCAACTATTTTTACAAATTAGACTAAAATCAGTGTGTCTGACGTCGAACAAATATCATAACGATATCAAAGCTCATTCAATTAGGAATTAAATAGAAAAGGAATTATTTGAACTAAGTCAACCCACTTAAAGATGTGACAGTGTCTCAGTGTGAGCTTGTGTGTGTGTGTGTGTGTGTGTGTGTGTGTGTGTGTGTGTGTGTGTGTGTGTGTGTGTGAGCTTATTAATTAGCGTGTTTGCCAAATGGTCCAAGTGGGAGCCCACTGGGTCCTGTGCTCTGCACTTATTGCCCTCTTCCTCCTCTCTTCCTGCTCTCCCTTTCTCTTCCTCTCCAGAGCCAAGACATGCATATGTTTTGGGCTGCTTTAATTTCTCTGCTCATAATTGGGCTGAACCACAGGGAGCCTTCATCCACTGGGACAACAACAGTAAACACGAGTTTACTCCCTC
This sequence comes from Odontesthes bonariensis, assembly GCF_027942865.1. Classification (NCBI taxonomy): domain Eukaryota; kingdom Metazoa; phylum Chordata; class Actinopteri; order Atheriniformes; family Atherinopsidae; genus Odontesthes; species Odontesthes bonariensis. The sequence continues at coordinate 15,428,739 of NC_134512.1, read as the reverse complement.
CATCTTTCTCCATGGGTGGGTGAGTTGCTCTTGCTCACTCGCGCCCTCAAAAGTACGCAGACACAAGCTGAAAGCACAACATAGCACGCTGATCAAACAAATAAAACTACAAACCAAGATGAGGAGAAATGGGTCTTTTCTCTGACCCTCCATTTCCAGTGATGAACAAAGAAATATAAACTGCTCAGAGCGCCGCTCCCCTCAGTCAATGACAGAGAAAAATAAATAAATAATTGAGAGCAAGAGAAACTGTTTGAAGAGTTAGAGGCTTCAGAGCACACCACATTGCATCAGAGGGCCAGTAGACATAGAGTGCCTTCCTGCAGAGATGGGTAATGAAGGCGGCTGGGAAGTTATTCATAAAAATCTGACCATGTAAGCACTTGTGTAGAGACACGATGTTTAATTTGTAGTAGAAGCAGAAAGAAGTTTTCAAGTCCAGCTGCAAATACGGCACAATAATGTCACACTTGAGTGGGCAAACAGGTCAAACCACCTCCATTGTGGAGCAGCAGAATCGCAGCGTGGGACTCGGGCACACTGAGGGTTAACGGGCTGAATGAGCTTTGGAGCGGTAATTGGTTGTCCAAAAATGCACCGCTTATCTTATACAACATACTTCCATAAATTAGATTCTGTTTGCATGTTTGTGTGTGTACTGTAAATGCCTGTAACAGCCTATGCTGCTGCCTGTGTATGTGCACATACTGTATGTGTGTCGGCATGCTCCCGAGTTCGCAGGTAGTGACAGCTTTGACAGCTATACCTGCCAATGGCCAGATCCTGGTGATAACCCCTTGCTGTCGCCACAAAGCCATCAGAAAGGCTCCAATTTCCCCCTCAGACACAAGGCCAGTCTGTGGAGGCAGAGGCGAGGGTATAGAGACAACCTCCAGCCATTCTCCACAATACGCTCTCCTCATTCCAGCCCACTAACACATGAATGGGGATCCAATTGATTCTTTTTCACCCCAGTCCATTTTCCCACCCGGCCTGACACAGAGAGAGGATTTTGTGCTCATCTGCCCTTCCTTGTGTACTTCATATCGGGGAGAAGACTTATAGAAAGGGAAGGTAAAAAGGGGGGATCTTTATCAGAAAGCGAATTAACGCTCAAAGTGCTCCATTTGGAAGGTATATCAGGCCAATCCATTAAAAGGGCCTTCAGAAAAGAGCCGGCACGGAGGACACCTTGAGAATGAACAGAAGACCTTGCTGAAACAGCACTCTTCACAGAGAGGGAGAGGAAGTGAGGAGAGAGAACAAGACAGAACGGGATTTTCTGCCACGTGGGGCTGCATAATCACCTGCTAAATAATGATAAGACTTGTTCCTGAGGAAGATAGAAATTACAAAAAAATTGCTTGATTATAAACTGACAAAAGCAAGAAGAAAACTGAGGAACTAAATTTAAACCATTTCAATTTTGATTTGTGTCACTCTCATCTGTAAATCTTAAAAATGTAAAACATTTATAACTTATTTTTTCCGTTTGCCGTGTATTCTCTCTTTTACATTCACAGGCCTGTGTATGTCTATTTCACTCTTTCGCGCACATACATCTACAAAACCGATGGGTTCCATTAATCGTCTCGCAGGCCTTGTGCACTGTGGGCTGACCCAGGTAAGGGTGGGGGAGGATGGGGTCAAAGGCTAGAGGAGTGCCCCTGTCTGGATGGGGGTTTTTGAAGCATTAGCCCCTGGCCAGTGGGGTGGGGAACCCCATGCCAACTGTGAAAGGTCAGTGCTCTGAAAAAGGAAAGCGTTATTTGAAGTAAATCTCAAGGCAGAAAACTCTCTAGACAAACAGAATTTACTGCGTATCCAAAGCTTTTGACGTTTTTTGGCCCCAATATCCGTCTTTTGATGGTCTATAATACTTTGTACAGCACCCTACAGTTCTTCATATCTGGACAAGAAGTTTCATCCTTGAATCCTTTGTCTCACAAAGACATGGGCAAAATTGGAAAAGTCTCCCTTGATGAGGTCAAATGCACTTTAGATGTGAGAATCGCATTTAAAAATGATCTTTTCTCTACTCAAACCACATTCAGTCTGTTTAATTGAAAGCCTAACAATGCCTGCGTTCAGTTTTTTTTTGCATTAGTTTTAAGGTTGCATAATGCAATATTTTTTTTAAACTGGCCTTGAGTTTGACAATTAAAGGACCAGGGCAATCTCATTATAATATTCTAGTCACAGATCATTTTAAGAATGTGTTGATTTGCACTGAGCGTCATTTTTTTTTTTTTTTTTTTTTTAGAGGTGCACTTTATCTGTATTTTATTAGTTCGGGACAAACTATTTATTATAAAAAAAGTAGCAAGACTCATTAAGGATAAAAAAAAAAATCTGGGCATACAGACACAATCAATCATTGTAAAGGTCATAAACTGAAAAGACAGAGAGGCAATATTCCAGAAACAGAGAGTGGAAGATTTGGCTCTTACAGATCCATGCAGATCACCTCAGAGCTGACCTCACCCAGTCTGCTGAGTGGAGAACAGAGATGCTGCCCCAGGGGTGAGCCAGCCTTTTTGTGCTACTCTCCCTCCCTCCTCTCCGAGGGGAGGACCATGAACAAGTAGGCTCTCTGTTCCTGGTAGGTGCTTGAGACAGAGACTCAACTCTTCTTCTGGCATTATCAATGAACGAGAAGCACACACAAAAGTCACACAATGTGAGTGAGTAAAGAGAGACACAGAGAGACAGCCCAGCTCTTTTCTTCTTCAGTCTCCTCCTTCTGTCACCCTATAATCTCAAAACCACTGTAAATAATGTGGTCGGTGTGTAATTGTTTGAGCTTCACATAGTAGGGCTGAAAAGAAAGAGTGTCCTCATAGTTCAGGCTTAAACCCTGAAATGGAAAGTCAACTTTATAAGGGAGCGCTAACTTAAAGACACGCACTCATCTGTTCCTAACTACTACATCCCTTCACACACACGCGTGCACTCAGACTTGAAAGTGTCTGAGATGCAAGGCGTGTTGATCCTGTTTATAATGGTGAGTTTCCTGGTGTTAGCGGCTGGTCTCCCCTGACGTTGGTCTCCCTCTTCTCTCCAGCCCCTCATCTCTAATGCATGAGTCAGCCAGAGAGACAGCGGAGGGCAAAGAACGAGCGAAAGCGAGGGAGCGAGAGCGGACGGAGGGAGAGGCTAACTCTGGCACTGCAGCGCAACACTTTCATATTCTAATAAACCCAACATGAATACACGCATATACAGAAAGGGAGGAAATTGCATTTCTAAAACTCTGTCTGTATCAAAGGGTATTCCGCAGAACATCTCTCACACACACACACACACACACACACACATAGACACACAAAAACATGCAGTCCGGCATTTTCCAAACCAGGAAAAAAATGGACCAACACAAGCGCACGCACACACACAGACAGGGCAGGCTCAGAGGGATTACAGTCTGCTGACGACAGCAGTTGAACACACACATAGGCATAAAAACAGAAAACTTCTTAGGAGAAGTTCTGTTTGAGGAAGTTCTAACTAGATCTCCAAAACATTACAAGCTGATTCCTCTGATCGTATCAATGTATCACAGCAAGCATGTGAAAACCAGAGAAGTATGGCAAAGAAACAAAGCAGCGAGGCAAATATTGTGCAAAACACATTCGCTTAACTGCAGCTCAAACCGGTGTCTCGTTTCTGGCCTCATCTGCTTCAAAGCAAGCCATTTAATTTCAGGCCACTGATACCCATCCCTCCTTTCACGAGAGTTAATATCCCATTCTCCCTCCTCCTTTCTGCTATCGTGTGATGGAGTCTCAGTGACAGCCTGTAATGCAGGCCTGTATGCATTGATTATATGACACCCTCCATTCAGGTGTGCTATTAAAGTTCCCCTCCTCTCTTCCTTTCTGCTTTGCCAGTGGAATAATGTCCAATAATAAGAGGAGCAGGTGATTCGAGACAGGAGCCAGGCTCTCAGACAGAACCAGAGTTCTCTGGCAGTAAGAGATGAGGATACGCCCCTGTTATTCACCCCAGCGCTGTAAACCATGGAGAACCAGGGTGGAGGAATGCATAATTGCATTTAAATTACATGAAGGATGCTTTGACAACCCCCTTGTCTGACTGCCACCCCACCCTGCATATCTACACCCATGTAAAATCAACCCACCTTTTTTAACTCCCTTCCCCCTACACCCTGTAAGTACGCCCTCGTGTCCGTCCCCCACGTGAAGATGAAACGGGTCATAGACAATGTGTTTAATTAGTACTCGGTCTTACGAGAGTCTGTGAATTCTTTAAAGAAGAAAGAAGGACTCGACGTGGCGATATATCATGTTTCACAGCAGCTATGTAGTACATACAGTTTTTGTTTTACTTACAGAATGTCTTGAAAGGTGGCTTATTAGTCGACAAATATTAACTCAATGTATTCATCAGATTTGAAGAATAAGCGTTTCTTCTGCCAAAGCGTTTCTTATAGTTTAGCTGACAGGATGGCGTAAGCTAACACTAACACCCAGTTTGGTATAAGGCCGCTCAAACATCTGTATTATTCTTTTTATTCTCACCTCTGCAGATGCAGTCAAACTAAGGTTACAGCTCGACTGTGCCATTTAACTGGACCACTGTCCACGTCCCAGCATACATACACAAGAGCGGAATCAGGTTATCAACTGAAGAATCTCAGACACTGCAACTCTGTGGACTGTGTGAGGAAAGACATTTGGCCGGTTTTAACTTTCTCTGTGTGGGATTATTGCACATTTAATTACAGCCAAATTCACTGCAAAGATGTTTTTATGTTACTTGAATTGTGATGTCTGTCAGATAACTCAGAGCATCGGCTAAAACGCTTGAAGTCACCGCGAGTTTTGATCATACTAACACACATTCTAAAAGTCTGGCTGTGGCCCAAGTAACACAACAGTCTGCTTTTTTTTTCTAGTGTCACGTGAATATAGTCACTGAAAAACAGAAAACCAGCAAACAAAATGACAAAATTCTTATTTTGTCAAGGCAGAAAAAGAATGAACAACATGTCTAAACTTAATATCCTGTTTATCCAAAGACTTGTTTGTATCAGTGATATGAAACTAAGTGTTACACATAACAGAAACTATCGCTCACAGAGTGATAAATTAAATCGTCAACATGACAAGATGTTCATATGTTCATCTTAAGGACCCTAGTATCACCACAATCATCTTGGATTGGACAACATTTGATTTAAATTGAGAGTTAACACAAGGCAAATCCTTATATTAATTCTATTCTATGACTTTATCATCCGAGGGATTGCTTGTGTTCATATTTCATGTTCAACACAACCAGTGAGTTTTAGAAAAAGAAAAAGTCCAATTTCTCCTAGAATTTAAAACCTGTTAACAGGAAGCAAAAGTGATTCAACAAAAAATGTATATGATAAAAGCTTTTAAAGCATCGGATAAGACAGCAGTTATAGAATAAAAATGATGCACTAAATCAGATCCTGACAAAAAACTTTTCCTAAAGGTTAAACTGCAGGAACACATTATAGTATAACTAAAATCAGGTCATCTTATCGTTGCTGCGGCTTCAGACAGACGACGTGTTTAAACCCTCTGCTCTCACCCACACAGGATTCCCACTGTAAAGCGCAGCAGTCTGCCTTCCCCACCTCTGCCTTCCCTTTCTGTCATTCTGGGAAGCTCCATGCCCAGAATAGAGCTCAGAGCTCTACGGTTTACATAAACCACAATACCTCCTCGGCTTGGAGGGGGGAAGAAAGACACAAGCATCCGTTTTTGTTTGCATTTTATTCCAAAACATAAAATTGAATCAATCTTTTAATACTCTGGATTGTATAAACATGGGGGAGAACTGCCTGAATAAATATCAAGAATGAAAATGGATTTCTCGTCGACGACTATTATCTATGTGGTTTATTTATGAATACCACGGCTGGTGCCAAAATAGGCAACACATAAAAATACAGAGATAATGTGTTTAGCCTTTTTCATTTTCTTCTTTTTAAGTGAAAGAATAAATATTGGGATTTACATCACATTTACATTTTTATCAAAATCAAGTTGGGTCCCACTAAACATGTATGCACCATTTTCATCTGTGGTTGCCAGGATGACTGTGAAAACAACAAAAGCAACATGACACTGACATCTTTAACAGGAAAATCATTAAAACCAACATGAGGGGCCAGATGATGCTGTCTGTGTCTCAGTCAGTGTGTGACTGATAAACACCACACTGGATCCATAAATACACCAAGAGCTCCTTCGCTGCCTCCAACACAATGCGCTCAGTCAGGATGGGTGTTTTTGTAAAAATGATAGATAAAATCCTCTCAATCACACGCTTGTGATAGCGGTATGTAATAACAGAAACAGCGTGAGATACAAATGTGCACAGCACACACACCTAAACATATCCAGGGGCCATCTATCGCTGGTCACACAACACCCACCAGTGCTTAACTACTTCTCATGCACACATATATTCATAAGGTATTATGCAGAATAACAGTTTTATGGATTTTAAATGGCATTCATTTACGAACACTGCGGCTAGCCATCACGAGGAAGGGTTATTTTATCCCCTCTTAATGTAGATCAGTCTTCTTGCGTGAGATGCAGAGGGAGGTCCAGGACATTAGGGAAGTTGGATCTGTCTTCAGCCACTGATTAAACACTGGGCCAAGGTGAAAGAATTGAAAAGGATCATATCAATTGGGACTGATGCTCAATTGCAGAGTGGAACCATCCCATGAACTCTAAGCATCCATTAATATCTTTTGAGCGTAAAGATCCCAGATAACAAGAAGCTTTTTCCATCCATATTTCTCACCTCAGATTTTTTACGAGAAGCTCTCTGGTTATTACCGCACACTGCACAGTATGAAACAAACTTCACATAACCACATTGAGAACCACAGCAGATCCTCCACAGCCAGGGGGATGACTTTCTATAGTCTGTGCACGCTCCGGTGTGTGTGTATGTATGTGTGTGACAGGTTTATAGGAGTCATTTATCCTGCTCAGCGGGCTAGTGTAGTGCGGAATGGTGGCCTGAGTGCCAGGCGTAGCTTATTGTTGTGTAGCCTTTATGGGCTACATTAAGTACAGCTGAGTGAGAGGGAAACATACAGTACAATACCCTGAGCTCACACATGTCATACACACAGAGATTAAGTACCTCCCTAGACTCAGGGCAGGCCTACATCCACTCGGAACAAGAACCTGAAACACTCCCTCCAACTGCAGACATAAGTGACAGTATGAGAGTGTGACGACACTGAAACTAGTTCCAAAAGTTCAAGGAAAAGTTTAGTTATTCGTCGACGAATTTACCAAGGTACAATGCTTTGAAATGCTAAGGGTGTGCTGTGTCAACTTAAAAACAGTTTTAAGTTTACCAATGCTGGTTCTGCTCTGAAATGGATAATAATAATCTAAACCTCTCTTTCCATTTCTAAGGTCAGTCGGGTTAATGATAACAACAAGGATAACCAATCAAAAACTAGACTGCTCCTTCTTGGTTTTGTTGATTTAAAAAAAAAAAAAAGAAAACACCCACATGCAAAAGTATGTGCAAACATATGCACAAAAAACACGTGCACTCATTCCCAGACACATGAAGGGTCCAAGAGTCAGGCGATTTGAAAAGCAGCTTTATTCTCTCACTTGCCCACTTATAACACTCCCCCACTTGCATGTCTGCTTTTTTGAAAGCTTCATAAGCGTCGCCTCTTCAACTGAGTTCCACTGTATAAAAATAGAGGCCATTATATTGCCTAATGCCTACCTGCCAGCCCTCTATGCTCCCTCCTGTACACGAAGGCTTTTACATGATGAGGTGGCTGACATGTTCCACACACACCATCCATTACCATATGTACACTGGATGAGACTCAGCCTGCGCAACTTCTACTAATGCATGCTTGGTATGCCCTGTGGGGGTGGGAGACTTATTCGTACGTATACACACACATAACGCGTTTGAATAATAAGACGTGCAAACTCCCTCCCAACAAATATAATGGCAGGATTGGGATATTGTGATATGCCACTTGTATTAACAGCAGCATGCTTTTAAAGTAAATAAAAACATTATAGCTGGCTCTCTGCGTGAGGATAGGGCTGACTTCTCAGAATTTCCCTCTATACAGTATGTGTGTGTGTGTGTGTGTGTGTGTGTGTGTGTGTGTGTGTGTGTGTGTGTGTGTGTGTGTGTGTGTGTTTGTGTGTGACCAGAGGAGGGGGGTAATCCTCTGTGCTGGGGTGGCAGTTCCTCTCTAATTGCCCCTCTAGGTGCCTGTGTGCTGGAGAGCTGAACTGAGGGTAAACACAGATCTAGAGATGATTAATAGCCAGGGGTCAGAGCGGAGCAAAAACAGGCAGCGAGGTTGAGACCTCGCTCCAGCCTACCTCGGACATCCAAATCTGCACAAAAACACACATTGAAGGCAAGGAAAGTTTTTTTTTCACAAGCAGATCTGAACATGTGTTCACACTCGCAATTAAAAGTCCAAACAGATCCATCCAGCTGGATTTATCTCAGTGGCACAGTGAAGACAAATGAAGAAGTAGTGCAGCAGGTCATTCAGGGGTGAGAGTGAAATGTAAAGTTCAAAGGTCAAGGTGACGGGTGAGGGCCACGGTGTCGGCCCACAGCAGAAGTCCTTAACAAGCTGTGATCAATACGTGACCAAGAAATTCTGAGTTCCATTTTCTGCTTCGTCCCTGTGCAGCTGTAGGTGGTCCTCCAAAGATTCTACGTCGTAGCACAGAGACGCACCTTGCTTCTATCACCTGCACACTCTGTCTTCTTCGTCTCTCTACAAACACACACACACAGACTACCCTACAGTATGTCCCACATGCACATTTCTATCTGTCGCACCAATCTACTGACACACAAACGCAGAAAGAGCACATCCGCAGCTGAATGGAGTCAGGTTGGGCGGCCCTTCATTTTTCATGCAAACGGTAATTTAGTGAGACTGCCTATTGATTGAGCGCCGCTTGTCTCCCAAACAATGCCACTTCAATCAGCAGCCTGTGGGGGGAGGGGAAGTGCTGTGGGTGGGGGGGGGTGGGGGGGCAGGGAGGACATGGAGGGGGTGGGGGGGCTGCCGATAGCTGCAGTGACTGATTTAAGAGATGGATAAAAAGCAGATACGTCCCCCGCCCCTGTACTGATTAATGACAGTGGCCTGAGCAGCCCTGGACTATGCATCATGATTTAACCACCAGCCCCTCATCTAAAGATTAGCGTGCACTCACACAGACACACTGTACAAGGACCCGCATATACAGTGTGCACTGTCCCACGCAGGGAGACAAGACATGGATAGTGTGAAAGGAAAAAGGCAAGTGAAGCACTGTGAAAGACAAGTGAAAGGGTAAGTTAAAGAAATGCTTTACTACTGCATTGATTTGGTTTAACTGAACATATTCATAAAACTAAAGTCAGCGCCAGCCTGGAACATACTGGAGACACATGCATCCAGCAGACCAGAAGACAAGGTCATCTATTCAGAGGTCTTGTTTTGCCCATGAAACAGTTTAAATTGCAAAGATTTTCAACTTGCAATGAAAAAAGCCAGTGATTGCTTTAGCTCTACTAAAGACATCAGTACCAGAAGACAGATTGACTGTCCGGATGCCTGACAAAATCCAAAGTAATTGGGGTGTAATGATGTTAAATTGAAATGTCATAGCAATATTTGCAGTGAATACATCTACCATGATGAGCCAGCTATCTAGAAAACCGCCAAAACTGAAGAACAGCAGTCAAACATAACACAATGAAACAAATCGTGTAGAAATGCTCTTTATTTCTTAGAAACACATATTGTTTCTTGTATAAAAAGAGAAGTCGTGTTTAATTTAGCTGTGGAATGAGCTCAGTCATCATTCTGTCAAAATCTCAACATCATTGAAACAAATATTTGGTGATGACCTCTCATACTGCTCTTACTCCCAAGTAGTCTATTCAGTCTTAAACACTAAGATATTAAAAAAGGCTGTAAAAGTGCTTACTACATGAACAGCCCAGCCAGCTACAGTCCAAACAATCCCAATTCCTAGGCCTGCGCATCACTGCTTCTAGTCTGATCCAACCAAAAGAAAAACACAACATAACATAACTCAGAACATAAGACTAAGGTGAGAGTGTGAACAAGTGTAATGCAAAGTTGTGCAAAGGAAAACACTGAGTCTTGTCCATTAGATGTGTTGGAGGCTGAGGAGGAGGAGGAGGGTGGGAGCCCCTCCCTGCGGCTGCTAAAATATTCATCAGACTCCCTGAGAGCATGTCTGCTAATAGTTACACATGGAGCAGGAGAAAGAAGTGAGAAGGAGGAGGAGAAGGGTGGGCGCAAAGCAAGAGGAGGAGAAATTGGGGAGATGAGCGATGCTCCCTGTGTGTATGTCAGCTAATAGTCGGACATGAAGAGCCAGCAGAGAGGGAAAAAACAAGAGAAGAAAGAGGGGTTGTTTAAATAGTCTGCGGCTGAAATCACAGGGGATGGAACATGTAAAAAAGCAAAGGTGAGGAAGAAAGAGAGACAGGGAGAGAAAGTGCACAGGAGATAAAGACTGAGAGGGAGTAATCACTCGTTTTCTTCCTCCCCTGCCATCACTTGGCCCTCCGAGCTGCATTCCAGATTGATTAAAAGCCCCTCTTGTAATTGTCAGATCTTGTAGGAACAGTCTCTGTGTTTGAGGACGGGGGTCATCTGTGTGAGCAGGGTGGAAGAGAAACCCAATTTCAATCACGTCAACCAGTGTAACAGTCACTTCAATAGCCACCAGTCGCTACCACATCAATCAGAACTCCCACCCAAGCAAAAAAAAAAATGATTGTTGATGTTGTTTTGTCTTCAGAATCAGCAGCCCAGGTACCTGAGCCCTATCTCCTACTGAAAGAAAAAAAAAATGTTCATGTGCATAAACACACACATGCACGCACGTGCACAAGCACACACACAGTCATTTCTCCAGTCATTAAAATGAGAAACAGCCGATGGTGTAGGAGCTGTTGAAATACCATTAAGAAATGGAGATAAATGCAGTGGATCCTGGCCTACTATGGCAACCTCACTGCCGTAAATCAGACAGTGACGAATATTACATAGACCAGGCTGCATGCATATGAGCACACAAATACACATCCAGACAAAACACATGTGCACGCATCTGCACACACCCATCTGTACACAAACTGTGCAAGCAATCTGCGAGGCACCTTCCCAAAAAAAAAACTCCTTCGGTGGATTAATGAGTAATTATCCTAATTAAATGTTTCCTGATCATCCGTTATGATATATGGATGATTATTATGTTCGCCAATGATTAAATGATAATATAACAGAGCAGTCTGATACCATTTTAAAGGATGAATGAGTTTGTACAGAGGAACCACGTGAAAATAAGGCACAAATTAAAGATTGAATTAACTGAGATTTAATCAATTCAGGACTAATTGTAATCTCCAGTAATAGAAAACTTTCTGCCATTTAATCACAGGTGAAGATTTATGTTCCGTTCTTTTTTTTCCTTCTAAAAATGAAGTCTTGTCCAAATACATTTGGCACCAGACAGAGACTCTGCAGGGCCTTTCACAAAACCATTATATCAAACTTCCCCGGCGTGGTGAGCCATGGCACAGAAAACTTACAACACTTATTCTTTTTGTTTGTTTTGTTACTGAGAGCACACATAATCACCATTTGTGCTGATTGAGAGATGTCGTACAGCTTCAACGGCTTCTCTTTAAATCTTCTGAAGACATATCTGCACTTGTGACCAGCTGATTGTGTTACTTGGTCTAATGTAAACCGATAAAAGAGGCTAACCTTATAAGCAGGGTCGATGCTGATTTAAAAGCTCATTGATTAACAGTTGTGATTATTGATCGTGTCATATGGCCCAGACAGAACTGACAGATCTGATAGGTTGGAGTCACACAGACAGACAGACAGACAGACAGACAGACGGACGGACGGGCAGACAGAGGGAAGGGAGACACTGAGCAGTCAGTGGATCTGATAAACACGATAATGGAAACACACACACACACACAAATGCAGTTCCTCTTTTCACTCATGTTCCAAGTTGAAGAGATTATTTGAAGTATCTGTTATTATCTGTACCGTACTTGAACCTCTTCAATAATTTTGCCCTAACCTCTATCTCTTGCTCGCTCCCCCGCCTGATTCACTTCTCCACACAGTTCACAGTGCACAGCAGAGTTGCATGTGAAGGAGATAGTAAGCAGTAATATTCAATTATTGTATGCACGGCGTCCTCGTCCCGCCCTAAATTGATTTCTTTCAGAATGGGAGGCATCGCTCAGCACTGACACACAGCCATGTTTCTCCCATCTACCACATCCCACGCAAATTACTCCTCCATCTGCTCTCCCTCACTGTACTGCGCATTTACCCCTCACCTCCCTTCTTCCCTCTCCTTCCTCCCTTCTCCTCTCCTCTGCTCCTCTCTTTTCCTCTTTTGCTCCCGTCTCATCATCTCCTCATCTTCTCCATTCCCTGTCAGACCGAGGCAGCTATCGGTGGTTGGCATTGGGCCCTGGCGCTCAAACAGTACGTTTAATCTGTCTTTAATCTTTTCGCATTGTAATGGGAAATGGTTTTGTGTTTTGCTATTTGATTGAGGCTGCGAGCCCACCCCTCACCACTGCGGGACTCTGTCTTTAAGAGTGGGAGGTGTTTTCAATTTTGCCTTTGCTCAAATTGTCTTTTATCAAAAAATTCATATCAGTAATATGATTCTACATATTAACCATGGTGTTTGTAAGTGGCCTAATAGGAGTATAGGAGGGAGAAAGACAGAGCCAGTGAGAAAATTAGAGCTGGCTCTCACTCAGAGAATTAAAAGGAATGCATTTATTCTGAATTAAATCCAGCCTGGAAATATTCGTTATACTTCTTCGATATTGAAGAAGACTGAATAAAAGGTTGAAGATACACTGTCGTTAATATGGCCCACCCTTAAAAAGAGAGTGCCTGTTTTCACCTGGAGGTGGTACACCATAGTTCTGAAAGTTTTCTCTCATCAAGTTATACCATCATCATAAAGACCTTTACAATTGTACCTTTAATAAAGCCACACAGAGAGGGAGTGGGTCTAATCAATACTTCATATAGCAGGGATTATTGTTTGTTCAGAGTCAACACAGATTCACAACATCCAGGCTCAGTAGTCATGTAAAGCTGGAATTGATTTGTTCATAAAAGTAGGGAAATTTTTGATGCTGGTGTCAGATTTATGATTTTTTTTTCCAGCATCACATTTTTTATTCATACACACTTTGTCACTTTTATAAAGAACAGGCCCGCTGTTTAAGCTGAATGGTACGGTATTCACAGTCTATGATGGAAGAGAGACTTAAACATACATATAAATACAAGCACACACACATGTATTCAGAGACGCACATTTACACACACACACACACACACACAGGCCCTGTCTCTCCTTTTCTAATTAAAGAGACCTCTTTGCCCTGGGTGTGTGTGTGATATTGACACTTAGCTCCGTACAATAAACTTTATTGGCAAGCCCTGCTTGATTACAGCACTAAACTAGAATAACAAGGAAAAATGGGAGGAGGGGACGTGGATTATATACTAAGCACACATTAGCGGGCCATATTCAAATATTTGGTGCATTTTGATAGGAACCCTCAAAAGAACTGCGTCTGTGAAGGAAACAGCAGTGAGCTGAAGCTGAAACATTGAAAAAAAAAAGAAAGACTCACATGAAATACAGTGAAGGTAAAAAATATAAAGACAGGTGCAAAAAAGATATATTCTGAGGGATGGAGGGAAGGTAAGAGGGATAGATTTCCCGTCATTAATGATCTATGGAAAATACTCTGTCTATTTTCAGATATACTGTTAATGGCTGCTTGCTGCCGTTAAAATCGTTGCTGTCCTGAACTCAGCTATTCACATATTGGCTGCTGCTTCATCTAATATTCATCTACTGGAGGTCAATGGCATTGGTGGCATGCTTAATTTGTATACACAAATTAAGGGTGGAAACTGAGGGTTTCAAAAAGAGTGGAGCGTTGAGACACAGATACAAAATACAAGCACGGATAAGGCTGTGTCTTTACTAAAAATGTATGCTCAAAGTTAAACGCTAAAAGGTAAAGCCCTATCCATTTTAAGGCGTTTTACAACAGTACCTACAGATAGAACAATGTGTTTTAAGCAATTCCATGCAGGGAGAAAATTAGTTTGTATTCTCTCAGCACTCTAACAACCCTGGTGAAAGAGGAGGCCTTTTAATGAGAACAGACTTTACAATTATTTCACAACAATAGTATCTGAAACAATACCTGGAGGCAAAGACTTTGCAATGACCCATTCATCCTGGACATTAAATCATCAACTCAAGTGCTAAATCAATTAGGCTCAACCAGGAGGTGAAGCAAAAGGAGATGCCTTGGTCAGGTTCAAACTGTTATCGTCTAACTTTAGGTGTTTAGTAATAAATGGGAGACGTGAGGATTTAAGTCAGAGGACTCACTGAGCCCTGAGCTGTTTACACAATTACCTCGTGGAATTGTTCATTTTACTACCAACATACCTACACGACTCATGGCTTCCAGCACAAATCACCAGCCAAAATTACAATGTTTGATTAAATACATATTCTTTATTTCATGCATTCAGCTCTGTGACAACAGACTGTCTGTGACATTCTGGGAATCCACATGAACCCCAGCTGTCTGTCCCGTGGCTTTAACACTTACTGATCCGGTAACTCCGCTCAGTCAGTTGAACTACAATGACCCCTACTGGCCTACAGTAGTACTGAGTTCATGCGCAACTCACACAAAGAGCCCGCACGTCTTTGTGAACTTCTGGCTTTGCGACAGCTCTGGATCTTTCAAACAAAACACACAATCAGTGGAAGGACTTACAAAAAGGTCACTCATCATTCTGTTCCAAATTTTCACATCAAATCTCTCAGTCATGTTTTTTTGTTGTTGTTGCTTTGAGTTTCATTCTTCATTTTCTTCCATTTATATCCATTATCACACTCAACCCTCCACCCCCCTGCACTGTCTCACATCCTCCCTTTTTTCCTCTCTCCCGAGGCCTTGGCACCCTTGGCAGGGCCTCTCCCACTGGGTGTGTTGGCAGAGCTGTGTCTCTGATTCACCCACAGCGTGCCCTCTGGCTTAACCGGCTGGCACAAGGACACGGAGTGGAGTTGAGAGAGGAGGGCGGCAAGCATGGAGCTACAAACTGAAAGGGCCATAAATTACATGGAAGAAAGTTAGCACAGATTAGGTGAGCAGCTTGATTAAAGTTATCTGAGGCACAGGCGACAGTTTTAGGCCTGTGGTTGCTGTGAGCAAGGCAGAGACGTGAGATTGGGAACTACAGCCGGTTGCATGTGTGTGGTGAGGAGAAAAGTAGAGAGACATCACAGCCTCACCTTGAAGAGCCACTGACCCCACACACCTTTATGGCATCTCCAATTAGAGGAGAGGGAGGGAGGACGGTAGAGTAACAAAAAGGGAGAGACGGAAAGAGAGAAAGAAAGAGGGGGAGAGATGTATTTCATAAATGTAGTTCCATAAAGAGCACTGACCCAAATGGCATTCAGTAATTTTTCCCTGTGCCAGAGGAGGTTGGATAATCAGAAACTTCATCAAGCTCCCCCTTCCTTTTCCCCTTCCCTGTGTCTGCAACACCTCCTACTGTCCCACCCTCTGCTGGAACCTCTTAAACAAAAATAGTGCGATACAACTCTATAACGTATACGGAGCATCCAGAACACGCATCAAAGAACACCCGACTATCCCAACTTCATCGCTTCATTTTAATTAAACAAGCCTCCTCCACTCGCCATCTCTTATCTCTTTGATCTGTTCCCATCCGACTCACAGTAAAAGTCTATCTCCACTTTATGAAAGTTGCGTCTGTTTAATACTGAAGGCTTCCAAGCAGCAGCGGTGCTGCACTGATTCAATCTACACAAAAAGGCATCCAAGTATTCTTCTTTTTTTTTAAAGCGTCCCCTCTGTCAAACACTCCACTTTTTCTACATTCTTTCACAGTTCGTTAGGCTCCACTAATAAAAGTTGAACAAATTCCTTTTTGAAAGAACTCAATAAATTCAAATCTGTCTTGATGATGATGTCAAATCTGCCACTGCTGTGCTGAGATGGATGTAGGCGGACAGAAATCTGAAAGAAAATAATAGAATTAAAGTCTGTCTCAAGCACCAAGTTCCCATCGATCTCTTCGCTCTCTTTTCCAATACACTATGGACTTAACATGGACTTATTCTTTCTTAAGCACAACCAGGACCACTCCCTCCCCCTACGGTGCAACGATCACACAATGCTTCAAAAGAACATTTTGTTTATATGTTCAATACCAGAAACATCAATAAAATTATCCGTTCATTAATTTCCTCTTCAATACAAATTTAATGCAGAGCCACGGAGTAGCCAGCTCATATCCAATAAGGACATCTATCCCCGATCACTCAGCTCGGTGCTTCACGTTGCACACACACGCACATCAATAGGACTGTCCCTAAAACACCTATTCCTCACAAACTGACTCGATACTGTAGAAAGGGGGAGAGAAGGAAAGGAGAAAATAAGGAGGAGGGGAGTGGAGGGAGAGGGAGACTTATTACTTCTTAAACACAACTGTCAAGGTGAGAGTCTTAGATGGTCAGACGGAGCCATCGAGAGAATTTCTTGTTCTAGATTACAGTGTAAACATTTTAGAAGTCTAGTTAAAGGCTCTTACGCTCCGAACCGATGTCAAGAAACTGCAGCGACATAAACACATCTCTGATGTATCTCCGGATGTCATCTGCATCTTGGGACAAACAAAAAAAAAAGTACCACGTAAGCACAGAGCGAAGACACAAACTAGGAGGTACGTAACTCTCCAGCACAGATCAAGGCCGTATAAATAAAAACGTCAGAGCAACAATGTTTGCATAATTGGTTCCATTTTTAGTATCCAACACTGAGCTCGCTCACTAAACAGCCAATCGGAGTAATCCATGGGACAAAAAAACCATGACGTTACCGACAGCTGATTATCAGCACGGTGCGTCAGAGCCTTAAGATGCACAGGAATGATGACCAGTGGTGGGGCAAACAAGCAGTTTATCAAAAATTTCGATACTGTGATGTAAAAATATTTTCATCATTAAAAATCCTTCTTTTAGGAGCTTATGTCTTAAACAATACATTTGGTTTACGAACAGTTTAAAACAATCAAAGGTTAATTCCAATTGTTAAACAAATGTGAAGAAATCGGCTTGGAAGCGACACAACCAGCACCAATTCTCAGTGAGAAAACATCATATACTGTTGTCTTGTCAATGTGCCAAATCAGCCCACAGAGGAAATTACAAGTCAGTCTTCAACACACTGGATTATTGTTAAGCAGCGTGTTTTAAACTAGAGCACAATATTTTCCTTCGAAGAAGATTTGGTGCCTAAATCTAACCATGAAGATTAGGTACTTAAACCTAACCAAACAGCAATTGAAACTATTCTACAAGCAACTTCTCCAGAACAAAGTCAGAGTTTTGCTCTCGTTATCCGATACGACATGGACAGCAAAGTGCTTGTCCATCTCTGAGGGATAAAACTGGCTTTGATAAAATGGTAGGATTTGTTGCTCTGGGATGAGAGCAGGTTGTGTTAGCTCATACTATCACATAATACCACTTGTGCCTCAGGATGGGATACAAAAAGACATTAGCATCCAGTATGCCCTCAGTCCAACTTGAGGGGAATAAGTAGCATTGGCCAAAGACTGCATGATTCCAAACTCTTGTACAGAGTTCTTCTCAATTAAGTCCCTTCATTGGCTTCCAGTGGCTTTTCATTTTAATTTCAAAATCCTGGTGATGACTTTTAGAGCTCTCCATGGTCAGGCTCCTTCCTACATTAGAGCCCTTTTGTGTCCGTACACTCCCTCGCGAAGGCTGAGCTCAGAGGACCAAAATCTTCTCCTGGTCCCTCGTACTCGTTTTAAGACCCGAGGAGATCGCTCCTTCCAGGCCGTCGCTCCGTGGCTCTGGAATGATCTCCCACTCTCATTGCGTTCGCTTGATACAGTAGATTCTTTCAAGAGTGGACTTAAAACCCATCTATGTCATCAAGCCTTCTAACCACAGCAGTGTGTTGGCTGTTTTTATGACCACTTTGTTTATTTTAATATTATTATTGTTGTTAATAACTGTATGTTTTTATTGTCGACTTTTATTGTATTTTATGTGCACTTCTTGTGAAGCACTTTGTGACCTTCATTGTCTGAGAAAGGTGCTATATAAATAAATAAATATTACTTACTTACTTACAGATGGTAAACCAACGAAAGAGTGAACACAACAACGGTTCAACTAGAGGAGACATCGCCATGAAAGTCAGATGGGACGGTTCATTGAAAACATGAACTAAGTTTCGGCACCAACTCAAACTCCACGGATGGCGAGACTGAAGTTGGAGCAGATCATTTAGAGTGCTTTGGGGATGGGTGTCTGGCCCTGTGAGTTCAAAGTCCTCTGGTGGAAGGTGGAAGGTGGAGTCAGAGTGAAAGTAGATGCCTGCACGATGACCAAGAGGGACAATGAGGGACAGTGCCATCTTTGAATGAGATGATTCGTAATGTAAAAGCTAAAGTGATTGGATGAATGACAAACAGTGTGAAGCAGTGAGATACAGGAGAGGCCAGGCTAGGACGGAGAGCATGGAAGGACAAGACAGTTTTCTCATGAAAGCACAATCACCTTTCAGCTAAATTTCTTTGAAAGCAGCTATTGGTCAGGACGAGGGCCAAGAGACAAGCTGAGAAGCTAAGTTTTGCTTTCACACTATATAATGATAAATGTATAAAAGCTCTCTTGTCATAAATAAGCTTCATCATATGGTGCCTAGAACAGTTCTCTCCTTGGCCTCCAGTGTCAAACGATGCAAAGCTTGCATAGCTAAGGTCATTTTGCATGTTGGTTTTTGGATCATTTTTATGTTGTAGACAGGTCTTCAATTCTGATTCAAGCCCCCTTTGAGTCAGTGTTAAACCATAAATATGTATGCATCATGATCAAAGAGGCTCAGGATCTCAGAGCTTTTTTAACTCAAACCAGAGCGACCCCTCTGCTACACCATTTTCACCACATTGCTTTCCTTTAAAATGTCCTCCAATCACAAACATATGATTACCACAAGCCTGAACTACTGAAGTCCATTACATTTTTCAAACATCCCAATTTCACTAGGACTTGAGTAAGATGGAGGGATTCTGAGATCGATGGTAGGTACAACAGTGTTATACTGTAGATTAAATCTATAGCTCTTTGTTGCATGTGATTAGGAAATGCATGAGAACGCTGTCAGTATTGAATATCATACAGGTGCTGAACCCTGCTGAACTGTTCTTCCAGCGAGCCCAGCGTGATTCACATGCGATAGAGCCATAAGCC
Organism: Odontesthes bonariensis; assembly: GCF_027942865.1. Taxonomy (NCBI): domain Eukaryota; kingdom Metazoa; phylum Chordata; class Actinopteri; order Atheriniformes; family Atherinopsidae; genus Odontesthes; species Odontesthes bonariensis. The sequence goes on along the minus strand of NC_134512.1, from coordinate 15,409,267 downwards.
AACGTGTGTGCGTGTTTAACATGTTAGAATTGGCGAGATGACACAAGAGCCAGAGTTCAAAGGTCAAGTAGAGTCAAACCAGGTAGACGATTGGCTGATCAGGTCTGAGTGTAATGACTAATCAATGGTTGAATGCATTAGCCTAATCTAATGGGCCAGGTGGGAGAGGACAATGCGAGACGCATGGAACACATGATTGAGCACAACATGCAGCAGCAATGCAATCAATAACTCATGGAGTGGTCTAACCCCATGGGGGGTCCCCCACTTCTGGAACAAGCTGCTCCATAGCCATTTAGGATGCACTCTGCGGGCTTGTGTGTATTTGAGTGTGTGCGTACATATGTATGGCTGGTTGCTTAGGGGAGGACAGAAAAGGAACCAAGCAGTATTAGTCAGATTGATTGGATTATGAAATGAAATGAGGGAAATCAACGGCTTTTGTTTCTGGCCAGCACACTCACACACCTCAGCGAGCGGATGCTGTTTGTTTTTATTCTGATAAGAGAGAGGGATGCAGCGACAGACAGAACAGACGAGGAAAAGGTATAAGTAACGATAAGTTCTATACTGAAAGAAGGAAGGCTGATAATCAAAAAGGTGAAAGAACATTCTACTTCCTCCAAGTGTTTTCAGAGAAAGGAGGATGTTCTTTCACTTTTTTGTAAAATGCTGTTCACAATATGGAGCGGAGCACTCACTCCTGAGTGTAGCATGACCTTCCTCATTACTGTTAATGAGCTTTATGTTAAGCTGTTTCTTCGTTAAAAGCATAGCAGGACCCTTAGATACCACTGAGGACGTTACTGAGATCATTTGCATCTCTAACCCCAGTCAAATGGACGTGTTTAAATGCAAAGTGTGTGATGCTGAACAGTAATAAGCCTAAACATAACTGGAAGAATTTGACTATGTTCGTAAAATGTCAGACTAAAAGGTGGCAAAACACGTATGAGTTCACAAAGGGATCAACTATGAAGACATCCATGGTGAAAAGAAGAGAAAGAGAGATGACAAGTTAGGGACAAGAGCCAGTCAAAGCAGAGGACAGGCCTGGGTCAATACTTGCAGCACATAGTGCTGACACTGCACCGCTCAACACACATGCAAACGCACATTCTTTGCACACAGATTTTCACATGCGCAAGTGCACGATAGATGGAGAGATATAAGACCAATTGGTCAAGCCAAGTCGATTTTTCAAAAATGAGAAGAGACGAAGGAAAAGTGTGAAAGCATCTATGTTTGAATACACGAGGAAGTCACACCCTTAAGGAACTCTTAGTGCTACAGACTGAACTGGGTCTCTGTTACCACTCTCTTCCTTTGTTGCAGTAAATTCAATCTAAAGGAAAAATAAAGATTTTGCTCTCTGACATTCCTCGTGGGACAGCCTTTTTTTAACCAAACAAACAAAGGGATTTCAATTCAAATCTACAAGACAACTACAAGAAGATGGAAACAATATGAGCGTCGGATCACCAAATAATTACAGATGATCTCATAAACTCATTAGTTTGCAGCAATGTGTATTTTTTTAAGTGACTATTTTGTTTTGGCATAGCTTCAATTAAAGGTTGAAGTCTGAGGAAAGCAAACTCAGGCATTTGCATGGAAACAAAGTAAATGTGTTGGACAGTAGAGAACTTTGTTTTAATTGGACTCTTTTTCAGTTTTTCATTCATTTTCAGCTTAAGACTTTAGGGCAGGTCTAAATCAACAAAAACGCGAGCAAAAGCCAAGCCCGCTTTATCGTTAGAATTTGGCCTTCTAGGTGTGCTGGCCTTGAAATAGTAACTAACTAGCTAACTGTTCTGCTTTATTACGGAAGTGGATGCCGGAATTTGCTGATCTTATTCTGTCAACTTAAACGGCAGCGGAATAATGAAAAAAAGGAAAACTTGATAGATTTAATAAAGAATGAGATAGCTATCATCAACAAGTACGCCAATACACTGCTGTGACAACTGGACTGAGTCTCTAACCCGCCCCCCCCCCCCCCCGCTGGCACGCTCATGCTGTGCCAGTGTGCTGGATATTAGCTGAATCCTCAGCGGCTCAAACATACCCGCCATGAGCGTTTCACAGTTTAACAGTGTTGGTAATGTACTCCACAGCTGGAAGGTGATCTGTGTACGTCTGGAATGTCAAATCTAAGCGGTTTGCTTCAGTCAAAATAACTTTGCTCTGTTAACACCATATGTTTAATTTCAGCCAAAGTTGCGCAGATACGACCCCCGCATCTGACAGCAGAGACTTAATTTCATGTAATTGGCGATTGGTTAAACAATTATTTCTACTTTGCTCACTGTAAATGAAACTTCCACCGTGTGTGGGGGAAACAGAAAATTTACACTTCTAAGTCTAATCCAACTAAAATCTGTGCTGTATTTTCTTCTCCCTACCATCTATTTATGTATTGCCTGTTTATAATCTTTTCATGCAACTAAGAGGTGACTTGGTTGATGAAACTGGCAACAGATAACTTTCCCACCTGGCGTTTCAAACAAGAATTACTGTCACTTAAACAAAAACTGAGTCGCAAACTACTAACATCACTGGAAATATGAACAAAGATAAAAGCATGTTTACCAAAAGGGTATTTTTTTTCATTTATTATGATCGTTTATTAATGAAATCAAGTAACTACAGCAGGGGTTGGGGTAGAGAGGAGGTAAATAGAAACGTTTGTAGAAAAACGCACTTTCTTTACAGAGAGACTTTGTACCCAGCATGAGAAAAAAAAAAAAAAACTGAGAAGCAAAGTCAAGGCTCATTGTGCACCGGTGTAGACACGTCTTTTTTTCTATTTTCAATTACACTGTGCAATCAACTTTTACTTCATAATGACAAGTTAAATGAGAAGACTTCTGCACCTTTTATTTGTTGATCAAGAAAAAAATCAATCAACAGATTAATCAGTCCTTCCACAGTTAAATCAATTATCTTTGAGGTTTGGATGGCTGGGCAATGCAAGACTTGCATGTGAAGACTTCCCCTTGGTCACGAGGAAATTTGCTGGTTATTTTAAGCACTTAGCAGAATAAGCAGAATAAGCAATACTGAAAATAATCTGCTGCAGCCGGTCCTGCTATTCCTTACTGGGCATGTGCATGCAACACCTCATATGAATAATGACATAGGATATCTGGTGACAACTATTCTAATGTCCCTGATGTAACAGCAATGAAGTTCTTCCGTGCTTTATCTCTTTCTTTCATGTTTATTTTGTCATGATTGTATTTGAGTCGGTTCATGCATATGCTTGAGAAAGAGAGGTCTGTGATAGGGGCCTCTCCATCTTTGAAATGAATTAGTGTGCGGTGCCTTATTGAGTGAGGCTCAGTGTTTAAGTGAAACTGATGAGAGATGTGTGTGCAGCGACAACTGGGCTATAAGTATGTGGCTGAGGTCACAGGTTAATCCCTATTGATTTACTCCACCGTCTGCATATAGCCGCACAGGAAGACAAGAGAGGAGAGGCCCGCTTTAACAGCTATCAGGGAGAACAAATGCAGGATAAGAATCACTGTCACACACACTTTCATACATGCACACACTGTGTGAGTGGATGCTAAAGAGGGTACAGACAAGAAAATTAGGTATCATTTAATCTCTAAATAGGTAGTTGAACGTCTCTACTTAGACAACAGATCGTGACCTTCTGAGCATCAATTTGAGATATGATCACTGGCTTCATTTACACATGTTAATATCATAAAAGTACTTGTCCTCATTAAAAGGGGGGAAAAATCCATAGATGAGGGAGGGATGTATTTCTGGAAAACTGGTTTAACTTAAAAAACTGCAGCCACATTTGTAATTGCGGTGACGAGTTTAAACACTGCCTGAAATCACAGCGACCTCCCACAGGCCACCGAGAGAAACCCAAATAATACTTGAGTCAAACTGCATTTCTAAACAACCTCCTTACAATCTCATCCCACAGGAGGACAGGTGAAATATTACATTAATATGAACAACTATTAATAATAACCCCCCACTCGCCCAACCCTCACCCCATCGCTCCTTCTCTCTCCATCTCTATCTCTCCCTCTCTCTCTGTCTCTCCGCCTCTAATCCTATCATGCGGGCAATAAGTGTATGCACCATGAGCACATTTAATTTCTGCAGTTGGTTTTCAGCGAGCCCAGAGGTGAGCCTTAATAAGGATCAATGGCACTTTATCTGGGACAGCACCCACTTCACAGCATGCAAATTACACAGCAACCCTTAAAAAAAGAAATGGATTTAATTAAAAAATGTAGAACCACGGGCTCTGGAAATTCAATTAAAGGATTTATGCAAAGGTTGGCTAGCTTTTTGTGTTGCAGTTCCTGCTTATATAATGAGCTTTTCATATTAAAAATCAATAGGTAATCTGGGCTAGGGGATCGGCTGCTTATGTACATTTTTGAAATCAATTTGAAAAATAGTCCATCAGCTCTGTGTCACAACAAAGAGGGGGAGGGAGTGGCATGCGTTTGTGTGTGTGTGTCAAGTTGTGAGGGTCAGTGGTAAGAAAACAGCGCCAGTTGAGCGGGATGTGAGGGTTACAGGAGAAAAGCTCCGAAGCTCTAAAGGTAAAAGAGATGGAGGCTGAAGGAGGCAATGTAGAAGAGTAGAGGGTAAGTGGGTGAGGGTGTCTCTCTGGCCAGGTCAGTTTCGGGCTCTTTGGCCTGTTCTGATCCCTTCTATTAGAGAGGGAGTCCCTTGGCAGTGAGGGCCTTGCTGGTTCTGACCTGTAGCTCTGGGGTAATTTAGCCCAGGCCCAACAAAGGCTCAGTCTAGACTCAGACAACCACGGCTGGGGAGACATCCTAATGGCTTCCCTAAGGTGTCTGGAGCTAGAAGAGCCTGAGAGGACGTGGATGAGGCTTTAAGTGATGCCTCTTCCTTGACAATTCTTAGTTTGTGACAGAAAGACATATTTCTGGCAGAGCTTGTACACTTGTGTGCCACAAGGACAAATAACATTATTTTTCAGGAACAAGCCGCCGCCTAAGATAAGAAATTTTGAAACTTTGTTGAGAAATGACTTTGTTTCTTTCTCAATGTAGTCCGTTTTCAAAATATTGTTCAAGATATTGTTCATGCCTCCTCCACACTCATGTTGTATAACAGTATGCAGGCACGAGGGGTGAATGACTGACTGCATACAGTAGCAGACTGTCAGCATTTGATTGGTTCTGTATTGATCCAGACACGCTTTCCATCACATCAACTCATCCACAATAAACCATTTACACAGTTTCCCTGTGCAATGGACCGTATAACCAGGCCTCGGGCCATCTTTGTTCACCCACGCCGTGTGTTTGTGCGTGTTTGTGGTTGAGAGTGTGTCTAAGCGTGTGTGTTTTCTTAATGAAATGGTATCTCTGTGGACAATAATCCCAGTAACAGGATTGGGCAAGAACACACACATGTCAATACAGCCAAATGGGATTGTATGCTTTTATCCATCCCCACACCAACACATCTTTCTCTGCCTGTGTCCCCCTCCCTGTCTCTTGTTCAGCAGCACAGCAGGAAATGTCTGGCAGGAATACCCCATTGATTTTATCTGGTTCTTTAAAAGAGATCTAAAACATGGCCTGTGAAGGAAATCTGTGAATCATCAGAGAGGTTAACTTTGAGTATGTGAGCGTCATACCAACTGGCATGACATGTAATAATCTGTCTGCACAACTGAGGAGAAACCTACACAATGTTTTCAGTCAAGCTAGAGCTGACCTCCTCCTGTGTAGCTCCTAATCATCCAAGAGGACTCTATTACAACGGCCTGGCAGCTCATCTAACCCCGCAGAGGAGAAAGGGGGGGCTGGTGGGGAGATTGGGACCTCTGGTTCTTTTTCTTTCCACATGGCTGAGCAGCACATACACACAGTGTTCCTCGATGTACAGCAAAGCCTCTGCGTCTGTGGGTTACACCAGACAGGAGATAGAGCATCTGACCTTATGTCTGTCTGCAGGAGAGAAACTGATACAGAAGTAACCGCAGCTGCTGAGCTTCACTGTACGTTTGTTATACAGTATGGTAATGCTGATGTCTGACTTGCAGGAGCTGTCTCAGGGTTTAGCCTCTGAGGTGCAGGACTGAGCTCCTGATCACAGCAGGAAAGGCTCAGCAGAGGAGGCACTAGTGGTCCCACGTCTCCTGCCTGAACCACTGTTTCTCTAAGGCAGCCCTGTCTGCTGGTGCCTGGTCAAAAGTTCAGCCTGTGCATACGTAAAAAGGTGGCTGGGTGCCCGAGGCAGGATCCTGGGTAAAATAATCATGCTTAAACACCAGGAAGCATGGGACAAGGCGAGAGCGCTGATGAAACCAGCCCCTTGGGGAACTGAGGTGTCTGATTGGAGAAGCTGAGCTTCTTAGGCCACAGCACCTCCCATTTCTCTATCCATTAAAGAATATGATGAGATACTGGAGCCACTGCCCACACTGATCTCCATTCTTCTCAGCGCTGTCTATGCGCATAGTTAAGATATAGATTTGATGAGTATAGGCTGAGGCCAGCTGCTCAGAGCCGGAGGGTACACTGATCTTGAGGGAGCAATCAGTCAGTCAACAAAATGTCACAGGGTCACCAAACCAGCATGACAACATGGTGACGACTTCACAAAGGTTACAGCCCAACTAATAACTGCAACAGTCACTGAAATTCATTATATGCTTTTTAAATGTGAGCCCAGGCTTTGGGTTCAAAGAGCACAATACATTTATGATCTGAAAAGTCCTCAAAAAACTCATAAAGCGAGACCAAATTAATCAACCGAGATCTGCAGCAATCAACATTTGAGTGTTAACTGCTGCGACTAAATCCCAAAAATAAGATAACGGCAGCTTTCTTTCCCCATTTTCTTGGTCTCTCTTATGTCTCTTTCTCACACACGCACCACTGCATTCCAGATCATTTAATACTGATAATCACACCAAAGGACACAGGGAAAACTCCCACTCTAAACACTCTGAATTAAAAAAAAAAAAGAACTGGAGTTAGAGGACTGGTTGCACAATCTCTGATAAGCAGATCAACTGCGAGGGGAACATGATGTTAGTGAGAGATAGTTTGGATGATTAAAACGCCATAGCTCTTTATAGATGTCTTTCTCAACTCAGCAAAAAGAAATCAGCACTGTACATCAATAGGAAAGTGGGCTGTGCTCCCTGCTAATAGAGAAGTTTCTTTCTCTTAAGACAAATCCACAACATTAAAGAATTAAGGATGTGAAAATATAGTTTAGTAGCATATCAATGAAATGCAGTACTAAAAAGGTAAAAGTCAAGTTAAAAAGTGAAGAACCGATGAAATAAGAGAGCATGAAACAAAATGAAAGAGGGAGGAAAGCACAGAATGACCAGCTCTGGAGCGTATGACCTGAGATGACATTTCAAGGTTTTTACAGCAACCATCAAATTACAAATTTAAGACCACTCCAGGTGCTTCGGTTGTCTCCATATTGTGAAATCAAGTGTGTGTATGTGTTTCTCCATGTGTGCCTCTCTGTGCAGAGAAACTGTATATATCACTCCACCTGCGCTCCTATAAATCAAACCTGTGTTTTAAATGAGAGGCTGGTTATTTGCGCAAGAACACACATGGGGGCTTTGTGATTGTTTTTTGGAGTCAACATTCTGCTTATGTTTGCATCCCAGAACAATCTCCATGGATCCCGCAAGCGTACACAAGCAATTAAAGCGATACCATCTTCATATCCCTGCAACCAATAACTGAAATAATATCACTGTTTTATTAAGCCCTTAATGTGGGGGTAGAAGGAGTGAGGAGAGGGATTTTAAAGAGGATACACTTTCCGGGCCCTTATCAACCCCAGATTTAAATAAGAGCAAATGTTCAGCTAAAGGGTGTGCCTGTGTATCTGTGTGTGGCCTTTATCAGACATGAATTTTAGCTAATTGCTGTGTCAGCACACCAGAATTTAATTACTAGCTCCACCTTTGTCTTTTAATATTTACTAACATCTACACAAGGTTTAATTAATGACATGTAGAAAAACTATTGCCCCACTCTGGAAGAGAAAAGGCTCCACTAATTGCACCGTGCTCGCATCCAAAACTTTACACCCTTCTCTTAGACACAAAGAACGGAGCCTCATCCTCTCTTGGGTACACTTCCACATCATGTGATTGACAAGCATTTTTGGACCACCTAAAACCCACACAGTTTTACGGACAGATATCGCGGATGAGACAAGACAGAAAGAGCTAAGAAAACTGTTAAAGTGAAGAAGAAAGGGTGAAAAAAAATGGTTTGCATCAGAATTTGTCAAACTGAGGAAACTGTCACTTTGGCATTTTGTGCTGAGGAGCAGTTCCTCTCATCTCTCATCCTATGTCAAAAGGCGGAGAGACAAATGACGGCCCGAGGCCTCGCATCTGTCAAACATGATGGATCAGAACAACGCTTCACTAAAACTCCACTACGCTGCCTTTCAACACATCGCATTTTCACTTCAGTGCAAACACTAAACTGATAATGTATGATGACCAGCTAATGGAAAGATGTAAAAGTCAAAGTAAAGCATATATTAGAAGACTGTGGAGCCTAAAGAGCCCTGAGTGCAAGGTTTTAAGGAGCACAGGACACAGTCCAGACTAAGACAAACTACTCTGCTTGATCTTATCAATCACATCTACAGGGTGTAGACGTTAACTTAGCATAACTATGAATTCGTGATTTATTAATCTCAAGTCATACCATCATTGCAATAACAACAACTGCCTCGCGAATCACAGACTGATCTAGTTTGACCAGGTAGGCTGTTCTCTGCTGGGAAACTAACAACCTCTTCTGTATTTGGGCCACATGTTAAAATCAGAAAGTAAAGTTCTTGTTCTGTAGTTTCCTTTTGGAGACAATACTTGTCAGCTTTATTTCATGCAACAGTTTTCAGCTCCATCTTTCAGCACACAACGACTCTACAGGAGTTTTTGATCCTAAGACACAGCACCCAGAAGTGCAGGGGTCCAGTATTTCTGAGGAAATCTATTTTTTTTCCCCCTGCTTTTTATTTAGACTTGTAAACTTGTAAAATAAATGAATAAATATATTAATTGGGGTAATTGGGGGCCTAGCAGCGAAGCTGCAAAGGCACCCATTGTGTTAGTAGCTTTTCCTATTATTATTATTATTGATCAGTTTCTGCTGCAATTGAAGTCTATGACAGCCCCATGAACGCTATGGTAAAAAGTTGTGAAATTTGGCACACGTAATCAGCCAAGTGCCAAAGCCAAAGTCAAGAATTTTCATGCCCCAAGAGTTTACTCTCTAGCGCCACCAACATGTCAAAGTTCAAAGTGCTATCAGCCTAATAACTTTTGACTACTTGGTCCAAATTTCACAACAGAGACATCGTTGGAATCCTTGGATCATGACAAGTCCAACAGTATGACGTCAATTTGCGTATGCCTAGATTTTCCGCCATTTTGAATTTAATCAAAAAGCTTAAAAAAGCATTTCAGGTCACAGACATTGACCAATTATCACAAAACTTGGCACATAGACTCTTAAGACCAAGCCGCAACAAAAGTTATCGTGTGGAATTTTGAATTAGGCTTCCGTTTTTCCATAAAAGCCAATCAAACTCGAGGTTGATGCCGCCAAACCGGAAGTGAGGCCATATCTTGGCAACCATTTGATGTTATGACATCAAACTACTAACACAGACTCAAGACCGCTAAGGGAAGTGGCCCAAGAAGTTTGGTGACGTTTGGCCTATAGGTGGCGCTATATGTAGCAAAAATGCATTCTTGCTCATATCTTTGGACCCCTTGGTCCAAATGTCACAAATGAGGTACCGTTGGAATCACTGCATATAGACGAGGTCAACGCACCCCATGACGTCATCTGCGCCATCTTGGATTTTCCGCCATTTTGAATTGAATCGAAAACCTTCAAAAAGCATTTCAGGCCACTGAGATTGTCCAATCTCCACGGGACTTGGCACATAGAATCTTCAGACCAAGTCGAACATAATTTATTATATGGACTTTTTTATTTCACTTCCGTTTAACCGTGGCAGCCAATTAAAGTCTACGCCGACGCGCAAACGGGACATTTGGCCGTATCTCTGCGATGCATTGATGTATCGATGCCAAACTTGGTGCATGGACTCATGACGCCTTCCTGAGCGGCCCAAGCCTTGCCTATTGTGCCATTCTGCTAGACCCCCATATCGCTGCTTGCAGCTATATTGAATAAATAGATTAATGAATAAAACAGGTCCCTTCAGCACAGCAACTACTATGCTCTCCGTTTTCTCTCAAATACAGCCTCGGATGAGATAAGCCTTTACTGCATCTATGTGCTCAGACAGGTCTTTGCAACGCAAGGTTGAGTCTCAGACCTTGGGACAATAGATCTGAACATACAGTATCTGGTAAAAGTTTCTCCAGGTGGACATAGAGTATATGATTAAAACATATTTGACAGAGAACATTTAATTTAAGTACCAAGAGTACATGAACTGTGCAGTGCATTTACTGTAACCTAATAGCTGTGGTTTGCCAGATCAGGAATATCATCTGAGGGGACATGAGAACTGTCTCACCGAGTTAAATAAACAGTGACAGGAGGGAGAGGAAAACAGAGAGCTGAATATCTATATCTATGAAAGCCAGACTCTCTCGCATAGCCCACTGCAGATCAAGCCCTTTCCATCCTTTTCCTCTTCGCTTTCCTCGGAAAGTGCCAAGACAAATACAGGCTCAGTAAGATCTGCATCAAAGTTTAAAAAAAAAAAAAGAAGACACTGATACAGTCTGCAGGCCTTCTGTCAAACTCTTCTACAGTTCGGGCAGACACGAGGTGACTTAACGCTTTTTCAAGCTGTCTTCTCCCTTACCATAGATTTGGTGAATGGTCTGGCGAGTGTGAAGAGAAAGGTCATCAGCCACCAGCTTCTGTGAATGGAGGTGTACATCATGTTCCCAGGATGCACTGCGTTGGAGGTCACACCGTGAGGGGAAAGACGCCGATGGAGCTCGTTGCTGAAGAGGATGTTGCAGAGTTTGGCCCGGTTGTAAGCCAGCATGGACCAGTAGTCCTTCTTTGGTGGGGACAACTGGGCCAAGTCCACCTTGCCACACGAGTCTAACAGGTCCGTGAACCTAAAAGAAAGTTCACGTTAAGAGTGTGAGTGAGTCTGAGTCGGCTTTCTGCCGACAGATGTGTGGTACTGGCTGAATACAAATCAAAGACGTGACATGATGTTCTTTAATTGCCTGCGACAGAGCTGTTAAACTCCAGATGTTTGACAAGGCCTCTTAAACATTACACTACTCGTTGTGTTATTATGCAGTCACACAATAACATCACAATACACGAACAAGGAAAGTGCACTCTCTGCGTTGTGTGTGTGACAGAGAGAGAAAAAACCCCAGCTCCAAACCAGTGGAACACATTCTACATATTAATCCAGTCATTAGAAAACAACCAATCAAAATGTCACCTGGTTTCCTTGTGGTGATTTTACAAGCTCGCTGCCTCTTGTTTACTGTCGCCTCCCGCAACATCCTTGCTTGGCTAAATTACAACATCTGCAGGCTTTTCATTTCATGTGCCGCAACTTCATAACTACTTTAGCAAGTAGAGGTTGATAAATCAATTCTCTGAGCATCAAATGTGTGTTTTTTCAACCATTTGTTCACATAATATACTAAAACTGTGTCTAGTTCCAACTGGATGCGACTCTGCAGAGATGCTGCAATCAGTGTGGGAGCACAACAAAATAACAAAATATAGAGATTTTGGTTACAAACTCATGCAGTGTACATAAAACTAGAATGCCAGTGTCGCAGCTTAGATCCATCAGAGGTAATTTAATTAAGGATACTATCTCCCCTTGTTTGCCCAGATCGGATGCAGTACAAGGTAAAGTAAACCAGTACTGGGTCAATTCCACACTAAGCCCCTGTGGTGGAAACTGATAAAGTGTCCAGCCATTACTCGCATGTCCATCTTTCCCATTTGTGTCCCTCACAGGTCAATGCTTTACTAGCGGACAAGGAGCTTAGGGAATACAATATGCTGCCAGGTCAGGGGTCACACTCTGCTTGTGAGGGGAGGCTAAGTGAATAAACGGGAAATCAGCAGAAACTGTAAATAACACAAACAAAAAAGGAAGCGACTTCAGTCGAGGCAATATAGGTCTGGAATGAGGTGGACAGAATGGAAGATGTAATACAAGATATTGTCTAAATTTGCTCCTTTTTTCCCCTCCCTCTGGTCTGTGTTAGTGTGTAACTGACTCTCTCTGGTCTTGCTTTAGCTCTCTTTGAAGGGATTAAAGCCACGGCAGATTGTAGGGGAGAGGAGGAAAGGTGAGGAAATGTGTTAGGGAGGGACGAAAGAAGAGAAGGGAGCTGCAGAGCAAAGACTGAGGAGAGTTCTCCATCTTGGCTATATGTACAGCTTGTACACATTTTGCCTGCACTAACAGCAGCCGGCAAGGTTTTACACAACCAAAACTTGTTCCATGCAAGTCTTAAAATAAAGGCTGTCAATAATTCCCTTTATGATACAGATTACTTCAATACGATTTTTCTTTCAAGCTCTTCCTCTTATTTTTCCTTGGCATATAAAAACAGCATGTGAATCCGAGTGTCAGGCCACTGCTTCGATTCCTTTCATGCACTGCTCTCTGTATAACGTAACTCATTTGAGGGTCCCTTGTAATATAGCTGTGGCTTGATTTGCTAGAATAACTCTGTGTATGTTCCCCTTGTCTCAGGTCACTCTGCAGAGCTCCAATCAATCACTGCTTGGCCGTCTGACTGACTGAAGCCAGGATCAATGCTGCACACAGACATAGACTGACTCTAAAACACATGGCTCAGGGCTTGGGCTCACAGATCACTGTAAGGCATCATGCTTGTCTACTACATACGTATGGCGTGAAAAACCCAAGCCTGTGGAGTGGAGATTCCGGACAAAAAGACAGACTTAAAAGAACAATTGATGAGGGAAAAGAGGGGAGAAAGGGGCTGAGTCAGGGGGTCAGACAGAAAGGAGCAGATACTTGATCAAAGTAAATTTTAGCTGAAAAGTCCATCCATCATGCTGATGATACGTTTGATTTATAATGACAGCATGTAGAAGGAAATGAGTTTCAGTGAGTGAGGCTGTCATGTTTGACAATACACAGTAAGTCTTATCTGTCAATTTGTCCTGAAAACTAGCCAGTGTAGCGGCTATAACAGCAAGAGTGGAGTTGAAGGGCTGGACAATAGACAGGGTGGCTTGGGAGATTCCTCCTTAAACTCTTAAATCGGTGTGACTGTAGCATGGGTTAACTCGGAGTCCTGGGAGTGCAGGGCAGACAACGGTGTGGTGCGCACATTCAGTGAGGATAAACTTTTTGTTCCAGGATAGACGCTACAGACACATCAATTGTGAAATTCTGGGTAAAAACAGATGTTAAAGCTATGGTAGGTAATCCTAGAGAGCTAGCAAGAGAGCTAGCAAGATTCGAAAGTGTCCACTCCTCTAAGCTCCACCCCCCCCTCCCCATTCCGTCAGTGCTTCATCCAAAGCCGGTGGAACCGCATGCGCACATGGAGCAGGGAGCCGGCAGAGGGGGGCGTAGGCAGAAAGCAGAGGCATCTGATTGGTTTTTTGTAGGCGACCAATCCGAGATCAGCGTCCCGCTGATCTCGGATTGGTCAGCTTTTTCTCAGTCCTGCAGCTGCCACAGAGGTCTGATTATTTTCGTCCCTTTTTCTAAATACATCTTGTATAGATTTCTCTCAGGATAGAAGGACCATTTCACCCAGTATTACAAAATGTGTTTCTGAACAGGATTACCTACCATGTCTTTAATGAATGATTTGATACCAAATGTTTTGTTATTTTTTGTCCCTTTAATGTCAGGCAAACACTGAATAAGCAAAAACGTCTTTCATACACATGTATAAAAAAAACTTTATTATAACCTCTAAAAATGCATTGTTTTAATTGACTGTCCCAAACCATGATGCTCATTTTATCTGTTTTTTTTAGGTGGGTTGAGGTTCGGTACTCTTTTTTGTTCATATTTTTTTCTCAGCTGTCCGCAGGACATTTTCTTTAACTTGTTGTGGGACAATCAAATGCTCTTCTAGTTCTGCTTTGCTAAGTTTCACTAAGATATAAATTCATTTAGAATGTTAGCAGAGCTCAACTGTACAGGTAGTGAGATCCTGTGAGTTACACTTTACATAAATGGACCTCTATTGTTTACAAGTTAACTATCATCAAGCATTAATTCGTATGATAAGCTCTCTATCTCAAAGAGTACACAGATCACTTCGATCACATCCTTAAACCCTTCTTTGGGTCTGTAAGTCTGTTCTTCAAACAACATAAATGAACTAATGCAAAACTAAGCATCGTGCTTAGCTTATTGTCCTTACCTGTGGGACTCTGAGGACACCATCACAACCCGGGCAGGAGCTGAGCGACGCAGGACGTCCTGCAGGCACTGCACGAGGAGGAAGTGACCTAGATGGCAGATCTGAAAGGTGGACTCCAGGCCATCTTCAGTCAGCATCCAGGGCTGAGTGCAAACTGCCGCATTACACACCAGAATGTGTAGGAGCCTGTAAGAGGAGGAAAGCAGAAAATAAAACCTGTTTGACCGATCAAAGTGAATTTCTTCATGCTATATTAGGCTGGAAAAAAAACACAGAGGTGAAAACAGAGAGAGGAAACAGGGTGTCTTAATTCAGAGTGTGTTGGACTTTAGAGCTCTACAGAGACAGAGCATCAGTAATGCTGATATGATACAGAGCTTTCCAGTGCAGCTCCCCACAGCTACATGAGCACTGTAGACGCTGAATACATCTGGCTGAAATCCAAGAGCAACAACACTCTGAAAAGCAATCTCAAATCATTTCAGCACAAGCAGGTAGTGGAAGTAAAGTGTGTTGATACAGGTACTGTGTAACTACTCCAAGTAACCAAACCTCGTGATTTTAATCACGAGCCTGTTTAAAAAAAAAAAAAAAAAGCTTGCACTGGTTTCCATTGTGAGGGCGCGTGAGTAACTCTCGCTGCTCACGTGGCACAGAAAAGAGATCGCTGTTGGTCAGGGCAGTGAGAGATCCTTGTCGGTGACAGCGCCGCTCCAGCGAGCTCAAAACCACAGTAACACAGCCGAACAATCCAAACACACCCCACCAATTTTTAATTTCTTCCATTAGAATTAATTATGAGGCCGAAGGCAATTTGTGTACCCTGTGTTTAAGACTGCCTACTGGATTAATTAAAAACTGGATGCTGGAAAATTAATGTGTGAATTGTTATGCCTTTCTATAATGAGCCATCCCATGCTATTACATAGTAGTGTACTGTACGATCACCTTCAGGCCTCTGAACACGCAAGGTTCATTAAAGAGCACAAACCTAGGCACGAGTCAACTTAAAGGACGCTGACCTCAGCAGATTGCCAACACACCAGAAGCGGGGATATTTAAATTTTCATCCAAAATACAAGAAGGTGAGGAAGTCTAAGTTAATGGGTTGGAGGGTAAACACATGTAAATAGAGAACCCATGTAAACCGATAAAACAAGATAGAAAAGTAAAAGTTGCTGGGATTTCAAGTTTTACTCTAAAGTAGCTCTCTGCTTATAAGAAAGTAAATCAAATTGGTTGTTTTTGGCACAGTGTACCACTATCTAATAGAGTGCAAAGTACAGTATCATTGTGCAACACACGGCAAAACTCTTGGCTCGATCCCCAATATGCTCGCTAGAGGCTTCACAGTAACACCACAGACGTGCCCTCCTGACCTAACTTTTTAACCTCTCACTAAAGCTGTTATTCTAAACTAATCCTTATGCCAGTAATGCCTCTTAGGAATTAAATGTCGTGACCTTATTCTGTAAAGACAGCGGGGCAAAAAACCGTATGTCACTCAAAGTGTATCACAAATTTATGATCAAAAACTCGCATAACCAACTTTTCTCTGCTGAGCTGAGATTTTCCCCCATGCAGCTCAAATGGACCTCTAGTGAGTCTGCTTGTAATGTAAAAGGCCTGTTAATTCAACTGCCCACCAGTTAGTCCCTCTCTCATAAGCGCAGGTCTAATGAATGTCTTTAATAGGCCTATTGCCGCACACCACAGTCCCTCTCTCCACATTAAGACCTTACAACATTGTGAGCACTGTGCAATCTCAGCGCTGGTCAAACGAGGGTGTTAACTACCAAACAGGGAGACATCAGTTTATATATTTACTTTAAATAACCCCCGTGGGTATGACCCTTGACCTCTATGTTAATGTGGGCCAGCAGGAAGAGATTGCCTGTGTGAGCTGGGCTCAGACTAGTGGTCATTAACACGGCCCTTTATTGGAAACAGAGAAACTGGCAGCACACATGCGGCATAGATATGTGAACGCAGCTCATTCTGACCCATATCTAAACCCATAAACCACAAGCGATGCCAGTAAAGTCTGAAAATAATGACGTGAAAGTGACCGTACTGCAAAGCACCAGTGGTGTGACGTGTTTTCTTTTGTTTTTTTCATGTCAACTATAACACAAATAATGTGCTTGAAATTATAGCCGAATACACGTAGGGAAGAAAAAGAACAATCACAGGTGTGAACAAACAGCAAGTGTTAATTATGGAAAATTCATTAGAAATTGTATTAGGACTTTCTGTCAGCGCTGTCCTCCATCAATTAAATCCCAATGAAATCGCGCTGCATTCAACAATATCAATATCCAGGTAATTTCATTTCAAAGGACAGGCAATTAAAGCAGAATCGGGGTCAATGGAACACAAAGCAGCGTGAAAGCCACTGACTAAAGCACTTAAAAGCAAGGGAGTGAGAAACGAGAGAACGAAAAGAAAAAGACTCTGATTACATTTCACCTGTCAATGACAAGCTGCAGGAGCATTTTTGTGCATGTGTGCCAGAGCACGTGTTTACAAAGCTGTCTATGGGTGTGTGTGAATCCACAGCATGGTCTGAGTGCATCTGTGCATGTATGAACATGCACGTGTGTGTTGTGTTTGTGGCTCCTGCGTGTGTTATGCCTGAAGACATACGTGCAGTAATAGAGTGGTGGTAGACTCAGACAGCTGCCCAGTGCCATTCACAGCTCAGAGCTCCCAGCCTCCACTCTCCTCTGTTCGGCTTCTGATGAGAATTAATGTACTCTGACGTCCCCTGGGAGTCCCCCACTCCCCCCAACAGCATGGCTAATGAAGAAATACAACCTTGCCAAAATACTGAAGCAGTGAGAGAGAGCGACGGAGACGGAGAGACAACATGAGAGAAAGACAGAAAAACTGCCGCTGATAAACAATTTCTAAAAAGGGAAAAGAAAAAAAAAGAAAAAACTGCGAGAGGAATTACAGGAGCATTAAAGTTAAAGATGGGCACGTGCACTTCTGTGTATGAAATAGGAGGGAACAACAGGACGAAAAGGATGGGAAGCCACCGCGAGGTTTGGCTGTGACCCAAGACATGCGTCCTGGATGGCCATACCCTGCCCCAGGGCTGCTACGGGCGATGACTGCCCTGCCTCTCCCCAAGGGGCTCCCTTGACACCAACTCTCTCCCCACGAACACAAACACACAAATCCTCCGCCTGGAGACCTGCAGGTGGACGAGCAGCATGGATGACAGCTTTCATGACCCAAAAATAGCACCCGAACGACCGACCACTGGAAGCTAGACGCATGCCGTAAAAGCTGACCACCACAAAATAACTGACAGAAAGTGTGGTCCACCAATGTCAAGCAAATTGGCATAATTACACACCGTCACTCCTGCTGCTTTGTCCATATTGAGTCCATCAGTAACATTTTTGTTCCTTTAAGTGTGCCATTATAGCAACTGTGAATGCAGGGACTGGCTTTAAATAAGAGACGCTGTTTATGTGCACACTGTTTTATAGTTATCAGTTTTAGATTTTTCTTGAACAGAGATAGTGAAAGAAAACCTGGCAAAGATAGGACCGATGGCTGCTTAATGTTTGCCCTGAACAACTCAACTCGATTGGGCAGACGACCATACAAAAGAGTCACCCTTATATAGAAAAAAATCAGCCCCGACCCCCTCAAATACAACAAAATCATGAGACAAATATTAGAAATGGCACCAAACTCAACAAGAAAATGTAAAGGTGATGTCCATTGGTTTGTAAGTCTGCTGTCTGATCCTGCCTTAAGCTCTGTAAAAGTGCCTTTTTTAAACTTTGGGGGGGAGAAAAAAATAATATTGTGATATATACTCACAGTTTCTTTGCCTTGAAAGACTCTGCAAACTCCCTGACGCTGCGGAGAGAAGCCAGGTTGCACATCATGGCCTCGACTCTTGCTTTGTGCTGTTGAGACATAAAACCAAAAAGAATGACTGACAAACGGAGTCAGAAGGAGCAAAGGCAACGGAATCCCAGCAATTGCCGTACAAGAGCAGACTGTTGTAAGAAAAAAAAATCTAACACAAAGATCGGACATGTAATATATCGAATATATGTAGTGTCCAGCATCATTGTTTGTTATATATTTTTCACTTGACTGTCACGTTAAGACTAGTAAAAGAAGAACAACATGCAAAAGAATTAAAAGAATTCTGGCTCTTGTTGCAGTCCTGTTTAATGACTCTTTGATGGCCCTTTAAGACGACAGCACTTCTGCGCTCTGTAACTCAATATCTGCAAAGGCCTATGGAGCTGGTGCAGGACTTCGCTCTCAGCCATGTTAACTCTGACAAATTGGCCATTAGAAATGCCCCCCACCCCCCCCACCCCCCCAAGTACAGATGGTAAAATAGATAAAAGCTGATATTGTTGTTTGTTAACATTTAGGTATCCAGGCCCCAGGAGGACAGTCCTATCTTGGAAACAGGTGTCCAACTGACAAGTTGGACACCTGGACACCTGACAAGCATGTCAGGTGTATTTTTACATAAAGGTAGCTTTTTGTAAGTAGCTATGCAATATGTACAAACTTCTTTTTCAGAAAGGTCAGCAAGTTTCATAAAATGGAACAAAAATCTGGATTTATGATTTGTTTATTCATTCGGACCTCTGAAGGAAATTATTTTCAGTGTCTTCACAGCAAATTTGAGTGCTTTGAGAAAAGATGAACAGGTTTTTATTTTTGTGTTTTATTGTTTTCTCTGGTATCTGAAAAGAAAAAGAAAGAAATCTCATCCTTATGACCATCTGCCCCTAACCCCTAACAACCCGCATCATGAATGTCTTAAAGGGGAACTCCGGGGCATTTGAAGCGCAATCCCATTGTTAGAGGTTGTCAAATACTGATAGTAGGACACAGACTGGTGCAAATCGGCACTCCCTGTGCGGCGATTGCGCTGTTTGCGCAGATAATCATGTTAGCCAACTACGTGGTGGCTAAGGGGCAAGTGCTAAACCTTCCACGTAAAACAACAACTTGCACACTGCAGAAACGTCACACCACTTTATAAACCATCTGACAATAAAGTCACAAGCCTTACCATCAAAACCATATGCATGGTTCTCACATTACTGGCATGGGGACATTACAAAACAACTTTATAAACAGCATGTCACTTACCGGTTGTCGGTATGCTCGCGCATGTGAAAGCCCAAAAGAGTCAATGGACGATACTCCCAAATACGAAGCAATTATCTTCTCTAGAAAAACTGCATTCAAGTATTTAAAACATTACAACAATATTACTGGGCATGTATTGTTGTAATGTTTTAAATACTTGAACGCAGTTTTTCTAGAGAAGATAATTGTTTTGTATATGGGATTATCGTCCATTGACTCTTTTGGGCTTTCACATGCGCGAGCATACCGACAAGAGGTAAGTGACATGCTGTTTATAAAGTTGTTTTGTAACGTCCCCATGCCAGTAATGTGAGAACCATACATATGGTTTTGATGGTAAGGCTTGTGACTTTATTGTCGGGTGGTTTATAAAGTGGTGTGACGTTTCTGCAGTGTGCAAGTTGTTGTTTTACGTGGAAGGTTTAGCACTTGCCCCTAGCCACCACGTAGTTGGCTAGCATGACAGGCTGCGCAAACAGCGCAATCACCGCACAGGGAGCGCCGATTTGCACCAGTCTGTGTCCTACTGTCAGTATTTGACAACCTCTAGCAATGGGATTGCGCTTCAAATGCCCCGGAGTTCCCCTTTAAGACCCGCGACATGTTTCTAGGGCTCAAGTTAAAGATGCCATGAGCTTTCTGCTTCAGAAAGCCCACTCTCATCTGAACAAAGGAGGCAGCACTGTGAAGATCAGCCTCTTTGATTTCTTCAGCGCTTTTGACATGTTTCTGCACACATTGCTTTGTGAGAAGTTCCAGGAAATTCAAGCGGGTGCCTCCACAACCACCTATGTTATCGTTTATCTGACAAACAGACTGAAGGGTTGTGTATCTGAGAGGGTGGTCGGCAGCAGAGGAGCACCACAAGAGACTTCTCTATTTCTCTTCACTCTGTACACCTCGGATCACTAGTACAACTCTGAGTCCTGTCAGTTCAGAAACTGACTCTGATGACTCTGCAGTTGTGCAGTGAAAATGTATTATTGTATTAGACAGTCCAAAACCGGACTTTTAAAATGGATGTAAAAAATTTTTGGTCTAACTGAAATTGTCCAAAATTTAAGCTCTCAAAGCCAGACTAACCCACCCAGATAATGAAGCATTCTTGCATCCAGGCCCGCCGATAGGGGGGGACAAACGGGTATTTTGTCCCGGGCCCAGGAATGGGGGGGGCCCCAAAAAAAAAAAAAAAAAGTTCAGAAAGTTCAGCGGAAATACACGCGGGTCTAGCGATAAATAAAAGTACCCTTAACATGATTCCCTTGGTCAAGTGAAAAATGGTTGATGAAATGTGCAGTTTATGAGCTCTAAATGAATCAAATAGCGTGAGTTTTATTGTGGTAGGATTTTGAAAGCCATAACTCCACTCAGTCCATATCCATATCCAGGCAAAGTGGTAAATAATTCTTTTGGTTTATCCGCAATAAATGAGAGACTGGGAAAGTAGAGGTGGGTGTGGGTGGGTTGCTACGGGGTGGGGGGGGCCCATTCAGAGAATTTTGTCCTGGGCCCAGCCAAACCTGTCAGCGGCCCTGGTTGCATCTATACACTCTATTAGATTTCAATGGGTATTGGCGCTCCGCACATGGTCCTAAGTGTCATCTTTTTGCATGATCTTTTTGTAAAAACAGTGTAAGTGTATACTAATATAGAAAAATTCCCAATGAAGTTCCTCTCTGGACTGTCAGTCCGCTTTAATGGAATTCTGACTTTATAACCACTGCGTAATCTGACAAAATCACTATTCAAGTAACTTAAAGACAAATTCTGTACAGTGAATTCAGTCACACTTACATCTACAATGACCTCCTGCACAGAAACTTAGAGACGGTAGAATGTCTTGGACGTTTTCTCACACAGTACATTGTGTCACAGCATCTGCCATGCTTCAGTCAATTCGATTCCCCTCCCATGCATGTACACTGAGTCAAGGACAGACATCCACTTAATTAATTAGAGCAAACTTTAACCAAAGAGCGCATGCAACAACACTGAATAACTCAAAGAAACTGAGAAGCCAGTTAAGAAAGTTGGCTCTGTGCTGCTGACGGCTCTGCGAGGCCCTGGAGAAGAATGCTGCACACGATACTTAACATAATAGACAAACAATGCACACCATCCACGCAACACAGTGATGAAAGGCTTCTTCAACTCCACTGCAGTAAGGACCAGCTCAGAAGGTCATTCCTGCCCACCACAAAAACTTTGCAAAGAGAGGGTTTCCTTATGATGAGAGTGGTAGATGAGAGGATGAGAAGGTGTACAGAAAAAAAGCTTGAAAGCAAGCTGCAGCAGAACAACAGCTTTCAGGTGATGGGGATCAGACTGATCGAAGTCTGGACAGAGCCAAGGAGCTAAACATGTTTTTCAATGGGTTCAGTTCATAACAACATTGCATCGCATCCAAAAACTGAAGTCATTGCATTTGGTCTAAAAAAATCTCAGATTCACTCCGATTACAGTTACTCTGATACATCCTTGATTTTTAAGACTTTGCCTTTACTAGATTCTCCTTTTATACCCAATCCTGACACCCTTGTCAATCATAAATGATTCTTCTGATTGTAGAATCTTCTAGAGCTGTGTTAGTAGTAGTTAGTTAGTAGTGGTTGGCAGTGTCTTTTTTAATGTGTTGCTGGCAACAAATTGTAGATGTTTTAATTTTCAAAATACTATCAAGTTGATGAATATAAAACACTGAAAATCATTTAATTTGTACTTGTGTCTGTTAAAACTAAGGTTCAAACAAATTAACAAATTACAAATTTAAGTTTTTGTTACATTTTAGGAAACCTCCCAACATATTTTGACAGGGTTTTTTTCGTTATACGTGATAAGAAGTGGCAGGATCCAGCTAAAAGATAATAAACTCATTCTACTTTGCTATAGCGTCCATTTCCCAGTGAGATGAAATGGACAGTGAGTGCAGCAGTAATCATCTGAAATGGTCAAAAAGGCTTTTAAAGAACTCTGCCGGTTGTGTCTCCTCAGTGCATATTTGTGTGTGTATGTGTGGCTAATCTTACACCATATGTTGGGAGACAGGGTGAGAATAGGAGAGAGAGAGATTGATAAATGACTTAAGAAATTAATGCATTGCTGCATTTACACACTGCACAAGACCAGCTAAATATTCATATTCATCCTCTCAATCCCACCATAGCATTCTGCTGCAGGCCAAAGGCCTCTGCAGAAATGCATGCAGGCCTAAAGGACCGAATGTCTGTAATACCACTGTGTAGCCATGTTTGTCAAGTGTGCCAGCTCAGAGTCTTTTTCTCTCCTCCTTCTCAACTCTTCATCTTTCTTAGAACAAGCCCTCAACCAACAAGCTATGTTCAATCTACCTACTGCACATGAGCTCACATGGGACCATGGCATATGTTAGCACAAGAGCGTGCAGCATGAAGTGAGACGGACCGTGCCGAACCCCGAGAGCAGAGCATCCCTCATGTTCTGGTCTCTTGGTTCTGCTCTCTCCTTCGCACAGCCCACCATCTCTGAGGAGCGCTGTCAGTTCAAATTACACCCGGAAGAGCATTCAGCTCTCCGTCCGCCGCCGCCACTGCTGCTGTTGCTGTTACGGCTCCACTGTCAGCCTTTTACACTGATATGATTTCCTGTCTGTGGGCGTCATATGGGGATGTCTTTCCTCTCCATGTCTGTCTCTGCAAAGCTAAGTATTCATGGCACCCACAGCAAAGACACTCAAAAGAGCAGTGAGCACAGTGAAAACAACAAAGGGTTAAGAGCACCTTCTGATGGAAATGTGATTCCTCAGGCATTTTACAGACATCTTAACTGCCGCAGGGTGTATTTATACATGCATACACGGGCACACGCACACCCATACATGCACACAACAAATTCAATGTTGTGACTCAAGGGTAAAACCATGCTATCACACCATTATCTATGCTTGAATTATTCTCTTGGAGCCACTCTATACCATTATATGGATGCTATTACAGAGAATTAAAGGGCTGATTATGACTATTATATATATGATTATAGGGTACCTGCGTATATGATCTGCACACAGTAGTAATCACAGGTGAGAGGAGACAACTGTCTAATTTAATGACTTGTATGTGCAATATGCATTTATACTTCTTGCCACTTTCACACAGTCCAGATACACACAAAGAGAGAAGTGGTTATTCATTAAAAAAAACAATAAGAATAATTAAATTTGGTCGCCAAATACATATACAGGTCCAAGAGGAGGCCATGCAATATGGTGAGAAAACTTCATGGTGTGGTATATACCTATGTGTAGGAAAGTTGCTCAGTTCATTTACTCATTTTACTGACAGAAAAAAAGAGAGAAATTACTTCTTAACAAGGTCAGGGAAGGCAGCGGTGTGATAATTAACAGGTCACTATGAGGCCTCCTCAACAGGAAAGCTCTCCATGTGTGTATGACCAGCAGAGAAGATGAGAGCAGGTGTCAGCTTGACGAACACATATCCACTTCTCTAGAGACATGGAGGAAAGGGAAAGGAGAGAGGGAGTAATGGGAGACCAGAGGGAGGATAGAGGGGGAAGGTTAAGGGGGGGGCCACTGGAGCAAATCCAGCAGGGAGAAGGTGAGCAGCCTGCTTGCCCGTCCGCCTACCCTCCCCCTCCAGATTGAAGTCTTGCGAAGAAAATAAAGTTTATTGCCTGGAAAGAGGGGGGGGGGGGCATGTAAAAAGCATTAAAGCGATGGAGGTGAACAATTAGACAGATGGCCAGGTTTTGGAAGGAGAAGAAAAAAGAGGTAGAAAAAGACAGGAAGAATGCACAGACGCAATCGTTCAGGATTTTTATGAGGACCTGACAACTCCTGGTCTGTTCAAGGGCAAAGGAAAAGTGAGAGGCAGCGAGGCCTCTCTGGTTAACTCTGGAGCAATCGCTGAGTATGCAGCACCACAGAGCTCGGCTCGGCTCGGGGTGACGGAGCTTACAGCTTCCAGCTACACACAACCTATCGCTCCATCTAAAAGTATAAGGCTCATTGTGAACAAACATCTAAATAAGATAAACAGCTTGAAAGCCGGAAACTGTGACAAACTTTGGACATCTGATCGCCAAGCCCTCCACTCCTGGCACCACCTCTCACCTTCCACCTGCACCTCCAAGCATCCACCCAAGAGAACAGGTTTCTGAAATAATTTAAACTTTTGCGTAAAGGATGAACTGGAAAAAGTAATTAACCTTTGCCTGCAAAAGTTGAGACAGTCGGCTCTCTTTGCCTCTCCTGGTGTTTTCCATGCATGTCGGGGAATGACATGTGGTCCTGGCTTTGAAGAAAGATTGAGAAGGAGTGGAGAGTAGAGGGGGAAGCACTCTAATACAATTATAACTGAGCCCATCCAATCCAATAAAATGAAGAAGTATTAGAGCAGGGGAGCCCCATCCTGCTCAATAAGACACTGGACCACTCAACTAACTCTTAAAATACACACATGTAGGTGTGCTCACACATACGTACACAGGTACATACACTTCACTGACCCCTTTAATAGCACAGCAGCCACCCCTAATGGACGCAAGCAAGTGGAACCGCCAAATAATACACTGTCTTAATGCACTAGGCTCAATCTCATCCCCCCATTCTCCTTATCCTTCTCAGCCTTCACTCTCATACTTTAACCCCTGTTTCCATCTTCCCTCACCTTGTGCTGCTCACCACTTCAGCACCCTTTATAGATCAACAATCCAGAGGCAACACTTAAGGAATCAAAACTACCCCTATCCATACAAAACACTTACCCTGCAGACCCCTGTTAACATTTCAGCCATGAAGAAGGAGGGTATCATTGCTATAATTTAAAATGGTTTCACTCCCCGTGAATATGAGCTTCCTAATATCAATATAAAGCAAGAACAATATTATATGGATGTATCTTAACCAGCGGGTGCAGAGGTAGGGTGTTGTAATGGCGATGAAAGTGAACGAGCAGGGAAGACACCATGTGAAAAGGGCACCTTATAAAAGCAATTAGAAAAATGACTTTGAGCCTCTCTTCTTGCTCTGTAGATTAGAACAGGCCTCGGAGGGAGGAACGCAGAAGAACTCAGATCTCTGTGACCTTGTCCAAAACGCACCACACTAAATTAGTCATCAGCTTTTAAGACTCATATCATATACATATATAGAGAGAGAGAGATTTCTTTTTTAGTAAAACGAAAAAAAAGAAAAGGAATGAGGTGGAGAAACTGTGAAATGTGCAGATCGTATATCATTCTGTCACAATTATGACGTTTGTTCATAAATACCAACCAATCTCCTCTCCACCTGGCTAAGTCACATGCGCTCGTGCTTATGCACACGCCACACACCAACAAAGACATAAGAACACACACCATGTGCTGTGAATGCACGTGCACACCACAAATAAAGAAACGGACACATCTGGTTGGGTTCCCTACCACAGGCCTGAGAACTGACCTCCACACACACTGAATACACACTCTGCAACATGCTTTCAAGCACCTAACTCAAATAAATGTCCATGTGCTGCACATTACAAACACAAAAATGCACAAACAAACAAATGCATGCGCACATACGCATCCCCTTACTCTCTGACGTGCACACACACTGCAATTAATAGGGAGGCAGGTCTCTGGTGAGGAAGAGAAAGTGCCTGTTCAGCAGATACAGGCAGAATATGCAATTTCCTCCAGTTAAGTCTGTATTAAATTGATTTCTTCTTTCTCTGACACGGACTGGGTTTTTCCCCCCTAATGAAAGCTGGATAATCTACAGGTTTTCCCTTTCCTGAAATCAAGTTACAAATCAAGCTATTGCAGGGGCAGATATGGGAAAGGTGAAGGAAGGACATGCGATGATTTTCCAGATGAGAAACATGAAGAGTAAGGCACATACGTGCTGATACTCTTAACACGGAAATCAGGGGTACCTGACTCACACACAGTCACACACAAGGGGGAAGAAAAAAAAAGGCCAGGTCACGGTAAAGCACTTACTGACTTTTCTATTCAGTGACATACTAAGCATGATGTGTTCGTAAACATAGCATTTACAGCGATAAGCAATGATACAAATAAATGAGTGAGCACATCAGTGAGTAAATCCCTCACTCGCACCTGTAAATGAGTCAGAGGCGGCAGGGAAAAACCAACAAACCCCAGAAAAACAGAGAAAAGGAAGCAAGGCTGCAAAAAGAGGCAACAGATAACAATGAAGAAGGCATTTTAACTTTATTTGAGTAATTGCAACAATAAACTACATACGTACTCCATTCCAACCCCTCCATTGTGATTTGTACTTTAAATTATAAAAAATTCTCACAGTGCAGCAGCATTTCATGATTCAATTTGATAGCATAGGATCATTAACATTAAAGTGTTGGTGTAAAAGCGGAATTTTAATGTTATGGCTTTAATGTTTAGTTTAAGGTTTTTAAAGTCTTAATTTGCGATGTAATTGTTGTTTAAAAAGTCGAACAAATTGTACAGTATTTCTCCAACAACTTGTTTATTCGTTGTATGTCGCTAGTCCCCTTCAATCAATACATTTTCACTGCAAATATCTATTAAATACCACAATTTCCTGTGATGTACTGAAGTGGGAGTATGTCACTGCTTTAGGACAGCATACAATACAACACAGTAAACTTGTAAAACGCTTGTAAGTTATATATGAAAGCTCATTCTTAATCAGAAAAGTTTTTTATATTTTTATATATATAAGTTTAATATTATTTTAAATGCAAATAGATTAAATAAAACTGACAAGGACAACACTTGGCAGGTTTTTTAGTTTTTTAGTCATTCTGCTAGATTACAGTTTATGTTATTGTTCGTTCATTCAGATTCAAATAATACAAATACATAAAACCTTCCACTAGAAGATAAAACTAATCAATAGAATCTGTAAAATGTATGGATAGGCCGCACAAGGAAGTGCGTGGAGACAAGCTTGTATTAATATTATATTAATACAATATACAATACATTTGTACTGAATGTACTGAAGACAGCAATACAATATTATTATATATTAATAATCACGGCTGATTATTGTATTAATCGGTACAATTATGGAGGATTTCTTCACCTTTCAATGGAAACAGGTCAGAGAAAGAGAAAAAATAAAGACAGGGAGAGGAAAAGTGAGGGACGGAGCTCAAGACAGACAGAGAGAGACAGAGATGGGAACTGAAAAGGACAGGGCGGTCATCATAATTGCAGAGTTTGCTTTTCGGATGCAGACAGACCAGGGCCATGGGGCCTGAGGCAGATATCACATTCCACACAGACACACGTACAAACCTGCACGTGCACCTATATATACAAACATGCACACAAAGTATGTAACAGCCAGCTCGTGTCAGTGTTTTTCATTAAGGGAAAGGGCAGCTAATATCATTTTGAAAGTGTTTCATGGGCATCTGTGGAACATCCAGCTTTCGAAACTAACAGTTTTATATATCTTGTTCTCAGTTATTCCATGTCTGTCTGTCTGTCTGTGTGTACGAGTGAGAGTGTGTCCGTTTATGCTTCAACTTCACTTCCCCGCTCCTTCATCCAGGGCAGAGCCTGATCACATTTACATTAAAAAGTGATGGAGATTTGAATAATGCGTCTATGTTCTCAGAAAGACATCAAGAGATTTTCATCTTCCTCTCCTCTTCCTCTCTGTCTTTTCTTCTGCATTTCCTCACCCTCTCCCGCTCCTATCTCCCCCCTCATCTTACGCACCGTATCTCCGCCAGATTCGCAGACAGTGCACATTTTCCTGCATGTCTTCAGTGTAACCGATACCCCTAACAACCAGGATTTTAATGCGATCCGTATTGCTCCCTAATATTTCAGATCTCCGAATAAGCACTGGCAATTACATATTTACACCCAACTTATTTTGCAATTCTGCACGGGGACTTTGGTGTCTGGCTGAACGGCACAAGCAGGCTTAGATGCTGATTACACTGCATACACTGTGGTTAGATTACAATAAAGGAGGAGAAAAACTCCTAGATCCCGTGCACTTGTAGTACATATATACATATATATATATATACAACTTTCTGTTTGGAGGCTGTCAGCAATAAAGCTCCACTCTCTCAAGTACAAAATAATGTGTTTCTTTTCAAGTGTGGCAGTAATGGGATTGCTTTATCTAAACCTGCTAGTTTCACATCGTTTAATTTCTCCTGAAAGACTTGAGAGTTGTATCATATCAGTATCCTGAGGCTGGGTAAAGTTCTCAAACATCGGCAGAAATGTGCGCGTTTACTCAAACGTACACTGTTGTAGTGAACACACATTGCAGTGAAGATAATAAATTAAGCCTCTTTGATTTGGTTACCATCAGCTTTAGAAAACATAAGCATTGCATAATTGAATAAGAAAAGAATCTTGCAATTAAGAAACGTGGAGGCCTTTGATGTGGGTAAGTGTATAATAGGCCTTTTGATGAGGGAGTGTTTTACACTCCTTGGGGTCTGGTATGCACTTTGATTAAAAGCCCTTTTGTTTGACAATATCCTAAACTGCCAGCTATTTCCAACTGTTACAAAAGTTTTGTGTGGAAAAATCATTTATCTTTTCTCTCTGGTATATCAAATCTTGTTTTTTATGTTTTTCTCACGTGTGAGAGCACACAATGTTGGCATTGTTTAAACACTGAAAGTTGAACAAATGATTGAAAAGAAGATTTTTGATCAAATGTACAACAGTGGACATAAAAAGGGTTAAAATAAGGGGATCCCCTCTGATATGTTTATCACCAGTATCATTATCATTATTGCTCTTTTCAGATTCAAACACATTCATGACAAAGAGTGCAGTTTTTCCAAGCACCATTTACATGATCTGCTGTCCCCTGCCTGATGATAAGGTCGTGCAGTAGTGCTTTCTGGTAAAATGTTATACAGATTTGAATAATAGGATTCTCATCATGCATCTTTAGCCCCTTGTCGCCCGGTAATAGGCTGAAAGAGTCTCGTTGAACAATGTAATGAATGCATCACGTGACCTCAGCAAAGGCCGGGGGTCAGTGAGCTGTAGATTGTCAACGGAGCACAGGCTTGACAGAGAATAAATGATGCCTTGTAAACAAATTGAGTTATTACTTTAATTCATGCAGTCAGATTCAATTTGCTGAAAGAAGAGTCCTTCACAAGGGAACAGAGGAGCGGAGGAATGGCAGCAAGGCTGGTAGAAAAGAGGAGAAGGACAACACCTTTTCCTCACCATCATTCCATCCCACAATGTCTTTGGCTCCACTAATTGAAAGTAACTGTGTTAACGATCGCGATCATCTCACAAGGCTGTGCGCCGGCTTTCTCTCGATGGCGAGAATTCCTTTTGTCTCTCAGCTAAACATATTAAGTTTGCGCTCAACTCAGTACAAGCTGACTTTCTGCACGAGACACATTTCAATTCTGTAAATGGCAGGACAAACAACATGTTGCATAAACATTTTAAGAGGTCGAGACTGTTGAGGAAAAAACTGAAAATGTACACACTGTGGGGAACAAACGGATTGAAACCACTTAGGCAGCACTTGAGGACGCTTAAATCTTTAGAAATCTTTGATGAAATCTGTATAAGCTTATTGTGATGGGCAATTGTGAAAGCCCATCTCCTACAGTCCATCCCATGAACCTAAAAAAAAACTGAATTAAACACAAGTATTAAGTTTGGTCTATCACCCGATGCTGCATTAGGTCTTTCCTCAGTTTGCTCCTTAATTCCATCAGAGTAATCCCACGTTATTGCCCTCTAACAGTACCCTAAACGGAGAATAAAAAGTTTGCTTCCCTCTAGCAGTGTATTACCAGGAAACAACAGGCCCTCTCCTCATTAAGTTATAGATATAAATGCTCCAAAGCATGAAATTACCCCCGAGCCTCCCTCTCCAAATAACCTGGTTTGCAAACAAATGATCCGAGCACAAGCAGTAAAAGGCAGATTATTAAAATAATAGGAGGGATTTAAATTTGCATCCACAGAACAATTCAGCAAAGGACTGTGCAATTACTCCTCCCCCTCCTCCTCCGCTGTTCATTCCACCTTTCTATTGGTAAACCCAGAGTCCCTTACACTTATTGTGTCTATCTGTTCTCTCTAAGAGACACAACCAGACTTTGGTGTCTTCAAGTGTGTCTGCATTTATGGTCAAATAATGGAAACTGTGCGTGTACAGTATGTGATACTTTTGTTTACCCCATAAACTACAGTCAATTTGCACCCAGATATTTTCTGCAAGGACCCCTCCCTGATACAGTATGTCTCTCTTGCTATGACATATATCTAACTTTATCCTGAGACAATAACGCTCCCTCCTCTTATGCTGAGGTAAATCGGGAGCAATGAGAGAGTGAGGTGAGCAGGAATGGACGAGGCAAAGGGTGCTCAGGTCTGCATTACTTCTGAGTTATGGCCTCCATTTGCATCTCAATCAGCCTCTTTAGAGAGCCCACCACCTTGGTAACACCCCCATGATACCATAGCCACCCCAGGTAATCAGGGAGATTTAGGGGTACTGGCAGCCTACCGGGGGCACCCGCTAGCTGGGGTTTGTTGCTCATTCCCGGCCCCTGGACTTGCTAAGGGCCCTCTGGGCCACATCCAAACACTGGAGAATGACAGCACTTAAAAAGACTGAAGAAGACCAAAACAGAGGAGCGGCAGGAGCAGGCCATAAAACAGAAAGAAAACATAGCATCTGTGTGACTGCAATAGATCCTCCAGCATAGACGCCTGCATCGTGTTCTGTATTGCTGCCTCATTATAACGAGAGGAAAAAGAAAAACTTGAACTTGTGACCTCAGGTGAGAACATTTTATCTCAGAGTTGAGGATGGCACTGACACCCTCCCACTGTACCCCCTGCAGCAGAGACAGGCTATCTAACGTGTAATGGGAGTTCATGCACCCACAAACAACCACACTCACACACTTACATGGCGTGATTTGCAGATAGCAAATGCTCCACTTGAGAGTTGCATCTCTAGTTAGCTCTGTCTCAGGACTGAACCCTGCAAAGGTATTATTACCTACAGTCAGCCCTATTGATATTGTGACTCCAGCATCTGTTCACCTCCTTGTTACTGCCTGAACCCCAGCACAGCATCCTATCTGACTGTGCACACACACAGGTTTCCGTGTGTGTTTGTTTGCGTGTTTGCATGTGCGTGTAAGACCTCTGGGCTAGAGAGTAGTCACTGTACACAGCAGAAGACGAGAGGCTGAGGAGGCTAATAGAGAAACACTCAACACACTAGGGGCCTAATCAACTGCGAAGGACACGTACCCATAGCTCCAAATCCCTCTCTTACACAAACACTCCGGCCCTTCTTTCCTCCTCTAATCTCGCTGATACTCCACATTGTCTACACTGATGCCACATCGCACAAAGACTTTGAGTGCAAACCTGGTCGAAAAACAACAATGAAACAAGGGGCGAGACTGGAAACCAAACTTGAGCTGCAGATGCAGATGGCTCAGGTGAGTGGAGAAAAAAGTGAAACGGGGGAGAGTGTGCGAACTGAACGTGGAGAGATCAAAATGGGGAGCTGAATTTCCCTTATCAGAATCAAATATTAGCGGAGAAAAAAAAAATGGGGAGTGGGCAACATTAATCAAAGTGTTCACCTAGTGGGCAGCCATATGGCAGATCAGCACGCCAACAGAGCAAACTTGCTGATCTTCAGTAAAGGAGTGCAATTAATTCCACTGGCTGCATTCATCTCTCCCTCACACACTCAAGGAAGGGAGGTAGAAAAGAAGAAGAGGGAACAGAGGAGGGTTTGTTATGACTCTTTACTCTTCCACCTCAACTCTTTTTCTCCCTTTCTCTCTCTCGAAGCAGAGGAATCAAACCCAGGTGATGAATGAGGTGGACACAAGGGCCTCAAGTAGCTCCTGTGGCGATGGTGGGGGAGTGATGTGAGGTGGGACAGGAAAATGTGAGAAATTAGGAAGCTGAGAGGAGGATGCAGTGGTGGGGAGGGGGTTAGCTTATCGTAAGACTGATCTGAGATCAGAACTGTTCTATTCATTTGTCTTTACCTTCCCTTCAAAGACTTCATCAGATTGGTGCTATAGTTAAAGTTAAGATTCTTACTGATATCTGACTTATTCAGCAACTGCCAGTGCATTTATTAGCTTTACATAGAGAGCAAAAAAATAATTTAAAAAAAGTGCAAAGTGCAATGCTATCTACAATCTATCTTAATGAAAATAAATAATGCCACTTTAACCCAAAATAAAGTATCTTTAATCTATGTAAATCCCATATGGCTCCCCTAAAAACGTATTCTACTCAAAGAGGTGCAAATAAAACTTGAAATAAAAATTATTGTAGTAACAATGAAATGAAATTCTTTGAGAGAAAGGCTAAAAATGCTCTAAATGTTTGTAATTTGCGTGCACATGTCAGAGATGAGAAATGTAGGTATGCCTTCTTGGCAACTGAGTAAAAAAATATATGCAGATTATTACCCTCAAAGCCCAATCTCAATGAATCTAGATTGAAGTCTTTCTCTGGAAGATTTAACCGACTACAATTATTTTATCAGTCATATATGGTTTAATTAAAATGTAAATCAAATGAGAAAACACAATAATGATAAGTGATGTCATTCTCAATCATTTCTTTTTTTCAGGTGGTCACATAAACGTGTAAGAGAGAAGGTGGCAAAATTAGGTTAAAACTGCTTGAGCACATGCACACAAACACACCATCGTGACCCACACACCTCGCTCAGCTCTCTGTAAAATTAGCGTCTCCCCTGGCTCTTAACACAAGCTCATCTCCATTAGACGCAACCTAGTAAAACTGACTCCTTCAAATGAGTTGTGGATGTGCATTCCCCTGACCCTATTCCATCCATACAAATACACTGCTTTTCCCATCTCATCCAAGAGTCAGCGCATCCCTGGGCCTCGTCACCATATTATCCGACTGAAGTGGAAACCTTCAATAGGGCAGCAATGCCCCTCTCTGTCCGCCTAATCAGGGCATTTTCCTTGTGCACAGTGGGATGCCACTTTATGGTCCAAAACGGGATCTGTTAATGAAGTGTACACGCTTGCCAGTTCTGTAGTTCCTGTAGTTGGGGCTACTATGGGATGGATTTTTCAATGAGCTATGTTCATCTGTGTGATACATCCAACATTAAAATACCGGCGTAAAATAACAGAATGATAGCAAACATTGTCATATAGCCATGTGGCTTATTACCAACATTTGAAGATGAGGAAAAATATAAGGATGTTCCCTGCACCTCAAGCAGCATGGCTTTAAACCACCATGATGATGGTTGAATTACGGCAAATGTCACAGCAAATTCAGTTTCAAAGTTCCCACAAACGCTCTGCTTTTTCACATTCTGCTCTCGGCCCACTCAATCTTCTCAATCCCCCTCTCTACACCTCTGATCCCTCGCTGTCCCTGACTGTCTTTCTCTCCATCATCCCCTCTTCACTCCCAGGCCTCGTTGACATTAACCTGGAGCACTCACATTTTCCCATGGTTCTCCATGTTGCTCTCCACATGTCAGAGCGGGAGGCTTTATGGCCCACATTCATCAGCGTCACATGCCAGGATTTATGGGAGATGGAGTCCAAACCCAATAGCTCTGAATCAGTCTTGATGAAGCCGATCCCTGGGCCGCTGTGCAATGTAATAAATGAGCATCCAAGACCCCCATCCCCACATAACCCAACCTCACTCCTCCTTCCACCCCTTCATCCATACTCCGCTCCCCCCTGCATCACTCGTGATTTTTCTACTCTGCCCATCAGTCCAGTCCTCCACCTTGCCCTCGCTGGCTCTTCTTGGTCATTCAATCAGACCTAATGGAGATTTGGTTACCAAAAATTAACGAGGCAGTCTCACTCATAGAAATATCCAGCGCTCAGTTCATCATTCATTGTTGTGTATAGGGGTTTTGGGGGGGCTAATTTATCATGGCACTACATTAATAGGAACCAGTGCCCTTCACAGGAGAGATTAGGAGCCTCGGTTATCTCTGTTCACCATTTACAGTCACAAACAGACCTGTAGGGATGGCAGCAGCTTTTTAAATGATCCAACCTTGCGACTTTCTGTGTTTTAACAAAACCCTGCTGTAATGATGAGAGAGGAAGCTCAGAGGTTGATCAAACATAGCTGACTTGGATATAAAATTCTACTAATGGTTTTGCATTCAAAGAGTACATCGGTGCCGTGTTTTCATCCAACTTTTTTCAATATGTAAAAAATATTAAATTGTCCTGACAATTTAAAGACCTGCAAGTATCAGGCAAATTCATTTATGGACATGTGAAATGGAGACAACCATTTTTTTTTACAGAATTTTCACCTATGACTATATGCCACACTGCTTCACTTTGGTACAGGAACTTTTGGAAATGTAAACATAAAAGTTTGAATTTCAACAAAAGCAACCTGCACTTTAAAACGCAGCGACCCAGGTACTTTGTTTAGTCCCTCGCTCCTACAGTGAAACTTTTGGGGTCAGGGAAAGGATCCTCTAAAACAGGGGTCTCAAACTGGTCCATGAAAGGGCCGGTGTGGCTGCAGGTTCTTGTTCCAACCCTGCAGCAGCACAGTTGACTTGTTTCATTCAGTCAACTGAACTGTCTCCACTGAAGGTCTTAACCAGTTCAGTAGATTGAAGGAAACACGTCAGCTGTGCTGCTTCAGGGTTGGAACAAAAACCTGCAGCCACACCGGCCCTTTCATGGACCAGTTTGACACCCCTGCTCTAAAAGTTCTTGGTCCCTCAGAAAAGCATCTGCAGTGGAATTGTACCTAAGAAGAGGGAAAGCAGATATAAAACACCAAGAATTCAGACTTAAAGTACGCAAACAGATTTTACAAACTACTGCAGAGACTGACGTGCGATGACTGAGACGTAGCAGGTGAACTCAAATTTTGGAGAACGCCAAACTTGCTCTTCTCGATCTCGTGGAAAACGCTGCACGCCAGGATTGCCAAAACTGACAATGCAAGTCATGCAACTCCCAATTTTTCAAACCTGTCACGCGCTGTGACACAGAAGATGAGCAGCAGTCTCTATATGCATCCGAATGTCCCATTAAAACCTAAGAAGGTGCAATGATTACAGATGTTACAAAAACATGCAAAAAAAAAAATCCTAAAATAATCAAGCAGATAAGTCAAAACAGTCTAGTTACATTTGTGGTCACATCTCTTATAGAACTTATAGACTTTCTCTTTTCTTTTTTTTTCATTTACATTTCATTTATGAAAAAAAAAGAAAAGAGAAAGTATATAAGAGATTCCCTAATTTTAAATTACATGACGCTTTCCATTTTTGTTTGTTGGTCTTCTGCTACATAGGCAAGAAAGTAACCTTGGAGTGTAATAATTGAATTGCACTTCCACCTAAATATTTTTGAATGTTACAGGCACAACATATGGGTATTCATAAAGTAGTGAAGATGGAACTTTGAGTTGTTTAGTTGCAATGCAAATAAAAAGATTAACTTTAACTTACAGTTGGCAAAGATGAGTTTCTCCTGACACTTCTGTTCAAACCTTTAGGCCTGTTGTGCCTTCATACAGTTGCAAAGCTTTGACTGGGCACGCTGGGTTTGGAAGGACAGCACCTGGTCAGTTAGTAAATAGCATTTGGTAATGTTACATCAGACGATGTGAAAAGGAATTATATGACATAAAAGTAACAGTAGCGGTTGAGTCAGACATTGCTCTTCTGTTTATATTATAGCTAAAATATCTTTATATTCATATAAAGCTTTAATATGTAGCTTTAACCAAAAAGCTGTTGAAATGCTGAACACTTGCTGGTTTTCAGGGGAGTTTTTTTTTCGGTTAATTAAGAAACTGTAGAAGATATTTACAGACCACAATAAGCTTACACTGATTTCTTCAGATTTATGTGTTCTCACCATTTGTATCTCATATGGAGCAACACTGTTAAATTCTTAAATATTTTTTTCAAAGTATGCCTGTTTTGCTTCTTTGTTCACCTCGCTGTACAGAATCTTGAGCTCAGTCTTCGTCTGGTCCGTCTGTCTTTTATCTCCTTTTCTCTGATGATGTTCAGTCTCTCTTTCTCCTTCTCCCT
Source organism: Odontesthes bonariensis (assembly GCF_027942865.1). NCBI lineage: Eukaryota > Metazoa > Chordata > Actinopteri > Atheriniformes > Atherinopsidae > Odontesthes > Odontesthes bonariensis. The sequence continues at coordinate 15,372,629 of NC_134512.1, read as the reverse complement.
CACTCCTTGTGTCCAAATCAGCCGTTGATGAGTGCTTGTTGTGGTCATGTGCTTGACAGGCGACTCGTACGATATGGCGACCAAAGTACAAAAAATGCAGTGCATCATGACATTTCTTAAATCTTAACTGTCCTCTGATAAAAAAAAATTTTAAAAAGAGATCTAATCCATTACGACAGCGACTCAACCCAAAGTTTCTGACACCGTGCAGTACTTCGGCCTCGTGGTCCACATCAGAATTAATCAGCAGAGCTGCTGTGGTCTACATATAGCACTGTGACTGAGGGAGTTAAAGGTCAGAGATTAAACTCTGTTCACTGGTTTACAACAGGTTTTATTACAGTATTTATTTGATATATTTACCAATCCTGTTCACCCTCTATATAGAGCTGGTTATCTAAAAGTCGTACAGTAAATACCCACGCACACACACACACACACACACACACACACACTCATACACATGCCTCTCAATTCGAGGAAGTGAAATAATATTGCCCTGCGGCCCCCCAAATAGGTCTGGACCCTAATAAATGCTTTACACTCTGAAAGAAACAGCGAGGTAGCTCCGACACCTCTGAGCCTCCCTCAACACACACACACACACACACACACACACACACGCATACACACAGAGCTATGCCTGGTCACAGGTCAGGAGAGCTTGTAGCTCTCTGTAGTAAAGCGGAGCATAGACGCTTGAACCTGTAATATGCTCTTTTCTCCCCAGGTGCCACTTGTTGGGGTTTTAGTGCTGGGGAAATTACACCTGCTCTCTGTGTGTCAATGCCGGTCTCGGGATGAAACCGTGGACTACACACCAATAAACACAGACACATGAGCACACAGCTACTGTATGCCTTAGAAGAACTCAGACAAAAGCTGTATGACACACAGAGAAGGTGGATGTGCGTTTTATGTGTATGCCTGTACGTGAGCCTGTGTCTGTGTTTGTGTTCATGTGATGCTGCATTTACTCTTGGACATCAAAACATTTTATAGGTATGTGCTTCACACACCATTAAAAAGCAGGTACTGTTTTTTAAAGTGTGAGCCGTCCAAATGGCACTAACAGATTACCAGCCCTGCTCTCCATCCTGCATTCCCACAGGCGAGCCAGCTGAACGGATGAAAAGAATAACAGAAATGACCCGGCTTTTCCATCCGAACAGCAGGTGTTGTGTAATAATAAACTAACACACTGGTTTATTAAATACAGCGGGCACAAGATCAATAAAGCCGTGTAAGATTAGGCCTGATCATTTGCAAGTCTGTGGGCTTAATCACGGTTAGAATGGGATCGGCTTTTTCATCATCAAAATGCTCAACAAAAATGAACACAACATCTAGCCTACTCTGCAAGTCAACCTCGAGCTGTGAGATAATCATAGATATGGGGCAAGAGAGAATGAAACTAATAAAAAGGCAGTGTATCTAAGTATTGCAGTTAAGCATTAGTCACGTGAGGGCACCTATGCCACAACGCTGGTGTTCTCTAAATGAATCCTTCTCGTCCTGTGCTTGATTTATGGACCTGTAAAAACACACGTTGTTTTTAATCTACTGCTGCCTGAATCTGCCTCTCTAATGAAATGTGGATCTGAGTGTGCGCCTGTCTGTGTGTGTCTTTGATAAAGATGTATGGGCTGAGGTCGGATTCTTTGAGCATGAATTTTCTCTCTGATAAATATGCATTCAGTTACACAGACTGATTAAGCTGTAAACCAGTGTTAACTCTGTGTCGAAACACATACAAACCCAAATATACACGTACGCACACATAAACATACACAGTGGCAAATACAAATGTGTAGACAAACTTCCCAGAAACTAATGATAGCTGTGACTGGGGCAGAATTGTTTGGTTGCCTGGAGCAGGTCACTGGTATCAATTCCATGAGACCTGACTCCACAGGATATCTTATAAACACAAGACATCACAGACAGAGTCATTACGGCAAAAAAAATCTTTTACAGAGACAATTATTTTTTAAATTGATACAAAATACAGTAGCGCTTGATAAATGTGTGAACCCTCTGGAAGTTCCAATATTTCTGAATAAATATGCCACGAAACATCATTACATTTTCACATGAGTACTTGCAGTTGGTAATTTATTTATTAAGGAATATGATCCAAAAGGATATGTGAGCGCTAAACGTACAGTGTGATGAAACTCAATGGTTACAATTTCATTTGAAGGTGAAGTCAGAATTAAAGTATTTTCAATTAGTGCAAAGACAATCGGATGTGAATGGGAGCTCTTTTTTATCTAAAGAGGAGAGATCTATCAAAGCCTTCACACGAGTTTATGGAAGTGTACCACAGCACAAACAAGCCATATTCCTGAAGACCTCAGAAAAAGACTTCTTTATGCTCATTAGGCTGGAAAAGATTACAAACCCATCTATAAAAAGGTTTGACTGCACCGATCCACAGTCTGTCTGACTGTGGACAAATGGAGGAAATATCAAGAGCAGAGGGGAAGCTGGATCGCTCAGACACCCAGAGTAACGTCAAAGTAAATAAAAGTCTCTCACAATTTTTAATGTCAATGCTCATGTAGTCCCCCCCCCCCATCAACAGGACACTGAACAACAATGGTGTGTATTCCAAGGCTGCAAGAGGAAAGCCACTAATGCTGCCAGTCTGCAGTTTGCTGTAGATCAAACACACAAGCCAGAAGCCCGTTGGTTTGTTTTGCAGATATAGGAGACAAAGGAACTTTTTGGTTCATAGATTACGTTTGGAGAAGAGAAATCAATTACATTTTCATTTAGTCATTTAGCAGACCCTTTTATCCAAAGCAACTTACAAGTGAGGAAACAACATTGGAGCTTTAGTGCACGGAACCCTGATCTATACACGAAGTGGTGAATCAATATGAATCTAACAGAGTATAAGTAAAACAAGTACAGCAGTGCAGGTGCCTGGTTAGGTGTGTTAGAGGTGATGCAGGTGCAAGGAGAGGAGAAGATGACTCTTCACTCTTGCAAAGGAATATTATACCATCTGTGAAATATGCCTGCTTTGCTGCATCTGGTACTGAACGACTTGCCATGCTTGATGGAATAATGAATTCTACCAGCAAACTCTCAAGGAAAATGTCATGACATGGCTAAGGAACGGCTAAAGAAGACTAAAGTTAATATTTAGAATAACAAAGTCAAAGTCCTGACGCCACGTGAGGAAACTCACCAACATCCCAGAGCTGAAGCTGTTTTGTACAGCAAGTGTACAGCAACTGACAACAAGCTGTATACATACAGACTTCTTCTCCCTTTTTATGTCTCTCATATGTGTAATGTAATCAGACGAGGACATGCTAGCATTAACATTCTCACACACATATTCATCAATTTCCCATTTCACATCTGAATATGCAATTGACAGGTTATGACTGATAAGACACTTTAAATATCAGACAACAAACACAGAAATGCATCCAATTAGCCTTTTGCATCTAACATTAACTTTGGCGTAGGATCCGAGAGCCTGTGTTAATGTGTAATTGAACTAAAGAGTCTAAAAAAGCTTGGTATAATAGCAGATAAATGTTATAGCCTTGTTGCCCGATGGTTTCTGCATTCAACGTTACTGTGTTTGCTTGTTTGGCAGACATCAGCTAAGCCTCGGTCTATTTGGCTGCAGCTTATTACAAATGGCTCACCTCTTTATTTAAAACGTTAGAGTGTTTGCTGGACTTGTCTCTATGTGGTCAGCACTTCTCAAACTTCAATAAAAACATTCTGTGCTGGCAGAGACAAGAAGAAAGAAAGACTGAAAGAGATCCAAGCAACCTCTCCCCTCGCTCATCATAAGAAGCACTCATCCCAAGGCTATGAGCCTTCCTTCACAGGAAAAAGTGGAAGAGAGAGGGATGAGAATGTGTCAGGTTCAAACAACAAAGAGGTGCCACCTTACACATCCTTCCTCAACCTGTCCCCTTCAGTGGCAGTGACATCATTTAAATCATTTAAATCCTCCCCAACATGACCTATGGCAAGTGACCCATCATTCTAACGCTCACACCTCCTTGTGAGATGGCTGCTGAACTGCTTATTTAGCAGAAAATATCAACCGGCTAACTATGTGATTTATTCAAAATTATTCCTCCACGGTGCTCCTTCACACAGAGCATTTGCCCATAGTTCAACGTGGTCCAGGCAATTAGGAGCAGACCACACCTCTTCAGGAGACAGAGCACCTGGCTGCAGCAGACAGACATAAGGAGGAACAGAGACGAGTGGCGCGCTGCTTTCCACGATGGGCTGGAATAACTAAGCAGAGCGGTGAGGGAGAGGGAGAGAGTGAGGAATGCAAGCAAGGCACTTTAGGATTCATTTAGGTTCCCCATCTCCCTGGTCACTTTATTAGCAGTCCGGGAAGAGTGATGCATGTCCCAAAGCTATGCAAAATGCATAATCAAGCATTTAAATACACACCATGTGGATGGGCGTGTGCAGTGTGCATGTGTGTGCACCTAAGTGTGCATGCATACTGAACTTTTGGGAGTGTATTACATAGATGCACAATTACAGGCACGCACACACACAAAATGCTTACTACTGTAAAACTTCAAGGTATTCAACAATTACACTTTTAAACCAATAGTCTATAGTACACTTAGCCTCCTTTAGTATTCCCACAAGCTGCATTGGAACAGTCGCCTGTGTAATGTAAAGAAATGCTGGTTGGTGTATTACGGTAAAACCTACTGTAGTTTCTGAGCCTTGTGTGGTCACTCTTAGGAGGAATCAGAGACGGGTGAATTCTGAAACAAAAAGGGGGTTTCCTCCTCAATTTTAAATTGCAGCTGCGCCCTCTTTCAATCCTTCCTTTCTGCTCTCTTCAGTGCCAAGTTGAGATAGAAAGGTGAGGGGCCTTTTTATTCCCAGTTCAACGACAAGCAGCAAGTAGAAAACAAACAGGCAAATAAAGAGAGATGGGAAGGTCTCCCTGGAGATGCAGACACACAATACTAAAATGTGAGGAAAGAGAACGATTACACCGTGCTGTATGCTGGAAATAAGTGAGAACCATATCTCTCTCAGTGGTTTAATGGATGCATCTGAGGAGAGGAAGCAGAGAACAGAGGGAGGTTGAAGAGCAGGTGTAGTTAATAGTGTGGCCTTGTTTTTGACAACATTACGGTTGGTGGTGAAATCCTATCATGGAAAGAAATCAAATTAAGTTTAAAAATGGCTAACTATGATCTACTGGGCTCTGTGGAAGAACAGGAGAGGGCTACAGTTCTGCTCACTGACCTGGAAAATAGGCTGCAATTTCCTCAATCATTTTGGGAGTAAAAGGAAGAGAAAAAATGTCAGGGTGTAAAAGGTGAGCAGAGAGGGCAAGTCTTTTGAGGCTTTTCCAAATTATGTAAAAAAAAAAGTAAAACCATGGTGTGAAAGAGAATAGAGAAACAGCAACTAAAAGAGCAGCATCCTGAGGCCCTGAGGGTCTTGAACCAACCAGGTCAGCATTTCACATATGCCATTTCCTTTCGGCCTCAACGAGAGGAGCGTGGCTGTAGCGTGGCATGGCACCTTGGCCGGCGGGGCACGGGGCCTGTCAGACTGAGACACGAGGTTACACACTGGACAAATAGACAAATGCAGGCACACACAGACTGAGAGGGAGTCGTTTTTTGTAAGAAATGTGGGACTCGCCTGGAACTTTGCCACCTCTAACGGTTGTACGTAGGCCATGACACATAAAGACATAGTATTGTATGATAAATATCATACCATGAGCAGGGAAGCCAATGTAAATTAATAATAAGGTGTAGCTAGAAGATCTGGGAGCAGCTTTATGTACTGATATCTCCTGCTCCACCATCTGTGTGTCAGTCCAGTTGCTCCACCTGAAATAGCAGACACTTGGAAAGGAACATTGTGTCTCATTCATCCCGATGTTACCTTATCCTCCTGCATGAGAACCAGTAAAACAGTATCTGGGTAGATAACATACAGAAGAATAGTTATTGTATAGATCTAAAATCTTGACAATAATTCAGATCGTAAACTAGAAAATACTTGTTTGTTGTAAAGGGTACGATTGAATTCTTTGCTTGATTTTCCTATTCAGTGCAGGAACTGTCAGGCTGTCTGTCGGTCTGTATGAATGACCGCTGCTTATCAGCTCTGTCTGCCTGTCTTTCTTTGCCTCTCTGGCCTGTGCTAATGTTACTGTTTGACATTGCAAGCAGCAGTTTTTTTTTGTTTCTGTTTTTTTCTCCCAGCAGCCTCAGCGGACACTGAGCTTTAGCCTAATTGGTTCCAGAGCAGACCCTGACAGAACTCTCCTCAGCGGCATGCAGCCATATTAATACCCCCCTGCCACGCACACACACACACACAACAAATACAAGCACAGCAATCAGTGACTAACTCGCTAATTAACGCCCTTACAAAGCATCTCATTAGCATGTGTTGTAGAAAGGGCCAGTGAGGGAAATGAGCATTTTAGATTAAAAAAAAGGAAAGAAATTACAAAAGAAGACCATGGACCACATGTGTATGTGTATGTGTTGTATTCTACTCAGGGGCCAAGGGCCTTGGCTGGCCCACCGAGTAGTGCGCTGCTTCTCAGGGGACTCCATTACAGCTCTCTGAGGGGAATATTGGAGTAGAAGATAAGCATAATTTTTAAAAGCAATCAGGAAAAATAAAGCTTTGGCACGCAGGCAACACTTTAATTGTTAACCACCAACTTAACCTGCATTTTCTGTGCGTTGAATGGGAGATGGATAGGTCAGTGGATGTTAGTAAATAGCACGTAGTTAAAGCCCAGGGCAAAGGCCATGAGCAGCAGAGAAGAAATCTAAAAGGACAATGTTAGGATACAAAATACTGTACTGTAATCAATAGAAGTGCATTTTTGTGAACATAAATCAAAATCTATGGCTCTACAAATGTATAATTCTTTCCTCTTTGTCTCTGTCTTCCCATTTTCTGCCCTTCCTCCATCTTTCTCAGGACACATCTGCTGCTTAATACCCTTGGTTTTACAGTGCCTTCATCACAGCCTGTAAAAACAGCCCTCTTTGATCCCTATGAAGCCAGCCAGCATCAGGTTTATTGTAAAACACAATCATAAGGTAAATGTTTATCTCCTCTTTGCCACTGTCAACTCCCCTAATGAGCCTGCTGGAAGGGTTTTACTCACAGCCCCAACAGAGGCAGAAAAACCAACACATTCTGCTCAGATTAAGACTGCACATGAGATGCAGGCAACACTTTGATTCCATGATGATATTTGGCAAAATTTAAAGAAGTAGGTGGGTTAAAGATGAAAAAAATATATACTTCTATATTGCTAAAGACTAGGCAAAGAGCACAGGACAGACTTTTCACTTCCAGGAATTTTTAGTGAAGTGTAAATGTTCTGTTTGTACTGTACTGGCAGAACACAGTATGATTGGCTGGGAAGGATAAGTCCTCTGACCCTGCTCTTCCCGGCCGTTCTGACCTGCCCATTATCCATCAGCGACCCGACTATTATACCCACTGTCAGTACACGTTGCTGCGCTGAACCGCACCGCCCTGGGCTGCGAGCGAGCCATCACTCTCACCTCTGAACAGCAACACGAGCCCACACAGCCAGTCAAAGAGCGAGAGTTAGAGTAAGAGAGAGTTCAGAGTAATAGTAAGCAGGTAGTTGGAGGTCAGAGGTCTCGTGCAATCGGGACAGCAGTTCCACTCCTGGCAGCCAGAGCGGAACTCTGAGAGGGACCTGGAAGTAGATAGGGTGACCTTTTGTACAGAGGACCCCAAAATATACCCTCTTATCAAAATGACCTTAACACTGGAGCATGGGAAGGTAAGCAGAGTCCATCCATCATCTTAAAGATTAATCCTCCTCTCTATTCTTCTCCTGAATCTATTAATAATGTCGCCAGAGGGGAGAATTTGCGGCAAAGATTTATTCTGATATTGTGACTTTTATTCATTAGCCTATAAAGGGGGGGTTTCCTGAAAAGGAAATAAGGAGAGAGTTGCGGCAAGGCTAATTCACTACTCTGGCTCTATTTAAACCATATCAAACACTTTTAATGTAGTTCTTAAATTTGCCGAAGATTCTACACAGAACACGTCAATTTATCACAAAAATGGACGATTATTCAAAACCGTAAGAGATCACAGTCATTTATTTTCTAAAAGCAATCCTAAGCAATATTCCATTTGTGAAGTTAGCGACATCTTGGATGAATCTGTTGCAGGTGTGGAGCTCGAAAATCAATTGTACTACAAAATCTGGGGCTGGGATCAGAGCTTTTCCTCACTCATTTAAACAAAGCAGTGCATTTCACACAGTGGAGCAGCTCTGACAGCCCCAGGGGCATACTTCAATTAGAGACTTTGGCGAGTTTAAACACTGCAGATCTACTCACGCTCAAAGGCGCTCGTCTCCCTCTCTCCCCCTCTCTGCTCATATCTGCGCTGAGCACTCACTCTCCTCCATCTTTAAGTCCTGCTCTCTGTAATCAACCCAGTGCTAATGGCTTATTCTTTCTGCTCCATCACCCACATTTCGCTTGTTTATTTTCCCACACTCGTAAATCTAGAGACATGTCACAAGCGCAGCGATATTAGAGCAATAATCTCAGGTAATTATCAGATGCCCTCTCACTTTTTCTCCCTCCATTTAACTCTTGCTTCACACAGAGACAGGAGTTTCCTCGTTGTTCATGTGAACTGTGAGGAGGGCAGCCAATTTCTGAAAACATAAACACTTTAGCCTTTAGTGTTACTGAGAAAAAGGTCTTAAATGTGCAGAATTATGAAAATATCATCCTTTTATGTCACTAGATTGTGAATTAACACCACATTTGCCAATCACATCAAAACTATCTATCCCTATATTGTTCCTTATCTAATCTTATCAGGATTCAACAGTTCCTTTTGACTCCCGAAACTTAGGATAAAGTGTCATGAAAGGGAAATATTAGATATTTAAATAGTTTGGAACCACTACTCCAAAGTGAAAAGAGTCAAATTTGAGAGACCTCCATTTTTCAACTTTCCTATGGATCAGAGCCCCAAGCCGGCCTCTCACACTTTTGTCATTGTTAGCAAATTTCTTTAGTTTTATTAGTTTTAACTGTTTTTGAATTTGACATCTGAGGCATAGGCGAATATGCTTCAGCGTAGTAGTAGTTTGATCCCAAACTCCTTAATTCCACACGTCATAGCGTCCTTCGGCATGACACCAAACCTCACTCTTGTCAAGTGTTGAATAAGCATGGCTTGCACTGTAAAGTGTTTGAAGCTATAAAAATTCTAGGCATCTCTACATATAATGTATTCCATTTATTAGCTACTCAGACAGTCCTCACTGTTTTAGGATCAGCTAATTTTTGACTTGTCTATCGATGGGATTCATTGAGTGCAATACAGCGATATCACTCGACTCCAGACCCTTTGGATTCCAAAAAAAAAATTCAGGGTTCACATAGATTGTCACACTTACCCACTCCTGCTGTATGAGGCTGACTGCTTTGCTGGCCCGGGACAGGTTTCGACAAGCCAGGATCACATGGGCACCGTGAAGAGCAAAAGACCTGGCTGTCTCAAAGCCTGAGACAGGAGGAGGGAGGCGGACATGCGGGGAGACAAAGGCAAGAAGGGGGGAAAAAGGGTGAAAGCGAGCAATGCTTCAAAGATTACATTTTTTTTTCTGAAGATAACTTTGATTCTTTGGGGTTGAATCTAATAAGGTGGTGGTGGTGGGGGCATGTGGGGGCAAGTTAAAATCCCCATCAATTTTCCATATAATTTCTTTTATTGAGTAACCCAGTGGTTGAGCAGAGGAAGTTAATGATTTTTCATTGTGCTTCAAGACTTCTTCGTCTCATCTTAGATAAAGTTTTGGGTCAGAGCAACAGCTCTCCAGCACACATCGCTGCTCAAACGGTGTTAGAGGAAGGGAGGTCAGTCGCTCGATACGTTGATAATTATACAGTGCACACAGGGAAAAACATAGTTCATAACAAAAAGTAGTGAGATGAGCAATCGAACAGACAAGCCCAACTGAACCTCGGTGTGATATTTCAGTACATTAAAAGGGTCTCTGATAAGGGCATTTCTCCCATGAAATGACGTCCACAGATACGCACAGAATTTATCAGTCCAACACTACTTCATGGCTCCATCCAAATCACGGAGACACGATAAAACTGACAAAAACCGAAGATAGAGGGAGAGAAGTTCATTTCTAAATTACAAGTCTAAATGGGTCATTTCATCCCGTAGGTTGAATTAATTCATGAGATTAACATTTTTTCTCATCACCACATTTTTATTTCTTTTGACATTTACTATCCCTCAAAGTGTCATGAAGCAGTTCGACAGCACGGAGCTGCATCATATTTTCCAGTCTAAATACTCCGAAAACAAACCACTACGATACATACCCACATACATACAGAGCGAGCTTCCTGATTGACAAACTGACAGGCTCAATAATTGATTGTGGCAAAGAGGGGGTGAGAGGCAGAGCAGTAGGCAGAGTGTGTCAGAGGGTGGATTAATATGGACTGTAATTAGATTATAGGTCTTAATCTGATTTTCATTAAGAGCAAAACTGGGAGGCCTAATTGTGAGGAGAGTGTTAAGGACTAATATCTATTAAAACTCAAAATTGGAGTAGGATTGGAAGCCCTTTCTGACAAGTGAAGCATGGAATGAAATTATATGACACCTTATTAGGTGTAATGGAGGGGACTGTGGCTGAGATCATTTCACTCGCAGGAAATGGAAATGAAAATAAAAACAACAGGACAGAAAAAAGAAAAGAAAAAAAAGCAGGCAGTGTGGCAATCAGTAGTTGAATTTATTTGAATGGTATAGCAGCAGGTTTTAGGACAAAAAAATCATTTAAAATCTATATCTACAACTAATACTGAAAAATAACAATCAGCGTTTCCCACCACATATCTTTATAAGAGATTCCTGATTCACCGCAGATACGTAGAAATGTGAGTGCATCCTGTGGAAATAGACTTCCCATTCCGTGGAACTTTTACGTATCAAACACACACATTCTTGGGAGCAGCACCGGACAATAAAGATCATGCACAACATGACAAACGCATCAGCATCTTCAATCATTCGTTGAGCAAAAGTATAGAGAAATGCATCCTGATACTGTGGTAAAAGCTAGTACATCTTTGGCATCAGAAGCACTCCTTAGCAGAAAACATTTTTTATTCTTTGACATTTGCTTGTTGTAATTTTGGGCCACTCTTTCCGTGCCAAATTCCTTCAGCTGTGAAATGCCGGAGGGCTTTCTTACAAGTACTTCCCATTTCAAATCCATTCCCATTTTTGCGGCTTTTACCTTTTTTCTTTTATAGATCATTATCTGAAGCCAAGAAGTTTACCCAAACCAGCACATCCTATGTACTCATATACAATACATACATACCCATACAAATATAGACACAGCTAAATATACTTTGTGCATAGTATGTAAGTCTGGCGAACAGGATGCGCATGAACATTTCTGCTTTTGTGTGTACACATAGTTTTATAGTTGTGAATCTACATAGAGTTTGATGCTTCTGATCTTGTCATTTCTAATCCAGTGTTCTTTCTGGCCTCCAAAACAGGTCAAATTTGAACAATCTTAATTTTCCCCTATATCATAAATCAACTGTAGCTTTAGTGAAGATATATCATTTTGCCGGATATGTGCACGGATATGAAAAAGCTTCTTTCAGATGTGACATTTTTGGGGATTTGTGTCAGACATGATCAAAAGTGGGGGTAGAAAAAAAATCTGATTTTAGGTGTTTCTTTTGTTTGTTTTTTTAACTTTGCAACTTATCCAACTCAGGCACAAAGAGAACGTGCTAATTCCACTAAGAAAGAAACTAAATTAAACTTTCCATGTATACTCTTTTTATCAAATGACTTTCTTTGATTAAAGTTACCTATGGCATTTTCTGCTTAAAAAAAACTCTTTTCAAGATTTTGATGCTTTTTCTGAACAAAACCTAAAAATACAATAACGCCACAATTAAGGGACGGCACAGACCTCTAGGAGAGTTTCTTTTTAAGAGGAAGGACATACTGGCAGATCCTAAATATCACTGATGACTTTCTACAGAAAAATATTGAAAACAATTTTTAAAAAATGGCTGGTTGAATTCATATGGAAAAGCTCTAATGCTCAACTTCCTGAGGAGTATGGCATTGGGGTTGTAGTATCTCTCGAATTCATTTATAGAATTTTTTTCAAACACTGTGTTGTTCAAAAGCATTTTTTCAGCCTGTATAAATTGGACAAGAGTAGTGGCTTCTGGTAAACAACAACACTCACTTGTTGTGTGTACAAACCATGAAAGTGAAATTAATCGACACCAGTGTTTTCCATAATGGAGAACAAATTAGAATATGGCAGCGACAACAGCAGCTGCACTGAAGCCATGTAGTTGCAGTGACAAATAACAAGGTCTTGACATTAATTGTGAAATAACGAGAGTGGCGTCGCTGTAACAAAAACTCCCTGCCCCCTCACCCATGTTACCAGTGGAGAGGGCCGCAATGAAATTAGTTCTTGGTCAGGTGTACAACTAAAGGAGCCTGTTTCAGCATTGTATGCTGATGATGGTACATGACAAGAGGTCAGACGGGGGTTTCTTTTGCTCTGGTGGATCGACAGACGCCATAAGCTGTTATATAACAGACAGTGGGCTTGTCCAGGTTTCTTTTTTTTTCGTCTAATCAAATCTCAACATGGTAAACGCCCAGATACAAGAAGAGGAGCGATCAGAACATTTTAAATGCTGGGAGATGAAGAAGACGACCCCTTGATTGTGTGCTTGTACAGTCTGCTGGGGCTCCACAAGGTAACAGAAATACAGTAAATGGCTCAGCTTTTGTTGAAATTGGGTTTTACTGTAAGGTATAAAAAGCAGAAAAAATGAGTAAAATGTCCATTAAGCAGTGAATGCTCTTCATGGTACATTAGGATCCTGGCCCCACTGATATCCCACAATAATGAGTGTGATTTAGTGATTTCACGCTTTGTTTGTCCTCCCTGGCCCGCCACTCTCTCTGGATCCCCCTCTCGTACACAGGTGTATTGGCTCAATGTAATGAGATCATTACCAGCATCGTCGGTAAACGTGTTTATTTGGCAAACGGACCTGCCCGCTCCTTCTCTCTCTTGATCTGCATCCAAAGAGGCATTTAACTAAAATAAGCTCCGCCGTAGAATTGGGCAAACAGAAGTCAATTTAGATCATTACAAGGCCTGTGGGCAAACATGTTGAGTTCCCACAATCCCCTTTTTCACCAGAGACGAATTTGTGCTTGAAAGAACACAGAAGCAACACAACCTATGAATGGACAACATATCACATCATCTTGGATTATAAGGCATTTTGAACTATAATGGATAATACAAAACTAGCTTGTGCAAACTATTTCAGAACAAATTAATCGATAAGCGAATTGCAATTACACTCTTTAACTCTACTGAGCTCTGTCTTGTTTATCTTCTGTTCTCAGTTTGATTTATTCATAACAAAATGTGGGCCTTTGAGTTAGAAACTGTTCATAAATTTGCAGATTTATTACAAGTCTGCAAATTGCAACCAGCTACATGTGACCAAAGACTGCCACTACACTGTAGCACCCAAAATGTTATATTCACCTCATGAAACCCTTCTCAACTCTCTCCTAACTCGTAACCTGTGTCCAAAATTACTCCTTCACTGTACGATACACAACACTTACTTCCAAACATTTCATTTGAGTTGATTCCTACAATTGAGAATGATAATTCCCAGTGGAAGAAAAGAAATAAAGGACACACACTCTGCGGCGCTCTACTTCTGTCTTTTTAGAAAGAAAAGTGTTTTTTATTCATTTTTTTAAAAGTTAATGGGGGGAAAAAACAACAGGAAAAAAGGGGGAGAGTAAGATGGTGAATACTAGTTTAAAGCTCACTATAAAAAAATGTTTCTTCTACTGTAGACAGAAAGCAGCGCAGGAATGAAAAACAGTGTTTTCAGATACAGATTCCAGCTCCAGACCATCTCAGTAACGAGTGCACCTGTTCCTGCTGCTTGTGTGTAATTCTTGCTCAAGAAGTGAGCAACGGCACAAAGTCCACGACTCTTTCTGACTTTTAAGATCCCCTCTAATTCCCCTCCATTAGTCCAGGAGGAGGGAGATGTCACCCCAAAAGTGGAATGTATGGTTAGTAATTACGGCCCAAGGTTGAGCTGTTCCAGCCGAAAGCACTGGAGTGGTTCTATTACCCCTCCCTGTCCCCTTCTACCTCCTTCCTACCCCCTCCTACAACGTCTCACCATGCATGCAGCGCTATCTGAGGACCCTCCCACCCCCTTCTCTTTCTCTGACCCTCTGTGTCAACCTCTAACTCCCTAAACAATCTCTCATCATGGCCCCACACCACACTGGACACCGCTGGTCCTCCAGCAGCCAACCTCACAGAGGAAAGAAGGATGAGACAGTAAAGTTGATAAACACATAACGCACCAAATCACACACATGCACAAGGATAAACCAACCAACCAACCAACCACCCCCCCCCCTTAAGACCCACTAGTGCACATAGAGCTGCAGAGAGCATTAGGGCTATTTTCATAGCTATTCCCCCCCCCCCCCCCACCGTGTAACTTTCATCTCCTCATCATCTGCAGACTGTAAACTCGATAGGTCTATAAACTACTTGACTACACACAATAACTCCATACCCCTTCGTTTTATTTTACCTACAGCCTTTAACCACATATATGTATTCCATCCTCTCTCTCTAACCACTTCAGTTCTATTATATTAGAGCTGTAATCATTATTGAACCCCTCTAGCCTCCAGCATAATACTCTTTGCATGTTACACCAGTTTGAGTCTGCATAGCAAATTTCATCCAAGGTTAATAAAGTTGAATAATTTGACTAACCAACCATAACTGGTTCTCATTACGTAGCCAATAAACACATTCATCAGTGAGGACATGAAATGCCCGATGAAAAAAAATAAAACTCTCCTTCGATTTCCTCAGCGGTTCAGCTCACGCGCTGACACACAGGAGAAGGTGCAGGACACGGGCCGGCCGCTCCCCCAGTGGGCGCCCACCCACACACGAAAAAAAACACAGAGACCCTCTGATCGTAAACGCAGATGTACTCTGGATGTCAACTAAACCACACGCAGCCACTCAGAGATGCTCAGTGACACACACACTGAGGCACAGACACCACATGCCACCCTCACCAGGAACATCTTTTTATCCATCTAATTCCTCCCACTATGAATAATGCATCTCCCTCCTTACTGAGGCTCGGGTTTAACGCATCACTGCGCGGGTCTTTAAGGGGGTCCTTATTCATAAACAGTAGTGCAGTAAATACCAGAGCTTTGCAGCCAATTTAATAGCAGTTATGCTTAACAAATCTGCCTCAATCTAATGATCAGCCACAAAGCTAGGCTATGGGTTTAATCTGCACACAGAGGCTCCCCTAGCGCTGCGACTCACTGAATATGCTTAGGGATCTCTCCATCCAGAGAGAGGAGAGCACCGGCCTGACACTTAATCCACACCGCACAACACTGGGATCAACACAAATATAGAACAATGTTAGTCTTTCATGAATAAAAATAACATTGAAAGTCCTAAAACACTGCGGGGACGATGCATAAAGATGCAAAAACATCACAAGGCTCTCTTTTCCAAATCCTTAAACTCCCCCGTCTCCTTTGCTTGAGTCCTTTCTGCCTCTTATTCCAGCACAGACCATGCACTTTACCTCAATACCATGTGGATTTCAGTGCATGCATTTACACTGAGTAAGGCTTTGCAACAGCAGGTGTTTCTATGAGAAAGAAGCTTCGTGCAGATAAGTGCAGATAAAATTATAAACCCATCAATATAGAAAAGAACCAACACTGCAAAAGTAGAATGTGGAAGAGACTAAGAACCTTAAAAAATAAATGATTGAAGGCAACAATGAATCGCATATTTATACAAGTACACCCTTTTGGAAATTGACGAAGAAAAAAAAAGAAAAACAACCTGAACATACATTTTCTTTGTTTCGAGCAATTGATGTGCTGAATTGGCATAAAAATAAATAAATAACACATGGGGGACAGTTGTGCCTGCCTGAATATTCTATCCAAGTGAGACAAGAGGTCAATATGTTATTTCTGACCACTATTAAACATATGTTATGTTGACAACATGGCACCAGGAGACTGATGATGCTCCCTTGGTAGCAGGACACGTATATGTACATACATTTCCCAAAAGAGCTGTCACGGTGCAAATAGGACTGTGTGTGCTAAGAGACGAAAACACAAATATAGCTTTGCTTTGACAGGGATGATATTCTAGGAAAGGGCCTGAACTAAATCTAGATTCTTATACTAATGTGAGGGTTGGAAGATAGGCACACTTTTTTTTTTTTTTTCATTTTAGAAAGGAAGTGTTTTGGCTCTCAACCCAGAAGGGACAGAGATATCATGACAATGGCTCCTTAACGATAACTGTTCCATGCACCCCCGGCCAGTAAATAACCTGAGAGTTGGTTGATAGCAGGGAATTAGAGTCAGAGCAGGAGTGCGTAATGGGGATGGATAGGAGGCTCAGGCCTGGGTCACAGCCACTTAGGAATCGATGCATAGGTACAGGTGTACCACCACAGGTCTATAAGAGTTAAAAAAAAATAACTCTAAGAGGAAAGGGAAGAAAGTAGGAAGAGGACAACTGGGGGCAAAACAAAGTGCGATCATTCATTTCCATTATCACAATTAAAAAGCGCCACTCAGGTCGGTACTGGTTTTTAATTTGCAAAAGAAAGCAGAGAGAGGGAGACTAATGTCGCAAACAGAGTGCAGTGATGGTGCTGGCAAGACAAACCACATTACTGTCTCACCTCCCAGCACAAGTGCAATGGAGCTTTAAGGCTGCTCACCAATCCAGAGGCTATGATATTTCACGCATAAATAAATTCATGTATGTGCTTTTCATGTTCACGTGCATTAAGAACAAAATTAAAGAGCTTAAATGTAAATTTTCTAATTAAATAATATCCTACCATCACTAATAAAAATGTCACATTTCCTGTGGAAGAAATAAGCACTGAAGAAAATGGAAATAGTTTTAGGCCTGGATTAAAACACTATTGATGCCATTAAAATGCTAAGTGGGTCCAACCAATTGGCATAACCACATTTCACTTTAGGAATGTCAAAGGAGTACACGACAAGTAGCAATTGCTATTAGAATACTGTTAATTACGGCTGCCGCATATTTAATACGTGGCAGAGTAAAACAAAGGTTATGTTAATGTGGGTTTATTAAGTATTCGCACAGTAAAAATGTGTGTTGTCACTACTTGAGACAGTCTTGAGAAAAGCTGTTTTGTTTTTTTTCAAATGAGCACATTTCTATTTGCTAAATACATCACAACAAATATCAAATGTGGATTATCATTTTCATTATATAGTTTTTAATTAAGACAAAAATAAGCACATGTGAAGAATTTAACAGAACATTTAAAAGCTGAACGGCAGCCATCGTGGACCTTCTGTGCCCTCTTGTGGTGAAACTGTGAAAAACCGTCTCCGTTATCCCAATGCAATCCTTTCTCATCGCCAGCAGTACAATCAAAAGGACCAAAAATCGCATTTTTTCCAGAGTTACCCGCCATCGCAAAACCTTCTTCAGCTTTTCATTGAGTATTTTGGGTTGTTGAGCACAATTTTCTTTTGCCTCCCTAAATGTATTTATTTCTGGAGACTGAAAAGGCTCCTTAAATTGGAAAAAAAAAAAAAAAAAACTTACATCTTATCCATGCTTTGGATCGTGGTTCTGGAAGGAAATGTTTGTTTTCTACAATAATAAAGGAAGAAATGGCTGTAGGGTTAAATTAAGCCCTTGAGAAAGAGACATGTCTCTGCAGCCAAAGCTTGAGCTTCGCCATTTGTATGAACTGAACAAATATAGTATATTTTAGTATCTTTCTTGTGCCGCATTTTAAAACTTAACTCATTGCTGTGCTGGTTAACCATTTCTGTTTATACCCGAGCTTTTGGTCTAATTGTTTGTATCGCATTTATGGAATTCATTTATCTTTATCTTTGTGTTTCATGATTGTGAACCAGCTGTCAGCTGACTAATTTGCCTCATTTCACACTGCATTTATTAAGTTAATCAAATAATATGACCCCAAGCGGAAATGATCATGATTCACAGTTTTCCATACACGCAGTCCAGTAAATCATGTAAAATAAAAAAAAATAAAAATCCCTTCTGTTTATCTCGTTTTAAAAGTTTTAAAACATTTGAAAAATGTTGGACAAAGACATTGTTTGACATCTTTGTTGTCATATTTTAATACCATTTAAAAGAGAATTTCCGAAACCTGAACAGCGCCAACAGACGCGTGTGCTAATTTTGGTAACACCTGAATGAAGGCTTATATAAGGTGGCAGGACTCTAAACTGACCCAATGTTGCAGAAAAACAAAATGTCACGAAAATCATTGCATGGGCCGAAAAAGCTTTCAGCCACGTGCGATGCGAGAGATCTTTTTTTATTTAGTCTGATAGGTGAGATCTGTAGAAATCAAAAGATATTCTAATCGGCCATGTCAGACTGAATGAATCCTAACCAGATTTTATGAATTAACTGAGCCACCCTGTGGTCTGCCAGTCTCCATTTCATTCAAATCTATGCAGCAAATCATGAGAGAGAAACGTTGTGCACTCGTGGCGTCCTCTAGAAGCAGAGCGAAACACCATTTAGTTTGTAGATTAAGTGAACACTTCCATCCGTTTCAGCACTTCAGGCACATTCGTGAATTATTGGAAGTTTTTCAAAGATATGTACTTTTATATACAACTCCAAATCCAAAGAGGTTGTGACGTTGTGCGACGTGTGACAGTCATTTGCAGATGTCACAAATCAATCTTCTATTAATAATAGAAGATAAAAAAATAAATTCAATGTTGAAAGTGAGACATTTTACTATTTCATTCAAAGTATCTTAGAAAAAGTTTGGACAGGGCCATGTTTACCGTACATAGCTATTCCCTCTTCTGTTAACAGCGGTCCGCAGACGTCTCAGAAATGAGGAGACCAGCTTCTGGATCTTTGGGAGAGGAATACTGTCTTTCTTTTCTGATATAGGACTCGAGCTGCTCAACAGTCCTGGGTTTCTTTGTTTTGACGTATTTCACATTTGATGATCCGCCAAATGTTTTAAATTGTTGAAAGGTCTGCACTGCAGGCACGTCAGTCCAGCTCTTCTTCTATGAAGCCATGTTGTTGTTGTTGTGGGTGCAGCATGTGGTTTAGCATTGTCTTGCTGAAATATGCAAGGCTAAAAAAAAAAAGAAAAAATAAAGACATCGGCTGAATGGGAGCATACGTTGCTCTTAAACCAGCTTTGCAGGCTTCAGAACTGAGCGCTGATGACGAGTCGATTCATGTTAGCCACCTGTAACCTGCAACATGTTCTTCTAGCTGCTTCTGTTTGGTGCTGCTTACTTTTCCAGCCTTTTGCTGCCCCAATCCCAACTTTTTGGAGATGTGTTGCTGCCATCAAACTGAAGATGAGATCAGATTTTCAATGAAATAGCACAATGCCTCACTGTAAACATTTAATATGTTTGTTCTGTGTGAATAAAATATTGGCTTGTGAGATTTGAATATATATCGCTGCATTCTGTTTTTATCTGCATTTCACACAGCATCCCAACATTTTTGGAATCGAGTTGTAATTATAAATTCTCTTATAAGATCTTGGCAATTGGCTTCTAAACAGAGTGGCATGTTAAGATTTCCTTAGCAACATATTATCAGCTACGTGTCATAAAAAAGTCAGACAGATCATCATGAAATTTCATGTTTCTCATTTTTCACCTGCATAAACGCTTTAGGGAAGATGTAACTAAAATCATTGATCAGCTGAGATGTACCATGTGCTGACAACACCTAAACATATCCCACTTCCTCTAAAGAGCACATGAAAATGCACGAGTCCTTTCTCAGAAGACACTTTCTAACAGCAATGTTTTTACCCCAATCACCAGAGGGGAAACCCTCAGAAATAAAATGATAATGATGATAATAATGATTTCATGAGCAGAAAACCATCGTGTTGTTGCCCAAAGTTAAGCGGTGTTCACTCTTCAAGTGATTTAACTCTTTCTTCATTCCCATAAATTTGCCTGATACAACTGACCAGGGAGTGAGGACCAACCAGATTTTTTTGTTTTTGCCACAGCAGTGTTCTCGGTCAAGTTTGTTTCGGGGTTTTTTTGACACATGAATTAGAGTTAAATAGCAAATGTGAAAATGTGTTCTTTATTCGAGTCACTAATATTTGCCTTCATATTGACCTCTGGGTCTGCACCAAACGTTTCAAACACAATCACGCCACAAGGTTCCACGGTGGTTAAACAACATTCTAAATCAGAGCAGGGATCCTCCTTTCTCCTTTCAGTTGTGTTATGAAGACTCTGTCTACGTCTCTCCTTACACCTCTGCTTGGTCTTAATGCTTAAGCCAGGGTGGCTCGCTGGATTGAAGCTTGAATGCTGTTCCTCATGAGTAAGTCATCTTAGATTAAAAACATCTCCATGTGTGTATGTAGAAAATCATTTTTTAATGACATCATATGTATGCAAGTTGACATGTACATGCGCACTTGTGCATATGTACATGCATACATACATACACAGACAGAGGAGCATCAAGGTCAGGAAGGCATTAAAGTTCACAAGGTTCTTTGTTGACTGAAGGTCCCCAGGCTGCTGTAAATCTATGTATTACAGCGCTGCCTTGCAGTATCACATAATACACACACAGCAATTACACTGCTGTGATTTTCCTTGGGACAAAGAATTTGAATATAAAGACAATTAACGATTTTATGTTTATTTGATTTTCCTCACGCTGTCATTATTTATCCCGAACAAAGCAGCAAAGTCTGAACAAATGGCCACTACTTGTGCTAATTTAAACTAAAGCTTAAAGGAAATACATTTGTTTCCAGACCATTATATAGTGAGCTATGCATTTGCTGGGTACAAATGGACACCATTCATTACAGTTAACAATGACATCCAATTCAGCCTTGCTAATGAACTTCAATACAGTCATGTTCGGTATTAAGGAGTGATTTGTTGAGTCTAAGTGTATCATTTTGGAGGCTAATGTTGATGAATGCCTGGTTGTGGAGGGATGGGGACACGCGGGGAGTGAAGGCATCCCTGTGAGGCATCCTTCTCCTATAGTACACCATCACCACCTAGTGGTATCATTCTGGAAACACATTCTCCGAAGAGCTGACAATTTCCAACCCAACAAAGCATCATCAAAGATACCATCACACTCACCAATGCCAGAGTTGCCGCCAGTAATGACGACAACTTTGTCAGAAAAGTCACGACCCTGCAGAATCTCCAAAGCGGCGGTGTTCCCATCATAGCGTTTCGGCTTCACCAATACGTCCTCCACTGTAAACGCTTGCCGCGGGTCAAAATATGTGGTCCGCTTGTTAATGTGACTGAAAGCAATGAAGTAAACGGGAATTATAGTAGCAATACAGTCCCAGGACTTTACAGTCTGGCATTTCAAACAGATCAATCATCAGTCAACTTACTCAACATAAACTGTCTGTCCTTTTTCATCAGTCTCCTGCTCCCAACCATAAGGTAGGTCTGTAGGAAAAAACTGATTTTTATTTTTCTGTCACAGCCACAGTACATCGGACTACAAATCCAAATATTTGCAACAAATGAAAGTTTAATACTTCAGAACTTGTAGTAAAACACATGTAGCACTTTTTAAAATGGGTTACTGAACACAGGGAAGAAGGCATTTAACAAGGCATCTGTGTGGTGACAGATGGGGGTAATAGTGCCACTATAACACCATTATTGAGATACAAATCAATTAAAGTAGTGCTCAGATGGGCTGAGAAGAATCAGACTGATTATGTGACTGAACTCTATGTCCTACAGCACATGGATCATTTAAAACAAACCTCCAGCACAGCGTTTTTTCTTGCCCGTCTTGGGATGCTCCCACTGTGTCTTCATCTCTTCGTGGCTGTTGGTGCAAAGAGAAAAATTTCAGCTTGGAAATATTCATTTGCATCTGCAGTCTCTTGGTTGGTTTCAAAATAGCAAAACATAATAGTGCCGGAAGCAAATGTTTCAGCCCATTGCATGATTCGTTCTTAACACCCA
This sequence comes from Odontesthes bonariensis, assembly GCF_027942865.1. NCBI lineage: Eukaryota > Metazoa > Chordata > Actinopteri > Atheriniformes > Atherinopsidae > Odontesthes > Odontesthes bonariensis. The sequence continues at coordinate 15,350,387 of NC_134512.1, read as the reverse complement.
CTTTTCCAAGTTTCACAGCCAGTTTCATGCTTTTTGTAGCAGATACGAGTTTCCTACAAGATGCATCTAGTACTGTCATTCTGCATTATGAGGTGCGTTCATTATTATTATCCAAGAGCTACCTTCAGCTTTTATTGGATAGCATTATGTTCGTTCCCAGAATTTGCGGGTATGTAATTCAATTAAGTCTTCTCTTCACCAGAGACATGTTCAAAATGCATCAAAAACACAAGTTGTGACTGACTAATCTAACCTGTTTCAGAGACGAAGATGTTTTCCTTTTATGAAATTCTGCGCTTTTTGTTTCCAAACAAACCTTTACTCGTTGCTGAAACGGTTCTGCTTTAACTTCATCAGTCCAAAGGACGTGTTTCTAAAATACATATTACTTATGTAAGTGCTCATCTTCAAACTACTGGTGAATTTTGTATTGAGGACGCAGAAAGGCTCTCTTTCTGATTGTGCAATTGTTGCACAGCAGGACAGCCGACCATCACTCAGGAGGCTGCTTAATTTTCTTTAAGGTCTTTTGCAAAAAATAAAAAAGACTTATTTCCCTCTCTGGCATTCATATGAGTAGTTCTCCAAAATTGGTGTTCCAGATCTCAAAATGCCGTCCACCACTGTACAAAGTCAACTGTTAATGGCACTACTAACTGCAGGATTTCTACCTGAAAACATTTGCTACCTGTATGTTCGTATAACTCTGTCTTGGTTTATAGGCGTCAATTATCTTATTTTCAAGCTAAATGCTGAGAGAAGTTCACACTTACTGATGGTTGGGAGAAGGTTTAAGGGGTCAGAGTGGACATAAAGTTTTCATATGTGCATCTAATGTCCCTCCCTAATGATAATTGTGAATATTGAATCTTAACTTCAGTTGCCCAATCTTTTGCATGGTGGTCCTTTCCTTTATTTTTTCTGAAGAATTATACGAAAGGAAAATTATATTACGTATTACAAAAAAATACTATTTGCTTTTGTGTTTAGAAAGGCCTTTTGGAGATCAGTTTATCTTTCAACCACTTAACTTTTCACAGTAAAAAAGAAAGAAATGGGGTGCCCAAACTACTGCATACTACTGCACATACACACGTGGATAAAAGGACAGAAAATAGAGCATGCACGTGAGACCAATGGCATCATATAAGTCTACGGCATGCGATCTGACTGTGAGTGTCATCATGGTAACTGTAACTTTCAGTGGTAGACATACACCGTCATCCACAACATTAAAACCACTAGCAGGTTAGGTTTGAAACAGTTCTCATCTTGTAACAATGCAAGATCCAAAACAAATATAACTGCATCAGAAGGCCTGAAAGAACATGACAAAGAGGTTGGGGTGTTGATCTGGCCTCCAATCTCCCCAGATGCCGATCTAATGAGATCTGACAGCATCAGTGGGATCGGAGCTCAAACCGCAAAGACCCTACCCCACAATCAACTGGGCACAAAGGATCTGTTGGTAACAAACCACCACCAGAAACTCCGGGACACACTCGGATCTTCTTTGTCTACCCTGTGATTGGTCCGAAGCCAATTAGCAGTTAGTCAATATTAGCCAGGCTGTCATCATGTAACGACTGATCAATTAAACCTAATGCCGTGCTGGCTTTGTGGTTTCTTTAATAGCCACATTTTTCTGTCTTCAGCACAGTAGGTGTTACTACTTAAACACGCCATGCAGTGTCCCATCTGTGAGGATAATTTGGGGATTTTATAATCAAATAACACCTTTATAACTACGGAACTGCAGCCACTTAATTATGCAAGAATAATATGACTCGAGGTAACAGAGACAAAATAGGGTGCATGTTAGATGTTTTCTAACAACAATTCCCAGAAAACAACGACGTGAGTCCTGGAGACTTTTTCGTGCAGATTTGCACTTTTGAATTCAGAGCTTTTCAAAAAACACTGTAGCTTGATAGTGATAAGAAAGCAACGATGGCAGCGATGGTTGTGAACGGAGTTAAAGAAAAATAGATTCTGTTTGACAGTTAACGTCAGACATGGGGTTTGCTTACTTTGCATAGTAGACCCAACCATCTTTCGTAGATCTCTCTTCCCATCCAGGTGGTAACTCATCCTCACTATCTGTATCATCCATGCCAGCGTACTTTAGAGCTGCCATGGTTCACGTTTTTGCGTAAACGATGGAGTTACAGACACAAACCCAGTGACAAACTGGTGCTCTGTAAAAAAAAAATGAATGCAAATGTCACACCAAACGAGCGTTCTCCAACACTTCCGCAACAACACAGTGACGACTGCCGAATTGCCATATGGGAAATTGAGTCGGATGATATGTGATTCGGTCGGACTGCCTCTGATTGGCTGTTTCGTTGTAAGGCAACTGATGACGCCCTGGGCTTTCGAAAAGTCGCGTTTCTTCTTTTATGTTTCTTCAAACTGATATCGTGCTAACCGATAGCCTTCAATCCTCATAGTATAGTTTGCATTCCTGATTGAAAGAATGCAAGCTTACACCATTACTCCGTACCCACCCTAAAGAAATGTGGTTTACTTGTCCAACCAACCGCCCTAACCCTTAACCTTTTACGTGAGGGGAAAAGTTACAAATTTGCATGTAAAAGCTGTACGCGTAAGATTTAGAATATCTTTAGGATCTCATTTATTTATATTCGAAAATAATGATAACAATATTTAATAAAATCTTGATATTTGGTACATTGTTTTTTAAAAACCATTTGTAACTATATAATTATAAAGTAGTTAAAGGTAGGGTAGGAGATCCTGGATTTTGAGTCCAGCGAAGCTGCATTTTGAAAATACACCGGTAAAAAGTCCCAACCCTTTTCTTCACTTTTCCCCCGAAGGCACGCCTCTAGAGTACATGAACGCGCACGAGCACGAAGGTGCACGAGCGCTGTTCTGACAGCAAGCATCGATCGTTGCCGTATTTAGTATTTAGTATTTAGTTTATGCTAACTATACGTTTAATAATGCTAGGTGCTAGCCAAGCTGGCTCTAGTTTAGCTTCCTGCCAAGCTTCTGGACGTTCACGGAGCAGGGTACGCGCACAGGGAGAAGGAGGGGGAGGGAGGAGCAGATTGCAGTTTGATAGACGGCATCAGTATCCAATCATTGTGAACGGTCCGTTCACAATGATTGGATACTGTTTTTCCTAGATTGTACGTTCTAGAGGCCACTAAAACTTTTCATATTTGTGTCAAAACTTTTAATTAATTGGTTGCAATGGGGGTGTGAAGAGTATTTCAAGCAATATGTAAAAAAATGTTCCAGAAAAAGATCCCCTACCCCGCCTTTAAAACAAGCATATTTTCCCTCATTTTGAAATGCTTTGTTGCATAAGAATGAACTATTAACTTTTGGAATCAAATACCACAAATGGTATCATCATTTTCTTTCATTTCTAAGCCTCCATACATATTTTGAATATATCAATGTGAACTCAAGAGGTTATCATGTAATTGAGTTTATTAACCATTAATACTCAAGTATTGTCCTACTAATAACCCTTTCTACTGAACTTTAAAACCAGTATATCCTTAAACTATAAGGAACAACAGGTGCAGTTGGGACGCCACAAAAACCACCTCCATACCCAAGAATGATGATTGACAAAAAAGCAAATTTAATCATCAGGAACTACACCACTTCAAAAACAAAAACGTTGATAGAAACCTGATTTTAAACTTAACTAAAAGGGATAGATGCAAGTCACAAGGCCGTGCTCTGTTTATTTGATGTGCCATGCACAGGTGTTCTGGATCAGCTCATTAGCTTTTTTGTATGCAAAAACAGCGGCGTTCTCTTGCTCCTGCTACCTGACTTTTAACCACATTGTTCTAATGTTGCAGGTGTCCTGTCCGCCTTTGTAGTCTGTTTGAATATGAAGGCTGCACAAGTAATGAAAAGATCCTAAGTAATAGATTTAATTGCAAACAAAAAAAACAACCGGAATTACCTTGCTGCTGTATGTCTCCTCCAATCGGTCAACTTTTATTTCACATGCATGTCAATCTAATTTCTTGCAGCATATGTACTGGTGGCTTTGAAAGAACTAAATATCGGTATTAATCCTATTATTGGCCGGTGATGTAATGGTAACTTGTTCAGGGTGTTGATGGGCCTTTTGGATATCAACACTTTTTAATTAAGTGAAATTTTTCCATAATTAGCCCATAACATCTCAAATGTCAGACTGAGTTTTGAAGTGTTTGGGCTTGACAACACACTTCTAATCTGTCTGTCCTTGAGTCCACAGAGATGTTTTGCCCAAGAAAATAGAGAAGTACCTTCTGGTGTTCATGACACAGCACTCACAAGAATCTATGGACGTGTAGAAATAGACTTGGATGACTAAAACTTAATCATAAAGTCCAAGTGAGAACAACTGCCAAATGTGCAGTAATCCCCTCAAGGTTCTTTTGAGATATCTCAGTCATGCAAATGGGACAGGCAACCTGAAAACATAATGTCTTAAGCTAGCACAAAGGTATAGTAATACACAAATAGCCCAATGACCTAAGGCCCCTGATGTAGTTTTATATCCTTCTGACCAGAGAAGCTGATGTTCACAAAATGTCACTTTTTCCTTTAACAAATTGCCCTTTTGAAATCATTACTGGCACATATTACAAAGATACTCTCGCATTCTGCAACATGTAAGCTGCTTTTCTTTTGTGCAAGCTTTTGATGCCGCTGCTGTTAAACAATGATGCGCTTACTCATCTTCCATTGTCATTTTAAACAAAATTGATTAAGACCCCCAACAAACATAAAATGACACTAAAACATTCAAATAAAAGTTAGTTTAGTTACTATTAACAAAATTGACTACCTGAGAGGGGGATATATATATATATATATATATTATGTTATATATATGTGTAATAACATATTTGGCATTTAGAATAGGTCACAATAAGCTACCCTTAAAAAAATGACTGATATAAAAGTGTAGATGGACTGACTTCTTTTGTTAGTTTTTGTTGCCAGATTTCAAAAGGACAATAAAGATATCATTAAGGAATTCTTCACAGTGCATACACATTTTTGTAAGATGAAAGGTAATCTGGACCGTTACAACCCAGCCCTGACAAGACTTTCATAAAAACAAGGGTATATTTTACTCCAGTCACCTTTAAGTAATTCAACCTGATGTCTTAAATGGTTGAATACTAACACAAGAACAAATGTGATGGCTGAACTCCACTGAACTCGACCTGGCCACTGCGCATGCTCTGCACTGTTCTGTGGGCGGGGCTACGAGATGGGCCGACCCGTCTAACAGTAGTCAACTGTGTGTTTGTGTGTATTGGTGTGTGTGTTCGTCTCAACGAAACGTGCCTCAGCAAAGAAACACACATACTAACGTGAGACGTGATAGATAACGGTTGCTCTGGTATTGAAAGTTTTGTTTTTGTTGCCTTGAGATTGTTTCGATGTTATACTATGTATATTAAAGCATTTCGCGTGTAAAACGCAGTATTTATTGGCCAAGAGCAGCCGACTCCGTTTCTACTGAAGACTGTCCGCTCCTCCTACCCTCGATGAAGCGCTGCGATGCCCTCTGATTTTATATCCCTCCTTAGCTCGGATATCGACCTCAATTCCCCCAAATCTCTATACTCTAAAGGTAAGCTTTTAATTCAAACGGGTTACAATGAAGTCACTAATCCGTTTTGTCCTTCTTTAACTGGGAGCAGAATTAATGTCTTGATAGCTCATGTTAAGCTGCTAGCTAGCGGCGGTTAGCTTCTTTTCTGCTCTTAGCAACACTAGTTAGCATAGTTAGTTGGCTGCGTTTGGCTGGTAGTTAAGCGACCAATTACCTGTCTGGTTAGTGCTACATGTCACATACGTGGAAGAGCATGATACGCTAGGTTTCTCGCCTTATTAGGTGTGAACGCATCAGTGTGATAAATCTGCATTTTTAGCTGATTGCTAACATCATGACAGGTACATACACGAGCTAACGTAGCCACGGCTACGTAAGGTCGCTTTCTAGCTACCACATTGTTCAGCGGTTTTACGTACTTATGTCCTGGTCGATTTCTGCAGAGGGATGTGTGTGTGTTTGCGCGTGTGCTCGCGCGCCCGTGAACGTAGCAGGGGATGAAAAGTAGTGCGTTACTGCTGGTCTATGTATTTCGCTTGTCTTGGTTTACTGAGTGACAGTCCCTCTGTTGTTTTGGACTGTTTGGCGGATTTAAGCCAGTTGTCCCCATCACATTCTCTGGTTTCACTGAAAGTATGCGGTTGTTGGCACTTCAAAGTCAATATCAAGGGCCCGCTAGCCCCCCAATGCATTCTATCTCTAATACCACTGCACACGTGTCAGCCAACTGCTCTGTTATTATAAGGAGGGCGTTGCTCCACGATCCAAGTGCAAGACCGCTCATCTCATTGTGTGATTAGCTAGGTTAGTAGGTGTTCGTGTGAAGGCATTAAGCAGAACTTTTTCTCAAGGTGAGTTTTGTCTCTATTAACAGTGTATAGAGTTAATGTGTAAACTGATGGACCTGATGTGCTTCACATCACAGGCATCCTGCTTTTGCATTTTCATGGGATAAAGTTGTATGTGTTGAACTGGTCTGTGTCTTTCAAGTTTCACCGAAACCGAGGTGAGAGGAGCTCTTAGTTTCCTGCTTCAGAACAATGAGCAACTTAGATTAAATCGGTTACCTTGTTGTCATTACGGTGCATCAAATTCCTGGTAAGAAATCTGGAGACATGCTAGAAGACTCTTTACCTAGAAAGACACTGATATTAGTTTATTACCTAAGGAGTTTAACATCACTGCCTTTATGATCAATGTCATCAACAAAAGGTGGATATAGTCTTTGCACAATCACAATAGACATAACATTTGGACAAACTGAATTTATTCCCAGTATAACCTTGCTCTTGCCTGCTGGTCCTACATCCATCTGGCTGTTATATATGCGATGCACATGAGCCAACAGAAAGCTTTCTCTGTGACCCTGTAATGCTTAGGTGAGACTGCAATATGGTAACACTGTACAACATGACTGTTTATTTATATCTCAGTAACTGAGTGTTAGTACGTGCTGGAATCTAGGTAGCAGAAGGGCTAATCAAAAATCTACAGGGAGGCCTCATGTATATAGGTGTGAGGGCAGACAAATTGCCAGTCTAACAAAGCACCTTTTTTGGCTCTGAATGAGGCGGTTATAAAGCCACAAAAGTAACCTACAAACTATTCAAGTGTACACCATCAAAGATGCCATGCAGGTATTGGAAAGCATGGTGGTCTGTTTATATCTCTGTCAAACATGCGCACATTCGTGCTCAATTGAATGGAGATGCATTTTCTCATAAGACCACAGATGGAGCCCCTTCCTACAATGACATGTGGAAATATTGATGTCTATTTGTATACTGGCACCTAGAGGTGCACCGAAATGAAAATTTGTGGCCGAAACCGAAACCGAATAATAATTAATCACTTGGCCGAAAACCGAAACCGAATATTACAGTTCAGTTAAGTTAACAAAAGTTAGATTTTTCACCATTTTTAAATATTGCTTAAATCTACGCCTTACAATAAATGTTTAGACATGTTTTTCAAAGAAAATAAATGTTTATTTGAAATCTTCAAAAGTTATTACTAATAACTAGAGATAAGTTTAATTAATTCCCATTTTCAATTCATTCTGGGGTTTTTTTCATTCATTTCATACAACAACAAAAAATACAACATATTATAAACGCGTTCCAACACAAAAATGTAAAAACATGCAATATAACAAATTATCTGAGTGTCCTTTTTGGCATAGAGTCTAGGTAGCCTGCTCCTTCAGGAACAGTGGCAGCATTTTTTGTAGTTTGTGTGTTTTGCCTTTTAGTGATATTTTAGACTGAAACTACTACGGTGAGAAGACAATTCAACTTGGCTGTAAATGCAGGAGTTTTTTAAAAATGTATTTTGAAATACGTGCTTTTATGTTGAAACAAGTAAAACAGGAAGTAGCGCCGGTTAGCTCCGTGAGCTTCACACAGAGACCGAGGAGCACCTGTAGCGTGATGTTACCTGCTAGTTTATTTTTATTTCATCACTCCATGCTTCGTGGTGTTTGCTGTAACTGGGTGAATGTGATGCAGAGGAGAAGTGGAAGTTAAAGAATCCTAGTTCTGACCCTGCAGATTGCCTCTGGGGAATGACTCTGCCGTTGGTTGAGAAGCAGCTAAAGTGGCCAGTATTACTTTGATTATTTATTGGTACCAGCGACCTGCTAAGAATGCTATTTCTTTAATGATTACAACAACTAATGTTGTCTTTTATTTTGTTTACTCGAACATTTAGTTCTACGGTGTTGATGTGGCGTTAATAAACATCTGTGAGAAGAACCGGAGTCTCGCATCCAATCAATGAGCGGCATATTGGCAGAGTTTACAGATGAGTTTGGTTCTGTCGACTCCACTGTCTGTGGATAATTTTGCGTCACCACCATTCGGCCTCCGATTCGGCCACTCATTTGGCTTTCGGCCGAAAGCCGAATGTGTTTTTTTTTGCGTTTTCGGCCGAATATTTTCGGTTGCCGAATATTCGGTGCACCTCTACTGGCACCTCTCTCTTCTTCATATCACTGCTACACTACTACACATACTCTGTATTTAATGGAAACTGGATTTCCCAATGTCGAAGGATGCAGAATAACTGTCATCATTTGTGCCAATAGTGATTTAAAAAAGATTTTCCAGTCTTTAAACAAAATAAAGATAATTCTCCTTGTTGGCAAGGTTTCCCAATGAGGAATAATGGACAGAAATTTTGATTTATTTTGACCACTCAAAGTGCTTTTATATTACTAGCCCCATTCAAGCTTTCAGCACACACTCAAACTGATCCTGTGACCAGTGATCAAACAACAGACCTTCCGACTGGCTGACAACTGCTCTTCCTCCTGAATTACAGCTGTCTCAACTTTACACTCACAATGTACACCGAATGCAGCATTACCCTGCACCAAAATAGAGGAGGGAGGAGGAGGCAAGTTTGAAATGCTGTGTAACCACGTAGTACGTATTAAAATACACACTGAAGTGCCATCATAACAGAAGCATCTGGTAGACATTTATAGTGCCGTTCATTTTTACTGCCTCTCAATTTCTGAGTTTTACTGGCTGAGGTCATTTTAACTTGTGAGAGAAAAATAAGCATGTTTTCCAACATTATGAAATTGGTATTAGTGATTTCATAATGTTGTGACAGTGACTGAAGGATATTCATCAACAACGGTTTTGAAAACTGGGGACATGTAAGATAGAAGATGATTGTTTTAATTCAGGATAACATAAAATGTTGACACTGGTGTCGCGTGACAACATTTTGCAAATAGTCATTTGAGAAACCCGAGCCGTGCCTTATGCCACGTTGAGTTGGCATTAGATTCCATTATATGAGACGTATACAGAAGGAATTCTTTCGTGCTCCTTATGGATTTAGCCGGGTTGACAAATTTAACAAACTGGCTTTGAATAAGAGTTGATCCTTAGTTGGGGTCCTTTGGCTTTTATCTAAAAAAAAACCCCTCAAATTCAAAAATTCAAATGGCCAAAGATCTGCTTTGTGATTAAGCTTAATTAAGGGTTACATTAGTGAACATCGTCCTGTGTGGCTCTTGTCAGCGCTTCTCACCTGTGCATCTTTGGTATTTATCTCTTTTGACATTTAATCTTCTGTTGCTGTCAGGACCTCCACGCCCAAGTTCCCTCTCTGCCAACAGCATTTGACTAATGTGCAACATCACCTCCAAAGCTGACAGACTGTTAGTTTATCGCACATCTGTCAGTCTGTATTGGAACGGTACCCCAAATGTTTAACTCTGTTGGGGCTGGGAGCAACGCAGTTTAGGAACAGGTCCTAAATCGCGTGATTTGGACCAAGGAGGCCATCAGCTTTCTAACAGCTTAGGTTCCTTGGCTCCAGAGACTGTTGCTGAACCATCGCTCATCCAGGACAGTAAAAACGGGGACGACTCTGACTTGTAACTAATGTATTCCTTATATGGATGTTTACAACAGTCACTGACTGGTGCTCTTCTCTCATGTCAATTTAAATGCATCTGCTACACTAAAAAAAATGTACAAGCTGGGATGAGTGAGAGAGAAGCGCTTCCAAAATTGGAGTGTAAGGCATAATGCAAATGTACATTTATGTTTCTCTGGGTCTACTCTGGGTTCCAAAGATTGTCCGTTCAGTGACACACACACACACACACACACCCCCCCCCACAGATGATACATGCCGTGATTAGTTTTGTTAACGATTAACTTCCTAATTAGTAAGTAGTTTCACAATTGTTCACAGTGCAGTCTGTGGAATAACCAAAGGAAATGAAACAATGCTTGATATAGTCATTTAACCACGTGGAAAATTGAACCCTGAGAAATGATCATTTAAAAAAACAAGAAGATTAAAAGTAAAACTGCATGGCAGATGTTAAAAAGTACCGGTGAAGCAACTCATAAGGGAAATTGGTTCCCAAAATGTTAATCTCTGATTGTTTTACAGTTGTTCTGCTCTAATATACAAAGCAAAAACATCCCAAATCCAATAGAAATATGTAACCTGGGCAGATTATTATTTTTTTTTTTAACTTAAGCGGACTTCCAGGTATTATTGTCCAGTTAGGCTCCACGTGGCTGTACCAAAACTCTGTTAAGCTCTGTGGGGGTGGAGCAACACACCTCAGCTGACTTCATTAACCTAATCCAACCTGACCCTCTCAGTGGAAATGCAGACCCGGGCCTGAAATAGTCTTTTAGTTCCTGGAAAAGAAACTCCAGGCAGTTAAGTTCTGGGTGCTGTCAAAATGCAGCTAAAGTCACGGCTCGTGAAAAGGTCATCTATTGTTTCACTGTGTTGGGGTTTGTTTTTTGAGGAACTGCACTGTGTAAGTGGTAATATGTAAGTTATAACTTATCCTTTCAGCTTGTGTCTTAGTCTGATGTACGTTTGCCAAGGAGAAAGAGAACGTGAGACAGGGTAATGGGCCTTTTCTTGAAATAATTTTAGTGTCAAGAGTAAAAATGGGATTCTTTGTGCTTGACTGCAATGAGTAGCTCCTTTGTCTGTAATATGGCTTGAGCATATTGTTTTGTGTTCAGAAGTGTAATCAAAGCAGCCATCGTTTGGCACAGATAGGAATTCTTGAGCTGCATATTTCTTTTATTTGCAGCTAAATGTTGCACACATGAATTGTCTATTCAGCTATCGTCCCACGTCTTAGCCCCAAGCCAGCTGCAAAGAACAGAGCCAGTGCCCGTGCATTTGGCAGAACCTCAAAGGCAAATGTAACGTGAGCACTGCTTAGATATAAGATGATGTAATTTAATTGTTCTCAGTGTAGGTTAAAGTCAGACCTCTGCCTGGCCGAGTAATCTCTTACAGCTTACTTTCCCAGCATACTTTCAGTAATTTTTCTGATCTTTGCATAAAAAAGACACTCTATGGTTTACCTCTATGCAGCAAATTGAGCACAACACTGAATCTTTTCAAGTAATATCATCATTATTTGTTGTAGTAGTATTGTTATTCATTTATTTATTTATTCATTATGTGTAGTGAGAAGTGAGTCAGTGCTACTGTCTTCAGGAAGTTACTCTTCCTGAGGACCACATATGTTCTTAACACAGGTTAGCTCTATGATATCCTCAAAATGAGACGAAAACTAAGGGCTTAAGAGTTATTAAATGATTTCATATTTATTAATTTGAGTCGTTTTAAAGGGCAACACTTTTAGCCCTTGGAGATGCACCGATCAATCCGCCGCCGATTTTTATATTAAAAAAGAAAAAAGCCGGTTTTATATCCAATCGGTGACAGGTTGTCGTAATTTCCGGTTTTCGGCTGATCAAACTGACCCGCATGCGCGGTGCGTAGTAGCTCAATGCGCTTTACTTGGAATGGGGGGGTACTTGGAATGAGACGGGGGCTGTTAGAGCAATAACGAAGCTGTTTAAGAGCTGTAACACTTTTTTATTTACATTATTAACTATTTACATTAACAACCAGTAGGTGTCGCAATTCAATGTTTTTTTTGGGGGTTTTTTTGGGAACGTTGGCAAGGTGGCAGTGCGAGTTTGCTAAGGCGGCCGCCTTGACTATAATGCTTGCAAGTCAAAAGTAAGCCGCGGAGGAGGAATGCCTAAGACATTTGGAACAACAAACTTAATACGCCTCTTGGAAAAGAAGCACCTAGGCTTGTTTAGCAAATATAAGGAGGACACTGCCGCTAAGAGGAGGGATGCAGCATAGTCGCAGCAACCACAACAACCCTCCGCCGTGGCTGCTATGTTCGACATCAACACTGAAAAGTCCACTGCCACCACTAGGAAAATAATGGAGTTCACGGCACTGGACGACCAGCCGTTTCGCGTAGTACAGGATAAAGGCTTCGTAAATCTGATATCGTAAATCTCAGTCCACGGTAGGGGTGGGCGATATGGGCAAAAAAAAATATCTCGATATTTTTTAGGATTTTCACGATAAAGATATTTTGACGATATTTAAAAAAAAAATTAAAACTTGCATTAAGATCACAATAAAATGAACACAAGCATGCAAGTCTAAGCACACACGGCCGGTAGGCTACAGTGAAACTGCGAATGGCTCATTAAATCAGTTATGGTTCCTTTGATCGCTCTACCGTTACTTGGATAACTGTGGAAATTCTAGAGCTAATACATGCAAAACGAGCGCTGACCTTCGGGGATGCGTGCATTTATTAGACCCAAAACCCATGCGGGGTGCCTCTCGGGGTGCCCCGGCCGCTTTGGTGACTGATAACCTCGAGCCGTTTCTCAGGCTACTTCTCCCTCCGGAGAGGGAGCCTGAGAAACGGCTACCACATCCAAGGAAGGCAGCAGGCGCGCAAATTACCCACTCCCGACTCGGGGAGGTATTGACGAAAAATAACAACACAGGACACTTTAAATCCTTTAACGGGGATCAATTGAAGGGCAAGTCTGGTGCCAGCAGCCGCGGTAATTCCAGCTCCAATAGCGTATCTTAAAGTTGCTGCAGTTAAAAAGCTCGTTGTTGGATCTCGGGATCGAGCTGACGGTCCGCCGCGAGGCGAGCTGCCGTCTGTCCCAGTCCCTGCCTCTCGGCGCCCCCTCGATGCTCTTAGCTGAATGTCCCGCGGGGTCCGAAGCGTTTAGCCTACTTTGAAAAAATTAGAGCGTTCAAAGCAGGGCGTGGCGTGGCGCTGTGGTAAGGGCAGAGGACCACTGGCGCCGCACTTTTTGGCGATTGAAAAAAAAAAAAAAAATTTTTTTTTTTTTTTTTTTTTGCCTATATCTCGATATTGCAAATTACTCATCGTCAAAACAACATTCACGATAATTTCGCAAACGATACATATCGCCCACCCCTAGTCCACGGTACAAATTACCAAGTAGGCGGTACTTTTCTGACAGCGCTGCCAGAGTTGTTTGAGAGCGTTTCAAGCCATATACACAAACTGCTGGACGCCACTAAATCCCCGGTCAGTTTCACAACGGACATTTGGACTTCCAACGAAAGCTTAATGTCAATGTTGAACCTGACTGCTCAGTGGCCGGATGATGAATTTGAGCTACATGTAGTCCTTCTACACTGTGAGGAATACCCTGGGTCCCACACCGCCGACAATCTAAGAGCCAAATTTAAAAAAATGCTGGCGGAGTGGAAAATCGACAAGAAGAGGGTTCATGTCATGTTGCGTGACCGCTCGGAATATGACCAAAGCACTGGATGATGGCAACCTCCCCAGTCTCCCGTGTATGGCACATACACTACAGTTAGCGGTGAGTGAGGCACTGCAGTCTCAACGCACTATCACTGACGCTGTGGCAACAGGCAGGAGAATAGTCACTTACTTCAAACACTCATCGTTAGCCTATTCAAAACTCCACGCTATCCAGGAGGAGCTGGGTCAACCCACAAAGTGCTTGCAACAGGATGTCCCCACGAGGTGGAACAGCACATTTTATGTGTTGCAGTCGCTGTTGGAACAGAAACGTGCCCTGGGCTTATACGCAACAGAACACAAGCTCCTGGCTGTACTCACCACCTATCAGTGGGGGTTAATTGAGAATGTGTTGAGCATCCTTGAACCTTTTGAGGAACTCACTAAGACAATTAGCTCCTCGTCAGCCACCGCCGCAGTTATCATCCCTGAAATCACTGCACTAAAGCGCCTTTTGGGGAGAGCAGCAGACACAGACCGTGGTGTGGGCACTGCCAAAGCCACGCTGTTGGAAGCAGTCTAGAGAAGGTTTAAAGACATCGAGAAGAATCCACTGTACGCTGTGGCCACCGCTATGGATCCCAGGCAAGTTATAACTTACTGCTAATAATGTAAATTAGCCCACTACTATTCTTAAATGAATAAGCATTTGCTACTAAGCTATAGGCTCATGTGTTTGCATGGGTATATCAAAACATAAAATTAATTAAAACAAAAAAAGGGTACTTTTTGTTGGCCTTTTAGTGCCTGCTTGTGTATGTTCAGAGTGCACAACATTTATGTATTGCCTGGCTAATCAGGCTATATAATAAAAATAAAATTCCTTTTGTCTGTTGATACATATACAAAACCTGCTACTTCTCAGCAGAAGTAAAGGATGAAGTGAAAAGGGTGCTTCTGTACATGCTGGACACAGTGGACACCAGTGCCAGCAAGCCCACACCTGTTCAGCCTTCTGAGGAAGCTGCAGCCAAAAGGGCAAGTCATCTGCTTTCGGTGCATGCTGAGATACTGAAGGAGAGTGCTAGCAATGAGGAAGAGTGACTGCTGGGCAGCCCTTCATCTGTGCAGTTACATCGTTACCTGTCCGAGTTGCCCATCAAGAGATCTGAAGATGAAACTGTAAAAGATGTACTGAAATACTGGCACGAAAACAAAACGCACTACACTCCGCTTGCCCAAGCCTACCTCTCTGCTCCACGTACAAGCGTCGATAGCGAGCGCTTGGCTAGTAATGTCATAGATGAGAAAAGAAACAGGCTTTCTGGTAAGAAGGCAGAGAGACTTCTGTTTGTGAAGAAGAACCTTCGATTCATGGTTAAGTGATTGCATTGGGAGTGGGACGGAGTACTTTGTTCACAACCTAAAGGTACCTGTTTGTTCCCATATTATGATTCACTTTTTTATTTAGAGAGGTCAAGAGAGGTCAAAGGCCTGAAATGTGGTGCAATTTACTTTGAGAACCAGTTTTCATTTTCAAGTACATATAGTGGACTTTATCTTTTGTTTGTATTAATATTTTAGTTTTATCCTATATTACAGTATATGCTGCACTTTTTATTTTGAAATATTAAAAGAGGTGGTGCAATTTACTTTGAGCACCAGCTTTAATTTTCAAGTACAAAGATTTCATTGCACTTTATTTTTTAGATGGACTTAAAGTTTTCTTTTGTCTTATAACTGCTGCTTGTGTTGAGGTGTTGTTGAAAACCTCAAATGGGGGTACAAGTACCCCTAGGGATACCCAGAGGTACTGGAGGGGTAGTCAATAAATTACATTGTACCAGACAACTGCTGGGATGTTTTTGAATGTTTTTGTTTGAATGCAAGTTAGTTATTGACCTGTAAACTGGACTGAATGTTATGGTCAGTGTTGAAAATAAATCTGCTCAGGAGGCACTGTTGAAACTCTCACTCTTTTCTCACTTTCTTATTTGTGATGTTTTATTCTTGAAAAGGGGGGATATGATAGCATATAGCCTACCACTAGTTGTGGTTTTAATTGCAGTTATATAAGCAAAATGTTGTCTGGGAGAAGGGTACTTGTATTATATTTGGGAAAGGGTACTCAAGCCAAACAAATATAGTGTCTATTATATGATTATAATTATTTCTTAGATATTGTATTGGTAAAACCAGTTTTGGCAGGTCAGACCTCTTTAAAAACCAGAAATCGGTATCGGCCAAGAATTTTGCAATCGGTGCATCTCTATTAGCCCCAGTTGGAATGTGACACCTTGCCAGTACAATGAGGGGTTGCATGAAAACAGCTTTTGACTTCTTCCCTCTGACCCATTAGTTTATAATTTTGTTTGTTTTGTAGAAACACAAATTATTCAATGAGGAATATTGTTTAGACTGAGCTGCAGTGATCAGACAGCTAGCTACGAATAATTGGGGACACTCTTGATTACCAAATAGTTGTTGGAGGTTTTCAAAGCAAAACTGTCAAATACTTGTGCACTCTTCACAAATATGAAGCTCCAACACTAAACCTGAATGATTAAAGATGTTGCTGTAGTTGGTGTTTACTGTAAATTTTTTCTGTAAAACTTTTTTACAGAAAAGTGCTTACATAAGAAATGGGCAGCTTAGCCAGTGACGGTGAACATGTTTACTTGCAGCCATATTATTTTCATTATTAATTCCCCACTGGCACAAGCCGCTGCAAAGTTTGTAAACGGAGACTTTTACATCGCTCTCAATCCCTGGGCCGGGCTCATAAATGCATTCAAAGTGCTCTGTGCAATCCAAACTTTGCATTTCCATCGCCAAGTCATGTGACAGACCAGCAGCGTGTGTTAATGGATGTTTGTTTGCTGGGTATTTCAGTCGTAGATGTTTGAATATAGCAGTTGTAGCTGACTGTAGTCAATCACTATTATATACAACTATGTGCACGTGTGAACAAGAGAGTATCATCGCCTATAGACATCAGTAGAGTTACAGGATGTGTTTTCAAATAGCAGTAACTTGAACATGATTTATCTGGATCTGCCCCAGTGGTCATTTTTGGATGACATAATGAAACTTAAAAGACTCTCGGGAGCCGTAGTCCGGCAGTTTTAAAGGAAGTTGAATCGATGTGCACCAAAACTGAGCATATTTTTCCTCTATAAAAAAAGGACAGCTCAGACACTGTAGACCTTCACTCGTGGCTTCTTTTCAAGATACTCCCCATCAGACTTATGGTTCTGATGAGAGGCTGCTGTCCTCTATTCCTCACCCGCGTTGTGCGAGCTGTCTTTTTGCTGTGCGTCCACATCTTTGGGTCGACACTTACCATCTCAGTGTTATTGTTTCTTATTGACTTCTATGGTTTAAAAGTTTATTGCTAGTAGTATTCGTTTAGCCTTTAATGTAATGGGAAATTCGCCTAACTGTCAACTACATTTGTGGACTGAGTGAATGTACACTGCGAGAGTTTAAAAGTTAAGTTTCAAGTACACATGAACTGAGACATAGGTTTGGAGGCTGGTCCTACAGTCAGTGGGGTTACATGGCACTGAAAGGATCAGATAATTGGCTAAATTACAGTAAGACTGAGTTATTAAGTGCATGTAGACACCTTAATCTGACAAGAAATTGGGTCGAATCGAGTTACTCGTGATCGGATTAAGACCCAGAGATGACTCGGTTGAAAGTCTAAATAAACGTGCTTGTAGACGGGTGAAGCACGTGGTGAATTAGACTTTGCGTTCTGCGCATGCTCGAAATTTTTTGGGAACCGGAAGTCGGAAGAGACGATATTACTGTTG
The DNA here is from genome assembly GCF_027942865.1 of Odontesthes bonariensis. Classification (NCBI taxonomy): domain Eukaryota; kingdom Metazoa; phylum Chordata; class Actinopteri; order Atheriniformes; family Atherinopsidae; genus Odontesthes; species Odontesthes bonariensis. The sequence goes on along the minus strand of NC_134512.1, from coordinate 15,332,878 downwards.
TAGTCGCCGTCACTGCGATGGAGAAAGCGCCGTTGTGCATCGTGTTTGTGCAATAAGCAGGTCATCACAAACTAAATATAGAGGGACGTACCTTCATCTTGCTCTTCATTCGCCATTTTCTCGAATGCCTGACTTTGGTGTTGAAGCGGTCAACCGGAAGTGGCTCTATTAGCAATAGTTGAAATGGGTACAGCGCCACCTATCGTATTGGAGTATGACATGCTTTGTGCCTCTGATCAGATTCATTTACCACCATATATCCAAGTATAATTACCCTTGCTCAACTCATTCTTATTGTAATTTAGCCAATTATCTGGTCCTTTCAGTGCCATGTAACCCCACTGAGTATGTGCTCTTAAAAGATGATCCTGAAGCTTCATGCGCAGGGTCCCTGCATACAAAACGCAGCCTCATAACAAGCAGGATCATCACAAAATGGCTTGTAACAACAGGCTATCAGGTTTGGGGTAAATCCAAGGATCACAGGGACACTATAAAATCCCTCTGATTTTGGAACTGGGCAAATCCCATCTGTACGATTGACATATTCATTTATGTATGAGGGGGAAAAAAGCTGGAATATTTTTCTTAAATTCCACTGAACTAAAGTTTCTTTCTGATCAGGTTTGATTTACAAACCTTTAAAAAAAGAAATATTATATAGATTGTGTGGAAATGTGAACTTTTCTAACAACTAAGAGAAATTTTGAGTTGAAAATTAGATATTAAAGCCAAGTTTCTCTTGCTAAGCTGTACAATGACGTGGTTTAACCCAGCGTTGATGCTCTTTGATCAAGTCGGTCCGTGTCATCCCCTCTGACCATGTGATCCTCCTAACCTGGGTCACAGGATGAACCGTCATCGCTGGTATTTATCATGCAAGGTCTCTTTTTCTTCTTCTTTTTTTTTTGGTGGAAGTTTGTCGTGTTTCTGTTGTTAGACATGTTGCGCAAGTCTATGAACAATGAGGGTATTTGTTCATATGACTGTTGCTGTAGCATACGAATGGGCACCGTGCAGGTTGTAACACACATACAGTACACTGGCTCGCAGTTCCTGTGTGAAAAGGCTTTTAGTTAAGGCTGAGGTCACGTCGGGTTGCCAGTCGGACTCGAATACATCCAGCAACAAAGACTCACTTTCTTCACACCACGAACAACAGACAAAGATGGAAGGGTGGAGTGAGGATCATATACACTTTGCTGTTTGTTTCAAGATCACATTTAATTTATTATATAAGCTGTTTGTTATAAACTCCAAGGCTTTATGAACTTTTTTTACTGTACTGTGATGTTTTATTTAGTTTCACTCAATATCAATATGTCATTGACATGACTCGATCGTCTGTAGAATTTGTCATTTTCAGCTTTTTTTTTTTTATCCGCACAGAACTCTGCTCCAGACAAGATCTATTTATTATCATTATTATTATTATTATTAATAATTGATGGATCTTTTTTTAACTTTTTTTTAATTCATAATGGGATTTACAGATGAGCTCTGGATAAGCAATATTAGGTGGAGTCGGCTTTCATCTCAGAGCTTCAGGGGTTTATTTTTCTTTCTCTCGTTTGTGTCGAACTACTGTGTAGTTCTTTGTGTGAACTCTGATGTGTTATTGCACCCTGAGCCGCATCGCTGTCGTGCGAGATCATGTGTCCCGTCGGCTTCATCGTTCTGCTGGTGCAAAGTGTCAGATGACTACTACGCATGCTGCGTGCTGCTAGCGCACAGCTGAGATATCCATGTCAGGGTGTTGATAGGTGGCTGTTTCTTAGCAACTAGACTACCTGCTAATGCATTTATCTGCCATCAAATGTGGTTTATTCCTGTGTTGCTGCAGTGGATGGATATTTCTACTGGGAATCATGTTACCAACAAATATTATGTCTCTAAGGGGTTTTTATTACCCCAAACCCCATAGGTTGCTAATTTAGTTTGTCATAAGATGCCTTGAGTTGCATTAGTGTTAAATGCAGGATTTCTATTCCAAGATTAACTCTTAAAGATCCTATGGCATGAAAATAAATGGAGGCTTTTATGTATTTTTATAGGCTTTAGTGGTCCCCTAATACTGTATCTGAGTTTTTTTCCCCAAAATTCTGCCTTGGTGCAGAATTACAGCCAGTCCCAAAAATGAGCTTTCCTTAGGATCCCCAGACTGAGCTGTTTAGTGGGGGTGTGGCCTTACTTACGCCCGTGGTACCTTGCGCAAATGTTTTGTGAATCGCTATGGCACGTAGATGGCACGGCAGCCCTATGCCGTAAAACTAGCGAAACCTGTTGAAATGAGCTTACTTTGACAATATGACGAACTAGTTACTGAACAACTCTCCTAACACAGTCAAACATCAAGCAAGTGCTACACAAGACACAGCAAAAAAGCCGTGCGTGAAGGGGAAAGCAGGAGTGAGGATTTTGACATTCTCAGCTGATTGCTCTGGTTTGCAAAGATGCACGTAGCGCGAGTCATTTCAATCAGGGGGAAGGTAGATATCGTCCGCGCCATAACACCAACAGCAGGACGGCTATCAAAACAACAAATAAGTACACAACACTCGTGTTACAGTAAATGAGGTGTCCACTTGCATACCTCATGCTATTTACAGTTACATTAGCGACAGTGACCGAGCTATTAGCTGCAGAGCTAACGACACAGACAGACTGACCGTTTTGACTCTGGAACCATGAATGAATCATTATCCTGACGAAATGCACTGAATTTGCAGATTCATTCTTCTTCAGGAAGCTTGAAGTAGGGGGTTTTGGTCTAAAATGAGCGAGCTAACCATCTCATGGGCATGCAAATACCTCCAACAGCCCAGTTGGCAGAGATAAGAGCTTGCAGATACTATTAGCTGCATAGCTAACGATACAAACCCTTTCTTGTGGTAACAAGCTGTATAACTATACTGTATATACAGGAAAGCAACACAATTATAGAGCGTTAAATTACTTACTCTCGGGAATGAGATCCTTCTCCAAGTAAGGGGGCGAATGGAGCAGGAGATTGACAGGCGGATCGGCGCGGCGTCTGCAGAGATGCGGGCTCTGCATCGGCCCGTTGTGGTGAAAAAAGAGCTGAGCCAGAAGGCGAAGCTCTCAATTTACCGGTCAATCTATGTTCCTACCCTCACCTATGGTCACAAGCTGTGGGTAGTGACCGAGAGAATGAGATCGCAAATACAAGCGGCCGAAATGAGATTTTTTACATCCATATACAGAGCAATGAGCTGGCCAAAGAGCTGTGGGCGGGGAAAGGCAGTTTATTGGCTCTGGGGGCAAACAACCTCCACGTCATAAGAGGCAGCTTTCCTGATCAGGCCATCTGCATGGTCACATTACCAAAGGCGGAGAATAATTTCCAGTGCATGGTTTAGGTCTATCGTCATTTTTAGCCACTGGGGGACCGCAGGCAGGCTAGAGGAACTCATATTAATGTTAAACAACCTTAAAAAATTTCATGCCATGGCTCCTTTAAAAGAAAATAAGGAAACGCAACCACATAAAGGCAGTTCTGTTATTGCTTCCAAGAGTGCAGTGGTGGAAGTGAAATGAACCGTTGGCATAAAATCTCTGCAGGGGCTTAGATTTTAGGCTGTGATAAAAGCCGCCTTATGCACGCCTAAGGTCCCGTGTTCAGATTGGCAGGTATGTGTTTACATGGGGATTTAACCGTGACACCAGCATCTGCGGGTTAAGTGACAAAGGCAGATTTAGTTCTGTTCTCTTTTTCTCTTTGTCATGCTGGTAGTTCAAGTGGACGTTTTAGTTCCGGAAAAGCATGGAGGCCTGTAGAGTACTGTCCAAACATTTAGACCTTGCTGTTCCAGCTACACGGCCCTGCAATAAACAATCTGATTTATGTTTGTCAGAAACTAATGTATCTTCTCCTGCTCACCCTTTATGGCAGAGTCGGTATATGACCTCCTCCCCAAAGAGCTCCAGCTCCAGCCGTCGTCCACCCAGACAGACCCACCCACCATGAGCCAGAAGAGTGGGGGAGAGGCGGGACCTCCCCCCTCTGCAGCCTTGGCTTCAGGTGAGCTACCTGCTGAGCCTATGGAAACCATGATCTGGGATCAGTTTCCCTGTGACTAAACTGTTCCCCAAGTCGGCAGGGGCAAACAAAAAAATGATGATAATTATGTATATGGCCTTTTATGAGTGTCTGGGGGCAACTTCACCTTTTCATAAGTGTCTTAGGCTATATTTGTGACTTAATGACTTTATATAGATGATTTAATATTTGCATGTTGATGCCACTAGCATGACGATGTATGGTTCTAATATTTCACTTGGGTGTATAAGATTCTTCCACTACATTACAAACTACATTAATACTAATTTCTAGATGTGTATTGAGGTTTAAAGCCCATTTATACAGCTGGAATTGAGCTTAATTTGAATATATATTGGGACTTTTTTTTTAAATGTCTGAGATGCAGTCATACAGCAAAAATAGCGCATTTGAAACTTTTTTTTTTTTTTTTTCCCTTTTCCTTTACCATGGATACGTCCACTAAAACTAGCCAATGAAATCTGCTCACTACCCCCCAGGGCAACAATACAAGCCTGTAACAACAACACGAAGGGATGACATTCCAAAGCATTCCACAGGTTGTGTTGGTCCATTATTTCGGACAATTACGCTTCTCTGCAATGATAAGTTAGTGTATTGTTACCAGGACTAACATCAGCCCACACTGCAGCACAGAGAGTGAGCTGCCAGCTAGTTGTGGACGGTAAAATGGATCAATACTTGTATACTACCTATTTAAGCATCTGTAGTTCTTTAGAAGCTCTTTCCATGCACTTCTCATTCACATAGACACTTGTATCGTGCTTCTTATCACATATATGCACTCAATATGCAGCGTTTTCCTCTATACAATTTGGGGTTCAGTGTCTTGCCCAAGGATGCTTGACACATGGACGAGCTGGGGGTTGAATTGCAAACCTTCCTATTTGAAGAAAACCACTCCACCAGCTCAGCCATTTGACGCAGGACTGAATTTGGAATAAAAACACACCATGCGTATGCTACTCTGTCAAAATAACTCAAACGTAGGCTTTGTGTAACTGGTATGAAACCTCTGCGTTGTGTTAAGGTTAATGGATGGAGACCACACTGCTGCTCTTTCGACAGGTCTTTTTATTTTCCAACCTTTCCTCACCGAACATCACAAAAAAGAGCCGCGATTACAATGACGCAAACATTAGCACAAAAAAGTAAAACATGGGGCATACCTGACAAATATAAATGACAAAATGGGAGCTCACCTTTCCTCACCACACATCACAAAAAAGAGGAAGAGTTTTGGAGAGACTGTGTCTTTTGTCACAAATGTTGCTCCCCCATAAAAGAATGTACAGAAACAGAAAAAGAAAACAAAAGTTCCACCTGACTATTCTTATAAATGTAAGGTTAAAAACAATAATTTTGTGGAATTATACCCAAGCCAAATTAACCCTTGTTACATTTGTGTAAATTAAAGTAGTCACCATAACATCACACATTGGTCTGTAATCTGATGCTTTGAAGCCACAAGGTTGGCTTCTGGCCACCAGCACGCTGCTCATAAGAGGTGAATTTATCAGATGATACTGAGATGCTGATGCGTTTTAAGGGAAAGTGTCAGATGTTTGAACTTCCAACAGTAGTTTTGCTATTGAAGGCACATTTTGCCCTCTTCTTGCAACACTTTCTATACGCTGTGAAACGAACCAGACATTCACTGAAAGTGCAATTCGATGAGTTCCTGAAACTTGTCTCCTAATCGGTTTTCAAAAGAAAGTTCATTCTTTTTAAAAGCAAAACCAATAACAAACATTTGTTAAAATCATTGAGTTCAGTTTTAAAACTAAACTTCTAGGCTCAGTCTAACCTGTAACTAACCAGCAGTTAATACAGTGATTGTAACTACTTATTAACTTTTAGTTTATTACACCTACTTTGATTTTTTTTAAATAGACTTGTGAGTTGTCTTTGGGTTTTTTTTGTTTTGTTGTTGTTGTTGTTGTTGTTGTTGTTGTTGTCAATAAGCACTTTGATAAATGCTGATTTTTTTTGCATTAACGGCATGCTAACATATTGGATAGCTTGTTCATTTCATTCACTATTTTCAGCTGCTTTCTTTTATGCTTGTGCTTAATGTGTTTTGGCACCTGGCTTTTTAGGCAGTCAACAAATGATATCGGTGTGATCTGGCTTTGGGGATGTAGTGTTAACAGTACTGCTGATCCAGATGCTGTCCTGTTGCTTAAGCACACATCTCAGCCATTCCCTCTTTTATGACTTCAAATTGTGCTCCAGATTCTGTGTAATGCATCTTAACACAGTTCTCTTTTTCAATAACACTCGCAGTCTTTATTCTCTTTTTTTTATAGCTGCAGCATCTCTCTGACGGTGTCACATAACATGCATACGATGACTGAATGGTTTAATAACTGAGCCACAAATGGGGGAGGGGGGTTAAATGCATATTACGATTACATTTATTTACACCTGAACCAATATGAAACATAATAAAACAGTAAGTCGCGTTTCACAGCTAAATGATTAATTGAACGTCCTGTCTCTTAAATGAAACCGTGAAGTTGCCCTTAGCGGTCATTCGACTGACTTAATGTCATTTAGCAGACAAAAATGAATGTGGTCTGATCTTAGATCATGGTTTAGGGCAGCCAACGTCAGGTTTATCTGTGGGGGACTCTCTTCTAGAGTTTCATCTAAAGAGCAAACTAACTGGTCAGCGGTCATGTTGGAGGGGAGCGCTTTTGTTAACGCTACCTTTTTACTGTCCTGTGTGACCCAGCTGGCCCTAAGCAGTGCTGATCAAAAGCATGACGATTAGAGTGTCCTTCAGCTTATCATTAACCAAATACACATGCTTTAAAGTGTCTATAAATGATAAACTTCAAAAGTTACTCCTTCCTTCAGTATATTAACTCATCCAATTTACTGATTGACAGAAGTTGAGTCTTGAATGATCAGCTCTCTTGTTGCTCATTGGCTGTCTCGTTTTTATTGCAGGAAGTTCCCTCTGAGGCAGGGAGTGTCTGCATATAAAATGGTCTGCAGTTCACTGCTCCATAGGTCAGAGGCTTGTTTATTCTGTCTCCATGGCTACGCTCAGTCCCAACCAAATCTTCCAATTGGCATGCGCAAACTGTTTTCTACTGAATGCACATTGCACAAACTGTAATGTAACCTTGGCAAATTTAATTTGGCGCCACATTATCAGCTTACAAATTTGGCTGTACAAGAAAGATTTTGACCAGATTTTGTTATGTTTCTTTCTGGCAATGTGTATGTAACAATTTGTAGCTTGCTTTTGTTTTTGTAAACAAAGCATGTCAGTTTTGTCACATTGATTTTAATTGAGAGGTTTTGTAGGAATCAAAACATTAATGGGACCTATAGTACCCTTCTCAACTTTAACTTCAGATTATTTGATCAATGCTTGACAGCTCTCGCATGCATAGTGAGAGCATATTACCCACAACAGTCTGTTGAAATTAGAGTTGGGAAGAGGGGAAATCAATACAAATCATGCACAAATTCAGCTGCTTGAATGGGACTGCTAGCCTGCTCTGTGCCGAACACCTGTCCTAACTGTATCTGTATATGCTACTGCAGATGCCACCTCTTCCACCTCCAGCCCTTCTGCCTCCTCTTCAGTGTCCATGGGAGCTCCATCCAGTGGCCCCTCTACCTCATCCTCAGATCATCTCACGGTTGCCCAGCATCTCCACTCCACAGGAGGGGATGGAGCTGGAGCTTCAGAGATGCAAGGTATGGAGGCTACCGGATCTGCCGCCAGCAGAGGCAACAGTGGAGCAAACGCCACCCCAGGGGACATAGGGACAGGGGTGTTGTCAGGGATAGGCGTGCAGCAGCTTCAGAACACCCCATCGAAACGAAGGCCGGTATTGAGCATATCTCCACCACCTGAGGATCTGTTTGACGACAGCCAAATGTCCTGCCAAGATGAGCCTGCGGCGTCGGGGGCACCAGGTCCAGACTCGGAGCACAGCAGCAGTATGTGGGCTGATGATTCCGTCTCAAACTTCAGCTTAATCAGCTCCATATCCTACAACGACAACACAGAGGTGCCACGAAAGTCTAGAAAACGCACCCCGCGTCAGCGGCCAGGCCCCAAGCCGACTCCTCCAGAAGACAGCATGGATGTGTTTGATGCTGACAGCGCCAAGGCTCCTCATTTTGTCCTGTCCCAGCTGGGCACAGACAAGACCGGTCCCATGGCCAGGTGGGGTGACCTATTCTGTCACTTAGAATCAGAGTAGCTCTGCTTCTGTGTAGGAATACAATAACAGTCATTTTGTTTGTCACAAATTACACAGGTGATTTGACTTTTGGATTTTCTAACGTCGCTATTAATGTTTTTGCCCTGCAGCTCTCTTGAGTCGGGGACTGTGGTGAGAGGTGGGTCATTGTCTGCTCAGTTCCCCCAGAGGAGCGATGGAAAGGAGCTAAAGATCCTGGTGCAGCCAGAAACCCAGCACAGAGCTCGCTATCTAACCGAGGGCAGCAGAGGTTCCGTTAAAGATCGGACACAGCAGGGATTTCCTACCATCAAGGTTTGACTACAAGAGCCCCCAGCTACTTCCCAAGAAAGAAAATATCACCCAAGTTACCAGTCAAACCACCACCTAAAAGCACATTTCATCTGAGTTACTTAAAACTTTATTTTATAACAAGTAAGCTGCTTGTTAAGCTTGTAATCATGAGAGGTATTAACAACCACATTTGAAAAAAATGTAACTTCAGCAGTTGTTTGAAAATCTGCCTGTGGCAGTGAAGGAATAGTTTCTGCCTAATATTAGTTCATATTAGCTTTTGACCTCCCACTGCCCCTCTGGGTCTGTTCAGTATTCATATATGTATAATAAGTAATATAACTTTTCCTCCTTTTCCTTTTTGTCCTCAGTTGGAAGGGATTAGTGAACCAGTCGTGCTGCAGGTGTTTGTAGCAAATGATGCAGGCAGGGTGAAACCTCATGGTTTCTACCAGGCGTGCAGAGTGACGGGACGCAACACCACAGCCTGCAAGGAGGTGGACATAGAGGGCACCACAGTTATAGAGATCCCTCTGGAGCCGAGCAACGACATGATACTGGCGTAAGGGTGGATTTTTTTTTATTATTATTTTTTGTTTTGTAACTTGTATTTTAAGATTAGTGAATACCAACATTGTTGGTTTTAGGGGAACATGTGGTGTTTATTTCCCCTTCTGTTTTTGCAGGGTGGACTGTGTAGGAATTTTGAAGCTGCGTAATGCAGACGTTGAAGCTCGTATTGGTGTGGCAGGATCTAAAAAGAAGAGTACACGTGCCAGGCTGGCCTTCAGAGTCAGCATCCCCCAACCTGATGGATCAGTGCTTACTTTGCAGGTCCCCTCATCACCCATCCTCTGCAGTAAGTAATTCAAACACAGCATTTAACAAAAAGAAAAGGGAAAAAAACACCAGGCTTTGTGGCAAAGTTATGGTTGATTTTGTTTGAAGTAATTTGGGATTTGAGCTTTTATGAAACAAAGCATTTAGTATGCTTTTTAGTCCAGTTAGAAAATTCATGTTAAGTGAGTTTTCATTCTTTCACTCCATCATTGTCCAGCCCAGCCAGCCGGAGTGCCAGAGATCCTGAAGAAGAGCCTCCACAGCTGCTCAGTGGGAGGAGGAGAGGAGGTGTTTATCATTGGAAAGAACTTCCTCAAAGGAACCAAAGTTATTTTTCAGGAGAACATTGCAGGTGCTGTCTCACATTTGTGTGGGTTTCTGTGTATAAACTTAGAATAGATGATGGACTAACATTTTTCTTGTTGACTTTGTAGATGACAATTCCTGGCAAGCTGAGGCAAAGATTGACATGGACCTTTTCCATCAGGTAATTATGTATGCCCGTCTGCTTTTTCTGAAGCAATACAAGCCGCTGTATCTGACCCGCCTGCCTTTCACTGTCATTTCATCCAATTTTCAATGTTTTCCAGAATCATTTGATAGTGACGGTCCCTCCGTTCCACAACCCGTCAATTACTTCTCCCGTGTCTGTGGGAATTTTTGTGATGACCAACGCTGGTAAATCACATGACGCCCAGCCCTTCACCTATACTCCCGACTCAGGTACAGCAACTAAAGTGGGCAAAGAAGTTGCCTTGTTCATAATTGTCTTCTTTCTAAGTTTATGTATCTGGAATAAACCCATGAAGACCTTCACCGTAAGCTGAAATGGCACAATTAATCTATGACATGAACTTGAAATATAAATCACTATATATCAGTCTGATACAATATATTTAATTGGACAAAGTCCAAGGCTGAATAATGTGCTTTACTTGCAAGTTCGCTCCCATTGTTGTGTTGGCAGGATAGAAATACAAACATGAACACTAATGGGGAAAACCGAGATCATTTGGTTAATCGTGGTCACCTGTACTCTCCCCTGCTGGAAGGAAATCTGTGTGTGCGTGAGTGAGTGTGTGTGTGGAGGTTATTCAGTAAACATAGTACCAGTCTAGTGTAAGATATATAAGGAGACAGCTCATCAGATCCTCTTTAGTGATGCGTGATTGAGATAAAGGTTAATCACTGCGACATTTACAGAAGTCGAGCATATTTCACTCAGCAGATGCTTGAGGTCTTCACTTTTTGTTAAGTTTCCCTCTGGGTTACTGCCAGACGGCAGAAAACTGCCTACAACTAAAACGTTGATAAATAGCTCAGTTAATTTAAAACCAAATAAAGTGTATGATGTATCATGTTTGAGCACATCTGCAGTCCACATTAGGGGGATGAAAGAGGACTTAAATGTGAACCTAAAAAACATTGGTCATGTCGAAGCATGTGGTCTGAGGCCTGGATACGATTTCAGGGGAAAGGAGAAAGGAAGGGACCAAATGGGACGAAAATTACATAGACAATAAAAAGATGCATAAAAGTTCATGGTAAGAGCGTGAACATGCAGTAAGGTATGAGAGCATCATCCTGAGCAAGCCTGTGGGAGTGAGCAGTGTAACATCGCCTCGGCAGAACAGACGGTTTTGATAATGCTGTGGAGCAGAATTTATTGCACCTCTGTTCTTGATGCCGAAGAAAATCTCTCTTTCCAGGTTGTGAAACTTATGGCATCATTAAACTCCTGGTTCAGCCTCGCAAACATTTTCCCGCTTTTATGTTTTTTTGTTTTTTTTAATCACAAAAAGCAGAACTTTGAGACTTAGCAACTGTACATCACAAAGATTAAAATAGCAAAGCAGGCTCACATTTAGCTGTAGCATGTGTGAGTGATCAAACAGCTGATATTTTAGTTGGACTAAAAATAGCATTTTGTCGGCAGTTGGCCACGGTATAAACAGAATAATACCCTGCATGTTAGTTTATGTGCAGAGACAAACCAGGTGGCTCTTTGCTCTCACGTCTTTCAATGCAGTTGTGCAGCAAACAGCTTGTCTGGTATTGTCCCTCAAGGTCAAGGTTGACTTCAGATATGTCGTCTCACAGTCTTTTATTCCCAATCTTACCCCCAGCTGATAATTCAAATATCCGGACAGTCAAAACAGAAGGACCAACCCTGGTCAAGACCTGTATATTTGATGAACAGATCAAATCTATGTCCTCTGAGCAAACTGACTGCTCAGGCCAACCTACCAAACGGCAGGAGGACACACCTATGGAGGTGTCAAATAATCCACAACCCACAGATGTCTTCAAAGTAAGATATATTGTTTGTTTTCTACAGACAGAAATAAATCTTATCTACATCAGAAATGCATTTGGTAATAACTTTGTTCTCATCTCTTCTCTTAGACATCCCCTGACCCTCTTATCTCAGTGCAGCAGACCCTGGAGCTTAGCTCCGGTCCACATCCAGGTGGAGAGTCCTTTCAGAGCCCAATGCCCTTACAGCCGGAAGACGTGGAGCTTCCCCAGGCACCCCCTGTCTTCCCCAGCCTTGAGTCTCTCAGCACCATACAAAAGCAAGATCTTTCCTCCCCAAGCTCCTTCCCAGTGTCCGGAGATACCACAATCCCACCTGTAACGGCAGAGGTCCCTCAGCAGTTCCTCAGAGACCCTCAGGAAAGTTTGTCTCCTGAAAGCTCTGATAATGGTGGAAGGATTGTGGTTGTAGCCATGCCTCAGATCGCAGCGCCCTCTCCGCCACATTCACAACAGTCACAGGTTACCCTGTTTCCCCAGGAAGGGGTGGCCCAACTCGAGAGGGCAGTGAGAGAGCTACAGGCTGGAGGTAACACCACCCTCCAGCAGGTGCTGGAGGCAGCTGTAGCCCAGCAGCAGCTCAACTCTGTGCTTTACAGCCCAACACCCTCTGCAGACTCCCTGCAACAGCATGTCCAGGAGAACATGAACAGCCTTAGGTTGGGAACCACTGATAATTCACTATCAGCACAGCAACAGCTGCAGATACAACAACAGCAGCAGCAGCAGCAGCAGCAGCAACAACAACAACAACAACAAATAGAGCAGCAATTTCAACAACATCAGCAACTGCAGCAACAACAAATCCTTGAGAACCTTCAACAACATCAACAACAACAGCAGCAGCAGCACATACAGCAGCAGCAAGTCCTCAACAACATGCAGATCCAACAACAACTTATCTTGCAGCCACAAGACCAACAGCAACTGCAGCAACAGCGAATCATGGAGAATATTCAACAGCAGCAACAACAGCTGCAGCAAAATCAGCAACAGCAAGTCCTTAATAATATCCAGCTTCAGGACCAGCAACAACAAAATCAAATTCTTACCAATTTACAACAACATCAACTACAGCAGCAGCAGCAACAACAGCAGCAAAATCAAGCACTGAGCAACTTGCAACAGCAACAATTACAAGAGCAACAGGTCTTGGAGAATTTACAGCAGCATCTACAAGCTGAGTTGCTCCAGCCCCAGATCCGTCCCTCTGCCCAAGCACAGCAACCCGTCGCCCTCCTGCAGCAGGCTGGGGAGCTGCTTACCATCCAGACCAGCTTCCCAACACAGCCTCCATCCCACACATCTCCCCCACAGCAACTCTTTCAATCACCCAGACCCCTGGCTGAGACCCAGAGCTCCCAACAGCAGGTCCAGGCTGCCCTGCTCCAGAATACACTGACTGTTCTGACTAGTGGCGCTCTCAGCTCAGATCAGCAATCCACAGGGTCAGCCCTGTATTTGTCCCCAAATCCTCAACCCCAGCAACAGCAGCAGCAGTTGGCGTTCATCTCTTCCATGGAGACCTCTACCAGCCAGCCTCAGTCTGTTTCAATGTTTCAGAACCAACCCCAAGCTCAGCTTTCCCAGATGCAGCAGCAGAGCACCCCGATGGAGCAGCAGCAGTCTCCCCAGCAGAACCAACAGCAGCCGCCACAGATTCCGATGGGCCAGCAGGGCTCCTTGTTCCAAACTATCCCAAACCACTCGCAGGCAAATCCTGTTCCCCAGAACCAAATCTCACAACCCCAACAAACAGGTCTGCTTCTTTGTACCACTGATCTTAACCCACAAGCGATAATCTTCAGCACCCAGACCCAAGGTCCTCCACCTATTGCAGCCATTGGTGTTGGAATCTCTCAGACAGACCCAGCAGAGCCGATGTCATTCCAAGACCAGAGCTCGTCAGGGAGCACCTCGACATCCACTGGGAATCAACAACGGAGCTTATTCCAGGAACAGCAGCCAATGCAAGTGACCCCCAGCTCAAACCAAGTCCCAGGCACTCAACCTGTGAAGCTGTTCATACCACAGACTTCTCTGTCCAGCTTACAGAGCACTGTTGGCTCACAAGAGCTGAACAGCCAGGCCACGGCCCCTGCTGCAACTATCTTTGTGGTACAGGGTGGTGTGGGTGTGGTTGCCAGCCCTGGTCAGCAGCCCCCAGAGCAGCTTTTCCAGACAACAGTGGGTGGGAATGTGGCTCCACAAGGACAAGCCAACCTTTTTGTTTTTGGAATCCAGAATGGTAAGATGATCTTAGTCTTATTCACTTCATAAGTAAGCAGTACTGTTTACATATATTGTTTTCTTTACTTACTGCTTTGTATGTCTGCAAATACCTCCTGAGCTGCTCATATGCTGAGTTTAATGATGGAACATATTGCCATTTTTCCTCCTAGACTCATCCCAGCTGCTCAGTTCTTCTGGACCCTCCCTGCCAGCCCAGAGCCAGGCCCAGAGCTCCAGTCACATGCAGCCTCTGTTGGATCAACCCATGGCCCAAGCTGCCTCCACCATGCACAGCAACCTACAGAATAGCCTTCAGGCACAAATGCAGACCAGCCTAGAGAACGCAATGCAGTCCAACACAACAACAGCTCTACAGCCCGGCTTACAGGGGTCCATAGAAACAAGCCTGCCAACTCCAATGCAGACCAGTCTACAGACACAGATACAGAGCAGCTTACAAAGTCAATTGCAGGCATCCATATCCGCAACATCTAGCATGGATAAAATTGAGGACCTTCTGGAAAGCCTACAAAAGCAGTGAAAAATATTTGGACCATGTGGGCACCGAGGAGAGTGAGTGATATGTAGCTGAAAGTTATCCTTCCTAAAATCAATAAACGGAGAGGCGGTGCGTTGTTTTTGTGCCAACGCCACAAAACTTAGAAAAGCTCAAATATTTAAGAATGAAATGCCCTTTTAGTGAAAACCCAAATTAGGAGCTCGCAAGACATTGTTTTGTAAGATATTTATCATGAATTAATTATAACCTCCATCCATTGCTCTTTAATTGATCAATCCACCTTTGTTATTACCCCTCTTGCAGGATCAAAGAGGCCTGTAATAACCGCTTTATCCATTAGTCTCAGAAATGCAGTGTTTTGTTGTTCGTGTTTTAAAAATGTGGGCCTAAGAAACGATGACAGTGAAAACCTACCAGGTCCGGTGGAGAAACTGGAAAGGGATGAAGAATGTCAGCAACAAGGAAACTTGATGCAGAGTAGTTTTTAAAAGCGGGGGGGAGAGTAGATAAAATGGCCACTTATGGAGTGAGTATCAGATTGCACAGAAGTGTCAGATAGGGGCTGAATCTCATTGTGTGAGTGTGTAAACTGCAAGCTTTCGCTTCCATTTTGAAAAGCCGAGGCTGCGAGTTGAGTCGTTTCGTAATGTGGAGTGACCTTTCAAACAGGAGATTACCCGACTTTAGAACCACTTGATGTAAGTTTCTTTTGCCATGGAAAATATTCCCGTTTCTTTTTTGCAATCAATCAAACCTCGTGTTTGCATGTCCACGGCTTCGGTAGAATCTACTCTAAGAGTACAGATAACTAAAATATAGAATTCTTTGTAGAAGAACGTAGGGGTGTTTTGTAGCATATCTGCTGGTATGGCTGCAGTCTGCACTTGAAGTCTCTCTCAGAGGGAGGATGGTTAAATGATGCTATCGGCTCCACTCCACAAGAAAATGTAATGAAACCGCCCACCCAACACGTGGCATGGAAATAATCTGGCGTTGCAAGAGATTGTCCCACATGCGTAATGAGGTGGGAATATTACACACTCGCAAATGAGGTTTTACCTGGTGAATAATGTGACTCGGCCTTTGTTTTGGCACCTTCCCAGTGTTTGCGTGTTTAGGCCTCATCGCTGGGTTTGCTGAAGCTTTGTTGTCGAATTTTTAAAGAGCATTCAGTTATGTCGTGTGCATTTGTTTGACTTTAAGAAGTTGGTAACCTTTACCAATTCTATGTGGATAGAAAGATTTTTTTCCCCACTCGTGAAAACGGAGTGTCGTGTGGTTTTATAAACATTTTATCTCAAGCACTTTATAACCTCTTTTTGTGTAACCTGCTACTTATATCCGTCCACTGCTCTGTAATGAACTAGAGGAATTTGTACTCGGAGACCGTCCAATTAAAAGACAAGAAAAGAAGAAAAGGGAGGGTGAAAAAACAAAGCAGTTTTCTTTGTAATGGTAAATGCATCGTAACCGAACATTTTTACATTTTATCATGTCAGAATATTTTTGAGGTCTAGACTTTGTATAGAATGTCGGCTCACTGTTGAATCCCTCCTTGTATTCAGTCTCAGTGGTCCAGTCAAGTCTGTCCAAAAACAGCCATTCCCACAAAAGCATTGTCATTTTCTCAGTGTTTGAGTGGTAAGTAGGCATTTCTTTTTGTTTTATACACTGATAAGACATCTAAAAAAAAAATACTCATTTAGCTTGTACATTGAAATGAAGGATTTTCACAGCTTTTTATTTTGTACCAATTTCTGTCCAGTCCATCACTGGGGTTTCACCTTGTTTATTCTTTTTGTCTCAGTGTTGGTAGCGTGTGCAGGTTGGCGCCAGATGAATTTAGCATCCAGTGCTTGTCCCTTTTTGTCGTGAATGTGGGCTCACTGGTAAATTAAATCTGTTACATGGAGGCTGGCATTTTGTTTCTGTCCATGGTGCTATGTACAGGAATGATGGGGCTCTGCTGCTGTGATGTCAGAACCACTAACAACACTGGCATCACTTGCTTATTCCGCAGCAACGGTGAGCCTACAGAGCTAGTTGTCTGTTCGTGGTGGGGTTTGACTGGAGGGGCACCGAGGCATACCAAAGCTCCTGTTGTGATTTGTCGCCATTTTGTCTCACACTAGTCCTCGCAAAATACCCTCATGTTTACTCATTTTTACTAAATTATGCAGCTCTCACATGAATGACAATTCAGCATGTTGTTTTAAAAGATGTTAAGGTACTTTCAGTTGATCTCATTTACATTTCCACCAATTTGATACTTTATTATTCTTTTTTTTTTAATGCAGAATGACACCGCTGTACTTTCCATATCCAACAGTAGCCAATTTGGCATTATCAAAAAACCCAATTTTATGAGAATAATTCAAATTTTAGACGAGCTTTGCTCATAAATGCATTTGTTTACATTTTCATAGTCATACTCTTGTCCTGCAGCTGTTAGTGATCCATTTTAAAGTAACTTATCTTTTTTAGAATTTTGTATCCATGTATCAAAAGTGTAGAGTATTTTTGTAAAACTAAGCTTTTTGGTTTATGCTCATAGCACAGAAAAATATCATTGTTGGTGTGGTTTTTTTTGTTTTGTTTTTCTTGAGATGAAGCGCAGGTATACTGTGAATTGTTTGACCGAAATTGGAAATGTTTTCAAGTGGACATCAAGCAAAACTGAATTCTTTTGTTATCTTGACTCTACCCAAACTGTAGAACACAATGCACGAGCTAACCTTCTTGTCTTTTTTTTTCGTATGTCATGCATCTCAAATGGCACTTTGACTCATCCATTAACTGTAGATCAGGTTAGAGTGCAGTCGTGACGTTTCCAAGCATTCCGTTCCTCTTGGTTAGGGGAAGATAAAGAGCACATAATGTTGTGGAAGAAGTGCAGAAGAACAGTAATGCCTCTCAAAGCCATACCAACACAGAAAGCCAACCTGTGACTTCAGTTTCATGAATGTAAATTTTACCTCACGGTGTGGACACAGCTCGATCTACATCTGACGTCGGACCAATTCCAGTTTTAGAGTTCATATATTTTGAGGCAGAGGGGGGGAGGGGATGGGTGGGGTGGGGTGGCACCAGCTGTCATTTGTACATTCTCTGTCTCTGTACATTTGTCAACTTGTTTTGTCTCGGATGTGGTGCAACTTCATGTCCAGCTCATTCATTTCAAGTGATTCAGTAATGCTCAGTCTGACTCTTTTAACAGCCACTTCCACCATGAGAAAAAAAAACAAAAAAACCTTGTTAAATATTGATTTTAATTGGTGGCAAAGTGAGCACACAAATCTTTGCATAATATCATTCTTGTCCTTCAGTCATGTAAATGAATATCTGTGTATATTTAAATGTGAAATATACTGCAGGGGTATCTTGAATTTCAATTGTGATGCTTTCAACAGAACTTTGTGTGCCTTGATAACTTAACCGTTGCTCTGCTGTGTTTACTGGTGTCCCTTTTGTGTCATTGCTCCATGTTCTTTTTATTATCTTGGACCGTGTACCATCAGGACACTTTGCTAAAAAAAACAAATTGACTTAGACTCTTCGACACAACACAAGCATAGCTCATACCGACACTTTCACTTTGACATTTTCTCAATCCAGTGCAAGATATCAGTGATTACTGAACATATTGTGCAGCTTCACCAGTGAATTGCCACCTTGTTTGAAGTTTTCTATTGAAAATGGTTTTCATGCCTCATGAGATTTGTACATGTGAGGTAAAAGGGACAAGACGGTGGCGATTGTTGAATGGAGAACTTTCTTGTGTTGATGTGCTTATCAACATTAATGTTGCTGTGAAACGCTTGATCAAAGGGGGCAACCATGATAAATTAACTGTTATTTGCCAATAGTGTGAGCTGTTATCTTGTGTGTAATCAGTTTGCTCACTTTTCCTAGTTCGCTTTCTATTTCACATCCTTCAACAGTTCTGTTGTATCAATTTTGTGTAGCTTGAGCTTTAGTATCTAGCCTTAAGACCCTGCAGTAGGGATAAAGGTCAACCCCAGTGTGTTATACATCTGAACTATTATTAACATGTACTTTGCCTTTGTCTGGACATTTGTATACTCTTCTGTTTATATCTGTAATCCTGCTGCTACATTAAATGAATTAATAAAAATGTAAAGGTCTTGATGTGCTTTCTTTTTTTTCCCCTTCAGCGTTTAATATTTGCTAGTTACGAAGCACAGAAAGGTTTAGCAGTGGATGGAAAAAAAATCTTTACGATCAGATATTACTCGAAAGTTACGTTTTGCTTTGCACTGCCACAAATGCATTACAAGTGGGGGGGGCAGACATCTGATCAGAGTTTACTAAGTCTACTATGCAGAATCTGTTGGAAGAAAGATAATGGATCCTCAGAGTCGAAACCAACATCAAACTCAGGTTTTTTCCTCAGAGCAAGGGCAGCGACCAGTATCGCCAATATAGCCGTCAGCCCCCATATGTGGTATTGACTATCTGAATGTGGGTCCACATAATAAAATGAGTGCAAAGGTCCAATCATCCCGGCAGCACCGTGGGTAATGTAGTGGTCCTTCTGACTGGTGAAGAAGTCCAGTGGGACTGTGAACACAGCACTGACCTCAGCCGGGTTTGGAGTGGGACAAAATGTCTCCTCTATGAAGCCAACTACCGGGGTCACCAACAGACCTCTCTGTTGAAGGAGATGAAATGAAGAGGGGTGACATGACAAAAAGACGGACCCAAAGTAGCTGACGCCCTGAGAGGAAATCTATTTCTTGCTCTACCTTATTGATGATTGGGAACAATGTGCAGACAACCTGAACATCCTCAGGCTGTACACCTATCTCCTCCTTTGCCTCTCTCAGGGCTGTGTCCACATCATCCTGGTCACTGGGGTCTCTCTTTCCACCTGGAAAACACACCTCACCAGCACTGGTCCTCAGCTACACACAGAGGGGGGGAGGGGGAGGGGGGGGGGGGTAAAAGTCTAAAACAGAGTTGAATACGGGTTACAACAGCCACCTCCATCGTAGAGACTTAATTTCAGGTTACCTCTTTTGAACGTAGAGTCATTAAGGTGTACAGCTCTCCACCCCTCACAAACAGGGGGATCAGCACTGAGGCTTTGGGCAGCACCGGTAGATAGGAGAACTTTTCTCCAATGTCAAACTGCTTTAAAGTGGCTATCGTTTCCTCTTTTATACGCATTATAGTAACAGGAACACGTTAAGTAAAAGCAGAAGTTTTAAAGTGGATTTTGAGGTCCGACATGCCACGTCACGATAAAAAAAAAACCTGTTGCCTTTATTTCACCTAACGTCTTCACCTGTGCAGAGGAGCCAGAGAAACGGTAGGTTTACGTTAGCACGGGAGTTGACCTGAAGTAGTTCACTTTAGCTCGGGTGACAGCCGTGTCCCTCACGTTGTTACAGTCGAGCTAAAATATGATATAATATCCAAAAGTATTCGACCAGTTATGAACGCAAAATTTTATGTGACGGTTAAGCTAAGGTTAGGGTCATATCATACTCATTAAGCTGAAAAGAACATGACGTCAAGTGTACGCGACTAGCTATGTGAGTTGCGCATGCGCGGAGACAGAGCAACTGAAAAACAACTGAAAAGCAACTGAAAAGATGCGAAATGGTATTTGGAAACAAAGCAACTATATTAAAACAGACAATGTTCCCACAGAGACAAAGAATACAGACAGATTTTTTACACCGGTGTAAAATGACCAAAAATAACTAAAATGTAAAATAAAAGAAAGATAGCTAAATTAAGCCTCCCCTTCCCCCAAAAAGACATGCATATAGACCACAAAGATGCTAAAACATCAGACATAGTTACGTGAGATGTGGTTTTCTATCTGCCTGAGTTAAGGTTCATGTCATTTATCTAATTTGTGACACCTCCGCCATCCTGCTTTTCATGAACCAGAAATCCTTCTCCACAAAAAATCATCTTGCAGCAAGTCTCTGTTTGTAAACTGCACCTTGAGGTAAGAGGAGGCTTGCTTGAGGTGCAAAATGTGAAAATACACACAACATATGTGAGGTGTGTCGTTTGTGGAAGTGTTTTTAGGATTGCTCAACATCTGAATGGGGCTTGACCTGTTAATCCCACAATGCAAAGCGACTTAAATGTAAGTGTATAAATAAAAAATGAAACTCAAAGGAAAGCCAAAAAATGAATGGTTGGATGATGTCATGGAGGACGCAGCTGTGTTGAAAGCTAAATTGTTTTATTTTGTTAAATGCCTGTCACCTTGCCTCCTCCGTTAGCCATTGCTTCCTTTCTTTCTGGTGTTATTTATGCTAATGTTGCTCCATCTCACCTCAGGAAGTGACACCCTTTTTTTTGGGAAACTGAAAAAGTGCGACTGAACACAGAGTTCAAGGTTTGAGCTGGATTTGTATTGCTGTAAACAGGTTCTCAATGAAAACATATAGTACATTGCACTCACTTGTACCGCATAATGCGGGGACATACTAGCAACTGAATAGGAAACCAAAGCATGTGCAAACTTAAGGTCGCCGACAGCTCACTCAGTATATACAGTAGCCTGAGACATGTGATCAATAAGCCAGAGAAACAATTAAAGACATTCTTCTGCTCCATTTCCAAATAAGAAAAGTTAGATTTACAGCTAAAGTCTACACACAGAAATTTGCTTAAATAATTCAAATTCACCAACCAAAATTTTCTTAATAATACAAATGATTAGTCCCATTTATTTAGGGAGGAAAGAAATGTTCTTCTTGAGATTCATTACAACCCACAAGTTACTTTTTGTGGATTCCTATGTAGAAAAATAAATAAGATTCAAAACACAGCAAAGCTAGGGGGGGTCGTCACAGTGGTCCAAGTCTTCAGTGAGTCAGACATCACCTCTGTGCCAGTTTGAACACTCACACTTTGTACTTCTCCTTGGCCTGATCGTTCAATATACAGATGTGCTGGGGGGAAAAAACAAATAAATTCTATATATATATATATATACATACACTTTGTTTTAACTTCTATGACATCTCTATGTACATATCATTTTATGTTCAGTGTATGTTTATTGCTGCTTATCTTAGCCAGGACACTCGTGGAAAAGAGACTATAAAGTCTCAAGAGCTTTTAAATAAATAGATGAATAAGTAAAATGTATGTTGCTTAGCAACAATATTTTCTGTTGAAATCAAACATTTCCAAGAGCTAACACATGCTGTGACTAAGGATGTTTTCACATTCAATAACTCCAAAAATGAGAAAGAAGGGGTTTTAGACAAGACTTTCATAATATGCCCCCCCCCCCCTTACTTTCCCAGTGTCTTTATCAAGATAAGTGTCATTGAGTTAGAATGATTTATTAATATTTCATTTCTCAACAGGACATTGTTTGCATAGCAGACATCTTACTTGTGTTTTTAAAAAAAAAGTGTTTATGTAAATTAGAACCTGACAGTAAGCATCAGAGCTTGTGAAACTGCGGCTATGAATCCAGTCAATGTTATATGGACATAAACTGAAGATCTGTTCGCAAACTTTTCAACTGCATGAAAACTTACGCTGAGATCTCTGAAGTACTCATTGTAGTCCAACGCATAGCCCACCAGAAAGGCATCTGGCACCTCAAAACCAATGTCTGAAATAAATTTACAGACACCAAGTTCAGTGGAGGTAAAACAATCAGACGTCGACTCCTGTAGGCTGTGTAGTAAAATGGCAGTCATCAGTTTTTCAACGTTTCTGTGAGGTCGTGCTTAAGTTGTCGGTTCTGTGTTAATGGAAAGGCAAAACGCTTACAGTAACAGCTGTCCTTGAGGAATAACTTAAAGAGATTATCCAACTCAAACCTAAAAGCATTACATAATCAGAGACTGTGTGAGCTGGAGGTTGTCAGGCATGCATAAGTACATAAATGCCTGGCTCACTGCATTTGGTGTAGGTTTTCCTGAAATGTATATGAATCCTACTTCACTACATCTTAAAAAAAAAAATAACAATAAAAACAGAGACACACGGGAGCGTGAGGCATTAAATGAGCATGACCATTCATTATTACAAAGACTAACACACCATGTCTTAAGTAAGTACAAAGATACTCACAGTCTGGTCTATACCCCGAGCTCCTCGGGGTCCTCTTGACCAGAAGGCTGGACAGAGAAGTGAGAAAATAGCATATTAAAGACAAAAAAACTGTATCGTCTGCAACCTTTTCAGTGCAGGTTTTAATCCTGACAGATGGCATCTGTTGTCCTGCACCAGCCTGCCCAAACAATTGCTACTTCACACATCAAGATCAACCTCTTTAGAGCTTATTTAAAAACATGGGCCAAAATACAGGTTAAGCAGTTAACTTTAAAACTCAATTCACCAAGAAAAGAGTTGTTTAATATGGTATTGACTCCAGCTAAAGCTTAAAACTTCTCACCTGCTGTACCGTATCGGCAAGCAGCAAACACGTCAGCGGAAACAGGAACTGGCTGCACGGCTTGATACTATTAATGTGTGGGAACTGGATACCGTTTTAAAACTTATGTCAAATAAGTGGCAAAATCAGCAAGCGCAAACCCAATCTACCGTGTTTGGTAGAAGCTTAAAAAAAAAAATAAAAAAAGCCCAAACTGATTGGTCTTGTCATGCCCAGCTATCAGGAATACTCCAGAGAAATGGCCTCTGCGTCTACCTCCGCAGTGTAGTTTATAGTGCGGCAGATTAACTCTTAAGCTGCTCCATCCCTCTGTCACATTACATCTCTAATTCAGTCCTAAAGGAGAGTGTCCATTAGCTAAGAGCGCTCTTAGATGCACTCTGCGTGAAGACATAACTGCCAGTTATAGTTGAAGTCTATGTGCCTACCTCACAACTTTAACCATTTTGGGATTACATTCACTCAGCAGGGAAAGTAGCGTCTGCATCGTCCGTCCTGTCTCAACGATATCCTTTTTATCAAAGCAGGAAGTGGTCGCATTTACACCGAGGCATGAACAGAAAGAGACATTAGTTAAACATGGACTTTTATGCAAGTCTTGCACAACAGAGAAATCTATTAATGATAAAAGAGATGAGCAAAGTAAGAGTGCACTGATGCAGACTCAAGCATTAATCTGTTGGACCGCATCAATTTGCTATACAAATCACATGCAAATGGATGAGCAGGGTTTTTGACAGGAATAGAAGTCATGTGTTTATTTTGCATAGTCCCTCTGTATACGTGTGGGTTTGTACAGAAGTAAAAAACTAGAACTAAGACATATCACACCAGCAAGCCGGAAACCAGAATAGAAAGGTCTTACCTCAACAATCAAAACATTCTGCAGGAAAAAAGGAGTGAAACAAGTTAATGAAGCAGGTCTGTATAAAACGCAGTGTAGTATTTAAGCCTGCTGGACTCCCAGATGACTAACCTTTCCTGAGAGGTTAGACAGCTCATCCCCTCCTATGACTTTGACATTGTTTGTTGACTTGTCATTCTAGAAAAAACAAAAAACAAACAAGAAGCATTATCCATCCCCCAGTCTGGATTCATGCACTGTACTGCAATGCGCCTACTGCCAATTAAAAAGATTGTTCTAGCTGGTATTTTGCCAACTTTAATGCATATCGCACACTTCGCTTAAGCACAAGCGCGGCCTGGAAATGTAATGAGAAAGGCAGCTTACACAGTAGCTCTTCACTCTAATGAAATCCACCGTCAGCGGGACTGATTTGTCGCTGTTCTGGTTCAGCGCTTTAATGTAGTCCAGGAGGTCTGCAAAGAACTTGTAGCCCCCTTTTAGCACACACAGAGCCACGATGTGGTGTCCCCCCATGTCCCGGATTATGTCACGGGCCAGACGCTCTGTCCTGCAGCAAAGAGGGGAGACACAGAGAGAGCATCATTATCCGCAGTGCTTGTTCTTAGGATGGGGAGGAGAGCCTTAGCATGATATAGCATTTCACCGCACTGCACCCCACTCCCAAAATCAACTTAAAAGTGTTCAGCAGGATTCAGCTACAATAAGCAGCCTTATTTGTTCCCACAGGAAAGGCTCAGTTGTACTGAGGTTTCCAGTAAGCCATAACAGGCGATTGGAGGACATCCCCACAGTGGAAAGAGTCAATATTAATACATATCAAAATATATGCTGTGAAATTTCCCAGACTGGAAGAGTGTTAGATGTCAGAGATACAACGAGGTGACTTCCAGTGAGAGCGCTGCTGATTGGTTCACCTGTCCATGATTAGTCCATGAGGGATGATCACTTTTTCCAAATCGCTCTCATAATGTCTGGGGACACAGAAGAGGTCCAGATCATGCCCTTTCTCGTCATCGGCGATCTGGAACAAGAAGGAGCAGACTCAGCAGTGCGCAAAACGTTTGGCTTTGACAGAAAAACGTGCGCGAAAGACGCTTTTAAAGTGAAGCCCCGAGCAGCACAGAGCCCCCCGGCCACCTGTTTATCCCCACGCGCGTTTCAAAAAGGCTATGTGGTAAACGTGCATTGCAGTTAAAGAGTAAAATTGTTATTGAGGGCGCTCTTGCCCCCTTCTTTCTATCTAACGGGCCTGCGGTAGCAGCAGCAGCTCACAACCACACCCTGACAAGTGAACAAGTTATCACAACACGAGCGTGTGCGGGTGCGCGGCTGCCAGCCTCACCTGCAGATATGAAGCCATGATACCGGCGGTCCGTCGTTCCGTTTCAGTCGCACACACTTAACTGAGGAGTCATACTCAGACTCCGAGACAGCGAGTAGGGATTTGTTCGCGGGAGGCTGCACGAGCTACTCTCCTCTTCTTCGACTGTTTGTGACCGCGAGCGGGCTCGAGCAGCACGCGACGCGTCTCTGCAACCGGGGTTTAAGCCCTTTACGTCAGAATCCTGTTTACCTTCCCAATAATCTGATTTGTCCGACACAACTACAGTTTAAATGTGCTATGTTGGGCGCCACCGGTACCACTACATTTTTTTTTTTTTAATTGAAACTGCGGTGGTTGACCTGAGAGCTCTGAGCGCGAGAGGCTGAATGACGCAGTTTTAAAAATATAACCAATGGTAGTTCCTCCTCTCTGAAAGAACCTCATCCTCCTGCATCTGTGCTCAGACATTTTACACTGCACACTCTTTCACAGACACGTATAACGTATATTTTCTCAACATGGTCGCTCATTTTCTAAGTTCTATGTGTTGACATAACAATCCCACCACACGGTGACACTTAAAGTTCATGAGAAACTTACACAATGGCCCATTTAGAATCTGACGCGTCTAATTTCAGTTATGTTAAATGACTGAAATCCAAAGTGGAAGTTTGTGACACTTAATGGGATTTTGTAATCCTGCATAAATGGTGTTGAATGAAACGTGTCACTCCTCGTATTTCTGAATGTGTGTGGACTAAACACTTTAACTGGTTTTCATAAAAGTCCCCCAAACTAAATAAAACACGATTAAACTATGATAAAAAACCTGGTATTTATTTACTGAGGAAACATTCTAATATTACATATCTGTGAGTGGCAAAAATATATGAGCAGTTCATTTTAAGGTAGCGTTAAGGTTGATGGTTTCAGTCGGTGAGATGTCAATCAGCTGTGAGTAAGAACAAAGAGAAATCAAGATTTGCTCTTCACAACAAACATGTGTGTCGAGGGGGATTTCTGAAACCCTCAGAAAATCTTGATGTTTGTCAGGTTAGAAAAGAGTTTGCACATTTCCAAACCGCAGTCAGGCAGACTGTCCAAACCGAGGAAATTCAAGATCTTTGCTACCCTTCCAAGACTGGTCCACCAAAACAGCTACAAAAAATGAAAAAAGGAAGATCAGAGTTACCTGTGAGCATCTTTAATCTTCTCTCACACAAGCTGATATTTTACAGATAACTTCACAACAAAGATGTATGTGACAAGGAAAAAGAGCATTGCTGCCCATCTGCAGTTTGCTTAAGAACTAAAGGGCAAAACCTAAAGGCTGCTGAGAAAAATGGTTTTGTACTTTTGGTTCGAATATATAAATAAACAAAGTTTATAATTGGAGAAAGTACCGACCTCATGGCATCAGAGAAGCATGGTGACGGCAGTATCGTGGTTAGTCTGTTTGTCCTCATCAGAGTAAGGAGAATTTTGAATTATACAAGCCAATTCTAAAGGGAAACATCAGGCAATTTTTCTGAAATGACAGAAATCTGCAATGAAGTCAGACAACTCAACGTGGGATTTTACCAAAGAATCAGACCTGAATCTGAATTAAAGGACAAGACCGTTTTTTTGACATTGGGCCCTTGATTTCACATTATAACATGATGTTCTACTCACCCCTGCTTGTTGTTGGTCATTTGGAGCTGTTCCGAAGATATTCGAGAGGCGTCTGGCTGCTCTTTTGAGATATTCGGCCATGAAACGGTTTCCTATGGGCAATGTTATACAGGCACAAACTATGCTGTTTATAATTTATTAATTACTCTACACTAGCACTGATAACGTGGAGGTGCGTCGCTTACTTAAAAAAAATCCAGGTTACTGTCATTTTGAATTTTTGTGGGTGTTACTGACGTCATCGTCGTGCTACTACCACAGTCAGCCCACAGACCTGCTGCCTATTTATTCATTCGGCTAAAATTCAAAATTACAGTAACCTGGATTTTTTTAAGTAAGCGACGCACCTCCACGTTATCAGTGCTAGTGTACAGTAATTAATAAATTATAAACAGCATAGTTTGTGCCTGTATAACATTGCCCATGTTTCATGGCCGATTATCTCAAGAGAGCAGCCAGACGCCTCTCGAATATCTTCGGAACAGCTCCAAATTACCAACAATAAGCAGGGGTGAGTAGAACATGTTATAATGTGAAATCAAGGGCCCAATGTCAAAAAAACGGTCTTGTCCTTTAAGTAGTTCATATGACAAAAACCCACCACGTGATCCATGCACAAGGATCTGTTTAAGTAATTCATGCAGGACTATTTCTATTTCTATCGAGTTCACAATTTTTCAGGCTCCTCTGTAACTTTATGATGCATATAAGAAATAGCTTTAATCTAAATTATTCATACCTTTTGGGGCTATAATGAGGTATTTCTACTAAAGGTTTACTTGTAGAATCAATGTGCACTCGAGCTCTGGTGGTGGGTCAACAACACAGAACATTTCTTTCTACATAGTTATTCAACTATCCAAATTTAGTTTGAATTTTCCTTGTTTTCATTTGAGTTTATTTTGCCAAGTTGAGCCTTTTTAAGTTCACACTGTGAGTAATACTTCTACACACATAATCTGTTTACTTGTACATTAAGGGAACCTCCACTCCTTCGTTTTAAATACGCGCTACTGCCAGAAAACGTCCGTCATACGAAATATTACCTTCTATTTCTAAACGTGTCTAAATGAGAAAAATAGGAACAGGGGGAAAAAAATAACTCCTAAAACGCCCCAATTTTATACGATCCCAATTTAATGAGTGATACAGAAACAATAACATTTTTAATCCATTTTACAAAAAAAAAAAAAAAAAAAAAAGCAACACCGGGCATAACACCAAAAGCATGGCAACTATGAAAACAGCCTAAACTCGTTCTCACAGTTCAGAACACCGGAGAGCAAACATCATCATCATCTTTATGTGATAACAGTCTTTGAGTGCCATTTGTTACCATAAGGCCAAATCTCAAATGACACAATTCCCCATACAGAGTCCTACTTTTAGTCTGAGACCCACATACTGTGGGCAAAAAGTAGAGCAAAATCCAGATGAAGACGGCGTGATTTGAGAGAAGACCACGAGGGCGGAGCACTCATTTTTTCTTCTTCTCATCTTTTTTGGCGCCGTCCGCTTTCTCCTTTTCCTTGTCGTCTTTTTTCTCTTTGTCTTCCTTCTTCTCTTTCTTGCCCTCCTCCTTTTCCTGTCCCTCCTTCTTTTCCGCATCTCGGTTGGATATCTTGTTGTTGATCAGGTTGTGCAGAGCCACCACAGAGCGTATCAACGAGGCCAGGTAGACCACCAGCATCTGGTCGTTGGTCTTCAGGTAAAAGGCTTTTGTGAACTCCTGCAACAAAACCCGTCAAATTCGTTAACGCGGAAAAGTCAAGCTGACACGAGGGCAGGCATCGTACTAACATGATGGGAAATTAATCAGAATCTGACGGTAAATTCATAGATGGAGAATCCATGTTATCAGCTAGATGTTTAAAATACTTGATGTTTGGTATTGAAAGAGAACACAAAAAAACGAGGTCAGTGGGAGAATATTATCCTACTTGTGCTATTTATTAATACCATCAAGCACGTTTAGCACAGGGGTGGGAGCACTGTAGAGGTGGAGTGTTTCATCAGGAAATGAATATTTTTAGATGAATCACAAAGTTTAATTTGTTTGACACCAGCTGTACAGCTTTAATCCTCAGTTCAGACTCCTGTGGATTAAAGGTGGCACTGCTCACCCAGAGGTGGAAGCTATGTTCTTTGTCTTACTCTCCACACTTCTCTAGTTCAGTACATTACATCACAAATGGTGCTGCATCTCAAAATAACCAATATGATTAATTACAGTGTGTCCTTGTGTCAGCTTTAGTTTCTTCTTGGTGGTGCAAACAGCAAGGAAACTATAAGCAAACAGACTTTCAACACAAACATCTTACCAGTAGGTTCACATCTGGCAGCAGGTTGAAGACATCCTGCAGCTGGTAGATGATCTGGTGGTTGATGGGAAGCTTGCCTGCAGCCACTCTCTCTAGGTAAGAGCGGATGTCCAACAGCTTTGAGTTGAGACCCTTTAGGCCATGGACCTGGTTAGTGATGCGTTGCGACAGAGTGCCCACTGTGGTATCCTTGATGTCTCTGTAGTCAGGATACAGCAAACGAAAAGTCCATGAGCGGGTAAATATTTCTGTGTCGCTCAAGCTGACGCAAAGCGGTCTAATGTGGATCATCTCCGCTTGTTTAGCGTTTGCATTTGATTCTTTATAACAAAGCACAATGCTATTCAATCTCTGTACTGCAGTCACAATTATTATTTACACTCTCCATGATGTGATTAAGAGTGTGTGTGAATCAAAGGTTTGTTTAGTACCTCAGCAGGTGCTCCACTCCCACTTCCTCCGCTTCTTCAGCTCCAATCTCACTGGTGACGTGTTCAAACGTCTTGGACGTTGGAGTGCCATCCTGGGAATAAGAAAATACCCATATACACAGAAATCAAACCTCTGATCTGAACTGAAATTTATTTTCCTCTCTGGTGCAGTCGATTTTTTGCTTACGTCGTGTATTTCCTCCACAGAGATGTATGCTTCTGTAGGCAGACCAAGGTCTTTAGGCTTCACATCTATAATGACTAACACCTGGTAAGATAAAACCAGTAGATGTGGGAGTTATTCATCATCCAACTGAACATCATCAGGGTAAAGTAATGTCCAAACACATGCACAATGAGAAAAAGAAAAGGTAAAAGAACCTGCATACCGAGTTGGTACAGTAGCGCTTGATGAGCTCATTGATGGCAATGTCGTTCTTATGTAATTTAGGCCCTGTATGATACCAGCCGACTATTCTTTCTCTGGCTGGAAACCAGATGAATTCACAGATCAGAATCCATGGCGAGACATCGACATAAAACAAACAGATTTTGCAGACACACCCACTGCCTTACCATTTACTTTCTTGAACATGCCATACATATTCTCCAAGTAGTCGTGATCCAGGAACCACACAGAATCGTCCCTGTCATCCTCGTCAAATGGCACTGAAAATAAACGACAACACTGAGTGTTGCACTAGAATCCAGCTCCAAAACAAAGGCAAACAGCAAAACCAAAGGTGGAGGCCAAAAAAGTTGGACCCTATATCAGAGTAAAAGCTGACCTATGGGGACACAGATCATGACTCTCTGTGGGAGTCTTTTCAAAAGAAAAACGTGTTAAAAAAAGAAAACCACTACCTCCTATAACTTGGTCTCAGTTTGGGTTGAAGACTTCAAATTTATAACGCAGAGTGTGAACTACTAATGACTACGGGTTAATGTTTGAGAGTCTGTGATTAAATCTGATTTAAAACTATTAAATTATTAAATTTTCTATTATTTAGATCATTCTAATTCCCTCAACCAATACCTTGGTTGAGCTGCTCTAAATCTGTTACAGATGGTTTAAAATGCAGCTGCCAGGCTGGCAGGAATTAGGCACTGCATTATCTTGCCTCAATTACCCTTCTGAACTCCTTTTCCTTATCAAACTTCCTACAGCTTTAAGCAGCTTCTAAAAATCTTTAGAGCCAACATTTTTAAAAGACTTCCATAACGGTCGTTAGTTTGACCCGTGTTTTAGGTTTTAATCTATTGTAGTTTTACAGGTTTCAACTGGATGTATGTTTTTCTCAAAAATGGAGACCACTGGGCACAAAAATCAAACTATGTGTGACGACTTCACAAGCACGAGTTCTAACAGCAATCTTTTGGCAGCGCTTATTGGTCAGCTACAAAGTAAGACACGTTAGCTTAACTCGTGCTAATACTGTGATCAGACTGACAAACTCAGCTTACACATTTAGCATACTTTAGGAGTATATAGATCAATACTTACCGTGCTAAATGATTTATGAAAGCATCACCTAAATGTAACAAATAGCATAGCAAGATATAAATAGACCACAAAGTTCTTCAGCCAGCAGCTTTTAAGCAGCCTTTCTCTGCTCTGAGATATGTCCTGAGAAGGCAGTAAGTGATCCTACTGGGATATTTGTCACTGTGGATCTGCAACCATACTCATCAAAAGGAAATAATAGATTTAGGCATATGATCAAGTGCTGCAATGTGCTTGCCTAGTTCAACTGACCGCACGTAGCAGTTGAGTGTAACTGCACTGGCAGTTGCCACGTCAACTGATGGAGGAACGGCAGTACCCTGAAAATACAGAACAGCCGACAGCTTTAAGGTTTGTTCACATTACAGGATTTTAAGCTCGATTTTCCCATTGCAGAGAAATGTTGGATGTTGTTGACAAATGGTCCAGGTCAGAGGCAAATCAGGTGTTTGATCAGCGGAAGTTTCAACAGAACGTGATTTGTGAGGCTCGCCAATATGTCACAGACCCTAGTAAACATCTTTCCAGACAACAAGGGTTAATCTGGCCTCCCCCACAGTGTGCATCTATTGTTCAGAGGTGTGCAGAGCAGAGAGAATGATGCTCACACACCTTTTCCTAACAGTGAAATAGGTGAGTTTTTAGTTCAACAGGAATGAAAAAATGAGCCCAATATCAATGTAGCTGCTGAATACTTTGAATTTCCCTCTGGATTAATAAAGTATCCATCTATCTATCTATCTATCTATCTATCTATCTATCTATCCTGCTTGATATTTTGGAGCTGTGGAGTTAGGTGTCAGTATGGAGCTGAAGCCCATCAGAACATAAGAGACAGTATGAAATATATAAAACAGGTTTCTAGGACTGCCTTCTTTCACCTTCGTAATATTGTTAAAATCAGGAACATCTTGTCTCAGAGTGATGCAGAAAAACTAATTCATGCATTTGTTACTTCAAGATTGGACTACTGTAATTCTTTATTATTGGGCTGTCCCACATATTCTCTGAAAAGCCTTCAGTTGATCCAAAATGCTGCAGCCAGAGTTTTGACGAGAACTAACAGCAGAGATCATATTTCTCCAGTTTTAGCTTCTCTTCATTGGCTCCCTGTTAAATTCAGAATAGAATTTAAGATTCTTCTCCTCACATATAAAGCTCTTAATGACCGAGCTCCATCATATCTTAAAGATCTCATTGTAAGATATTTTCCTAACAGAGCACTTCGTTCCCAAACTGCAGGTTTACTTGAGGTTCCCAGAGTTTCTAAAAGTAGAATGGGAGGCAGAGCCTTCAGTTATCAGGCCCCTCAATTGTGGAATAAGCTGCCAGTAAATGTCCGGGAAGCAGACACCCTTTCCACTTTTAAGACCAGGCTTAAAACTTTCCTTTTTGATAAAGCTTATAGTTAGGGATGGCTCAGGTGATCCTGAAACATCCCATAGTTAAGCTGCTATAGGCCTAGACTGCTGGGGGGCCTCATCTGACACACCTTTCCTCACTTTACTCTCTTTATGTATATGTGATATTATTGTGGTCATTAACTCGTGTTTCCCTGTTCCAACAGATATCCTTTGAATGGTGTTACAGTGCCGCCGTCGCGGTGGCCCCCTGCCCCCCCCCCCCCCTTTTTCTGTCTTCTCAAACCCCAGCTGGTCGAGGCGGATGGCCACCCTTCCTGAGTCTGGTTCTGCCAGAGGTTTCTTCCTGTTAAAAGGGAGTCGTTTCTCTCCACAGTCGCCTCAGGCACGCGGCTCAGGCCGGGAGATTGGACCGAAAAACAAAAAGTTTTCAGTGCAATCTGTTGGTTTTCTTAGCTAGGAAATTGTTTTTGAATTGGCTCTATATGAACGAATTGGATTATTTTATGAATTATGATTATTATTAATTAATTGAATTCCAATTGGCTTGAATTGGACTTACTATCTAAGTGCCTTGAGATGACATTTGTTGTATTTGGCGCTATATAAATAAAAATGAATTGAATTGAATTATGAGGGAAAGCAGAAAAACCTGCATATTTCAATGTTTGCGTTCAGCAGAAGGTTTATCATCTATGGGCAGAAACTTGCTTGTCCACTATGCCTCTACCTCCCAGAGGACAGACAACATGATGGGATGGCGTTACACTGTATCTGCAATTACAGACTGGTGTGTGTACACCCAGACAGGGCCAATTTATCTCTATTACTAGCTACCTTACAGCCTCAGACATGCAACTGATCAAGTCAAATTTGACCCACCCATTTTTGTTACCACAACTGCAGCATCCTCACTGAGAAAATAACGTGTACACACCCAGGTCTTATGTTCACACTGATGCTGAACTAGCTAAAGTAGATAAAAACCTGCGTCTACTGCAAAGTTACTGAATGCAGACTAAACACTTTCCCATAGCAAGGGTTATACAACCATAGAGGAGCACATATTCTTCTTTTTAATTTCTCATTCATTTTTAGAGCAAATCATCATAGATCTATCAAACGTCCATTGTGAAGACCCAAAGCAGGCATACGACTCATGTTCCTTTCAACCTCTGCTGAAAAAAATGTTCCAGTGTGCGACTGTGATGCTGATCAGTTGTGCACGGAGAATCCAGTAGGTCGTGAATAGTCCAGATCACAAGATAAGCACGTCAAGTTGTTTGCACGATGTAACAATTCAATGATACTTAAAATCATGTCATTTGTACTTGGCCAGGGTGAAGAATTTCTTAAAAATTCAAATTTTCAAATTGACATAAGGCAGAATTTCTGTAACTTATATTAGAAATTGCGTGTCCCCCTACAACCACAGTACTTGCCGGGATCTTTTTCTGAAATCTTTTTTTTATTTACACAAAATTTATTTAATTAGAACTTCCTACATGTTTTAAAAAGTGCTAAATACCTAAAACTTAACTTATAATTTTACTTCAGAGGAATTAACCCAGGCCTTAAAAAGTTCGTAGAATTCAGGGGGCTACAAATCAGCAGATTACCACCACTAATACTTCAGTATTTCTATCTATATGTTTATTTCAAAACCGTTTCTGTCACGTCTCTTACATGCTTTCTAACACTTACCTGCAAAACTATTGGAGACGTCAAGAACCTTTTTGTGCCATGATCCCAGTAGGACACCAACCACACGTTTCTGATTTCCAACTTTTCCTATCCTGTAGATCAGATGAAGCCGTTAGTATGTTTTATCAGGATTAAACGCCTTTTTCATAAACATAGCTGTAAACAAAGCTACCGGTAATGAACTGCTTTTCGCCGCTAATAACATCACTGTAGGCCCGTGTTACAAAACGCGTAAGTGAGTATATTTACAAGTTAGTGCTACTGATTAGTAATACAATTAAAGTTTTGTAAGTTTGTTGGCTAACATTTCCACAGAGCTAATTAGCCATGTCATGTCTGCATTCATTCTCAACGGGGCTCTGACTCAGCAGCGCTAACGTTAGCCTAGCCTAGCAAAAGCGCTACGCTACTGGGTGGTTTACCTTCCAAAACTTGCAACAAACTAAACATAAACCCTCCGTTTACTGACCTGTTAAAATGATCAACCACACTGAGCAATACAAGTGGGTGAACAACCACGTTTTCTACCGCTAACTCTGGCATTTTTGCGAAGAGGACAATCAGCACGCCACTTCTACACAATGAACACTACGTTTCCTTTCCGGCTACGTCTGACGTCGCTTCCGTTTCCCTAGGCAACAAGGGAACGCTGTGAAAAGAGTCAAACGTTGCTGTGGACAGCTGCTCACGGACAAAATGGTAGGAGTAGACCTTGTTAGTTAAATCGATCCACTTTGTAACAACCTATCTTGTAAGTTAAAATTAGATTTAAGTGTATTATGGGTGCCAATGCCGAAGGCATTAGACACATATCTTACTCTGTTGCCAGACTCTTATTATTCTTCCGTTTAAGCCTTAAAGTTCGGCGCGCTCTGGCAGCGATGGTCCGACAGACATAAAAAGCACACCGCTGTGTGCTTATCGATTGGGAATGGTGTGCAATGACTTTTGGCTCTCATTAGTCAAAAGGAATGGGAAAACATGGGAAAATTGAGGCCCAAAATTCAATGGGAAAATCGATTGAAAAGCACTTAACGAGCCAAAAATGACAAAAACTGCCCTATTTTGGAGGCCTCATAACTCAGCCATACAACATCACAGACACATCATTCAAAGTTTATATGTGACAGGAGACTCTCAACTTCAACTGAACTAAACGGTTTGTTGATAAGGTGGGCAGTAGATTGGCACCCATCAAAATTTCTTCAGAAATGTTCTAGTTGGCCTTGTATTGTCGAAATTGCATCAGATAGCTGTTAGATGTAGCTAAGTTTTGGCTGCTGGCGGTTTTTTGGTCCAATAGGCTGAAGTTGAAGACACACTGAAGAGGATTGAATCCCACAAAGGTGTGATTGGAACAATAGTTGTGAATGCAGAAGGTAAGTTAAACCAAAAATCTTAGATAACTTAAGATTTTACTGTATTTTACAGTGTGACTGTTATTGTTACTGTTTTGTCTTTTAAGGCATTCCCATCAGAACAACTTTAGATAACTCTACAGCAGTTCAGTATGCAGGACTTCTTCGCCATCTTACAATGATGGCCAGGAGCATGGTCAGAGATATCGACCCTCAGAATGACCTCACCGTCGTCCGCATCCGCTCCAAGAAACATGAGATCATGGTTGCACC
Source organism: Odontesthes bonariensis (assembly GCF_027942865.1). Lineage (NCBI taxonomy): Eukaryota > Metazoa > Chordata > Actinopteri > Atheriniformes > Atherinopsidae > Odontesthes > Odontesthes bonariensis. The sequence goes on along the minus strand of NC_134512.1, from coordinate 15,297,162 downwards.
AGGTCAGTTTTAATACTGCTGACTTGATGATAAACCATGACGCAAACACTTCATATGATCAACATCTGAACACTTATGACTCTGCTTTTTTCAATGCATTCGTATGGTTCATCTTCTGTTTTTTTTTTTCTCTCTCCGCAGAAAACGACTTTCTGCTGATAGTCATCCAGAACCATGTGAATAACTGCAGGGCGTTCAACTGAGTACTCAGTGTTTGTCACATGGCGGTGCTTTATCAAAGCTTTCGTTGCTCCGTGTGCTGTATAATACCTCTTTTTCTATCTCAACAATGTTGCCATGAAGTACATTGTATGTTTTACCTTGAGTAACATATTTCTTTCCTTTTCCTTTTCGTGCCTGTTGATACTTAATATGGAGAATAAATCTGCATGTCATCAATGCAAGGACGGGTAACAAATTCATTGGGAACCCTTAATAAATGAGAGCATTCTTTGCAGGTTAGCAACATAGTTGAATTGAACTGAATTATACTTTATTGATCCCAAAAGTGCGAATTAGTCTAGAAGATAATCAAATTAATCATCAAATATCATGAATTAGATCTGAGCCAAGCTAGGCCTGAGGTAACCTGAGTTTATGTCAAAAGTGAGAGGTCTCAGGGAGATTAAAAGACGGATCCGACCACAGGAGTTCCCTCACAAAGCTTTACCCAACTTATCAAAGTTGTATTGTCAGAAATGCTTGTAAATCATCAATAATGCTAACATTTTTTAAACTATTTTACATTAGTGATTTGTAATATAAAAGTAATTTAGTCTTTGTAATGCATCATAGTTGATAAGGGTTTGTTTTCTCTTATGTTGCCTGATTATTGCTTTGCTCCTTCAAGCTTTAGTACAATTTATTGCACCTTTTGTACAACATATTCGGTTATTGATTCAGTTTGATGGTATCCCAATCCAGCGCACATTCACACGATATAAGAGGTCTCATAGATGAAGAAAACTCCTGCCCCTCCTGTGACGGTCATGTGTTAATTCCAGCTGGTTCACCTGGGAGATATGTTACTGAGCTATCATTCACTTCACCTGTTCTTTCCAGTTTGCTACATGTCAACTTTTTTTCTGTTTAAAAAAAGATCTACTGAGTACGGCTGTCAAATCTTTTATAGTTTTTCAATATTTTTTCAATAATTACCTGGAGAAGTAGGATGAAGTGAGCCACGGGCGGCCGTGGTTAGAGTGGGTCGTCCAATAACCGGAAGGTTGGCGGTTCGATTCCCACTCTCGCCACTCAAAAAAAGATTGGTGGAACTGATAGCTGGAGGGATGTCAGTCCACCTCCTTGTCACGGCTGAGGTGCCCCCCTTGAGCAAGGCACCGTACCCCCATGCTCCCCGTGCGCTGAATGGCTGCCCACCGCTCCAGGTTGGCATCACTCTCTGAGTGTGTGACCCTGTGCATGTGTGTGTCAACAGGTCCCAACCTGAATGGGTTAAAAGCGGAGGACAAATTTCGTGTGTATGCATGTATGCATGACCAATAAATCGGATCTTAATCTTAATCTTAATAAGAAGGATCAATCTTAAGCAGATAAACTTAACTGCTTTATTTGGGGGCTGAAACATTATCACCCGGACAGGTTTTAACCCAGGTTGCGCTGCCAACCATCAGCCAAGTTTCATCTACAGTGGTTCTTGAAAGTTTGTAAATCTTTCAGAATTTTCAATGTTTATACATATTTATGACCTAAAACTAAAAGAGGTAGATGAAGAGAAACTTTCCAAACAAGACATACATAGTAGTTTATACACTGAGTAAAAAGAAAAGAATTAGGCAAACCATTTTACAAATATTTTAATGTAAATTTCCATTGTAATGTACAGCAATATATGTTAATAAATAGTTCATTGCAAATATACAGCCCAAATAATACATTACATAACTGATTGAAGCAAATATTCAAGATTTCACAGCAAGTCTGTAGAGGTGACAGTCAGGTGAAATTGTTACTGGAGTTTGTGCTTAAAGATTTTATTAGTCAGATGGAAAGAAAGTATGACTGACATTTTATCTGGCTTAAACAAAACTAAGTCTTATGAAAAACAACAATGTAGTTTATTGTCATCCAAAGGGGGAGAGGAGTCATTCTGTTTATTACATACATAAACATTAGAGAATTCATTCAAATTTCCCAAGAAACTTTTTCTTGGTTCCAGTGTTCCTGAAATGGAGTTGAAAAAGAATTTGGCTTAATAGTCACTTAGATATGCTTAAAAGTACTTTAGTGTCACACAAGTGATGCAGAATCAAAAATGACTTTGATGGGCATTTGAAGGACACAGACTCTTGGATAAAACATCTGAACAATGACATAGCTGATATTTGTAGATTTCCATCCCAAGTGCTTCTCTTTCAGCTCCCAAACGTTTTTCACATCACATTTTTCACAATACAACTGTCCTAATGTCCTGTATTTTTTCTAAACATTTTCATTCTGACCAGCAGCAATTCCAAAAGAAAAAAAGCATATGGCTTCCCACACGTCATGGTTAAAGCAGTAAAACATACAAAACTCTTAATCTATCACAAGTGACATTACCACTGAAAAAATGTAACCTAAAAAGAACCATTTACCATTAAATATACTTTAGATGCTTCCTGCACTCTGTAGACACGCTGCTCCGTGTGTCCGATGCAGAACTCAGCGGACACAGCGTTTTATCACAGAGAGGACACGAATCAAGTAATTCCTCAAATTCCATTTCAAGTGCATCCTGTCAAGTTTAAGGCCTGAGGTGTGCTTTGATTCCTTCACTCAAACCTCACTGCACAGCTGGACTTTTCTCACTGCCGTCCAGGGAGGCTCCAGATGTGTGCTAAGTGATACGACTCATTTAGGTGGACTGATGCAGTTTTTGGATAAATTGCTATACTATGAGTTAAATGCTGGACAGTCCTTAAAGCCAACTCAGGTAGTAGGAGTTGTGAGTGCAGTTAAACTGAAGGAGTGTTGTCACAATATATGGTCAGAGACAGACAGCTGAACTCTAAGACTCGCTGGACACCATGGATAATGATCACTGTGGCCAGCATAGCCGGTAATAAAACTGTAGCTGGGAACAATCAGGGAACAAAACTGACTGACCAGAAATGTAACAAGAAAACGGTTGGCTCCTTCAAGTGCTTCAAGTGTGGCGCGTGACCTGGCTCCAGCCAGACTTGTTCTTGTTGCCGGTCCCTCTCTGTGGGGGGGCTTAACCCTCAGAGTCTGAGCTGGAGGTCACCTCTGCATGTGTCCGTTGACTTGGCCCCTGCCCCAGTGAATGTTAGGTAGTGTCAAACACCTCCTGAAGTGCTCCAGCTGGGCCTGCAGTCTTTCCCGCTCCTCCCTCACTTTCTGTCTCTGACTCACCAGCTCCTGATAAATGGAGGATAGATACATTGTTAAAGACCCTCGACCCTATGCACTGAGCTGCATCACTTACACACAAGTGTACACAGGGGAAAAAACAACACTGTTTCTTGAATCTGAGAACCCACAAATGTACAAAGATGCGAGCATGCGGCATCAGTCCTCACCCCCATATTGACAGAAAGCTGCTCTGCAGTTCTGGTCAGATTGTAGTTCTGAGCTTCAAGTCTTTTACACTGGCTGTGAAGAACCTGCCGCTCTATGCTCCATTCTGTGAAAGGAGAAACACAACTTCAGTTATCATGTGCATTTTAAATTTTATTTCACACACCTATGAAGGTATAAAAATACAGAGCTGAGAAGACTGGTTAAGTGGGTGTGGTCAAGGAAGCCCACTGCTTCACTTTGCGTGACTGAAAATGTTCACCTCCTCCTGAGCTAAAATCTTGACGTATCAACCTCTTCACACCACAGAAGCTACAGCTTGCTGCGTATCATACCTGCAGCTTCAGTGAATGACCTAGTCACATTTTTTTTTTATTCCTTTTTAAATTACTCCTTTTAAAATCTTATAACAAAGAGATTGTGTTGTGATTTTAGCCCAGAATCACTACATTATTATGAGGTCATGGACTTCAGATTAAAGCAACACATAGAATTGGATCTGAAATTAGGCTTTTAGGAAATACTAAGACGTGAACAGATGTAACTGCTTACCTATAGACAATTTCTTTTTATGGGATTTGGGGTCCATCAGGAAATTTAACAAATGTCTTGCTTACCAGTAGCAACTGTAGTGTGATGAGGTCAGTTTTTGACCTCATAATCTGAAACAATATTAATTTCGTTATCCTTAAAATATTGCAGCTCCTTTTTGTATTTTTACCTCTGAACGCCCTAATGGGCTGTCATATTTTCACACAGACTGACTCACTGAAATGCAGTGTAATTAATTCCTACATGGTCTCAACAATATAGAAAACAAAGTCAACCTTTTTGAACTCCATGAGAGTACTGGAGCATGAACAAAGGAGGAAATCATTTAATCTTTTGAGGAATTCTGGATCACTTTCCTATAAATGAGAGTTGGCGCATTGGTCGAGGCTGGAGGATAGACTCTCTGCGTGTCTAGTTTCCTTTTATGTCAAAAAACGAATATTGAGCATTATCCAGATTAAAAAATTACTTTATTCAAAGAAACATAATTCAGCTTAGAAAAATCCTCAAAATTTGAGTTAAATTTTCTTAGCCCTCTGAGACTAACTAAAGCTATAAACTGGCTTGATGCTAACTTACCATCCACATACTCCTGGTAGGCCTCAAAAATGGCTTCAATGCCCTGCCACTTCCTTGGAGCTTCTTCCACTTCTTCCTCATCGTCCTCCTGACCTGACTCTTCCTCATCCTCATCAGAGAGGTGTTCCTGTGGTGCTGGGGTATTCCAACTGGCTGCAGGGGAGTGAAAGCGGTGACCATTGATGTGTGCATGCTGAGGGGCATGGTTGAGATTTGACATTTTTAGTTGAGATACGCTGTGAGCCAGCGATCGATCAGACTTTCCGCCAGCCTCAGAAACACTTGAGACTCCTTAGAAAAAAACAGTGAGAGAAGACATAGTCAGTATTTACACCACATCAAAAGAATATGGAATACTCTGTGCACACTAGCAGACTTGTGTTGTGGTGCACATTGGGACCACTAGATGGCACAAAACTGTCATATTACGATTCACACTCAAGCCTGAGGGTGCACGTGTGGGAGTGAGTGGCTAACCTTTATTCTGCAGCGTGTTGTGTGTGGACTGCAGCACAGCCTGGTGGAAGTGCTGAGCAAAGGCCTCAGGTGTGAACCTCTCCCAAGGCCTATTCCGTCCATTCTGCACAGGACTGGGCTCCTTTTTCTGAAGAGGAGCTACAACACCGTTCTGCAGGGTTTGGGGTTTCCTTGTTGACTGTGTCTCAATGGATCCAGGCTTTTCATGATGGGAGGTCAAGGGAGGAGGGATGCGGGCCACCTGGGAGTCTATGGAGGGTTTAACTGTATCATTGTGTTGGTGTTTGGCTTTGTGTAAGTAGGGAGGGGATGGGCTGGGAGACTCTGGGTAGAGATGTCCATTTGACTGAGGAGCTGAGGATGAGTCACCTAAAAAATAAGCACACTTTAATAAAGGGAGAGTCCTGCAACCTTAAACACATGGATGTTGTCATGTTTCGGTGTCTGTGTGTGGCTCACCGGCTGAGGGAGCAGTAGGACTTCTGCACAGTGGTAAAGGATTATATCTGAGCGTGTCTAATGTCACTGTCTTCCTCTGAATGGCCCTCAGCAGCTCCTCTGTTCTCTCCTTATCTACAGAAAAGAAGACAGAATTAGAACAGCCGTCATTTATGTTGAAAAAAAATGGGGACTTTACACCAGGAACTGATAGAAAAATGTCTCTAAATGGATTATCTGAGTCAGAGCAGCAAACTACAGCATGGCCAGAAAAATAATCTAACCAAGTCCTCTCATTAATGGTTTTTAAGCAAAACAGAACAGATCAGTCCACAAAGGATAATCACCCAGACTTTATCTCCAAATGCCATCCAAAAGCCATCTTTTTACATTGCTAGCTCACCAGAAGCTCAACAGAATTGAAAGGTGGTACAAATAAGCAGCTGATTATAAACCAGTAGAGTCCTTCCGTGCTAGTAATACTAAAAATAAAAAAACAAATAAGTGTACACTGTTGTTTTAAAATATATATATATATTTTTTAATCATGTTTTTTTTTCTAAATAACCTGGTGTTATAACAACACAGTTACAGCCGAACCATGAAAAATACTGAGCCTTAAGTTTATTACAGGTTATTCACAAAATCTTTTCAGAAAATTAAGAAAACCAAATGACAGTGTGTTCAATTCAATAATTATCAAAACTCAAGTACACAAAACTGTGCAGGAAGGTTTTTGACTGATCCTGAATTCTCTCTGCGGCATGGCAACAAGCCCAGTCTGAGTCATAATGACGTATCCATCCTAAGTTCTGCAACAGGTGGTGTGGACGCAACAGGATGTGCATGTCTACGTCCCTTGCAAATATTTTTTTAAAGCATCCGCACTTTGCTTTGATTCACTGCAATTTCTGCACACTATTGGATATGAGTATGCTTTAAAGATATTCAATGTAAATATTTTCTAAATGTATAGCTAAATATTTTACAAAGTTGTGCACAATTTCTAGTCACTTGTTCCAAGAATTCACCATACTCTACGTGGATGTGGATCAATATCCACTCTGCTAGTCAAAGCAGAAAATCCTGAAACAACCTCTTCAGATCTCTCTTAACTTTGTTTTCTTCTAACTCCTCCTACTACCTCAGAGCAAACCCAACTCAGAGAGAAAGTAAATGCTGTGTTTTTCCAAGGGGGATCGCCAGAACAACTGCAGGGTAGCACGTAGGATGTGTGTAACTACACAGGTCATTACCTCTCCTCTGCTGTGGGCTGACATGGGTGAGGCTGAACATAAGGAGGAAGTCTTTTTTCTCCTTCAGCTCGGGGGTGCTGTCCATCTGCTCGGCAGAGTACGATGTGGTTAGGGGAGCCATGGGAGTTGAAGGTGAAGAAACCTTTCTCTTGCCCCGCACTGCCGGGGGAGAGACGCTGCGGTCTCTCATCATCCTTCTCCTCTTCCTCCTTTTCTGAGTCAGAAGCTCATCGCGTTGGGCCAGTGTAGTGAGACCACACAATCGCAGAAAATCCACTTTCTTTGGAGAGAGAAAGTGGGCATGAGCACGTCAAAGAGAACATTTCAAACTTCAATCTGGGATGTTAGTCGGCCTGTGTTGACTTACCTCAGAGGATGTATCCAGCTTGAGAGGGGGCTGCTCTGTCACTCTCCTCAGATGAGCTTTAACCTCCTCCTCATCACTCTCATCGTATGACTCATCAAGATCATAGTAATAACCTGGTAAAAGCAGAGGAGGAGAGAAATCATCACTCCTTATTCAAAGATTGCAGGCCTACGAGTGCGTTTTAATGACTAAATCACCCATTCTCCGCAGTAATCTTGTTCTGTCTGCTTATATAAGCGCCGTGTCTGCTCCTCTCACCTCCTTCTCTGGCCTCCTTCCTTCTCTTCTCCTCCAGGTCGAGTTTACTGAGCAGCCGGCGGTGCTGTTGAAGAACCTCATCATAAACCAGCATGCTGTCAGGAGCCTGCTTCTGTCGTTCCCTCATCAGAGACGGAGAAGCCGCCTGGCACCGACCCCCCTCCTCATTCTGGGCAGATAGAGGCACACAGGGTCTGTGGAGGCTACCGAGGTGATGCCGAGGGTAGAGGCTCTGGATAGCTCGGTCCTGCTCAGACTTGTTCCACGACTCCTGCAGACCTGACGCTCTCAGTGGGGGGTATCTCTCTGGGCTTTTTGCAGTCCTCTTGCCTCCATCTTCCATCTTCTCCTCCCAACTGATTTGGGGTCTGTCGGCTCTGGTCAGTCCTGGAGGCGGTCGACTAGGTGGTGTTGGGGGATTGAATTTTCTGCGGGAGTCTCCAGGTGTGTCAACAAAGGAAGCTGGGTTCCAGAGCGCAATGGGAGGGGCAGGTGGGTGGTGGGGACCTTTAGGGGAGATAAGGGGAGGTGGAGCACCAAGGCAGGGGGGAACATCTTTGCTGCCTAGGTTGTGATAGATTGAATTTGCTCTGTTTAGGAAAAAAATCAACTTAGATTAGTGTGAAATTGCTGAAGGAGTAGAAACATTTTCGAAAGCTTGATTCATTTGACATTCTCACCTGTGGTTGTCCCTCCTAAGCTCCACCCCTTTCCCAGGTGACCTGACGCCCAACTCCAGGGAACCCTCCCTTTCCTGTCTTTGCGCCAGTTTATGTGTTAACCACGCCTCCTCACTCGCCCTCTGAGTCATCATGGCGGCTGCCAGAGCTCCGTGGATCCCCCCAGAGGCAGCAGCCCGATGCTTCCCCAGGTGAGAAGGCAACAGGCTGGGTACTGGGTGTGGAACAGGGGCCCTGGAGGAGTGAAGTCCAGGCTTATGGGGAAGGGGTTTGGGTGCAGGGAAACTCTGCTGGTCTGAGTCCTTTGTTTTATCTGCTGAAACAGGAACATTTAAAAAGTTAGTTGTTTAATGTCTAATGTCTATGTGTTGCGTATTATATTGACTTAACATTCTGTAGATTGTGTACATTTGTTGATGAACACAAAAACATTACATATCACACTAATACCATGTAAACTGAACCCTGCATTAACACCATTAAACATCACTCAGTACTCACTACTCTTATTTGCCTACTATACTGTATTTTGCTGCTATAACTATGGGAATTTCCCTGCTGTGGGACTAATGAAGGTTTATCTTATCTTATTTTACTTGTTGAAATTAAACTGCGTCAGAACTGTAATCCACAGTTATACCCCTCAGATTTTATAGATAGATTTATAACAACCCACACCGCTATACAAGGCATCTTGATAAATTTCTTTATCTATATTTAGAAGTAATATTTTGGCATACAAAATGAAGATAATTAAATCCATCCAGTTTCAGAAAGGGTTTCCTCCCCTGGGGAGAGTGAGAGTGCACATTTGCATATCAATCTGCCTAATAAACTTTGATATGGCTTGTGAATATACTCTGAATGGTAGGTGGACAAAAGGAAGGGTCAGGAAGGGTCACAAAGGTCACTGCAGCTCCTCTGGGGCCATAAATGTTCCTTGCAAATGACAATGCAGTCAGGCCAGCAGGTGGACAGAGAAACATTAGGTCTTTTCAGGTCTTAGAAACTTCTCCATGGTTCCTAAATACTCCATAGTTCTCCATAGTTGTGTGATGACCCACATCCCAATAAACGTCATCACAGAGAGTCCAAGCAGTTTAAGGGAAGAGATTTAATTGAATTGAATGCCTTTATTGTCACAATACACAAGTACAATGAGATTATAGGTAACTCCTCATTCAGTGAAAACATGAAATATTAGTTATCAAAAGCAGATTGTATGTTAGTGATATGGTTAAGAAATTAACTTATTAGTTGTGAGGTAGTTGTACTCCTTTTGCCAAAGTCAAAAACTAATAGATGCCTTTGGACAAACCCTCTTTGTATTTGGTAAAGTCCGAGTTAATGTCAAACAGTAATATTTGGCTATCATGACTCATCTGCTGAGAGTCGAGGAGGGTGAACGTAGTGACACACTTATGCCAAATTATTCACACGCCTGCTCTTGGTTAAAAACGCAAGAATCATTCATCCCAACTCTGTCATCACAGCAACTAACTTTACCCGCCTGTCACTGGCAAAGACAACTCAAGGCCTGTTCAGCCTAAATGTATGCAGCACTCTTTGATGGAATCAAGTGAAAAGGTAAATCAGATTTTTCACTTGACCAAAGACTCCTTCAACCAATTATTAATTTTTCATGGATTTTTCTGGGTTCTTTTGTTGTCATTAATGGGTTTCACGGGAGGCATTGAGATGATCTCGGGGCCTCTTTTGGCCCTTTGGCCATACTTTACCCATGCATGGTCTCGAAGATCAAATACCATAATCATGACAACACATACATTTAGGAATTGAGCTGAACAACGTAAGTAAACTAAAATATATAGAGAGTGAGGAGGCAGTTAATTTAACACTGGGTGGCCGGTTGTGTATTGTCTACACGTACACATGACATGTATGTGCATGTGTGTGTGTTGGTGTGTAACTACCCAGCCTGTTCGGGGTCAGCCTCTCTCCTGGTCTGGCTCTGTCCTCTGGTGGAGCCCTGCGAGCCTGCAGCTCAGCCAGGTAGTGGCTCTCCGCCGCTCTGACCATCTGCTGCTGTCTGTCCCTCTGCCTCTCCTTCTGTCTGTCCAGCTCCCTCTCGCGCTCCTCCTCCCGCTCTCGCTCCAGCCCAGCCTCGCGCTCCTTTTCTTTCTCTCGTTCACGCTCCTGCTCCCTCTCACGCTGGCGGAGCTCATTCTCCATCTGTAGCCTGTGGGGGAGGTTGACAAGTACGCACACACACACACCCATGCCACACACAAGGGGAGAAGGTGAGAGATGCAACACCCAACATGAGGCAGACATTAACCACACACTGGTGGACCTGACACAAACATTTCTGATAAAACGCACGCACACACTCTCACAGAAACACACACCGACAAACTCTCCATTTACCACGAGGAAAATAATCCATACGCAGCATGACCGAGCAAGAGCAGATGAACACTTAATAGGTATCCACAGGAAAATGACAAGCGCACGCACACACACACGCACACAAACACAAACACACGCGCACACACACACACACACACACACACACACACACACACACACACACAACAGAACACATTCTCTTGCAATCAATAACATAAAAGCAAACCTACAAGATATGCAGGAGCCATTACTGAACCAGATAATAAATACCATCCATTTCAAAAACAAACATTCCCCCTGAGAATCATGCCACAGGAAAACAATGTGCATGGTCAAAGGGGGAAAGGAGCTAAAGCAATGAGACAAAATGACACAGAGGGAGTAAAAAAACAATACTTGCATATGTGTATCTGTGAGATTTTAGGCACGCACTTATTATGCATCGGTATGCATAGGTATGTGTGTGAGGGGCAATGTGCGTGTGATGAGTGTATAGGAGGCACTGTGGGGTGTGTGCTAAAAATATCACACACACACAGCAACCTGTGCTTACCCTGCAGAGATAGATTAAAAAGTCCAGCAAACAGAGGGGGGAGAAAGAAAGAAAGAAAGAAAGAAAGAAAGAAAGAAAGAAAGAAAGAAAGAAAGAAAGAAAGAAAGAAAGAGTGTGGGTGTTACCTCTCAGATAAAACTGTGTGGTTCATCTCTCCAGGGTAGCGACCTCCAGGCAGCTGCAGGTGGAGGGCTGATGGGTGAATAGGAGGGAAGGCGCCTCCTGCAGGCACAGAGTAGAACTGCGACCGGAGAGCAGAAAGACACAGAGACTCCTCCATCCTGTTGACAGAGAGTAGTAAATCAAGTTACCCATACACTCTATAACACCTCCATACCATTGTAGAGATTGGCTTTCTCTGGGTACCAGCTCATTTCACTCAGACTGTGGCAGGATTTCTGGATGCTGTCTATGTATGATTTCTTTTTTTTCATGGCAGAGTTTTAACTTCAATTTAATTATGCAGGAACAAACTGCGTCCACTGATGACAATTTGCAGAGTCAATCATAAGCCTGTGAAGTGTTTTCACTACAGAATCAGGTCTGTTTTAGTAGTTGATAGTTGATTAAATCCTCTAATTTGCCATGAAGAGTTTGCCAACACAGTCAACAGAGTTTATAGAGTGGTTAACATCTCTTTATGTGTGAAAGACAGCCTCTCTGTGATACTCAGTGTCTTATTTTTTTAATACCCTATAATTATAGTCACTTGTTTCAAGTTATTTACTCTTGTAAAACACTTGCATATGAATTGTGTGAACACTCCTGCTTAGGTGTCTATCTGTTCAGATGTTAAAAATCTGTAGAACAAGTGGTAGGAATGTAGTGGCAGTATTTTTGCCAAGGACACGATGGTTGGATAGATAAATGATAGTTGTGAGGATGTCAAGGCCCCACTTGACAGCAGAGTTTGATGTTGTTACCTTGGTAAGGACAGAGGGTGATGGAGGTAGGCAGGATGATAGTAAGCAGCGGCGGCAGCATGGGCAGCAGCAGCTGGGTCAAGACCTAGAGGCAGAGAGGTCAGTCTGAGATCGTCTGAAGTGGTGAAGGGCCGGAGAGCTCTCAGGTATTCCTCTGGAACAGCACCCGAGGGAACCACTTGGTGCATCTGCCCGGGCAAACTGCAGAGCAACCACACACATAACATCTTAAGTTTAAAATCTGCTCTGTTTAAAGACACACATACACACAGACAGAAGGCGCCATACTTACCTTATGCTCTGTATGCGGGGGTCTTGCATGATGCTGCTGGGGGTGTGACCAAAGGAGTGAGCCAATGGGTGAGGTGAGATGATGGGCGGCGTCCTCTTATCCTGCTGAGGCTGGCTGTTCTCAGCTCCTGCTCGCTCCCTACCAAGTCCCTGAACGCTCGGCTCAACCTATCAAAAAAATAGACAGACAAACAGATGATGTTTGTGTCACACGCAAAATGAGCAGAAAAAAAGGGTGAAAAATGAGACAGAGTGAAAACCTCTGAGCTGCGGCCCGAGGCTCAGTGGAGTGGAAAACTCTGATATGTCACAACGGGTCAAGATCAAAGTGGAAAGATGATACTAATATCAGGCCAACTGCTCTCTCCCTCATCCCTCCGGCTCACTGAACTTGGAGAATGTCGATGTCAGTATGATGCACTTGATCTGTGACTGCTTAAAGTAAAATTACAACCCTGACAAAGTAGAACACTTTCAAAACTCAATAACAAACAGACAAATTCTAAAAACCACGGCCATCTGCAGCTACTTTTAGTTGTTAAATCTTCAGCATTATCTTTCATTTGACTACAAAAACAACACAGTGTGAAACATCTTCATGGATGCTGACTTTTCGGGGTATAAAGTTGAAAGAACCAGGAGATTTTAATGTTATGTAATGTAATGTTAATCAGTACTAGCCATTTCCACTAAAGTGTCATATTTTGTTGCTACAGCAACAGCCTGAAATACAGGTTGGACTGACCGCGATCAAACCATAAACAAATGACTTCTCCCAGCAACACATGGTTTGCTACCTTCACATGATTTGCAGTGAAATACCTCTGCTTTGAATATGTTTGAATAGTTTTGGATATGTCATTCATGGAAAGCAGATTCAAACGAGCGAGGAACCAACCTCCCTCTCTCTCAATCAGCATCTTTTAGCAATCTCCACTGGTACAAGATGAGAGGAGAGTCTGGACAGAAGCCATCACATTCCTTGACCTCTGATCCCGCAGACAGCCAAGTGCCTTCATAACAGCAGTGATAAACACACGCGCGGTCTGTTTCTTTTGCTAAAATCGTTTGAGCGTACACTGCACAACACCAAATGTGTGCTAAGCTTCAAAGCCCGGTCTCTGGTGCTCTCCTGCACATTCTTCCTCCCTTCCTCTCCTTTCTTAACATCCTATTCTGTTTTCCTGCCTCCCTCCCTCCTTCTCTCTCTCTGAATGTCTGAATGGGAGCCCCAGGCATGCAGAGCCACAGAGTGCTCTTTGTAAAGGGGGAGAATGGCAGCTCTGATCCAGGGGGAAGTGGCTACTGTGGGGGCTAACCTCAGCATTGTGTGAGGGGCCTGGTTCCTTGCCCCAGCTTAAAATCAGACACACACCCACAAGCAAACACACACACAGATCCCTCTTCATATCCTAAGTCTTTTGTGGTGAAGGGTCAAGTACACACACGCGCATACACACACACACACACACACACACACACACACACACATACACACACGCACAAACATGTGAGCACGCATGCACACACGCAGGAAGCTGAGCACAATAGGTGCCAGTCTCTTCGGCCTCCAGTGTTTCTTTACAAACCCTCGTGTGTTCCTGAAAAAGACATGGACCAATCAGCGAGAGGAAGGGGGAAGAGGGAGAAAAACATAAAAATGAAAAAGTGAGACAAGATGGAGGGAGGCAGGAAGGGGTAAATGAAGAAGGGAATGGTAGGATGACTGGTTCTGATACTCCGATGTTGACAAGCAGCGGGACTATTATTTTAACAGAGGGAGCAGCAGCTTAAAGATGAAAGGAGACAGAGAGACCACTCATCTGTGCTGTGAGAAAGAGGAAGACATGGAAAGGGAACAAAAATCTGACAAGTCTGAGATGACAGCAGATGCCTCATCTCAGACTTGTCTGGAACACCAGCAGGTGTTTGACAAACAGCTACTCTTACCTGTCGTCCTTCAGCCCTCCACAGGCCGTTGTTGGTCTTGGTGGGGGCAATGGTGACCACGGGAGGGGTGCTCGGGACACCTTGGCCTCTGTTCTGGCCCAAGAGGGACCCTAATGAGCCCCGCTTAGGTGTGGTGACTGGTGAGCTGTGGCTGGTGGCCGGGGAAGAGACTGGAGACGACTCACCACTGAGGGCAGAACCTGAAGGGGGGCATGACAGAAAGAGAGGTGAGGAATAAGTTGATCAGATTAGATAGATTTTGGGATTGTACACCAAAAGAAGTTTTTTGTGCGTTTGACGAACTGAGCACTGATTCATTGTTTTGATTAAAAGCGTTCTGGTAAAATGTGACTGAAATTAAGGAAAGTAGGAAAAGATATAAGGATGGAGAAAACGTAAAAAGCTGTGACAAAGAATAACCACATGAGTGTACCGAAAAGTACAAAAATCAGATACTGAGAACAAAAAAAACGATGCGATAGGAATGAATGTATAAAAAAGGCTGGAGTGTGACACAGAAGGAGAGGTGTTAAATGTGATGAAGCTGGCATTACTCATTTAACTGTGACACTACACATAAAAACACATTCAGAGATGGCTACAGAGAGGAAACACAGAGATGGAGAGAAGGTGAGAATATATGTGTTCATGTAGAGCTGCAAGTACAGATGGACAGAGAAGACAAGATGGTGATGGAGGTGGGGGACAGACAGAGAGCTTTTTAGAATTGGTTGTAATTAGATTTTCATAATTAGGAGATGAACGGAAACGAATGAAGGAAGAGACAGAGTGAGAGGTCGCAGTGGGTCAGCTCTTATCCACCACTTTCATTTGGACACCAGAGAGCTGAGCTGAGTGAGGACACACACAACCAAAGAGCGACCAGGCGTTATGATGTCTCACGTTACCGCACAAAGCACAACTTTGGTTTGTGAAATGATCTATTTTCAGTCGTTAATACCTCGTTCCCACCTTAAAAGGGATAGCTTTGGGAAAATACGCTTACTTTCTTTATGGCGGAGAGGAACATTAGAGGATTGATACCATTCTCATGTCAGTGTGCTAAGCCGGTTAGCTTAGCATTACAGACCAGAAACCAAAGGTAACGAAAATCCACATGCTGTTACATCTGATATGTCAGACTTGACATCAGGGTTAAAAGTGGCTATTTTTGGGTATGCCCAACAAAGAAGAGTGGTGTATGTGTGTGTGTGAGTTCTGGGCTGTGATAACAGCCAAACATCTGTTTTTTAGGGTGGTCAGATCACCGCTCACCTCTTGGATCCTCGGCCTGTTTGGCCAGTTTACGCAGGGCAGCAGCGAATCCGGAATTTGCAGACTGGGCAACTGCGTTCCCATTGGTTAGTGGGCTGAGGGGACTGACAGTAGCCGTGGTGCGAGTCGCCGTGGAGATCATTCCTAATGACGTTGATTTATTGGATTCATGGTTCATACCTGAGAAAAGTGAGAAGAATGATGCTTTAATATCTGATGTTGCTGCATAAAAACACTGGCAACTTAGTTGGTGGAAGTGTGTGATTCATGTGTAAACTGAGGACTTCAAAAAGTAAACCTGGACAGGATTTTTGTATCAGCTTGAAACAAAATGCATCAGTTTCTGAACACAGCTGGTATCTAAATCATACTGAATGACTCAAACTCAACTGCCAAGAGTGTATTTGTGTCTTTATGCCTAGGCATGATTTTGAGTGGGTCAGCTTCACCACAGACAGGGTGGAGGGAGTAGAGCTGTGTCAAATAGAGTGCTGACCCTAATAGCAAATCACACACATGAGCGCTCACATGTCCATCTCCTCAAGGGAGCCAGCCGACACATCTTAAGACCCCAGGAGCGTCTACACGCAAGCCTATCAGCTACCGCTGCATTTTTACACCCTCACAGATGCAAGCATGTACACACACACATAAACTGCCATAGAGGCACACACATTACTAAAGCCACCATCGATCCCCTGGACAGTGGAAGCAGTGAGAGCAAACATGCTTAGAGTAACCTTTGTCTTCACCCTGTACCCTCACACTGACCCACTAATGTTAATTACAGCTGGAATTAGCCGGTAGCCCCCCCGCCTGCTGCAGCAGTGACCTCATTACCACTACAACACACAGTCACACAAACACCTTTAAAGCATGCACAAAAAACCCCAGAGATGAACAAACAAAGAGGAAAAGCAGCAAATACACTCATGTAAAATTCATGTGTGAACATTGAACGCGATTATTGAGTGTTGTGCTTCTCACACTCCTCACAATGTTGATGAGCAGAAAGAACAGAGAGGTGTCAGAGCCTGTTGGCTGGAAGTGTCAGAAATCTCATATTTTCAGATGTCAGGTTAGGTTTTACCCACTACCTGCCACACGTGAGAGCAGGCACACACAGAGGAAGCTGCAGGGTGAAAAATGGAGTGAGAGTAGATGTATGACAGGGAGAGTGGCTAAATCTTGGTTACTAATTTGACATTAATGAGGTTATTTCAGGACTTTTTTCCTCAGGACATGATCAAACGTGAACCCAGAGATTACAGCTAGATATTGTAAAGTTTGTTTAAAAATCTATTCCTGGCACAACGTATGCAGCTAACACTTAAACAACTCCTGAAAGTGAGACTGTTTCCTTGCATGTTCACTGATCTTATCTCAGAGGATCTGCTTCTCTATAATCTTTTCTCAAACATTTTTTTTTTTTATGTTTACTTCGGCGTCTCCAGTCATGTATTAACATGTCAAAAAGCAAACTGAATCTGAAGCTGCGAATGAGAAAGGGAAAGAGACGAAGAGAGTAAAAGCTCCTGACAGGCTCTCTGTGTGTGTGTGTGTGTGTGTGTGTGTGTGTGTGTGTGTGTGTGTGTGTGTGTGTGTGTGTGTGTGTGTGTGTGAGAGAGAGAGAGAGAGCGTGTGTCTCTGCTGAGCCTAGCAGTCAAGGGAGAGATGATAAGACAGTTTCTATCGACTCGTTCTCCCTCCTCTCTTCACTCGCACTCTTTCCTCCCAGTCTCTCTCCTCTCCTTCTCTTTCGTGTTTATCACTGCGCTCTGGAGCTTATTTAACAAAAAGCCAACACGCATAATCTCCCCCCTTTCTCTTGTTTTCTTTCTTCCTCCTTTTTACAGTCTTTTCTTACAGGCTTTTCCTTTGATATTTAGCCACATCATTAACAAGCACAAGCAAACACACACACTAAAGTGTGCATATGCACATAATTCAAACATGCAAACACTCACCCTCCCGCTCACTGTTCTCCTCCTGCTCGTCGTCTTTCTGCTCCTGTGTGAGACTCTTTCACTCTCCCCCTCTCAGCCTTGCAGCTGCTACGTGGTCACGTGACCTCTTTTCTATCCATTTCCCCCCTCCTCCTCTTCCTCCTCCTCCGCTCTATCTACCCCCCCCCCCACCCATGCCCTCCCTTTCCATCTATCACTCTCTCCATCCAACCTCCTCCTACTTTTTTCTCCTTCACTCTTTATCTTTCCATTTTCTCTCCTCAGCCGTCCCCTCTCTGTCTCTCAAAGTGCAGTTTGTCTTTATTCATTCTTCATCCTTCCTCCTTTTGGCTCGGACTCCAGGGAGAGTAGTGGCGGTGCTCGTGGTGGCAGGGGGGGAGGAGGGGGATGAGTAGAAGGAGGAGGTGGAGGGTGATGACGGGGAGGGAGAGTGTGTGATTTGAGCTCTGTCTGTGTGTGTTTGTGTGTGGTAGAGGGTAGTGTTAACCCTCCATCCATCACTGTCTGTCTGGTTTGGGACGTAGGGGGTTTGGCGGAGGGGGGCTGGGTGTGTGTATAGGGGGGTTTACAGTGCCCTTTCACCCTTCACCTCTGACCACTGACCTCAACAGCAGGGGGGGCGGAGGATGAAATACACAACAGTCCTAAAAACAAATTAAGACATTTAACTCTCTCTAGGAATCTTCTTTTAAAAAGTGTTGAGTGAATAAGTAAACATGACTGAAAGGCCATGCTAGCAGCGCTGGCTGTGATGCGGTAAAGCTCCCTGCATCAGAACACAGCGAGGTGGAGGGAGAAGAAGAAGAAGAAAGGAACCTTGCTGTTCAGATCAAAGCTGGGACAGAAATGTCTGAATATGGCCCGAGTATGGTGTCAACAGGAAAGACACATTGTTGACCCAAACAAAAGAGTTTATCTTTTGTTTGGCGGCCATTTTTGGAAATCTTGGACTCCAACGCATTAACTTAACTATGCTTCGAGTTAAGGGCTAGTGTTAGCACGCTAACATAATTTCACCAGTCATGTTACAAACAAACATAATAACAAAAGAATCAACATGAAAGTATTAAATGTCATTGACTGTCATTGGTATATTAAAACCAGACTGAATAACAATAGGATTGCTTTAATTACATATTGTTTTTGGTTAGCAAAAGTGAAGCCAAGGCTGTCTACAAACCAGAATGCATAGTTTATTTCCTTCAGTCAGCGCTCCAATGTCAGGCTGTTACTATTTGAGCTTGAGTATATCTATGCAGACAAGATAATGCTGCTATATATACAAACAAACAATGTTTTGACTAACTTTTGATTTGTGATATCTACCATACAAACAGAATGTTTCATGTTTTAAAGTGGACTGTTGCATAAATGTACAACGTTTTGGGAGGCACAAAGTAAAAAGTCATGGGATCATTCATGTCAGAGGATAGTCTTGGCTATCCATTTTTCCAGTATTTTACTCTGAACTAATTGACGAGTCATCCATCGACCAAGTGACACTAAAGCCAGTGGCATGGCTAAAATTAAACTATCATCACAAACTAATAAAACTTCCCTCAGCTTTGCCAAAATGGAAATTATATCCGGGTGCGCCTCCACTCATCCATACACAAACACGCCCATGTTCACAATCACATTCTGCTCAGCATGATGTAAGTGATACAGGACATGTCTAAGCTTGTGTCTTTAACACCTCTCTTTGTGTCTCTCGCTTGCTCTTCTTTTACTTTCGCTCGTTTACACAAAAACAGACAACACACTTGACTCAGGGGGACTGTGAGGACAGCAGGGGAGGACCTGCTCTGCCCTGTCAGCTCATTAAAGAAAAGCACAG
Organism: Odontesthes bonariensis; assembly: GCF_027942865.1. Taxonomy (NCBI): domain Eukaryota; kingdom Metazoa; phylum Chordata; class Actinopteri; order Atheriniformes; family Atherinopsidae; genus Odontesthes; species Odontesthes bonariensis. Next base: position 15,277,849 of record NC_134512.1, on the reverse strand, counting down.
TGTGTGTGCGTCTCTCTCTCTCTCTCTCTCTCTCTCTCTCTCTCTCTGTGTGTAAGCAGGGATAGGTCATTAGGGTGTAAGAAGAGGTTGTAACACACTACCTACTCATTAACCCTCATCACACTGGCATGTCTGAATGTGTGTGTTCCTCTGCGGCTACAGTGTCAACACTTAGACATTAAATTGACTACCCTCATTTTTGTTTACGAACAGTTTCCTGACAGACCAATAATGAATGTGCACGCAGACACACACACACACACACACACACAAAATATGCTCTATTTAGACTTTATTTTCCATTTGTTTTACTGCAGTTGATGCAAATAGCTACAACGGCTACTGCTGCTGCTACAATAGCTGGCAGACTTGTTCAAATTCCTCCCTCAAGCGCACACACACGCACACACACTACAGAGAGGAAAAGTAGCCAAATGTTTTACAGCCTCTTAAACTTGTCTGTAATAGCAGTCAGAGTGGCGTCAACACAGCAGTCTCCGGGGTTACTCCAGGGGCTGCTAAATGGCTTTAGTAGCTCCAGTCACTCTGCAGCTCGCACAGAAACACTTAACACATCCTTACATACCATAAACAATGAACATACTCTCCCACTTTGGGATCCCACACACTCATAGGAATGACACACAAATCATGATAAAAGACAGAAAGAATGACAGTGACATCAAGCAAGACACGCATATGCTAACTGTCTGCTCTGATGCGTGCAAAGAGAAATGCAATTAGCTGACTCAGGATTCAGGCATTGTGCGTCACAAAACGTATGCATGTGACCCCAGGGGAGCAAAGAGCCAGCACGCATTTATAGTCCTGGGATAAATGGAGCAGAAAAACCACAAACTGTAATAACCAACACGTCCGGCAGAAAATAAAAGGCGAAAATAAAACATCCAAATACGTGCTGGAGCAGAGAATGGTGGCACACGAGAACAATAGAGGAGGTTTGGGAGGTGTAGCAGTCAGTCTGCCAGAGCAGTTCTGTTTACTGTGCGATCATAACAAAGTCAAGATGTTAGTGAAAGGTCTATAAATTATCACCACAACAGCTTAGAGCTGAAATGTGGGCTGTCAGCAAACAGGGCATGACTACTTTTAAAAAGCTCTTCCTCCCTTCTCTTCTCCTTTGAGCTCTCTGCCTTCCACCTCCTGCTGGCTGCAGGGTAGCGTTCCTCCTTCAGTGACCCCATCTCTGTTTCTCTAATCAGTGTACTTGTCTACAAGCATCTTGTCATTGTCTTTCAGTTGCAGAAAGAGGATTTAAATAGCACCTGTCCTGGGACACCTCATGTTTTTCTCTATCTGTCCGTGTCATCATTTCTTTGCCTTGTCATTTCCTCCTCACAATCTCTTTTTTAGTCTCTTACCACTGAGCTATTTTTCGTTTTTCCCCTTTGTGCAATCGATCTCCTCTGCAGTGTGTGGCTCAGCCTTGCCTCTCTGATACGGAGATGATGCAAAAAAGATAAAAGCATCTCAGGTAAGCCAATTTTACTCAGCCTCAGTTTGCGATGGGGCCTGGTTGCGTCTGACTGCTGCTCGCAGGTTTTTATTTGGTGTGTGCGTGTGTGTGTGTGTGTGTGTGTGTGTGTGTGTGTGTGTTCAGAGGGTCGTGTCAGACTGTTAACAGCCTCAGCTCACCAGGTGCCAACACCGCTGTGGCTAGACCTCAACCATCTGAATAAACATGAGGTGTATGCTGACACACAGACCAGCAGATGCACACAAACTTTCCTCTCAGGCAGGTGCTAGCTACTTATAAAGACCACTGTGTAACTGAGGTGCATGCTGGTAGATGGCGGGCAAACAACTATTGCCATGATAAATGACATGTAAGCGTGCTGTTCGAGGTGCCGCTTGGGTCAGCCAATCAGAGCAGAGCTGATACTGTTGGCCACCTCTGAGAAAGCAAGGTTTGATGAATATTATGGACTGTTTCTTCACATATTATCACTGAACAGATGATGCCAAAGCAGTGCAGCCTCTGAAGTAGTTACAATCATCACCTGTCCTCTCCAGCAAATTAAATACCTGCTTTTGACTGTTTGTTGTGTAATCCACGGAATAATACCAGATGGCCCTAAAGTCAGATTATGTAGTCGAATGCTGTTACCAGGATTAAGAAGGACCTATTTTCTTGATTAATCAGTGGAAAATATTGAAAAACAAAAGAAAAAAAGTGATCTGGTCCCTTGCTGATCTGGTCCCTCCAATTGAATTTCATGAAATTCTGCCAAGTAGTTTTTGTAATTTTGCTGACAGACAGTCTAATGGCTTGACTCGCACCTTGTTGGAGGAATCATTATCGCATTTCTTGAGGACTCAAGGCTACAGTTGGTCCAACTACAAAACCTCATGCGAATGAGTCAAATTTGAAATTAAATTAAAGAAAAGCAGCAAATCTCCATAATTGAGAGTCTGGTTATCATAATACTGCAGTTATTATATATACATATATATACATATATATATACATATATATATATATATATATATATATATATATATATATATATATATATATATATATATATATATATGAATAGAAAGGCAGCTTTACCACTAAAAAAAATAAAATGGTCCATACTTTTTGTTGACTTGCATAAAGCTCCCTGACCAATGGCATAATTTGCACGGTGAAGGGGAACAAAAACACTGAGGTGAACTGAAGCCATGATCAGTGGAGCCTGAGTTTACAGCTTCTATATGAGAAGGAGGTAATTAAAGAGATTGGAGGTTTACTCAGTAACCCCTGCTGAGCAGCTGGTCTATGGCAGGTCAGGAGCAGCACATGGTGCATGGAGCGTGTGTGCGTGTGTGTGTGTGTGTGTTGAACTCCACCTGCGGGCTGTGTACACACACAAAAGCGACGGGATCCGCTTGACTGCTGCTAATGCGCCCGGCGGCATCTATCTCAGCCGAACAATACAGTCGCTGTTAAAGGTCCCGGATTAAAGAGCGACTGACTCCCCTGTCTCAGAGACAAACCATCATGGAGAAACAGAGTGACACACCGCTGTGTTTCAAGCCTGAACTTCTATCCATGAAGTGTACCTTGGGCAAACAGGGGCCGTGTTTGATCACTGACAAGTTTGACAAGAAAAAGACACTGAACAAACACTCCAACCCCTGCAGCTGCGCCAAGACGCGCACATAAACCTGGACCAGACCGGAAGTGAGTTGCTCTGACTTCAGAATAAGAGTCTCTCTTGTGAAAACATGGGGTAAAACTTTAATTTTCAGACGGAAAAAAACAATACAAAACAGCGCATTGTTTAGTTTGCTACTATTAACCACTGTAAACCTCACTGTGCCACACTCAGACAACGCTTTATTTTAAAGGGTGAAACCAGCAGCTGTTTCCTCCTGCTGTCATCGCACTGTCCCTCAAGATGAACCAGTTTGACTATACTTCCGACTGGCTCAATCACACACCTCACCTTGGCTATTTAGAACAAAAATAGCTCAGACTTCACTTAAAAAACAATCTGTCTGAGGTCGATAAAACAGATACAAGGAAAAGTGTAAACTGAGGATGAATCTGCCCACCCAAAACTCACATATAAACTCACTTAAAAATTAAACAGCATTAAAGTATATTGACGCAGTCAGGACTAAAACAAGTGAGATCGCTGGAATAATCTTACCACTCAGTGCCACAACTCAAAAAGCCTTATCCGGCCATGAATGAAAGACCTTATCATTCTCTACCACCAACAACAAAGCAAACAAAGACATTTGTGGTAAAGACAACAGAGAGCACACAACTTACCGCTTCAGCAAAAAAACAATCCACGGCTTCCGCGCATCTTTACTCAAACAAATGCCGGCTCTGTGTGCAACGATACTCTGTTTGATGTCTCCGATGGCAAACACAGTGTTGAGATGTGGAAAGGAGAAGGACAACTCATTAACTGTCCTCTGAGAGGGAGACAGGGGGGGGGGGCGGAGAATGAGAGGGGAGGGGAATGAAGGGAGGGGGTTAGGCGGAGGAGGAGGGCGAGCACCTGCTCCACTGATGCTCCCTAGAGAGATGGAGGGATGGAGGGAAGGATGATGAGGCCCCACACTGCAGATACCTCACAGGATGGACGTGTTTACTGTCCACTGGAGACAATCAGACCTGTTCAAGTCAGCTCCTCCTGCTGTCACACTGGTACAGAGGCACTAACAACCCTATTTAACTAATTACCAATAATACTAGTATTAAGACACAGCATATAACTAACTGCTACTATCATTAATACTGAGTTAAATAAGAGTAAAAACAAAACGAGATAGATTATAACTAAATATATCCACAGTATTAAATAAGGCAGAGTCTTCGGTTATCAGGCCCTTCTCTGTAGAACCAGCTGCCAGTTTGGGTTCAGGAGGCAGTCACCCTTTGTACCTTTATTAGGCCTAAAACTTTCCTTTTTATAAAGCTTATAGTTAAGGATGGCTCAGGTGACCCTTAAGCATCCCATACGCTGCTATAGGCCTCGACTGCAGGGGGACCTCCCCTCACTCTGCTCTCTTTACTCTCCATGTATATATGACATATATGACATTTTGTTATTAACTTGTGTTTCTCTTTTCTCTTTCTCAGCAGGTGTCTCTGGCCTGGTGTTATGGTGCCTGTTGTCCCCTCTTTCCTGTCCTCTCAACCCCCTAACCGGTCGAGGCAGATGGTCACTCTTCCTGATTCTGGTTCTGCCAGAAGTTTCTTCCTCTTAAAAGAGAGTTTTTCTCTTTCCAGAATTTCTCTCATATATGCCCGGGAAGGGGATTCAATCTGAGGGTCTCCTTAGCTCAGCAAATTTTTTGATTGGGTTTGTATGAATTGGACTAATTTGGAATTTCATTAATTCTATTTAATTGGATAATGATTTTATTTTATTGTTTCTAATTGGACTGTAATTGGATTGTATCTTTAAATTGCCCAAAGATGCCGTTTGTTGTGATTTAGCGCCAAATAAATAAAACTGAATTCAATTGAATTAAACAAATATATCTATATATTGTGAAATAACAGCATTGCCATACATAAATTGTCATATTAGTCTTTTGTTCATGCCCTACAATACGGTTCATGATGACATCCTGCACAGCACCGCCTTTAGATACGACAGACATGAGTGTTTCCACATTAGAAGAGAGGTTAGTCTCAAGTCTTTTGCTTTAACAAGTCACGTCAAGTGAGACAGAGTGGGATTCAGATTCTTTTTGACTGATTTAGATCAGTAAGGATGCTTTCAGGATATGGTGCTGAGCAGTCAGTGTTTGTTCATAGACGGGCATCAGTCTTTGAATGATAATGTTCTGTGAACTCATGAAATCTTTGCAGAGCTTTGGCCCAAATTGTGTGGCTGAGGCAGATAGAGTAGGTTGTCTATTCATTTCTGCACATTGTTTGTACACTGGCCTTTCTACTATCAAAGTGTCTGCAGGTGAAACACTTTGTAAAGCACTTTGTGGAGTTTAGCAAAGGTTAATTGATGCTATATATACGCGAAGACCATTTTTATTCACAGATTAAACCAAACAAGACCTTGTTATAAGAGGCAGTGACATTTTTTTATAGGAGTGATAAAATCATAAGATTGTCAAAATGTATCACAGTTTAAGAAAACTACCAGGTTCAAGGTAAAGGTCTTGGGTCTTTTAGCTGGACAATGATGTGAATCATTCATACAACAACACAAAAGAGATGCAAACAGAATTCCTGTAAATGTAAAAAACTTTGATTCTACAGGAAAGTGCAGTAGACCAACGCATTTCTAGAACACATTTTGAATATAGATATTTGGTTCATTTGCATTTTTTCCCAAAACATTCAACGTTCTGTGTTTAGAATTCAAAAAGTTATGATATGCAATGTGTGTTTGAGCAGCTGACTCCATATCAAGTTACAAAAAATATGCAAAGGAAGTGGAGCTATTATAGTATAAGTATACTCAGACAGGCACAATATCCTAAAAAAAATCACTTTAGGTTTATAAGCACAGTTCAGTTTGCTTTGGTTTTAACTGAGCACCATTAATATTGATTTAAATTGATGTCCTCGATGACCTGCTGAATTTGCATCCAAAAATTTTTTTTTTCACTGAGTCCTGTTTAAAGAAGCCGGTAAATGCTCCACTGTGTTCTCTGGCCTTTTTCTGCTTTTGGGACTGGTTAAAGACTACATAACTGCATTAATTCATGGCCTTTCTTGTGTTCCTTATCTATATCTCAACACTAAGCGTCAAAGTAAGTTAAAAATCAATAGCTGTTCTGTGCATCTGGATTCAAGGTAACAATGGTGGCAACACGCTCCGCAGTTGAGGGCAGCCGCAGCAGTCGGTCATAATTCTCTGTGGCGCTCTCGCAGTCTCTCACACTCCTTCGATAGCAACCAGTCACAGTTTGATCCATTTTCAACTTTGAAATATCAATTTATGCAAATGTAAAAACAAAACAAAAAGAAAAAGAGTCAAACTTACAAGTTTGATAAGCTGTCACTCAATTTAACAGGTATTACCTTTAATTGCATTCAAATGAAGTCATCTTACATTTTAAAAGACTTTGTGTTGTATGGATAACCATTATTTTATGAACACGCTTTATGAAGAACCAAGCAATAAGCATCTTCAATACCATTCATCTGTCATCATGTGCTATAAGCTCCCTCAGCCTGCTTCATTTAGTCTGATATTTCAACATGTCCCCTGGGCTTCTCTGTCTGTGTCTTTCTTGATCGTTCATCCCTTCATCTTCCATCCCTCTCTTCTTGTCTCCCAAGCAGCTGCTCCACTTTGCAGCTATTTAACAGCTGTTTTGCATCAATTTGCGCTTCAGAGTGCAGATTTCTGCCTTGTCTATCCTTCTCTTCCCTCTCACTTTTCATTACCCCCTCTTCTTTTTGTCTTCTCCTCGCTTTCCTAAGACAGAGTGATACACAGTTGTCCCAAACAGCCTTAATATTCTCCTCAATGAATCGACCGTCTCCCTCAAGTCTTTCCCTGAGATCCATTCAGCAATGAAAGAGGCGCACATACCAGCCTTCCACTGATGAGAGATGAAAAGGCACCGTGGTCTGCAAACACACAAACATAGACACACACATGTGCACATGTGCAGAAACTCAGATTAGCAGCCAGTTTCTTTCCTACTTTTCCCTCTATGAAAACAACAAGTACTGAAGGAAGCAATGGTGAAGAAAAGAGAGAAGAGGGGCTCCCCGATAATCCCCAAATCCCTTTCTCTAGTTCTCAGACCCACACAAGAGAGAAGAGGGGGAGTAAGTGTGTGTGTGTGTGTGTGTGTGTGTGTGTGTGCATGTGTGTGTCTGCAGAGACTAGTGTAGCCTGACATGATTTATGGTTTGTCTGTGCACTGCAGGCAGACGCTCTCAGTTTTCTCTGAGGTGGGTGTCTCACCTCCATCCTTTGTGACCTATACAGGTTGTATAGTTCCTTGTGTGTGTGTGTGTGTGTGTGCCAGAGAGAAAAAGAGGAAGATAAAGTGTAAAATGTGCACATGCCTGTGTGTGAACTGCAGGTGCATGAAAGAGAAACTGAGCCGCCTGATCGAAAATGTGCCGCCTGCTTGTTTTTGTGTGTTTCTGTGTGCAGAGTGGGGGTCAAAGCTCACAGTGGTGTGTATTCTCTGGGTGGGTTACACATGGCCAGGTGACTGTAGGATCCCCCATTAACCAGCGTGTAAAAAAGCCAAGCACAAAGGCCATTATGAACTCCAGCCGTAATAGCTTCAGGAATCTTACTAACTCTGGAGACCTGGTCATTAGCCTATTCTTCCCTCATAAAGCCCTCTATCCATCACGCTGGCAAGCATACGCACATTTGTATGCAGACACAGCCACACACAAACACGCACGCACAAGCACCATCTAACCATCTCAGGCGAAGAGGGGAACAGTGCTGGGGATACTTATAGCAAGAACAATCCACCAAGACATCCACAGATGTCTTTGAAAACAGATGCGCTCACTTGCGCATAAACATATACGCACAAACACACACGCAGATGCTCATTTACAAAAGCACTGGAGCATAATATCAGCCATGAACCCAAACCCCTGATTATTTAAATGTATTCCTGCTTTCCCATCCCACAAAAGTGAGAAGCTAAAGCAGCCTGTTAGCTCTGGTCAGGTAGGAGATTACAAACCGAAACACTGTCACATACAATAGAGCTACGTGGCTGGACAAGCAATAAAACAGCAGCTAAATCCACCCCCTGAGCAATCAGTTTCTCTCTCTAGCACACATACACATACACATTAAACATCGAAGAAACGTGCACACACTCTGTAGTGAGATTTAATGGCAGTTCAGGAGGTGAAGACAAACTACAAAGGCAACAAGGAGGTGAGTGCACCCTTTATCCTCAGGCAGCTGCACACAAACAAACACACACACACACACACACAGATAGTGTACAATGGCATGTTCACCATCACCATGCACAACAGCGTGCACAAACACACACACACAAACTGAGAAGAGATTTACTGGTACATCATACACACTTCTGAATCTAATTAATTTCACCTCTGCACACACAAACTTGCATCCTCAGACTGAAACAGAGTGACTGTGGCCCAACCCACCCATCCCCCCTCCAATGCACACACACACATCCACACACGCACACACCAGTATACAGTATATACACGCATATAGAGTACAATGTGAACCAGCACACACAAAGCAGATGCAGTCCTGAGAGAACAGATACCTGGGGATGGAGACGTACTGGCAAAGGTAATGCTGGAGTCAGTCACTGTCCTCAGGCAAAACGCACATGCAGGCACACACACAAACACACGCACACGCACGCACACACAGCTGTAAAGATAAGCACTAATCCTGTTTATTACCTCCTCCCTCTCTGCACTCTCCTTCTCTTTCTCATTTTATCTCTCCCTCTTTTCTCCCTCTCTGCCCCCTTTTCTCATTTTCCCCGTCTCTCCTCCTCAAGCTTGTTTTAGCAGCACACACTCACACATTTTGTGCATGCACACATTGTCAGTTTACCCCTGTGATGTTTGCTGGCCTGGGGCTGAGACGAGGAAACAGGGAAGGGAGTGTTGATGTGTGCTGCTCTTTTCCAGCTCCAGCTCTGTTCGCGTCCTGCAGAGAGAATTACCTTCCCTTTGTCTGTGTGAAGGGGCTGCTGCCTTTACCATCTGTGCAACGGATACAGTGGCAGGCGTGCGCACACTCGTGTGGGCATGTGTGCATCTCAGCGCTACTACATTTCTATACTTTTTTAGAATAAAGACATCTTCGCAAGATCTTATGTATTAGATTGCTGCCAGATTAATGTCCTCAGTTATAGTGATTGAGATGTTAATGACAAAACAGTCTCGACTCAAGTCCTTTTAGTAGCTGATCTGGAGCTCTTGATCAGATCCCATGACGCTGTTTGAATTTCTGTTTCCTCTTTTTTCCAATTCTCTATCACTTCTATCCTTCCTCCACTTCCTTTCTTTCTTTCTCTCCTTTCCTGCCTTTTCAACCTCTTCCCCCTCTTTTTCTTTCTCTCCAGATGGGTGGCAGGGAGCAGCAGCTTGCTGTGGTCAGGCCAATTATTTATATAATTATGATCTCCCACTTAACCACATGATCCCTTACCTGGGCACGGGCAATTAAAGCCGCCATCAATATGCAGATTATTCAAATGCAGTCAGAGGCGGAACAAGATCGCATATGTAGAAATACGTGCATTGAACGTATTGAAAGGTCTTGCATTGAACACTTTATATTTGTTTCACAAGTAGTTTAGTTTCACTTAAAAAATGTTTTTATCATTTTTTGGTTACATTTCCGCATTAAAACGATGTTTAACACTCTACCAAGATGGGATTTTTTTTTACTTAATTTACAGAGGATATACTTCCTCCAGTCACATTAGAAATATAAAATTTTTCAACTTTCCAGAGCTCCACCCCACCTAGACATGACACAAATTGTTTTACTGTGTGGAAAGAAATCTCCCACTGAAGTTAATTGCATTAAATATTGGGTGTGGTTTGACAGGGGGAAAAGCTGAATAGTGTTAATTTGCATTAGAATTTTTTTTCTCCTATTTTTATTTATTATCATGAAAAACAAATGAATGGCTCAACTAACAGTAAGTTTACTCCTAACTCTAGATGGAACAGTTTCTTGAAAACACATTAAAGACACCATGAATGGTGAGGCCAAAGTGGGAGCAGAGCACTTTGCACTTGGCAAGGACTTCTGGGTCCTTTTGTGGTAAGTGAAACTGGGTTGGTGATGGTCCCTGTGAGACAAGCAAGAGACAATGAGGGAAAGTACTATTTTTGAATGTGAAGAGACATGATGGAAGGGCTGGAAGCACTCAGTGATCAGGTGTGACAGAGCGGGAAGCAGGAGGATAGAAGAAAGGAGGGTGAGGAGACTAATGGAGAGTGTGAAAAGACTGGCTCAGTCTCACCATTTAACCACTGGGAACTTTTGATTTTTTTTTTTCTCAATGAATCACTGGACGCCAATGACATGTAGCTTAATGCTATAAAATCTCAGGCTTTCCAAACATGACAACCAAAATGTAATGATAAAAAGTGTCAGTACTGATAATTGTGCTGTTGGCACTAATATAGTTTTGTAGCGGCACTTGTTCCACAAGAGCTGAGCTTTGCCTCTCTTTGCTGAACTGCACCTTTAAAGTCAGGATCTATTGGAGGTTCCTGCTTGTCCTCACAGCAAACTAACTGCTGCTGACAAAGGATGAAATGCACAGAGAAGAGCAGGTGAGTTTGAGAGGAGAGAGCTGCAAGTCACCCTATGTACAGTATGTGAGGGTGTGTTTGTTTGTTGTGTGTGGAGTCACATGTTAGCAGGTTCACAGGAAACTGCTAACATGGTGCAGCCAGGTGGCAGACAGAGCCATGCCCATGGGTAATCAACAGGCTCTTCAGTGAAACGACATCATTGATCATGCATGTGGTTGTGTGTAGGACAGCAGCACACTCGTACTGGCTACATGGAGCGCTGTGAACACAAAAGGAGGCATGTGTTAACCTAAATCTGTATTATGAAGTACACAAATGCTCTCTCAGGGTAGCTGCTATTTAACTGCTGTAAGGGCTAATCTCCACACACTTTGCATACACACACACACATACATACTCATCGCATACACATGGACACAAATTGACACGTTCGATCAATTATGTTTTGACATGGTTTGTAAACATGCAGATGGTGCAGGACCAGCAGAAACAGAAAACTGAGGATCTCTCTCTGTGTTTCATTTTTATGGAAGTATATATTTGTATACATATATATATATATGTCTTCTTCCCATATACATATGTACATACATATGTATACCGCCCCGTTAAAGATATCAATGCCGGCAAATTTCAGCTGCTGTATTTTCATTTGGTTTATCCTCCCTCCATCTGCTCGTTATCATACACAGAGCTGCTTATTAGAGTTTTACTCTGACTGTCGGTGTATGTGTTTACTGTGAGTATGTGCATGTCATGTCTGTGTGTGTGTGTGAATGTGTGTGGTAGAAATAGAGAGAGAACTACCAGGAGTTGTTGTTATCCTCAGGTCAAAATCTGCTGGCATTTATCCCAATCTACCCAGCTCAGTGAGCAGACAGGCTCCATGGGTGTGTGTGTGTATTTGCATTTTTATGTTTAAATGTGTGCGTGCATGTGAGATCCGAGTCTCTCTGCTTGCTCTAAATGAATGTAAACATCACAGATAGGACATGATTGCCTGTGTGAGTGTGTATGCGTTGCTGGGTCCACACACGCTTTGAGTGAATCCTCTTTTAATTAAGAGCTAATTAGTGACACCAGCTCTTTTACCAATTAGGTTGGCTTGCTTTTTTGCTCACTTGTTTGTTTTCTGGGTGAGGCATCACCAAACATACTGATTTATTCATTTCTTTTCTTTTACATATCTGCTTTGCGTTGATATTCACCATCTCTGGAGGTGGGAACACGTAAAAGATAGATAGTTTCTTTAGACTTTTGTCTTGGTAGGAGAAATTCATTCAGCTTCCACAGGATGTGCGTGTGTGTGTGTGCGTGCGTGCGTGTGTGTGTGTGTTTTATCCCTTCCATGTTATCAAGCTGTTGTCATGGTCTTTTATTCATCTCATTAATAACATTGCCCTTGAGGTGGAGCACCGCGACCCTGTTTTCATCGGCACACGCTAGTGAGCACAAACATGCACACGATTGCACACAAAGATGCACACGCACACAATTAACAACACAAGAGATCCTGACAGCAGCTTCCTTTGAGGCAGCACCCATCTCAGCCTCCTGCGTGAGCACACAAAGGCACCCCACACATACATACAGAGAAGAATTATGGCCAAACACACAGACTTGACTGCGTGCCAGCGGCTTTTCCACCCACTGAAACGCACATACAGTACTGCACACATGCAACAAATCATGTCCTCTTTAAAATAAAAGCTCAAACGAAGAGTCTGGACCCACCAGTGAACACATGAGGCTATCTGGCATGTTTATCAAGGTAAAAAGCAAAATAAGGAAGTAAGAAGTGAGAAGCAGAAAAAAATAAGAAGTGGGAAGCATGG